>NW_027040513.1:1930000-2530000 GCF_037179485.1 Ochlerotatus camptorhynchus | reverse complement strand
TTTTCAAAGTATGGGAACCACCGAAAACTGCAATCGAAATTTCCCATAAACTCTACCTATGGGCAAAATTTTATAAACTTTTGAGACCCGTCGGCCCATTTAGCCCCGCTAAAAAAATCCCCTGAAGAAACGGTCTTTGATCCTCAACTTCCACATTCTGTTTTTGATGGGCCACCACCCACGCATTGTGCATTTGCAAACTTCTGTGTGTCATAAATCAATACGTACACGGTAAGAAAAAAGTACCCAACAGTAAGTTCTTTTCACTCATCTCGGCACAATAGGAAGCCAAAAGCACACACTTAGATTTATTGCTGAGATTAGCACCACCGAGCAGGGCGGCATTTTATTTTGCTGGATCGGGTCAAAGTAGTTTTCATTTACTTGTGTGCAATTCGTATGGGATTTTCCATTCGCTTTCTGCCCAAAACTAAGTGAGTTTTGCAACGTTGAGTCCTCACACTTTAGTGCCTCTGTTGGGTAGTTTTGCTGCTCCGCTTTTAATCTCATTAGAAGAAGAAAAGGAGACAAACAAGTACCCAAAAGTAAGTTTCTTTCACTCATATCGGCACTATAGTGCAGGAACCCAAAAGTAGTTAAAGCGGGTCAATGTATTTTTCATTTACTTGTGTCATAGAGGTAACTCTAAGGCTCTGAACCATTTGGTGGATTATTTTAACTTTTGGTTAAAATTTGACAGATGGAATGTTAACGATTAACCCTGCTATCCGAGCGTGGTTACTTCTGACAGACAAGAAGTTAAATTTTGACAACCTTGGCTAAGTTCTTCTCGAAAACCGGTCGATCGACAGCACAGGGATTTTCGAACATAGAAAATACCTTTCGAAATGTCATTTTTAACCACGAGTTAAATTTAACTCGGCAAATGGTTCACAGCCTAAAACTGTGCACCATTTGCCGAGTTAAATTTAACTCGTGGTTAAAAGTGACATTTCGAAAGTCAATGTTCGAAAATCCCTGTGCTGTCGATCGACCGGTCTTCGAGAAGAACTCAACCACGATTGTAAAAATTTAACTTCTTGTCTGTCAGAAATAACCTCGCTCGGATAGCAGGGTTAATCGATAACTTTCCATCTGTCAAATTTTAACCAAAAGTTTTAAAAAAATCCACCAAATGGTTCAGAGCCTAAGACTAGTAGGTCCCGAAAAAACGAGCTCTACTTTTTGGCTCAGCTCTGTTGCTCTCTTCGGTCCCAAGCTAATGGATGCACCCCTCGAAACATAGGGAAATCCACGAGTCCCTCATTTTATCTGTCAAACTTTCATAGCGAATCAAAACAAAAATTGCGTAGTAGTAGAATTTCGACTAGAATGGGGTACGTTAATCGATTTGCTTGGGACCAATAGGCTAGTCAAAATGTGAGCCAATTAAAAATTGATAGTTTCGTATTGATTGTTGCTTGTGTGCAATTCATATGGAATTTTCCACTCGCTTTTTACCCAAAAGTAAGTTTGTTGTACTTAAAAGTAGGGAAATGTGATTATACCACAAACGAAGTGACAGACGGAGCGGCTCGAAAACTTTGGTGACGAACCTGCTATTTCAATTTTTCAGCGTAGCATTTTCACCAAATGTACTAGCATGTTTTGGTTCTATCTCTTTCACTCAAAACTGAAATGCATAAAAAATGACAAAATGATACACTCTTTGCACACTGTCAAAGATTTTTGCACTCAAAATCAACTTTGTTCAAATCAAAACAAAAATACTAGCCCATCTGGTGGCTGATGGCAACCTGGTCTATACAAGGTGTGGAGATCTAGCCCTCACGTATGTGCTGGTAGAGGGAAAAAGGTAAACATTGCGGGAGAGGATGACCACGACGTCATAGCAATCCAAAGCAAATTTGTGAAATATGAAATACAGCAAATTCTAGATATGTTTGCATGATGATAGTGCTTGCTTATATGCTTTTGTAAAGTATCCGGGAAATATCAGCAGGCGTTTTGAATTTTTACTTGGAAACGGGCAAAAGCTCACCAGCAGGCTGCTTTTGACGTAGAACTACGTCTTTGTCGACTATACTGGGGTGCAAGTCAAAAAATATGTGTGGTGGAGGAGTGTTAGGTTTTGAACGCTTGTAACTTTGTCATTTATAAATGAAATTAAAATCCAAATACGTCAATCGATAGGATATTACATTACGAACCTGCTGAAATAAATATTTTTCCAATTTTTCTGTAATTAAAGTATTGAAAATGTACAAATGATAATTTTATCACTGTTTAAGCCTTTTTCCCAAACCCAGTCATCATAAACGAATACCACTTGGTTGCACATCATTCTGCTTGAACATGAATAGGTATAAATCAGCGCTGCTTTTCTGCCTCTGCTCATGCTCGCACATAGAGAAAACCCTAGTTAAGTGCTCCGCCTTGGTTAGGTGTTTGTATCCGCTCATTTGCCGCAGATCCCGCCTCTCAAGGCAAAACAAACTGGCTGTTTACAAACAGATCATAGCCCCCGCGATCTTCTATGCCGCCCCGGTGTGGGAATCGTGCGCTCAGACCCACAGGAACAAAATCCAGGTTGCACAGAATAGAGTGTTGAGGATGATCCTAGATCGTCCATTCGACACAAGAATAGCAGACCTCCATCAAGAGGCAGAAATTCCCAAAGTAGATTCCAAAATTGATGATATGACAACTAAATTTATTCAAAAATGCAATCTTTCTGAACATGCTTTAATAAGCAATTTGTACATAGTAGGTTAAGTGTATATAGTAGAGTAGGTTAGTTTTAAGCTGTAAATAGTAGTATTAAGTAGTTTCTCTTCAAATTCTAAAAACAAAACAAACCAATCCCACCAAGGTGGTCGACCGTGTACTAAGTCTAGGACTAATTCTGTAAAACAAATTTTGAATTTTGCCCATACCTAAAGATGAAGAAATCATTAAATCACTTAGTAAAAATTTATATGGTAATCGTCCAAGTTAAACTAAAATAAAGATCATTTAAACTAACTAACTGCCTCTGCTCATTACCGCTTCGGACGGCGTGGCACTAGGTCCTGCAGCAAGCAGGACTAAGTCAGCGGCTAAAGATGGATCACGGCGTGTCCGCCACAATGAGGAATGAGACTTGAAAAAACGTGCATGTAAAACCCCCTCCCCCTTAACAACCTCTCCCCCTCCCCCCTTAACAATAACCGGAAAAAGATATGGACTTTGACGATCATTTTTTTCCGGGAAATAAATTTTAAGCAAACCACAATTATGTATAAACAATTAATTTTTACATGCAGAGCCAACATTTTCAAAAAACAATTGCTTAACAGGAAACATACACTCGATAAATTACCAGCAACTGACTGTAAAAAACTTAAAATGATCTTTATTTCTTGTGTTTGTGTGGTTTACATTTATGAATTTTTTCAAGTGACACAGATGCGTCTTTTCAACTTTAGTTCATTTGAGATTTTAATTATTATTTACAGTTACTAGTCCTATCAGGCCTATTTTAAAGTATGACCACCTTGGTGGGATTGGTTTGATTTGAATTGGAAAAAGGAGACTACTTATAACTACTATTTACAACTACAACTAACCTACAACTACTATATGCACCTAACCTACTATATACAAGTTGCTTATCAAAGCATGTTCTGATAAATTACATTTTTCTGCAAATTTAGTCTTAATTTCGTTAATTCTTGAATCTATTTTGGCAATTCCTGCCTCTTCGTGTAAATTTGTTATTCTAGTGTCGAAAGGACGATCAAGAACCATCCTCAGCACTCTATTTTGTGCGACCTGAATTTTGTTCCTGTGAGTCTGTGCACATGATTCCCACACCGGAGCTGCGTAGAGGATCGCAGGTGCTATGATTTGTTTGTAGACGGCCAGTTTGTTTACCCTTGAGAGGCGAGATCTGCGGCAAATCAGCGGATACAGACACCTAACCAAGGCAGAACACTTGACTACTGTTTTCTCTACATGCGAACGGAAGAGGAGCTTTTCATCAAACAACATCCCGAGATAGGTTACTTCGGCGGACCACTCAACCCTTGTGCCATCCATGATTACAGTACAAGAGGGAGCCGGTTTCAGTTTGGGCGATTGCCGATGTAGGAACATGATCGCTTGTGTTTTGGAGGGATTGATTTTAATTTTCCACGTGGTGGCATCATCAGCAAAGGCGTTAAGGCATCGTTGAAGTTTGTTCGTTATTTCGCGAGGCATCCTTCCTTTGACGGCTATTGCGGTATCATCTGCGAACAGGAAAAACACGCAACCGTCACCGAGGGGAGGAATGTCGGAAGTGTAAATGCTGTAAAGCAAGGGGCCCAGCAGACTACCTTGCGGGACTCCTGCTGGGATGGAAAACGTGTCTGAAAGACAACCATTCAACGATACCTTAAACGACCTTTGCTGAAGGTAGTTTCGGGTGATTTTAACCAGATGTAATGGGAAGTTGAAGTTACAAAGCTTGTACACAAGTCCGTCATGCCAAACATTGTCAAACGCCTTTTCAACGTCTAACAAGGCCATGGCTGTGGACTTGGATACTGCTTTGTTACTTCGGATGTTATTCATCACCCGTACTAGCTGATGATTGGTAGAGTGCCCCTTTCTGAATCCAAACTGTTCCGGAAGGAGAATGTTGCTTTCCTCCACAAACTTGAGCAAACGATTGAGAATGAGTTTCTCGAACAATTTGCTCAGCGCTGAAAGGAGGCTGATTGGTCTGTAGCTTGAAGACAATGTTGGATCCTTACCGGGTTTGCGGATTGGTATGATTTTTGCTACTTTCCAGATGTTTGGAAAGTAGTGCAGTTCCAAACATCTGTTGAAGATAGCGGTTAGAAGAGACTGCACTTTCATGCTGAGTCTCTTCAAGATCAAGTTGAATATGCCGTCAAACCCGGGGGCCTTCATGTTCTTGGTGCATTTCAGCGCTGAGCAAATTTGTTGTACTGTAATCATATCCACCGGAGGCACGACACAAGGGGAGGCATCTAGGTTTTGAACGCATTGCGCAACCTGATCTTCGAGCGGACTTTGGATAGACGAGCCAAGCAAATGCGATGAAGCGACATGCTCGCCGATCGCATTTGCTTTCTCCTGTGGGGTGATTAAAAGCCGATCGTCATCATTTTCGACTCTGAGAGGTGGAACGGGTTTGGGATGAGTTTTCAGCACCTTGGCTACCTTCCAGAATGGACGGGAGCGGTCATCCAGATTCTGGACAACACGCCCGAAACTTTCATTTCGGAGTGAGTCCATTCTGGAAGCAATCTGCCTGTTCAGATCGGCCATTTCACGTTTCCTCGCTAGATCTCCAGTCCTCTGAAACTGGCGTCTACGCACATTTCTCAAGCGAATCAGTAATTGGGTGTGGGAATCAATGGAAACAAACTTACCCCTCACAGGAACTTGTCGAACACACGTCTCGTCAGCCACGGATATGGCCTGGTGGAGCCCTTCCAGTGCCCGGTCGATGTCCTCTACGGTGTCAAGTGGCGGATTTTCATCGATGTTTCTGTCGACCACATGCCCAAACTGCACCCAGTTGACATGATGGTAGTCTTTGCGCAGGCTTTGAGCAGGTTCCACGTGGGTGCCGACTTCAGCCACCACCGGTTGATGGTCGGAACTGAGATCGTTGATCGCCATCGGTTTGGATAGTCCAATGTTCGATAGAAAAAAGTCCAACGTGGAAGGGTTTCCCGCCGGAGAGATGAATGTCGGTTCATCAGGGAATTTCACTGTATACAGCCCATGCTGCGAGTGGTCGAAGAGCAGACGTCCGTTCTGATTCCGCTGATAGTTCCGCCATGCTTCGTGGCGGGCATTTAAATCGCCCCCATGACGAATCGTGAGCTCGTGCGAGTGATGGTGGTCAGATCATGCTTGAATTGGATGCCTAATCCATTACTGGCAGCACACTGACGAGGGCAGTATACGGCGACGAACCGGACGTTTCCGGTTGGTGATTCCACCTCGACACTAAGGGCCTCGATGATAGAAGTGCGAATATGCGGCAGCGTGCAGAACTTGATTCCTTTCTTGATGATGATCGCAACACCACCCCCCCTGGAGTCAATACGATCAAGCCGGATAATGTGGTGATCAGGCAACCAAAAGCTGTCACCGGATTTAAGATGGGTCTCTGTTAGGAGGCCCACGTCGATACTATGCTTGCGGAGGAAGTCAGCAAGCTCGAGTCTTTTTGCTCTTACAGCGCATGCGTTCCATGTGACGACAGTTATCGGTTTAGACACCATACTGAATAATAAACTTACCGAGCACTTAGATCTGTTCGGGCTTGCTACGGCACTGGCGAAGAGCGCTGGTCATGTCGACGAAAATCTTCATCAGCTCATCCGCAGAGAAGAGATCGGGATTGGCGTTTTGTGCTGGTGGTTGTCTCCAGAATCCAGGGGGGGATGGAGAGCTTTGTCCAGCTGAGGCACCAGACGTTTCTTGGCGGGGGCCGGATTGCACCCGTGGATTTGCTTAACCGTGTTGCGTAGCAGGAAGAGGCGGGAAATCCTCCAGTCTGAATGCCGGCGTATTTTCCTTCTTTCGTCCTGGTTGATTTCTTGTGGACACCTGCTTTCGGATCCGTTTGAAATCTTCGCGTTTGGGGCACTGTTTGTCGGACCCTTGATGAGCGCCATTACAGTTGGCGCATTTGGCCGCTTCCGACTCGTCGACAACACACTCGGAGGAGATATGGTTTTGGGCGCATTTTCCACAGCGCGGCTTGACGAAGCAGTTTCGGGTGCCGTGCCCGAAATTCAGGCAACGTTGACACTGGGTGACGTCGTGACGGCCGCCACGGTATGACTCCCATCGGACAATGATGGAATTGATGGAGCGGATAGCCTTCAACGCATTGAGCGTCACCGTTCCCTTCTGGAAATGCACCAGGAAAAGACAATCTGGATACCTTTTGACGTTCTCGTCCCTCCTTGTCATCCGGAAGACGGCAGTTGGGGCCAGCTTGTAGCGGTTCTTGATTTCCGCTTCAATCAGCTTCGGGTCAAAATTCGGTAGACCCCTGATGACGACCTTGAATGGTTTCTCGCCGGGAATGTCGTGGGTGAAAAATTCCACCTTGGTAGTCCTCAGGTGGGCAACGACCAAGTCATACTCCGCTTTCGTGCGGAGCATAACCTTGGTGCCGACTCTGCCCAACTTGAATTCGGCTTTAACGCCCAGCGAAGCCAGATCTGCGATGAGATCGTTAAGATGGGCATTTTTTACTACCAACGGAGGTAGCTTTACTTTTGCCGTGCTTGTGTCGGCAACGTCACCGAAATCTCCGACATCACTACCGTTTGTCGCAGTAGCATCGCCGCGAGAAATCGTGCAATCGGACTGGCTCCGATTCTTCTTCCTCTTCTTGCTGCGCTTTCCTTTTGCAGCTGGCTGGGTATGCTCATCGATGGGAAGAACAGCAAACCTGTTCGATGTGGACACACCGGAGCTTCCTTCACCGGCGTCCTGGTCCTTCACCGGGCTTCGCGAGCGATGCTTCCCCATTTCGGGGCACACACACACGCGCGACAAATCACGTACGAAAGAGCGCGAACACTATCTCAAAAAATATCTTTCCGAACAACTCACGAGAGCGAGCTTAAACCGAACTAAACTGCTTGCCGTTCAAGCAGAGAATGAATCAACTGACTGTAAAACATATCTGGTACCTCTATATATGCAATTATATTAACAACCAAAGTCCATCCTATTTTACATATTCTGCACAAAAGAAACTTTTTGCTCTGTCTCATTCATAAAAAAACGGCGGGAGATCCTATCAGGTTTGGTTGCACATCGGTCTGCCTGAACCTGAAAAGATATAAAACAGCGCTGCTGTCGTGCTTTTGCTCATTTTCCATTGTCACAGCGGACGGCGTGCCACTTGGTCCTGCAGCAAGCAGGACCAAGTCAGTGGCTAAAGGTGGATCACGGCGTGAAATGAGGAATGCGACACAATGAGGAAAAGCAATGTTTGTAAACCTCCTCCCCCTTCAACAACCCTCTCCCCTTCAACAACCTCTCCCCCCACCCTCAACAAAACCCGAAAAATACATCACTTCACTGACGATCACTTTTTTCCGGGAAATAAATTTTAAACAAACCACAATTATTAGCAAAAGCAGAAGTTTTTCCCTTAATTTCATCCCGCACCAAAACTTTCAAATTTGAGAGAAAAAATTGCTTGAAAGACATATTCGATGATATTATGTTGAGAATTACACACCACTAACTGTAATTTCGTTTATTTCTGTTGATTATGGTGTATACATTGATTTTACATTTCAATTGATTAGCCTATCTGACTCTTCATCTTTGTTCATTGGATATTCTAATTTAGTATTTGCGTATTTCATCTAGTTAACAGAATACCCCTTGGGGGTGTGTTTTGTTTTAATTGAAAAATTTGAAAACCTACCTAACTACGAGTCTAACTTAACTAACGTGCCAGATCACGTATGATCTGAAGATCTGATCTCTGAACCTTTCCAAGGAGACCGTTTGTCGCTCTTCGAGAGGCTGATGACCAGCCAGGCAGTGAACCTCAAAATTTCGTGTCCTGAACTGTTTAGGATCATCCTAAGGATCTACACATACTTAATATATGTACATATAAAAACCATGCGTGGCCAGTGACCACACATACTATTCATTTGCGTATAAATTTCATGTGTACTTCTGAGTGGATTCTGTTTATGTGTGGTCAAATGAAAATCATGTGGAATTTCACATTAATATATTTGTCAAGAAAAATGTTTAAATTGTTTTGAGTGAACCATAACCGAAACATTGAAATACTTGAAAGTTTTAAGATTAAGTATAATAGTCAAAATGCATGAAAAACATCAATTTTGTGTGGTTGTATGTCATACTGCGGTCGTGTCTAGGACACAACCCTTTAATTTTTTCATGATATACAGTGTGCTAATAAAATAATCAATGCATTATCTCAACATTCAGTGGAAAATCATTCATAAAATTTGGCTTCATACAGAAATTCTATAATTCATATTCAATTTCCAATGTAAACGCTGATTGAAACTAACGTCATGACTTAACTGTGAGCGTACGAAAGAAGCAAATCGTGCAAAGCCGACTGAAAGCCGAGTGAAAAACGAACTGCACCAATAAGGTGATCGAAGAGACGTTTCGCAGTGGAACTGACAGCTAGGAATCAAGAGTGTGTGAGTGATCTGGTGTTAATGGTGCTGAATGTAAACATAAACAAAGCAGAAATTCATATGAGAGTGAACTGTCAGTTCTACTGTGATCTGTCAAAAGTTCGTGGTAAACAAAAAAGTCAGCTGATCGCAACTGTCTCGTGGACAGCCTTATATGTACAGGCAATCAATTCCACACCTTGTATAGACCAGGTTGGGCTATAGTCGCTATATTCATAGTCTGGCGGATAGAATCTCGGGAACCAATTGAGCTGTCAAATAGCGGAACCAATCGAGCAAATCACGACCAACAACAGAAAAGATCACATCAGATATTGCGAACAAAACTTCGGAATCCTTTTTCTCCTGACTCAAGGCTCGACTACGCAAATTAATACCATCTTTGGGTTGGGGAAAGTTTCCCCTATCCGATGATGCTGTAACGTATCTCGTTGAAGGGGACTGTTCTCTAAATTAAATGTTCCCTTGGAGAAGGCTAAAACAAGAGTGAGTTTATTCAGCTATCCAATTGTACACGCATGCATGGTGACCTACTTGGAGCAGCCTGGAAGTGCCATCGTGCGATCAGAACAAAGTACAAATAAATATCGCAACTGCTTACAAAGCATATGTGCAGTTGGCGACCACAGTTCTTTGCCCTCATGATACGTTGATACTTGATTTGTTTGTTTTATCAAATATGCATCGCAGCACTCGGGTAATGACCGTGTTGCTAGATTTGGGGAATATACTACACCTTCCCCCTTTAGAAAATGATGAATCGTACAGGAATCATTTTTTTTAGAATTTAGAAAGATGTCTTCCAAGCTCCTCTCACAAACTAAAGTATTTTATATAACTACTGATAATGATGAATTACAATAAAGATTTTAAGTAGTACTTAATAAAAATCTAACAAAATGGTTCTCAATAGTAAAATATAAAAAATTTAATTTAAAAATACATTATTGAATGAATGAATATATATTTTTTAAATCTATGCAATAATTCTTTCAATTAATGGATGAAAATAGAAAACAACACTTATTGATAATCTACATCTTCTTTCCCTCCTTTTTTCTTTGTACAAATTTAATTTTCAATATATAGTTTAAGACGGTTTTTATGAACTGTTTGTGTATAATTTGAATTTCTCATATCCCGTATTGTTGCGTTTGGCGTATTTATTCTTATAACCTCGTACGGACCTGTTCTCAAATTTCCTAGCTTATGATGAGCATTATTATCCAACCAAACTAAATCTCCTACCACTAAATCTATTGGTTGAATTGTATTATTGTAGTTTTTCACTCTATTGTTTTTCGATTTTTCAATATGAAGTTTTGCCAATTCATAAGCTCTGCTTAGCTTAAAATGTAATTCTTTGTAGTACTGTTCTGTATTGTATATCGGTGAAGGTTTGTTTTCTACCAATGCTGGCAACCGACAAGGTTTCCCGAAAATTAATTCAAAAGGTGAATATATTGTATCAGTTCCAGGTAAAGTATTGTAGGCAAATGCATAATAATGAATTATTTCATCCCAGTCGTTTCTCGATTCGTTCAAAAATGTTCTGAGATATTCGTTCAATGTTCTATGGTTTCTCTCGAGAGTACCAATTGTTTGGGGGTGATACGCTGTCGAGAATTTGTGTGTAATATTGAGTAAGGTGCTCACATCTTTGAAAATTTCATTTTTGAACTCTGTACCAAGATCCGTTTTTACAAATTCAATAGGTCCATAGACAAGAAACAGGTTTTCTACAAATTTTCTTGCTATTGTTGATGCCCTTTTGTCTTTCATTGGTGTCAATATGATATATTTACTTAATTCGCACTGCAATGATAAAAGGTACCTGTTACCGGATTCGGAAATAGGTAAAGGTCCAACTGTATCTATTGCTACTGTATGGAATGGATGTGGTGGAGTATCAGTTTTTGTTAATGGTTCTTTGGTGTTTTTAAAAGATTTATTTTGTTGACAGTGTTTGCAACTGTTTACGTAGTTCCTAATAGTTTGTTTCATATTTTGCCAATAATAAAATGGTTTTAATTTCTTGTATAATTTCACTTGTCCAGGATGTCCTGCAATTTGTGAGTTATGATTGTTAAAAAGAATTTCTTGAATTTCATCAGAATCATTCACTATTACAGGTTTATGGTACAAAATTATTTCTAAATTTTTCAAGTATCTCGATCCAGTGTCAATAAATGATTGGATGGTTACAATGTCGAATAGAGAGTCATTCAATGCCATGGCAACTTTTTCAGTTTGACAGCTGTCTTTTACAATCATTTCTTCTAACTTTAAGAATGTCAGCGCTAGAGCTAAATTCTTTTTATTAGATATTTGAGTACTCATTTCATTTAACGTTTTTTTCATATTTTTGGACGTCCACTTTATTATTATTTTGTATTTATTCCCCTCTTTTTCGACAGTTGTTTCCAACTTTTTCAATTTATCAACTTCACTAGGACTTAAAGCTTCGTAAATTCGGGTGGCCAATCCGGTTTTAGGAACACTTTGAGTCATAGATCTTGTTTGAACAGCCAATACCGCCACTTGTCGAAGTTCTTCTGAACTTAAACAAATGCGCGACAAGGCGTCTGCACATACGTTTGATTTACCTTTAATGTATTCGATGTCAAAATCAAATTCATCAAGGTCTAGTCTCATTCTTGTAAGTTTTTGACTTGGATTCTTCTTTGTGTATAAATATGTTAATGGTTTATGATCTGTTTTTATCACGAACCGGGTACCATACAAGTATGGTCTAAAATAATTGACTGCCCAATGAATTGCGGTCAGTTCCTTTTCAATCACCGGCTTATGCCCTTCACCTTTTGTAAAGGCTTTGCTAGCATAAGCGACGGGCAGTTCGTCACCATTATGAATTTGTGCAAGTACTGCTCCGCATGCCAAATCCGAGGCATCGGTTGTCAATATAAACTTTTTCTCAAAATCAGGGAATTGTAAGATTTGAGGTTTCGTTAGCAATTCCTTCAAGGTATCAAATGAATTTTGGCATTCACTATTCCAACAAAAAAATTCATTTTTCCTCAGTAATTTATTGAGAGGTGCAGCTAAATTTGCAAAATTTTTAATAAATTTTCTATAATAATTGCAAAATGCGATGAAGCGTCGAACATCATCAACATTTTTGCATATTGGGTATTTACTAATTGCTTCAAATTTGGATCGATCAGGTGTAATTCCTTTATCTGATATGTTGTGTCCCAGATATGTCACTTCCTTTTTGAAAAAGTTACATTTGCTGGGGTTTAACTTTAGATTATACTTGCGTAATCTTTCGAAAACCATTCGCAAGTTTTTCAAATGATGTTCTGCCGAACATCCAATGACGATGATGTCATCGATATATAAAAATGCAGCTTCAGGTGTGAGACCAGACATAGCTATGGTCATCATCCTTTGAAAGCTGTTAGGTGAAATGTTCAGCCCAAATGGAAGTCGTGTATATTGATATCGACCTGCATCAGTACTGAAAGCTGTGTATTGTTTCGATTTCTGTTCTAATGGAATTTGTAAAAATCCAGACATTAGATCCAGAGTTGTGAAAAATCTTGCCCTGCCAAGTTGGTCAAGGATCTCATCAATACGTGGCAATGGGAATTTATCGGCAATGAGTTTTTTATTCAGTTGCCTAAAATCCACCACTAACCGCCACTTTTTATCAGAGTTAGTCCCTTTTTTAGGTACTAATAATATTGGGGAGTTATAAGACGACATGGATGGTTCTATAATTCCCCCTTCCAATAATTTATTAACTTCGCTAGTCACTATTGATTTTTGACTATGCGGAATACGGTATGGTTTGATGAATACAGGTGTATCATCAGTCGGAGTTATTTTTTGCGAATAAAAATTATTTCCTGGTAGCTTATCGTTATCTAACGCAAAAACATCATGAAATTCGTTTATTAGAGTTGAAAATTTAATTTTGGAATTTTCTGGTATATTATTCATATCAATTTTATCCAAGATCATTTTGAGTCTCTTTTGGTCATTTTGATTTGCACTAATTTCGGGCTTTGACGATATTTCAAAGTTCTTTAATTCTTCCACTTCAAGAATTATGTTAGTTGGTAGTTCTACCGTCGATGAATTTGTGTTAATTATTCTAATGTAAGGATTCTCCTTATTTATTATACAATTGGCTACATGTACGCCTGGTAGTAGCTCCTTTGACTTTACAACACAATCGGTTTTAACAAGTTTATTGTCAAGTTTCCTTAAAACTTCACAACGAGAAGGAATTATGTAAAAATTATTGAAAGAATTTTCGATTGGTACTTCTATATTATTATTATTTGACCTAACTAACATTACGAAGGTTTCATAATCAATTTGACATTTAAATCTTGTCAGAAAATCTTTTCCCAGTATACCATCGGTAGGTATAGGGAAGTCGTTGTTAACCAATTGAAATTTTACGTCCAGCTCACCGCTGTTATCAAATTTTATTTTCGAAATAGCACTAGCAATAGTAGTCACTAGCCCTTCAGTCACACCTTTTAGATTGCATTTCTCTTGAATATTTACTAGATAGTCTGGATCAACTTTTCCACATTTCAGTATTGAAATGTCTGCTGCTGTGTCTACAATGAATGTACACACGGCATCAGCCATTCCAACATACGCCCTAACAAAGTTTGATCCCGAAAAATCAATAGAAAAAATATTCTTCAATTTTCCTGTGCTCCCCTCAGCGGCATTAAATTTTGAGCTGCTCGCTGAGGCTGCTGGTCGTTTTCCTGATTGTTAACATTATTCTGCTGCTCGGTATAGCGAACATTTCGAGAAAAATTATCTCTACCACGACCTCCTCTACCCCGAGATTGTTGCTCGAAGTGATTTTGTCTGTGGTAGTAATTATTATATCGACCACCTCTGTAATTGTTATCCTGTCGAAAATTGTTGGGTTGATGACAGTTTTGTCTTCCGCGCCCCCTCATGCGGTTATTTTGATAAAAACCTCGCCTATTCGAGTGATTTTCACCTCTGTTTTGTGCATAATAAAGAACCTGACCTGTGTTGGGTTCATTATTTTCCAACGTCTTCTGAATAGCATCCGTAATGGAATTGAATGATGCCGCCTTTAAAATTATTTTTGTTTCCTGGTTACTAATTCCTGAAACTAAGCTATCGACTCCTGCTTTGGTCGACATTTTATTTGCTACGGCGTCTGGAATATTTTGTTGTAGGTAGAGATTGTTCAGTTTTTCTGTTAATTTTTCGATGTCGTTGCAGAAAGTTTCCAATGACCCTTTCTGTTTCATACTTTTCAGCTTGGCTAAAATTGTCTCAGGTGTGTTTCGAGATACACATTTTTCTTGAATTCTTTGGATGAGCAGTTTTGGATCTTCTCCTAACTCATTATTGAGCACTTGCCTAGCACATCCTGTCAGTCTCGTTTTTAGAAATTTGAATAATATAGGTTTTTGATTCGCTGGTGTTATTTCGATTAATAAATTAGCTGCATCTGCAAATGCATCTAATTTCTCCGGTGTTCCATCGAACACCTCAACTAACGATGCGGCTTGTCTTAAGTCGAATGCCATAACTGGTAGAATTTTTTTGTAAATCTTTTGAAACACAAGCACACTTGTACTACTGTTTTAAATTTTAGTAAATAGGGCAATTCTAGCCTGATATCAATGAAAGTTTTGATATCTGATAAAAGCTGCCTTGCAGATCTTATATTGAATTTATTGCTTCCTTCATCGATTTCTGCTAATTCGAGGACTGTATTGTACAGCCCTCTACTTTCTTGTAATTTTTTTATTAAAGTACTTCTTAAGTACTTTCGATTCGGGTTTTTCTTTAGATTTGATGCTATCGAAGATAACTTCTTAAAAGCAATGTCAATTTGATCCATAAGAATGGTAGTAACATTTTACACACGTAAACCTTAAATTACTACACTAACCTTTTTGATTCCTGGAAAAACTTATTTTCATTTTAGTGTGTTCTAAAAATAAACGATTGTTAGTAAGTTGCACTAAACGATTGTTGTTACCGATTCCGCTCTCCGTGGTACTCGTATGTTAATTTCCCGCACAATCATCTTCCATAGAAAACGTACAGCATATCCAACGACCAATAATACCGCGCACACGGCGATGATTGCTACTGGGTCCAATGGTGCGGCTGACGATGTTGATTGAACCGCTTGCTGTTGCTGTTGTTGTTGCGTTACAACAATTTCTTCCTTTGGCGTGGAATCACTGTTCCCCATTTTTGTTGTATTAGAATAGTCAGATGATAGTACACTTAAGTTAAACTGCGTGTTTTGCACTCTGCATTACACTTTGCCAGCTATGCAGTTCCTTTTTCAAAGTTTTGATCAGCAGTATTGTGGCTGCTAATGACACGATCATTAGAATTACTATGAGCGCTTTCATATTCACTTTAAGGCACTTATTTGAGCCTTTTCATATTCACTTTAAGACACTTATTTCTTACTGCGATAAACTTTGCAGCGAAAGTTATTCCGGACAGAATCTGTCGTGTGTGTTTTTAGCAAAAATGTGAATTTTCAACTTCACAGCACCAGATGTCTTTAAACTGTTCACGGTATAGCCATGTAACGTATCTCGTTGAAGGGGACTGTTCTCTAAATTAAATGTTCCCTTGGAGAAGGCTAAAACAAGAGTGAGTTTATTCAGCTATCCAATTGTACACGCATGCATGGTGACCTACTTGGAGCAGCCTGGAAGTGCCATCGTGCGATCAGAACAAAGTACAAATAAATATCGCAACTGCTTACAAAGCATATGTGCAGTTGGCGACCACAGTTCTTTGCCCTCATGATACGTTGATACTTGATTTGTTTGTTTTATCAAATATGCATCGCAGCACTCGGGTAATGACCGTGTTGCTAGATTTGGGGAATATACTACAATGCTGGCAATTTGCGTTCGATTAGAGAGGAAAGAATAATCAACGTTTTGTTTATAAAAGTTAATAGTACCTTTTCAATTGTTGGTCTAAAATATATTGAATTGGTTCCGCTTTTTGATAAATCGAAATTCTATCCGCCAGACTATGAATATAGCGACTATAGGTTGGGCTGATGGCACATGCTTCTAAGAAAATTCTATCACAGCGAACCACATTATTTTAATTGATTTCGTCGCCAGTTAGTCGTCTTTCACTTCGTTTGTGGTACGACTGACAAATTGAATAATGGTTGTGAAAAAGATGAGTAAACGCTCTCCAAAACTGTTTTGCTAGCTTCTGCTTAAAACTGTATCTGTAGCTTTTTTCAGCTACTTTACAGCACAATGCTGGAAAAGTTGGCTTATAATTCTGAAAATGTTAGTTGTGCCCAGGGTTGCTTCCACTCACCTGCTATAAAAAAATGTTTTTTGAATTATAAAATCATTAGATGTTAATATGATATTATTTGCTTGTAAGTTAAAAGAAGAGGTTATAAAGTATGCGTTTGACACATGAAGCCTGTCACTTTCGCTTTCAGATTGTCACAATTAGCGATTTTATGATTCGTGAGCGTTCACTCAGAGTGAGCGCTTGCGAGTCGTAACTTTACAGGTTTTATGTGTCAAACACTTGCCTTTCAACCTCTTCTTGTATCTAACAATCTAATGATTCCAAAATTGCGAAAATCATTTTTTTATAGCAAATGAGTGGGGAAGCAAGCCTGGTTGTGCCACTTTTTCTCGAGTGAGTGAACTCAAATCCATCCATGCGCGCAGTGTTGATGCAACTTCCACATACACACTGCAACTAAGTTGACAGACTTTAACTCCGGCCACCATGAATAAAACCGCTTGAATTTTACTTTAACCGATTCACCAACTGTCATTGTTGTCTTGCCTGTTGCAACCACTCCACACACTCCACACACACGATACAATCCAACATCAACCCAGCCTTGTTGTCAACAAGATTGCAGTGCGTATGGGGTCCGTAACACGCCAGAATCTATGTATCTTATGATCTTAACTTGATTGAAAACCGAAGAATTCCCACTTTTCCACAGTAGTCCCATATGATTGAATCCCGATCCGGATGTTTCTGACTGAAACCAGTAAGCAGATTGTGTATTTTTAGAACCCCAATTACAATCTATTTTTGTCGGTAAACCCTCGAAGTTCGTTCCGTGGTTCTCCGTCCCCACTTTAGCTGCCTGAGCAGCTGATCAAGCGCATCTCTCCATTATGGCTGCTGGCGCTCCGGCGGGTGAAAAAACGAATCGAGGAACAGCACTTTTCCTTGCTTACGCACTTGGATGCCACTTTTCATGTCGCACTTCCAGCTAATTTCTCGTCTCATTTCGGACCATTCCGCCGGCGGGTGTCTACTTAGGTACCTACATACCATCTACCCCATTATCCGGCATCGGCAGTTCGTTAATTCCCAGCATGAGTGGAAACGTGATTTTCTCGGAAGCTCAAATCTTTCTGCCCGACATGAATCACGTGTGTGCGTCGTCGACGGTGGGAAATTCTCTTTCCCATTTATAACCAAGGCAGAAGCGGTGTGGGTGCTCCCGTATCTATTTAATCAATATACCGATCGATCCAGCGACTTCGATACTCAATTAGACGCCATTCTCTTGAGCATCATCGACCTACCGTCGTCGATAGGCATCTTGAATAGCGGCGTATCATCGCGCTGAGATATGGTCTTCAAGTTTGGAGGGAGCTCCCCATTCACGGCTTGGCGGCCACTTGAGTACATGATTGAATTATTAAGCTACTTGCGAGTGAGCGAGCAATTCAATTGGCAGTCGATTGGAATCACTTGTGTGCGTTTTTTTTTCGAACAGTTGTACGGTAAGACTGCTTGGATCTACTTTATGCTAATATTGTTTGTTTTCTATGAATTCAACCATTTTCGAGAAGTCGGTAGCTGTGTGCGAATGATAAACATTCGTCGGGGAGTTTATGATGTTGAATTTTCGCTCTCTCATCAATCAACAATGATTTTTTTTGTTTTGCAAAATCATGAAAATTCTAAATTTAAACTTTCCAAAGTTCATTATTCCTCCAAGTAGGAGTCTCGGCCCTTGTGACCAAATGGCAAGCAGACAGTCCCACTGCCCAGAGATCTAAAAATACACAACATCCGGAGGCACTTTCAGTTGTCTTATCGGACGATGATTGACTCAATGGAAATTGATGATGAAGCATCTCTATAAGCCGGAACAGAGC
The DNA here is from genome assembly GCF_037179485.1 of Ochlerotatus camptorhynchus. NCBI lineage: Eukaryota > Metazoa > Arthropoda > Insecta > Diptera > Culicidae > Ochlerotatus > Ochlerotatus camptorhynchus. Next base: position 2,511,633 of record NW_027040513.1, on the reverse strand, counting down.
GAACAAATAAAGCCATCGAATGAACTCGTGTTGCGGAATTCACGCATTCGTTCCTTCCGTTCCTATCCACCCTGCTTTTCGAACTACATAATAATAAAACTCAACCTAACGATGGTGATGGTGGAAAAAATCAGAACAGCTACTACACAAAAGAACACATTCTTTCGGTGAATTCTCGCTAGAGCAACCAATCAACAACAGCAGGGAAGTGGGTGGCCACGCAAAGCAATGTTCTTATCGATATCAATTAATCGGTGAAACATCGCCAAATTGTCTTCAAATTAAGATTGATTACAGCGTTTGTTGTTTTGTAGAAACGGTGAGGCTCTATGAGTGTATGTTTGAGATATGTTTTTACTAAGTACCGTATGCGAGATAATGTTTGCACCATTAAGCAATGTCAAAATTATTTTTTTTCTTCAAAATTTCGTTTTCGAGTTTTATTTTTATTTATTCAAAGGGGGATGTTTCTCAGAGTCATAAACTATGTTAATCATCGATCGAGTTTCCACTTGCTGCAATTACGGCCTTCACACGCTTCCGGAATGCACAGCAGGTTCCAATAATGTAGTCTCGATCCATTTCTCTCCAGGTTCGGGTCAATGTTTGTCTGAGGCTTGCTGTATTTGGGTGGCGTTTAGAGCAGGCCTTGGTCTTCATGACGCGCCATATTGAGTAATCCAGTGGATTAAGATAGGGGCTGGATGGCGGCAAAATATCTTTCGCCCAGAACGGAAGATGTTCCTGCAAGCACTTCTGAGTGCGGTTCGCGGTGTGGCACGGAGCCCCATCTTGTTGAAATACAACATTTGGCTTCGGACCGTACTGTTCTTTGATCCACGGAAGATAGTACTTACTTAAAATCCCGATGTTGACCTTGTCGACTTCTGGAATAAACTCGGGGTCCATCTTTTTGCAATCGGAAGCCACCAATCCAAACACCATAACGCTAGCAAGATGCTTGGTCAGAAACACGTTCTTGTGCTCGTCGACCACGTCTTTTACCGGAAGAAAACTAATATACCGGTCGGTTCTGGAATTTGATACGGGATCGACGGTAAACATGCTCTCGTCGGTGAACAGGATTACCGGATTTTTTCGCTCCAAGATTTTCTTGCATCGTTCGACTAGTAACTCCCGGATGCGGTTGGAAATCATGTGATTTTTTTTTCCGTGCCCTCGACTTCGCCCCGCAATCTTCCTTTACGATCTTCCGTGCCGTAAAGTCACTGATCCCGTTTTCCTTTGCCATTTTCCTTATTGAACGAACTGGATTCACCCTGGATAACCCTCGGAACCCGAGCTGACCTCGGACGACCTGTGGTCACCTTCGCGGATAGTTGTCCTTTCTTTTCTCGGTCTAAAACCCTTTTGACGGTCCACCGGGACACTCCCACGGCGATTGAAATGTCTTTTTGCGACATTGACGAGTGCACGGATGAATTTGAGTTCACTCACTCGACAAAAAGTGACACAACAGCGGGGCCCTGTTTACTAAAAATGAACATATATGTGTTCATTTTTAGTAAACAGGGCCCCGCTGTTGTGTCACTTTTTGTCGAGTGAGTGAACTCAAATCCATCCGTGCACTCGTCAATTTGCGCGTGGGACAAATCATGAATACGCTGCCACTTCGTCATGGTGCAACTGTCAAATTAATAGCGAATTCGTTTATTATCGGGGTTGGAACCAGTTCCAACCCGTGCGAACCCGAACTTTTTGTCAGTGCGAACCTCGACCCGTGCCAGGTTTTAAAAACAAACGATCAAACTGACGTTTGCTAGAAAACAAGCAGACCCAATCTTGATACCCGATCCAGGTTGGAACTGAATAATAAACGAATTCGCTAAAAGTAAATCATTTTCTTTTATAGACAGCCTACACTGTACACAAACACCATCCTTTGATCGAATGAAACCTCAGACCATTCAAAACAAAACACCGAAATCGCTTTTTCGAATGATGGCTGCAACCGGATGACGGTTGTTTTGGAATCAGATGATTTTCCTCTCGAATACAGGATGAAAATTGTTATGAGAAGGGATAGTGCCTCAGAGGTAACTCTAAGTTTAGAAGGTCCCGAAATAACGTGCTCAACTTTTTGGCTCAGCTCTGGTACTCTCTTCGGTCCCAAGCTAATCGATTCACCCCTCGAAACATAGGAAAAACCAATAACCCCTCATTTCATCTGTCAAACTTTCATAGCGAATCAAAACAAACATTAGGTAGTACTAGAATTTCGACTAGAATGGGATACGTTAATCGATTGCTTGGGACCAATAGGCTAGTCAAGTAGTGAGCCAATTTAAAATCGTTAGTTTCGTATTGATTGTTGATAGTGCCTTCAGTTGAAATGCGTAATGCTCTCTGTAGAATGACTGTCATACTAAGGCTCTGAACCATTTGGTGGATTATTTTAACTTTTGGTAAAAATTTGACAGATGGAAAGTTATCGATTAACCCTGCTATCCGAGCGTGGTTACTTTTGACAGACAAGAAGTTAAATTTTGACAACCTTGGGTCGAAAACCGGTCGATCGACAGCACGGGGATTTTCGAACATAGAAAATAACTTTCGAAATGTCACTTTTAACCACGAGTTAAACTTAACTCGGCAAATGGTTCACAGCCTAAATGGAAATGCATATGGTATTGGTTCAACCATAGAGGTAACTCTAAGACCACTGGGTCCCGAAGAAAATCATTATTATTTTTGGCTCACTCAGTACCAGAACAACGGTCCCAAGCAGTCCCAAGCTATTTCACTCACCCCTGCATGTTCTGCATGAATCCACACACCCCTGATGTTATTTGTCAAACTTTCATAGCGAATCAAAACAAACATAGTGTAGTAATAGAATTTCAACTAGAATAGGGTACGTTAATCGTTTGCTTGGAACCAATAGGCTACTAAAGTGGTGAGCCAATTCAAAATCGTTAGTTTCGTATTGATTGTTGGTTCAACCCCATAACGCAAATCATTCAAAACGATGATGCAAATAATTCTATCGAACGTCATTTGCTGATCTGAGCTGACAAACGAGGTGGAAGCATATGCATCGCTATCAGAGCTGTTACGAACATAGGTAAAGGATGAAAACCAATTTTTGGCTAGTTCGTGGTAGAGGAGGTTTTCTCCACCACGAAAAAAAATTGTATCCATAATATGGAATGGCTTATTATGGCTTTTCAGTATGGAAATGTAGATAATCAAATTATAAATCTAATTAAAAGCACTTGCATGTCACACTATTCTTAAATGTTTGTCCTCTGAGTGCCGTATGTTGTATAGCTAATTTTCAAACGAAAATCATCCTGTATATGGATGACAGTCATATGGATGTTCATCATCTGACGACGAATTCAACCATAAGAAAATCATCCGAAATTCGAATGCATATTGTTAAAGGGCTCGAGCAATGCAATAATCATTCGAAGTATTGCGGATGTTTTGGTACTACGGTATGAGCTGTTACGTTCATGCAAAGAAAACCAAGGCATTGTATGCACAGGTGAAACGGGAACCTTATTTGTAGTGCAAACATTATCACGCATACGGTACAACCCGCACTTTAACCAACAATCAATACGAAACTAACGATTTTAAAATGGCTCACTACTTGACTCGAGGGGGACGACTCTATCTACGATGCAAAAAAGATTGTGTTTTGCTGTAGCTACCTGCGCGCACGCTGAGTAGATAGAAAGAAGATTGATGACGATTCTAAAGATTTCCTGCAAAAACTTGATGAGCGATGCAAGTAGATGCGACAAATGAAAGAAGATTGTTCGAAGATTGATTCGCTAGTGTGAGATTTGTTGAGCATCTAAACTTGAGATTTAGATGTGTCGCCCCCCTCGACTTGACTAACCTATTGGTCCCAAGCAAATCGATTAACGTATCCTATTCTAGTCAGAATTCTAGTACTACACTATGTTTGTTTTGATTCGCTATGAAAGTTTGACTGATAAAATGAGGGGTTCGTGGATTTTCCTATGTTTCTAGGGGTGAATCGATTAGCTTGGGACCGAAGATAGTACCAGAGCTGAGCCAAAAAGTTGAGCTCGTTTCTTCGGGACCTTCTGGTCTTAGAGTTACCATAGAGGTAACTCTAAGACCACTGGGTCCCGAAGAAAATCATTATTATTTTTGGCTCACTTAGTACCAGAACAACGGTCCCAAGCAGTCCAAAGCTATTTCACTCACCCCTGCATGTTCTGCATGAATCCACACACCCCTGATGTTATCTGTCAAACTTTCATAGCGAATCAAAACAAACATAGTGTAGTAATAGAATTTCAACTAGAATAGGGTACGTTAATCGTTTGCTTGGGACCAATAGGCTACTAAAGTGGTGAGCCAATTTAATATCGTTAGTTTCGTATTGATTGTTGGAGTTACCTCTATGCTTTAACCATAGAGGTAACTCTAAGACTAGAAGGTCCCGAAATAACGTGCTCAACTTTTTGGCTCAGCTCTGGTACTCTCTTCGGTCCCAAGCTAATCGATTCACCCCTCGAAACATAGGAAAAACCAATAACCCCTCATTTTATCTGTAAAACTTTCATAGCGAATCAAAACAAACATAGTGTAGTACTAGAATTTCGACTAGAATGGGGTACGTTAATCGTTTGCTTGGGACCAATAGGCTAGTCAAGTAGTGAGCCAATTTAAAATCGTTAGTTTCGTATTGATTGTTGATTGTACTATCGTAAAACGATCAATCTATTAATTGTCCCTCATAAACCAGAATTGGCTTATTTTCTAACTCTAATAAAGCAAACATTATCATTTCCTCATTCCAGTATCTTAACACAGATGGCAAGCACCCAAATTGTTGACCTACTGAGAAACTGCTCAGGCAACTTCAAACCCCCGAAACCTTTTCCTTTTCCTTATTAGAAAGTCTGACTAAAAGTAAATTGGACCTTATTTCGTGATTCAATAAGTTTAAAAAGTTCATTAATGGTTGCTTTACAGTACTTTTATTAAAACATCAAAAATACAGCATTAGATGGTTGCATTTCTCCAGTTCGAACCTTCCTCTTTATGGAGCCCATCAGCGCCCGCACAGTGGAAACGGACACGGAATCAGCGCATTTCTTCCATTTTTTCCGCATTTGCTGGATGTCCTTGACTGCCCCGCCGCTTCGTCGAATTCGCTGCTTTAAAATTGCCCAGTATTATGCATTCGATTGGTCGAAATTCCGGGAAATTCGGAGCATTCATTAGCTTGGGGACAACATCGATCTTGTTGGCAGCATACCACTCCAGAACCACCTTGGAGTAGTGGCAGCTGGCCAAATTGGGCCAAAAGATGACTTTGTCCCTATGCTTGCGGATGAACGGCAATACACGCTTTGACGTAGAACCACAGACAAACAGACGTAACACTTTGAAAAAGTTTTTCTTGAAAACGTAGTATCTCAAAACATAGGACCTCAGTAACGACATCTCTCTGGCTTCTCGCGGAAAACAAGATTGCTCGCTAACTCGCTAACAATATTGCATAAAAGTTCTATAGAATATATAGAACGTCAAAGTGATCCGATGCCAGCGCTGCGGTGAGTAGTTCGCGGAACAGATAATATTCAAATCAACCGTTAAATGCATGAACGAAGATACACAATGAAGTGTTACGTCTGTTTGTCTGTGGTAGAACTACGTCTTTGTTGACTATACTGGGAAAGAGTCGAACTTAGGCTGCTAAGGCTGTAAGTCTCTATAATAAAGACAAAAAAAAAATCTATACTGGGGTGCAAATCAAAAAATATATGTGCCAAAATAGTGTTAGGTTTTGAACGCTTGTAACTTTGTCATTTATAGATGAAATTGAAATACAAGTATGCCAATCGATAGGATTTTACATTACGAATCTGCTGAAATAAATATTTTTCCAATTTTCCGTACAAAAGCTTTTGAAAAATGTACAAATGATAATCACTGTTTTCATGAAATAAACGTTTATCCCAAACCCAGTCATCATAATCGAGTACCACTTGGTTGCATATCGTTCTGCTTGAACCTGAAAAGATTTAAAACAGCGCTGCTGTCGTGCCTCTGCTTATGATCATTTTCTGCTTGTCCGTCAGGCAGTTCAGTTCGGTCTTTGCTCGCTCTGTCGAGTTGTTCGATAAGTTTCCAGTTTGTTCCAAACGTTCGCATGTGTACTGCGCGTTTATTCGCGTCGTGAGTTGTGTCGGTCGCATCGTGTGACAGTGTCAGTTTCTATTGTAGTCGATGTCGGTGTCGAATTTAGTGCACATTGATCACAGCAAAATAGCTCAACATTGATCAACCCAATGTAGTAATGTAGGGAAAATTCTGTCAATTTTTAACCATTACGTTAAATTTAAATACAGTACGATGAACTTTGATATGATTATGCTAACATGAACTATCGCAAGTTTTGAACCATAACCGAAACATTGAAACATTGTAATACTTGAAAAATTTAAGATAAAGTATAATAGTCAAAAATGCATGACATACATCAATTTTGCGTAGTTCTACGTCATACTGCGGTTGTGTCTAGGACACAACCCTTTAATTTTTTTTAGGCATTATTCGATGTAAACATCGGATGTCATCGTCGAGGATGTGACGAATGGTTCCGTTTTCAGGCCACAATTGCAAACCGCTTACCAAATCATGGCCTTCTTCGCGAACTTGTCGGCAAACACGAACTTGAATCTTTCTTGCACAATTACAAAAACAAGTAGTAAATTTTTATTTTTGAGTAACAAATACTCAAAAATGGGTAAAATTTTACTCATTTAATGGGTAGTCCCAGTTTCCCTCGAAAATGCTTACTTTGTAGTTATTATTGGGTGTTTTGCGGTTACCGTGTAAGATTTCAGGGGCAACTGAAATTCGCACTAGTTGGCTAGTACACTAGCACTAGCAAATCCGCACAGATGTAAACACCCCATCATTGAGAGCTTTCTATAGAGATTTTCACGTCCAGCTGTATTGGTGCGATATGTGAGAGCGTGTTAGTGAAAATCCGAGGAAAATACATAACAAATCGCTGTCAAACTCATTTTGACAGATCTAATTTCATACATCTTTTAGGTTAGCCAGAGGAAAATAGTAAACAACTTTACACGGCGATGCACCCACTATAGTGTGCGTGCGTTAAACGTCACTAATCTCTATACCAACCCAAGGTGCCTACATATAGGTGTTCTAATGTGTCAAATTCATGATTCAGCCATGATGGATTTTTCTATGGGACAGCGACCGAGTTTGTTTACAATTTGCTCTAAACCCCGAGGGGGACGACTCTATCTACGATGCAGGCAAAATTGTATTTTGCTGTGGTTAGCTGTACGCACGCTGAGTACATAGAAAGAAGATTGATGGCGATTCTGAAGATTTCCTGCAAAAAGATGATGCGCGATGCAAGTAGATGCGAAAAATGAAAGATTTTTCGAAGATTGATTTGCTAGTGTAAAATTTGTTGAGCATCTAGAATTGTGATTTAGATGTGCCGCCCCCTCGCTAAAATCGCACTCCCCCCCCCCCCCCCCCCGCGACCTCCTCGCCTATATAGTGACAAAGCTGTATCACCATTTATATACCCACCATGTACCAACCAATGCATGAATTTGTAATTTATGTGGCAAACACAATGTACAGAGAACATTTCCAACCCGAAAGATGTTCTAGACTGGACCGGGAATCGAGCCCGCCGCCTCCGGCTTGGCAATACTGTGTCTTTACTGACTAGGCTCTCTGAGAACCCCACGACTAACTGTAATACATTTACCCTATATTCCGCTTTAATAATTTAAGCATCTCCCACCCCCATCAATATTGGGAAATTCTATTTCAGTCGCATCAATTCAATTTGTCTAGGCGTGATTAACTTTCCTGGAAATCTTTTCACCCGATAACTCCAGGCACTCAATTTAACCACCAGCGAGCAAAAAGGTTTCCAATACAATCTACAAGCTCCGTGCAGAAGTGTACACTTCTCCATTATTGTAAGGCTAACCTTTCGCCAGTTTCAAGAAGAGTGGGATCAAATTTCCCCCCGAACGAAAGGATTTTCCATAAGCATTTTCGCTCAGAAAGTCAGAAATAAGCTACATACTCCCGTTTTGATGAAGAAAGGTGCTGAAGGATACCAAATCACAAAAGCTGCTCCTTCGCTCGTTTGACGACAACGACGAGGACGGTGACGCAATAAATAAATATGCCACGGGATTATTAGGACTGGCAACGATGACAATGAAAGCTCTTCACTTCCTTTAACCTCATCTTTCAGTTAGAAAGGTGGCATAATCTAGTTCGATTGGTTTCCAGTTCGCAGTAGAATTGGATGAAAGTACCTACCTATACCATAAATTCAAATCGTGTTGGCTTGTCTCGAAAGCATTGATACAGGTGCTTACCGTCGGCAATTGAGAAAGAGTATCCTTCCGAGAAATATGTCCGCCGGAGTCTCTGTCGACTGTTTCGCCCAATGATGGATAACAAGGATCATGGTTTGTTACTTGAACCCCCATCAATTTAGAAGCATTCCTCCCTGACGACACGCCCTCCGGACTTGATGGTCCATTAACAACCGAATGTACCCGGATAAATGACTGGTGTTATTGGAAACCAAACAAATCAATTAACGAATCATGTTTATGATAAGACAATTCATCGTTGCTGTTTTGCCTCTCTATCCATCTATTTATAGGTACCGGTACGTTCGGGCGGGTTTGTCTCTGCCGGGACAAAGTGACCGACAAGTACTGGGCGATGAAGATCCTAGCCATGGCCGACGTGATACGGTTGAAGCAAATCGAGCATGTCAAGAATGAGAAGAACATCCTGCGAGAGATCGATCATCCCTTCATTGTGAACATGTAAGTCTACTTATTAATTAAGCTTCATTTAAAAAAAAAAATCCGAACCACATTAAAGTAAACCCAATTACGACAAAAGCTCACATTTCATTCATTCCAGGCGATGGCACGCCAAGGATGACTGCTGCCTGTACATGCTGTTCGAGTACGTTAGTGGGGGAGAGCTGTTCTCCTACCTGCGCAATGCCGGCCGTTTCGACAATGCCACGGCGAATTTCTACGCTTGCGAAATCGTTCTCGCCCTGGAATATCTGCACTTCCAGTCGGTCGTCTATCGGGACTTGAAGCCGGAAAACCTGCTCCTGGATCGGGACGGGCACCTCAAGATCACCGACTTCGGATTCGCAAAAAAGCTGAAAGATCGAACCTGGACCCTGTGCGGGACGCCAGAATACCTGGCACCGGAAATCATCCAATCCAAAGGGCACAACAAGGCGGTCGACTGGTGGGCGTTAGGTTAGTATCTCCGTTGCTCCCTTCCAATACGAGCGGTAGCAGTTTATTGGCGTGTATGCGCACTTGGAGGCCATCCAATCGTAAATCACCGGGGAACATTGTTCGCTGAGAGGTGGTCGTATTTCTTGTACGGACTCGACTTGGCAGGTCGCGATCTAAGCCATGTAATTTCCTGATGACGGCTTTCGGTCCGCGTTCTGCAGTTCGTGTCACGCCGCACGACGATGATTTATACACGTGAATTTGTCGTGACAACAAATAGAAGCGACCTACGGAAAACACAGACTTCTTTTGAACAATGTTTGATGGTGGAAATTAAATGTGCGGTGGCAAATCCATTCAGATTAATTAGTCTCGAGTGGTGGAGCGATTTGTTTGCATTTAAATTACAAATGAGCTTGTTTAATTTTTAACTCGCGCTTCCTCACGACGCCATTCTAGGGGTTCTTATCTACGAGATGGTCGTCGGATATCCACCTTTCTACGATGATAATCCGTTCGGTATTTACGAGAAAATCCTCAGCGGAAAGATCGAGTGGTCGCGGCACATTGAACCCATTGCCAAGGATCTGGTCAAGAAGCTGCTGGTGCAGGACCGGACCAAGCGGTTGGGAAATATGAAGGTAGGATTGAAGCTGCTGATTTCGTTCAAATATTACTGATGAGTCGTTTTTCGATTGCAGAATGGAGCCGAAGACATCAAGAGGCATCGATGGTTCAAGCATCTCGATTGGGATGTCGTGATAAAAAAACAGTTGAAGGTATTTATTCATTTTAGAACTAAGGTGTTTCACGTCGTGAAGTCCTTGAGCGCTGAATTTTGGCCTAACAATCTAGTAAAAATATTTGCAATGCCAAATTTTGAAATTTAATGTTGCGAACTTGAAATCGCATTCTTCTATTTCTGAAATTTTGGAGATCTTTATGTGTCGGTTTGCACAACCGTGTAATACCGATGCCGATTCCAGCAGTACATTTTCACCCAGTGCATAATCCAAACATCTATGTATCAATCACACAACACCCATACACGCACACTCATACACTTTGCTATGTATCACACCAAGAACAAATAAACGTTAGTCAGTAGTCGTCACGCAAAGGAGAAACACGCTCCTTAATTTTACTCCGTAAAACATACCCCACCGACAGGTTATGGGCCCAGCGGCGGAGAAAAAAAAGTGACGCAATTGTGAAAAAATTGAAGTTTTTTTTCGTTCGCGTTTTAAATCGTCGCGAAAGTAGCCGGTGCGCGTTTTTTCGGTCGATAAGCGAGCAGCGATGGACAGCAATCGTTTTTCGTTGCAAAAATTGAGCAACAGCAATTATCCGACCTGGCGCTTCAAGGTCGAGTTGCTGCTCGTGCGGGAGGAGCTCTGGCGCTACGTAGAGCCTGGAGTGAAGCCCGAAAATGAAGCGGACGCCGTGTGGAACGCGGGAGACGCCAAGGCAAGGGCCACCATCGGGCTGTTGATCGAAGATAATCAGCACGGACTGATTCGATCATCGCAGACGGCCAAAGCTGCCTGGACGGCACTCCAAAATCACCACCAGAAAACCAGCCTGACGTCGAAAGTGTCGCTGCTAAAGCGAATTTGCGACAAGCGGTTCGCAGAAGGTGAGGACATGGCAGAACATCTGTTCGAGATGGAAGAGCTGTTTGCTCGTCTAGCCAACGCTGGACACGAGCTCGCGGAAAACCTCACGGTCGCGATGATCTTGAGGAGCCTTCCCAGCTCGTTCGACACACTAACAACAGCCCTCGAAAGTCGGTCGGACGATGACCTCACGCTAGAGTTGGTCAAGCGGAAGCTGCTGGACGAAGCATCGAAGCGGCAGGGTGCTGCCTCAAGCTCGGCGCTGAAAATCGGACACGGTAGCAAGAAGAAGTCGATCGTGTGCCACTACTGCAAGCGGGAGGGGCACAAACAAAACGAATGCAGGAAACTGGCCCGCGATTCGGAGAAGGGATCCAAACCTCAAGCTAAGGCCAACAAGAGGAAGGAATCCGTTTCTTTCGCGCTGGCTGCAAGAGGAACAACGGGAAACAGCAGTACCAAACCGTGGATTGTTGATTCCGGTGCGACGCGACACACCGTCGCTGAACGTTTTTTCCGAGAGCTGCGTGAAAGTGAGGTTAAGTTCGTCAATTTGGCGGACGGGAAGCAAGCGAATGTCGCCGGTGAAGGTTCCTGCGTCGTCGAGTGCGTTGATGAACACGGTTTGCGTCGTGAAGTGAGCCTAAGCTTTGCGCTGTACACTCCCAGCCTATCGATGAACCTGCTGTCCGTGCCGGCTCTCATCCAGAAGCAAGCCACGGTTGTTTTCGATGCGGCTGGTTGTCGTATTCTGCGAGGGGATGCTGTCGTCGCTGTGGCACATTTGAAGGAAGGCCTGTACCAAATCAAGCAACCGTCGGATACCGTGATGGTGGCAAGCGGCCGCCACAACAAGAATTGCCAGCACTTTTGGCATCGCCGGTTCGGCCACCGGGACCCGAAAGCGATCGACCATTTGGTGAAGGACGAACTAGTGGACGGTCTGACGCTCCACCGGTGCAGCGTCGACGAAAAGTGCGAGTGCTGCTTGAAAGGTAAGACACCACGTACCCCTTTTCCGAGTGAGTCTCATTCTAGATCAAAAGCACCAATGGACCTGGTGCATACGGACGTTTGCGGTCCGGTGGAGGTGTCGTCGAATAGCGGTTATCGCTATTTTATGACCATGATCGATGACAACAGTCGCTATTGTGTGCTCTACCTGCTGAAGGAGAAGTCGGAGGTCGCCGCAAGGATCGAGGAGTATGTTGCGTTCGCCAAAACACATTTCGGCCGGAAGCCAAAAGTCATCCGCTCTGATCAGGGCGGGGAGTACAGCGGAAAGCAGCTGCGTTCCTTCTACAAGCGCGAAGGGATCACAGCCCAATACACCGCCGGCTGCAGCCCGCAGCAAAATGGGATCGCGGAACGGAAGAACCGTTCCCTCATCGAAATGGTACGCTGCATGCTGTTCGATGCACAGCTGGAAGAGCGGTATTGGGCAGAGGCGCTAAACACGGCCGTATACCTCCAGAACGTTTTGCCAACAAAACCCCTCGACGTCACGCCTTACGAGGTTTGGAACGGCGTGAAACCCAAGGTCAATCACCTCAAAATATTCGGCTGCGCTGCGTGGGTTCACATTCCGAAAGTGAAGAGGAAGAAGCTGGACGCCACCGCACAAAAGCTGACTTTCGTGGGCTATTCGTCGGAGCATAAAGCTTATCGCTTTCTCGACAAGGCAACGCGAAAGGTTACGTGAGCCGGGACGTCAAGTTCATCGAGAACGATGCGGACACCATTCCAACGGATGAATCGACTACCACCAACGGTGAAAACGTGGAATTCGATTTCTTTCCACAACGAAGTCCGGCCGTACCGGAAAATCAGCAGGAAGCGGAGGAAGATTACGATTCGGCGGTCGAAGATGAGATCGAATCCGACGAAGAGTTCCTCGGTTTCAGCGATGAAGATCCCCTACTCGGAGAAGAAGCCAGCACGGAAGCGAACGCACCACGGCGATCGGCTCGCTCGACGAGAGGCATCCCGTCTCAGCGTTTCGATGATGTCACCAGCGTAACGAAGCATGCAAGCAAAGAACCCCAAAGCTACTCCGAAGCGATCGAAAGCACCGAAGCGGCCGCGTGGCAAGCCGCGATGCAGGAGGAGATCGAAGCACTTTAAGAAAACGGCACTTGGGAGCTCGTCCCACTACCCCCGGGTCGCAAGGCGGTAGGCTGCAAATGGACGTTCAAGAAGAAGGAGGATGAACACGGACGAGTGGTGCGACACAAGGCGAGATTAGTCGCGCAAGGCTTCGCACAGAAATTCGGCCAGGACTACGACGAGGTTTTTGCCCCCGTCGTACGTCAGACTACCCTACGAACGGTCCTCGTACTCGCCAGCAAGCAGAAGATGTTGGTGAAGCACCTCGACATCAAGAATGCCTACCTGTACGCGGAGCTCCAAGAGGACGCGTACATGAAGCAACCCCCCGGCTTCGATCGTAACGACGGCATGGTGTGCCACCTCAAGCGCAGCATTTACGGGCTCAAGCAGTCCGCTCGAACATGGAACAGGAAAATCGACGGAGTTTTCAAGTCCATGGGTTTCCACCAGGCGGACGCCGACGCGTGCCTGTACATCCGGAATCGCGACGGGAAGCAGACATACATACTCATATAAAGGGTGATACGGTCAAAATTTGGTCAAGGGAAAACGCGTGTAAATCGGTGAAATCGTTTATTTAAAAAATCAAATTAAATTTCTTTTTCAAATTCAATTAGTATAAAATTCAGGAAAAATATTCAGTTAGGCTTCCGCTTTTCCAAATCCGAATTGCCGGGCCTTACGCTTGACCCCTGCCATCAGATTTTGTACAGCCACCTTGTCCACCTTCTTCGCCGCAGAAAGCCAGTTTGCCTTGAACTGCTGCTCGCCCTTAGCAGTTTTTTTGGTCTTCTTTAGGTTCCGCTTCCCTAATGAAAATTGTATGGTTAATTTGCTTAACGACGTGTTCTGGGTATCATCCAAACCATTTATGGAATAGTTCAATGATTTGGGTTATCGTTCGATAATGGTTATTTTTTATTAGGGTTGACAATAGCCCAGTATTTCTCAATTGGGCGGAGCTCTGGCGTGTTGGGAGGGTTCTTGTCCTTGGGAACCACCTGCACGTTGTTGGCGGCGTACCACTCCATGGCCTTTTTACCGTAATGGCAAGATGCCAAATCCGGCCAAAACAGTACGGAACAACCGTGTTTCTTCAGGAAAGGCAGCAGACGTTTATTCAAACACTCTTTCACGTAAATTTCTTGGTTGACAGTCCCGGAAGCTATGAAAATGCTGCTTTTCAAGCCACAGGTACAGATGGCTTGCCAAACCAGATATTTCTTTGCGAACTTTGACAGTTTCATGTGCTTGAAAACATCTGCTACCTTTCCCCTTCCTTTTGCCGTATAAAACTCCTGTCCCGGAAGCTGCTTGTAGTCGGCTTTGACGTAGGTTTCGTCGTCCATTACCACGCAGTCAAACTTCGTCAGCATCGTCGTGTACAGCCTCCGGGATCGCGCTTTGGCCGTCGTATTTTGTTTATCATCGCGATTTGGAGTCACTACCTTCTTGTAAGTCGATAGTCCGGCTCGTTTTTTGGCTCGATGCACGGTTGTAGACGATACACCCAGCTTATTTGCGGCATCTCGGAGAGAGAGGTTAGGGTTTCGCTTGAAACTACCGGCAACTCTCTTTGTCGTCTCAGCGGCTTCCGGTTTTCGATTTCCCCCCGATCCAGACTTCCTGGCTGTCGACAAACGTTCCCCAAACACTTTAATTACATTTGTAACGGTTGATGTGGCAACTTTTAGCGATTTTGCCAACTTTGCGTGCGAGTAGCTCGGATTTTCGCGATGCGCGAGCAAAATTTTGATACGCTGCTCTTCTTGCTTGGACGGCATTTTGACAACTGAAGAGTGAATTCCAAAATCAAAATAGGAGCAACATTCTACACACACACACCTTCAAAATGAGGGGTGTTCAGGTTTTTTAAATGCAAAATTGAAAGAAATACGTCAAGTTGATATTGACCAAATTTTGACCGTATCACCCTTTACGTCGACGATATGGTCGTCGTCTGCAACTCGGAGGAGGAGTTCGAGCAGGTTCGCCGACAGCTGCAGCAACAATTCAAGCTTTCCTGCCTAGGCGAACTCAAATACTTCCTGGGGATTCATGTGGAGAAGAATGGGGAGCCATACACTCTCGATCAAGCAAGCTACATCGACAAGCTGATTCGACGATTCGGTCACGATCAAGCCAAGCCATCGAAGGTGCCGATTGACCCCGGATACCTCAAGCAAAAGGAGGAGTGTGAATTGCCCACAAACACGTCGTATCGCAGTTTGGTGGGTAGTTTGCTCTACGTTGCGGTCAACACTCGGCCAGACATCTGCGTGGCCGTTTCACTGCTAGGAAGGAAGGTCACCAATCCCACCAACCGCGATTGGACCGAAGCCAAGAGAGTCCTCCGATACCTCAAGGCTACGAACGACCATCGTCTGCACTTGGATTCCGGATCCGACGAAGTGGAATGCTACGTGGACGCCGACTGGGCCGGCGACGAAGGCGACAGAAAGTCTCATTCCGGTTTCCTGCTGAAGTTCGGCGGCGGTCTTGTCGACTGGGGCACAAGAAAGCAATCGTGTGTCGCCTTGTCCTCGACGGAGGCCGAATTCGTCGCACTGGCGGACGGATGTCAGCAGCTCATGTGGTTCCGGAAACTTCTCAAGGACTTGCAGCAGGCTCAAGTAAATCCCATCGTCGTCTGGGAGGACAACCAGTCTTGCATGAAGATCGTGGAATCAGAACGTCTGGAGAGGCGTTCCAAGCACATCGACACGAAGTACGCCTTCACCAAGGACCTGCATCAACAAGGTATCATCGAGCTTCGCTACATGCCAACATGCCAGCGCATGGAAGCGGACCTAATGACGAAGCCCCTACAGCGAGTCAAGCTGGAGAGGCACAGAACTGCCATCGGCGTCAAGGATCCAACCGAGACGTCGAACAAGCATCGTTGAGGAGGAGTGTCGGTTTGCACAACCGTGTAATACCGATGCCGATTCCAGCAGTACATTTTCACCCTGTGCATAATCCAAACATCTATGTATCAATAACACAACACCCATACACGTACACTCATACACTTTGCTATGTATCACACCAAGAACAAATAAACGTTAGTCAGTAGTCGTCACTCAAAGGAGAAACACGCTCCTTAATTTTACTCGGTAAAACATACCCCACCGACATTATGCTGGTCACAAATGCCTTGCCAAATTGATATCCTACGCAAGTGATGTGAATTTCGCGAATAAACACGAAGAGTGTTGATTATAGCAAAATTAGCCATATACAATCGGCTTAGTTTATTTAAGTAAACAAACTAACACTTCTTCCTTCTGTGGCACCTTTGATTATCCGCCTTGGTCTTCGTTGGTGTTCCCGGTGTTCCACATACATAGCTCCGATACGAGAAGAGTCGTTTAAAACAACATTAACTGCTCATGTTTCCGCTTTCTGTGTCTATCTTTGCAGCCTCCTATTGTGCCAAAGTTTGTTTTCGAGGGCGACACCAGCAACTTTGACGACTACCCGGAAACGGACTGGAAATCGGCCCGATCGCTGGACAAGGTCGAAATGCAGCTGTTTGAAGATTTCTAAAACTACTGCAACATTTGCACCCTGAGTTAGACAGAAAATGTTATACAAACACACACACACACACACATGTCTTAGTACAGTAAAAATGGATGATTGCAAGTGGATTAAAAATGTTGCTACTTATAAGACAACACTAAAATATTTATGTTTAAAAATATTTAAAAGAAAAATGGAGAAAAAACGAGATAGAGAGACATACAAAAGCTCTTTCCCCAAATCTTAAACGAGTCAGAAAAGAACGTACTAGAATAGCTTTATAAAACAGTTAGTAAAGAATACAATAAAAAAAAAACTACTCAATTAAGGAGATTTGTTGTATGAGGAAACCTTTTTTTGTTGTTGTAAATATTGTTTCATTGTTCACATGATGGAAATTGTTACAAATCCTCAAGACTTACGGATCAATTATTGAAATGTTCCCAACTTGATAGTGTACTTAGTGTGTATGATTGGAAGGCACCATTTAAATGTTAAGGCAACAGTTTTTTTTTGTTCTTTACTCATTAAGACAAGTCCTAAGGAAAGGGAGCTCTAGATCCTAGCGTAGAATGACGATAACCCTTAACCAATAAGTTATTTAAAAAGAAACAACCACATTCACTGTGATAGAGAGAGAGAGAGAAACCGAGGTTTGTTTAGCAATCCCTAAAAACATACAAACGAAACTTTGCTTTCGATTAACCATCACCTACTAATCAGATAAGTGATGAATAGATTACGACTAATCCAACCCACAGATCCATTTTGCGATTGCGATAGAGAGAAGGGAAATGAACAAAATCTATGAGTTTTAAGTCTATATCATATTTGTTTTTTGTTGCTTTGTATATCTAAGGAGTGGAGAGCTGACGAACAGGAAGAGGATTCCTAAATTAATATCTTCATAACTGATTGAGATAATCACCGTCGTCGCCACTGGCGTTGCAATCAAGAAATCTAGCCATATCTTTGTTTTTCAATTTATCATCTTATCTACCAGTGGAATTCCAACCGAATTCCGTTTCGTTTGTACGTAACCGCTTTAATGAAGCTAGATTTAAAACGATTGTGCCCTTCGAACTGTTCAATGATCCAAGATCAAGGTAATCGCCCAGCCGCAGAAAGCATAATAGCAGTTAGAGTCGTCTACCTACATGTTTCGCTGGATAAATCAAGCTGTAACCAGTCATAAACATTGGATAAAGTAAACCTCTTCGAGTTTCTTTATTGAAAACGTGAAATTCCTTGTCCATAGCACATACAAATCAGTCTCCACCAGATTCGAATAGGGCGTCTTTGAGCCTTTCGCAGGATCGTCTGGCCAGCCTACGTATATCCCGGTTGTCACTACAGAACACCCATCCGGCATCCCAAGAAATATTACTGGCCCGTGGTGGAGTGGTAGGTCTTCGGAAAACTGTCTCGCAGCTACAGACGCAAATCCTTGGTCGATCGGGTACACAAACGTTGCCACGTGGGCGGTTCTTCAAGCATAGGTCAAATTTTACCAACATCACCCCTGACATGATTTCAACTGTAACTTACCTTCAACTCACTTTCCAGAAACTGATACTGATCACACTGTTCACCATCATCATCTACGACCATCGCCGCTGGAGGTACCTCACTGGCGGAAGACGTTCCGTTGGTGTCCTTGTTCAGTCTTTTGCGGTTTATGTGCGAATCGCGCAGAGCGAAAAAGTATTCGCGAAGGTATTGGTTATACTCACTGTGAAATCATTATGGTTAACCTGAACATCCCGAACAGAAAATCCCATCATTCTTACGCGGTTCCTGGTTCTCGGTGGATCCCTTCGGTGGTGGCGTAGTTCTCAATGTCTTCGTACAGATCCTCGTCGCTACTCAAGTCGCTGAAGGTACAGTATCGCGTGGGTTGGGTTTTATTGACCATCCCATTCACCCAGCGGACTAGCTTGTTCCGTTTACTCATGTTCGCCGGGAGTTGTTAAAGACTGGATAAAAACCGCCGGAAGTGCACAAAAAAAAAAAATTCCGGAACGGTGAGAATAAACGAGATTCAAAATTTGACGCGCGCACTTTTTGTCGTATTTATCCCATTTCCTATCCCTCGGTTGCGAATGAAAGGGCTAACTTCACGTACGTTGACGGTAACCGCAATATACTCAATATTGAGTAAAAAACGCTGTACAGACTGGAGAGTTGTAACAACAATCAAAACGAAACTAACGATTTTTAATTGATTCACTGCTTGAGTAGCCTATTGGTCCCAAGTACTTCTATGGCGTATCCCATTCTAGTTGAAATTCTATTACTACACTATGTTTGTTTTGATTCGCTATGAAAGTTTGACAGATAACATCAGGGGTGTGTGGATTCATGCAGAACATGCAGGGGTGAGTGAAATAGCTTGGGACTGCTTGGGACCGTTGTTCTGGTACTGAGTGAGCCAAAAATAATAATGATTTTCTTCGGGACCCAGTGGTCTTAGAGTTACCTCTATGTTATAACGGTTGTCGAATAATTGCAACACAGAAACCACCATCAAGATAGCGCTATAACATGTTATAACTCTGTAGTCTGAACGTACTCTAATGGTACGTTCAGACTACAGAGTTATAACAACAATCAATACGAAACTATCGATTTTAAATTGGCTCACTACTTGACTAGCCTATTGGTCCCAAGCAAATCGATTAACGTACCCCATTCTAGTAAATTCCAGTACTACACTATGTTTGTTTTGATTCGCTATGAAAGTTTGACAGATAAAATGAGGGGTTCGTGGATTTTCCTATGTTTCGAGGGGTGCATCGATTAGCTTGGGACCGAAGATAGTACCAGAGCTGAGCCAAAAAGTTGAGCTCGTTTCTTCGGGACCTTCTGGTCTTAGAGTTACCTCTATGGTCGTACGGCCATTGGGGTTGATGCATGTATTATGACACGCTCTAAGTAGGAGGGATGGGAGTCTTAGATTTTGTGACAAGCAATGCATTAGGTATAGGAAAAATGTCACGTTAGGGGGGAGGGGGTAATTTTTTGCTCGATTTAGCGTGACATAATTAATGCATGGGTCCTAAACAGATAAATAAATATATGGTAGGAATCCCATTTTGAGAAATTATCCTGCCACGCACAATATAGTTATTTTGCTTAGCGACGTGTTCGGGGTATCATCCAAACCATTTGTAGAATAGTTCAATCATTTGGGTTATCGTTCGTTTATCGTATTTTTTTATTAGGGAAGTGATGCCGTTTTACACTTAAATGAAGAATAATAAAAAAATACCATACCCGAACGATAACTTGGTAATGGATGGATAGGATGGATCCCCGAGCAAAGTCGGTTAACAAAATGCAAGCAAATCGATGTTAAAGTTAGCAGTTCCTATCATAATGAAAACTAATTTTGATTTCAACTGTCGCGACAGAAGTCTGATATCATATTGTGCTTTCATTATGCAGCCAAGACTTTTTAAATGAAAGCAACTTAACTTCAAGTTCTGCTGTTAACGTCTTGTTGAAAGTTTAATATAAGTTCATCTGTCGTTGAACTAACAATTATTGTCAATTCGTTTTGTTTAACACATTTTAGGTCATTCGTGACTTGTCCGGGTGAGATTTCAACTCAAGCCTTTTAGCGTGAGAAGCATGGATGCTAACAATTTAATCCAGACCCGAGGGGGACGAAAGTAATCCATTCTGCATTTAATTTAACAGATTTCAAATAAATTTGCTGAATAATTACGATAAACACCGGATAAATTCGATCCGTAATGATTAATAACACGTGTCTTCAGATGTCATCCGATTTCATCCACTATTAATCGATAATATTGGATATATCGGATAATTCTGCTCGTTACTGCTGATGTTATGTTTAGTGTGTATCGCAGTGTTACCTGTCAACGGGGAAAACCGGAAACTGCTTGTCATCTCGCTTGTGATTCAAATTCAAAAATGGAAATCAATATTAGCAATTTTTGGGAAGATGATTCCAAAATTACGGGGCCAATTCCAATAAGTGTTCGGGCGGCGCTGGAAGGAACAAAATATCTCCATGGAGGGTTGGCATCCATTGATGACCGAACCATAGATGCCATTGAAGCTGATGTTCGCCGGATGCCGGAGATACTGGGAAAATCTGTTGAGGAGGTGAAGGAAATGTTCGGTAATATATCCGTAGATATTCGTGAATTTCGTTTCGTGACCGGTGAAAGAAGTGCAATGAAACTTGTGGCAGACTGTATCAAACAACATGGAATAAAGCGGTTTTGTAAAAGGTTGTCCGGACAACAAACTCTGAACGTGACTGCAGCACAAGATGCCTCACGATCTGTCCACAATAAGATTTTGGACTACTACAAAAAAAGGTTTTATCATTATTGAAATCTTAGCTTTCCTGTTATTTTACGACCCCATTCTATTACAGAGACGACACAAGTATTGATTTGTTTACAAAACTGGCTAAGTTATCGCTAAACATTCAGCAGGATAACTGTGGTATCAAACCATGTATCCAATGTCCATTTTGTGGTAACATCGTCACGATACGGCCTGAAAAATCAGGAACTTGGAAAATATCCAACTTTTCAGCTCACGTTAAGGCCACGTGACGAAGAGATCCATAATGCAACCGACTTATTTGGAAACGTTGGCGCTGAACTTAACATAAAAGATTCATCAGCTTTCAACTCACGAAATACGTTTCAAATTCGAAATCGCAACGGAAGCATTGTGCGTGTGAAAAAATCTACATTCCTTTGGATGCTGATGTCGGAAACGGAAAGGTGTTCCTCGGACAGAATTTACAGATTTCAAGGACCAGCGCACAGAATTACATAATTACAAACGTTATTTTTCAGTAATAAAATCAAACACTATTCACACAAAATTTATGTATCATAAGGCTTTTGAGTGGGAGGGAGTGGGTTTGGAAACTGTGACGAGTATACAGATAAAATTTAAGGCCCATACAAAAAAACGTGACAAAGGGGGAGGGGGGTTGAAAATGGGCCAAATTTGCGTTACGTAACTAATGGACCTTCCCTTACAGTTTTTTGCATTAAAATGCTCTTTTTTAAATAAATTATGGTTTCTTACAAATTCAAAGTTATAAAGGCCAGATATCTACACCGATTCTTTATTTTATCTTTTGTTCCCATTATCGTACATCTGTACACCCCGTAATCGTCCGCCTCCTTCCACGAAGATTCCTCCTTCACATGGCCATGGCCCATACCGGCAGTATCCCCCATCAGGACTCGATCGGTAAACTTGGCATAGATCCGATAGGGCTGCAGCGGTTCCAACTTCGTCGCCAACACAGACCTGTCGTATCACAGGAGATCGACATTCATGTTGAAGTACACCCCGTCGAACTTACACAGGAACAGGTTTTCCATCTCCCGCCGCTGGCCAGCCAATTCCGCGTTGAAGTAGATCATCGGGTAAAAGTTGAGGTTTTTCGACACCTGTGCATCGAGCGTGTACAGTTGCTCCGGCAGAGGGACCTTCACTGCCAGTGGGGGTGTAATCAGTGTGACGGCAATAATGGTCGTCCTTAGCGGTGATCACTTTCGGTGCCATCAGTACCTTGAACACATTACCGAGATTCTCGATCGTTTCCATGACCTTTTCAATTACCAGTTTCAGGCCTTTCAGCCCGTTGGCTTTCTCCGGCGTCGAGGTTGTCATGGCTAAAACGATATTTCTGATAACTACTGCATTATTTAATACTGCTGAGTGATTAATTTACCATACAAAGGTGGAGCAATCAAATCAATCTTGATCCAAAGGTTCCTCCGTCGAGAGATCTAGGCCAGCCCGCAGCGCAGTCTTGACTGCATCGATACCCTCGTAACCGTAGCAAGCAAATCCAATATTTGCTCGGATCTTAACCAAGGTTGCAAAGACTCATTTCAGCTAAAATAATGTTTTTCGGAATAATAAAACCAAAAGATGGTATGATGGCATGTTTTACTTGTAACTTACAAGAAGAGGTTACAAAGTATGCGTTGGAAACATAAAACCTGTAAATTTTGCTTTCTATGAGTCACAATCAGCAATTTGCTGATCGCTGAGTGAGTGAGTGAGTGAGTGAGTGAGTTTGTGAAAAATCGCTGATTGTGACTCTCATGAAGTGAAATAAACAGGTTTAATACGTCAAACACATTCTTTGAAACCTCTTCTTGTATCCTACCAATTCAAAATTTGATCATGGCATCTAATTATTTCAGAATTTAGAAAAACATTGTTTTAGCTGAAATGAGTCTTTGCAACCTTGATCTTAACCACTTGCTATGTAAGCTTCCGCTTGATGTTACTCAACAGAATTTCTTTCACTTCCCGTTCCAGCCGCATTCGTCCGAGATGGCCCACTGCAATATCTATTAGATAATTACAATCTAAACCCATAATCCACAAGCAAAATCTACTTACATGACACACTGTTTGAACACATCATACGCAACGGCCTTGCTCTTGAGCTTCTCCTCGAAGCGCCAGGCGGTCTTTTCATACAGTTCCTCCAACTGCTCGTTAAAGAACTTCATATCAACCAAATGCCGGAGGATCGAATTCACTGCCTTGGCCTTGGCAAATCGCTCCGTACATGTTTCCACATCTTCCGGCGAAACTCTTCTGTCAAAACAGCTGTCACCGTAATCTGTCACATGAAAATTAGAGATGTGACCCGATATGTTAGAGATGTGATCGATAAAAACGATATTTTTATTTTTTAGAGATTTAAGCTCGATAATATCGGATAAAAGGGATTTGGCTGAATATTAATGAAATCATTAAACTGAAGAGATTTTCTTGCTAAATTCGAATAAATCTGGGACTTTCGCCCCCCTCGTCCAGACCCGTATTCAGTTAAATATAATGAATGCAAAATCAGTAATCTAATTGATTTTATTGAAAGCAGGATCAGTTTTCCGTTTGATTCAACAATGTAGAATTTTGCTCTCATTTTTGCTGTGTTAACCGTTAAGTCTACCAAAATGAGATCAACTGGAGTATTCAAAATAAATTACATCATAACAGCAAATTTTGATTTCAACTTGATTTCCAGCTTTGCTCGGGTCCATGGATGGTTTTCATTATCATTAAAGTTCTCAAATCATGAGTAAAAAGGTTCTACTATAGTTCTCTTTCCGAAAATGTATGGAGATAACAACTATTTTGAATGGTAATGGTTCTTAACAACCCATTATTTCAAAGGTGTACTTGCAAAAAAAAACCATAATACGTAAGGTTAAAACTTTATCACACAAACGTTTATGTAAAGTTCCATAACCATTTCAGTTGAAGTTTAGCAGGGATTATAAACAATTTTTATCCATTTTTGATAAGGTCAAGAGTAATGGTTCCCATTTATTCGGGTGTTTAGTAAAACCTAAGAGGAAGAGAAGATAAGTGGCTTATTTTTGTCTGTAATGTGTTCTTCTTCTCTCGAGGCAAGCTGATGGACTTTCGTGTCTGCTATTCTGTGATCAGAAGAGCAGGGATAGACACGAGTGGCACGATCTTCAGGAAGTCCATCTAGCTTCTTGGCTTCGCCGATGACATCGACATCACGGCACGGAACTTTGAGACAATGGCGGAAACATACACCAGACTGAAGGCTGAAGCTAGGCGGATTGGACTTGCCATCAACGCTTCAAAGACAAAATACATGAAAGGAAGAGGTTCTAGGGAAGACCATGTTAGCCTACCACCCCGAGTTCAGATTGACGGTGACAAAATCGAGGTGGTCAATGAATTCGTGTATTTGGGCTGACTGTGATACCAGCAGATAAATTCAAAGACGCATTATGGTACTTTGAACTCCGGAGGACGCTCCGGTCGAATAAAATTCGCCACCGCACGAAGTTGACTGTCTACAAGACGCTGATTAGACCGGTGGTCCTCTACGGTCACGAGACCAGGATTATGCTCGTGGAGGACCAACGCGCCCTTGGTGTTTTCGAACGGAAGGTGTTGCTTACCATCTACGGTGGAGTGCAGATGGATGAATCACGAATTGCACCACCTGCTGGGAAAACCATCCATCGTCCACATTGCAAAAATAGGGTGACTGCGGTGGGCTGGGCACGTCGTAGGAATCCCCCAATTGTGTCGCCTCTTAGAGTAAAACTTAATGAATACTGAGAACTCGGTACTCTTATTTACTGAGTTTTAGTCATTCACCCTCGCAATCACCATAAAGCTATTATTTTACGGAACATTCAGTACTTCCTATTACACGACCAGAAGGTCCCGAAGAAACGTGCTCAACTTTTTGGCTCAGCTCGGTACTCTCTTTTCAAAAGTTATTTCAAAAGGGAATGTTTATCTTGTAGATATAAAAGCGCAAATTTGTCTAAATTTGTTGTTTAGCTTCGAAAAATACACTGATTTTTATACATCTCCTGATAGAGCTTTGTTTTTTGAGCACAACGATATTTTCTTCAATCCCCGATTTTTAAATCAAGATTTAATTTTTTGTTCGTTGACACTAAATCTATTCGTTGACAGCTCGCTCCCATACAAAGTCCCACCAACTCATCTGCGAACAACTCTATTGGTGCTGGTGCTAATTTGACAGCTCATCCTTTTTCTCTATGATTAAGAGCAACCGTAACGGTCGTTGTCATTTGCGCGACTATTTTAACAGCGCACAACGCTCTCCTTTTAGTTTAGTCCTAGGTTTAGTCACTCTTCTCCACACCGGTCGCTGCTATCGTGGTTATCAATTTACTCGCCGTAGTCCGTACCGGTACTGAGCATTTTGACATTTCTACGAATAGCAACCTTGCTCCCGCGCTGCTAAATTAGGTAACGCGCTTCTCACCGAGAAGCCGACTGCTATTGTAGTTAGTCGCATGGCAACCCCCGATACGGTAGCTGCGCTATGATGAGGGCTGCTAAAATGAGTTTAGCAGCGTACCGTTACGGTTGCTCTTAATGTTACATATTTGAGTTTAAATCAAGCTGAATATTGCATTAGGTCCGAGGGGGACGACTCTATCTACGATTTAGAAAAGATTGTGTTTTGCTGTGGCTAGCTGCACGCATGCTGAGTAGATAGAAGGAAGATTTATGTCGATTTTGAAGATTTCCTGCATAAAGATGACGCACGATGCAAGTAGATGCGAGAAATGAAAGATGATTTTCCGAAGATTGATTCGCTAGTGTGAGATTTTTCGAGCATCTAGAATTGAGATTTAGATTTGTCGCCCCCTCGATTAGGTCCTAAGTAACATTGACAGATTCTTCCCGTCGACTTTCTCTTTGTATCTCCACCACCTCTCCATGGCCATGTAAATACATTCCCAGGTATTTTCAGCACACCGATCGATAAAAGAAGTTTTTTTTCTTTCTAGCATCTAATACGACAAACACAACAAGAAATGGTTATGTGCTCAAGTTATTAACGAAAGAGAACGTCAACGAAGAAAATCGATCAATGTTATACTTATGACCTAATGCAATGTTCAGCTTGAAATATGTTATGGATCACCAGTGCTGCTGATGTTTTCGCTCGGTTTTCGGCAGTTTCAAGAACTGGATCACATTGCAGGGGGTTGAATGTAACCGTACTTATTTAAAATAGTTCCAGTTTACCGCAGTTGATGAAATTTTGGATTTCGGTTCCATTTTTAAAGCAGATAACGAATATGTATTTACCTGTATTTACCTCAAAACCCGTAAACAACCCAATAGAGCTTTTTGACGTTTAATCGGCGCACACTAATGCACCATTTAAATTGAAGGAGTGCGAGCAAGAGGGAAACTGATTAGTGGGAAAACAAACCATCCATTCATCCCTGTTTGTTAGTCAAAAAAAGGTCTATTGGCATTTTGCTCCTCTTTGAGAATAAAAATATCAATAAAATAAACACACCTCCCTTTTCGCTAAACACCTTGTCCACGTGCACGTGCCGCAACAGCAAGTGAACAACGCCGGTTTCCAACGTCAAACAGTTTTTCATCAAAACAAAAAAAAATCGCTCAACGTTCTGTCAAAAAGATCAAAAACCACCGTCGTCGTCCGGATTGCATCGTCCAGCGGTCAGTGGAAAAGTGCTTCAAAAGGTACACATTCCTGAGCATTTACCGGAAATTTCCGGATTTAACGGAAGCTGACGGTTTCCTGGTCATTTCCCTGTACATTGGGTGGAAGATTTTTTTGTGTGAGGTTCCGAGCTCAAGAGAAAGAACGATGGGTGACATCCGCGACTGGCGTCCTTTTATTTACGGTGGAGTAGCTTCGATAACAGCGGAGTTTGGTGAGAAATCTTTGCTTTTCTCCGTTTGCATGGTTGTTTATTTGGTTTATGGAATCAGATTGCTTACATAATCGGATCGTGTGCGTTATGATGGGTATGTTTTTGCAGGTACTTTTCCCATCGATACAACAAAGACGAGACTGCAAATTCAAGGTCAGAAAATCGACCAATCTCACACCGAGCTCAAGTACAGGGGCATGACCGATGCATTTATGAAGATTTCCAAACAGGAAGGAATGACGGCGCTTTACTCTGGGTAGGTTTGAGTGCAAGAGTTGCCTGGTAGGGGAGTGGTTCTTAAAAGTGATTCTTTTCATAGCATTTGGCCCGCTGTGCTGCGGCAGGCGACGTACGGAACGATTAAATTTGGAACTTACTATACGCTTAAGAAGGTGGCAACCGAGAAGGGTTGGCTGGTGGACAAGGCGGGGAACGAGAACGTTTGGTGTAATGCTGGTTGCGCAACGGTTGCTGGAGCCGTTTCCAGTGCGATTGCCAATCCTACCGATGTGCTGAAGGTACGGATGCAGGTGCACGGGAAGGGAACCAACAATGCTGGCCTCGCTAGGTGCTTCAAGGAGATTTACGTGCACGAAGGTGTACGAGGGTTGTGGAGGGTGGGTTTTTCGATTTATGATGTATTTCAAAGAGGTGGGATTTAAAATGGAATTTTGGTTCTTTCAGGGAGTTGGCCCAACGGCACAACGAGCGGCTGTGATAGCGGCAGTAGAACTGCCAGTGTACGATTTCTGCAAGTTGCATTTGATGGACACATTCGGAGATCAAGTAACCAACCACTTTATGTAAGTGTATGCATGTTTTACTCGAGTAGAAAAGTTTGCTGAGTGGCATATGTTTCCCATCAGATCAAGTTTCATCGCGAGCTTAGGAAGTGCCATTGCATCGACCCCGATCGATGTGATAAGGACGCGGGTGATGAATCAACGTCGGGTGCAGCTGCAGGTACACAACCTTGGACCCGGAGGAGGAGGTGCTGGTGGCGGTGGCGTCGCCGGTGGTGGTGGTAGCAGTGTTGGAGCTGTCGCTCCCGCCACATCCTCATCGGTCAAGATCTACACCGGTAGTCTGGATTGTGCCATACAAACCGTGCGGAACGAAGGCTTCCGGGCGCTGTACAAGGGTTTCGTGCCGACGTGGGTTCGCATGGGACCGTGGAACATTATCTTCTTCATCACCTATGAACAGCTGAAGCAGTGGTACTAACAGGCGTGCGCACGCGAGCAGTTCGATGCTATATATTGGACTAGACGAATCAACGCAAATCACATAACTTGAATGTGTGTTGATTGAAGACAAACAGAAAATAGAAGTAGGACAAGGAATCTTTAAAAGGAAATGTGAAAGTGAACGCGCACCTAATACTGTTATTTAAATTTATTTACCTGTTTTTGAGAAGAGGAACACGGATTAAGTTTTCCTGTTAGTTTGTACCAAAGGTCTCATTTTATCGATTGGAAGCAACTGCATTTAATCGAACACGAATTTTTACTAACCCATCGTTCATCGTTTGAATATTTCATTCTAAGTTAAAATCTTATGCAGCAAGGCATTTTCTGTGCACCACATATCTTCCAATGTAAGGTCATAAAATCTAATTGGCGGAGTTTAAACCGAACTATACACTGTATTAAATCAACCAACCAACCAAAAAAACTACTGTTAAATTATTGTGTTATCTAAATCTATGCAAAATCGGTTAATCGGCTTGTTTCGCAGTCGCAGTTGGACTAAGACGAAATTTCTTTCAAGAAAGAACTTATGAGAGATATTGAAAGGGTTTATGAGTAAATAAAGATAGAAGTCAAATTCACACACAAACAGTGCGTGTAGTTAACCTGGCTACTGAAACAACAATTTAACACATACTTATTACCATCATGGGGTTATCCGCCGTGCGTATTTGTATAAGTAGATGTTATTTCAAATTTATATTTTGAACCGAAGCAGAATATAAGAGTTTTAGAACAATCTAGATAAGGAATGATGTGTTCTGTTTTTTTTTGTGACTTCCTTTTCTGCCGCTCTTTGCATGTGTTTTTTTTTCTTTCTTTCCTTTATTTAACGTCGGTCTCTGTTCCGCAATCTAGTGCCAATCACCGACGGACATCGATTGCCATTGACGACAATCGAATGTTCAGGAAGGCAGCTTCCACACCTGCGTAGTAACAAAGACAACAAATCAAGAAGACTGGCAACTTTGCCAGAATCCAAGCGACAGATACAGTAGCGCTGCACTTGAGTGAAGGTAGAAGCAATGCATAGAAAAATGAGCAAATACACAAACCCTTCGTCTGAGGATGTAATCTTTGCATTCGAAGCATTTACCTTTGAGCGGCAGATGACGCGATTGTACCTGTCTCATAGCGTTCGTATGAGAAAACGAAAGAGTTGCCAGTCTTCTTGTTTTGTTGTCTTCGGTAGTAAAGAGCCTGAATTTATAAAGAGACGACATCTTATCAATTTGACAGGTCTTCTACTCGATTGGAATAACTTTTCCTATGACTTTGACAGATAATCGATTGTTCCAATTTTGACAAGTCGTCTCTTTATAAATTCAGGCTCTTTACTGCGTAGGATATCGAACCCATTCAACAACACACATGGGCCGGGACCAACGGCTTTATTTCCGTTCCGAAGGAAGCCGTGACCAGAGATTTGTATGCCCCAGAAAAATCCCACCGACCTCGGCTGGGATAGAACCCAGACCCATTGGGGTGAGAAAGCAGTCACGCTTACCACTACACCACCGGCAGCGGCTCATCGCATGTGCGTCCCAGGGCGAAAATCAGTAAGCCAAAAAAATCGCATTTTAAGCTTGATTCGTGCCTGTGCTTCTTATGTGAAGAGACAACCAATTTGGCTGTCTTTCCAAAAATTTTTATAAGAAAGCTGTTGAGTTCATCCAGCATTATGAAAATATGGGTGATTAGCTACCATTTGAATTGAAAAAGTCAGTTTTGGCAACAACTATTATGGGACCGACAAGCGAAGAGCGGCATTTTTGGTCGGGATATTACCATAGAGGTAACTCTAAAACCAGAAGGTCCCGAAGAAACGAGCTCAACTTTTTGGCTCAGCTAATCTTCGGTCCTAAGCTAATCGCAGTTTTCAGAACTTTTCCAAGTTCCTTTTTTTTCTACGAATTTTTCTGAAGGACAATAAAGTTCCCAGAATTTCAACTAAGTTTCCTCAATTTTTACGATCTTGCCTGAACTTTTTAGAAGTCCTTGAAGTTTTACAAAGTTTTCAGAAGTTAAAGAAAAATCCCTGGGCTCATGACCAGTTTGTAGAGCCTGAAGATGTCTTATTATGCTATCGATTAAATATTGATATCATATAATTTCTTTAAATTGTTACTTCTAATCCAGAAAATAAGAAAGTAGCCAACATGAATGACTTAAAAAAATCTTTGTTTGTGGTACAATTTTTTTAATCGCCGTCAAATAGTAACTTGATAAAATACCGGTGAGTAAAAAAAAACAACAAAAACTCTGAGGGGGGGGGGGGCTAGATAATTTTGGAGGGGGCCTGGCCCCCTTTGCACCCCCATTAGCGACGCCAATGCTCAAAAGCCATAACTGCAGGGTTGCCAAACTTATGGGATACTGAGATCGACAGCTTGATTGTCACACTTCGGCACACTCGGCCCAACGCTTGCCTCTGCTTTCGGCACAGATAAAGTTCTCGGTACAGATTGAGGTGTGCAGAGTTGAATCATAAGGTAACTCTAAGACCAGAAGGTCCCGAAGAAACGAGCTCAACTTTTTGGCTCAGCTCTGGTACTATCTTCGGTCCCAAGCTCATTTTATCTGTCAAACATTCATACCGAATCAAAACAAACATTGTGTAGTACTGGAATTTATACTAGAATGAGTTTATTTAATCGATTTGCTTGGGACCAATAGCTAGGCTAGTCAAATAGTGAGCCAATTTAAAATCGTTAGTTTCGTATTGATTGTTGGTTGAATACCCCTTGACTGGCCCACATTTATATGGGAGATTTTATTAATCATTTTTTTCAACAGGCAAACCTCAAGATTTGTGCCATCAGGTGATAAATCCACTCTCTGAATATTTCAGCTCATTCGGATGTAACACGAGCTGGGGTTTTTTTCGTCTTAAAGTTTAAATGAGGATTTTGGTTGTAATGTATGGAGAAATAACATACACACTTAGTTTATTTCACCGAGGCCGGCAAAATGAATTGCCGAGAATCCAACAGCCGAAATTTCGTTAAAAATTTCGGTAAAAGTATAGAATACCGAACGCTTGGTAATTATCATTTTATTCAACTGTCAAATTTTACCGAGAATATCGGTACTTGTATGCCGAGCATTCAGCTTTTATTTTACCGAAATACCTCAAAACAAGAAAAAATCTTTTACCAATCCTTCGGCAAACCATTCATGGAAAAAAAATTAGCTTTTGCCGACTTTCGTCGAAATTTCATCTCAAATTAATTGGATTATTCAGAATAGTAATAATAATAATAACAAAACCAAATAAGTGGGAATTATGTAAACAAGTCTTTATTAAAGTTATTCGTGCAATGACATATTCCTTCTCACTCTTCGGGTGATCTAACAAACTTTTCATCAGTCGTAGAAATTTTGTCAACAGAGAAAGTAATTGCTCTGAAAAATATAAAAAAAAACTGTTTATCACTCGGTGCCCATGCAGTTCCGAATACGTCAAAAGTCTTGCAGAATACGCTGAATGCATGGACGATGTTACCACCTAGCGGTATATTGATACTATTCCATGAAATAAAACATTCTCCCTCGGTCATGGGATTTCCTCTTACCTGTATAATCGAAAATTAAATTAAGATTTAGTACTTACAGAATAGTTGACGCAGTTTTTGGCTTATAGCTTCTCCTTCACCATCGATTTTCCGCAATATTTCCTCCATTTTTCACTTTATTTAATCACACGCAACACTTTAATCATCGCAACTGACGACTTAGTCTCGCACAAAATGGCTGACAATTAATGTGTGCAACTGACAGAAACTTACTCTTATTGTCAAATGCCGAGGTTCGTCTCTTTTTATTACCGAAGTCGGTGAAGCATGGAAAACAACATTACCGAACTTCAGTAAAACTTTCATAAAACCAAAATTCGTTAATTATATATACCGATATTCAGTAAAAACATGTTTTCTAACGAGAAATCAGCAAAAATCGTGTTTTGCCGATGAAGTTCAGCAAAATATTTTACCGAGATAAAAATATAAGATTAAGTGTGTACCTCTACTCTTTCGTGCATAAAACGGGTTCAGCAAACTCGTTTATGCTCAGAATTTCAGCACATGTAGCTTAATCTATAAGGAACAACTTTGCTGAAGACAGCATCATGATTCAAGTATGGCTTCAATTAAGTTACACTGGAGTCGCTTTTTACGCGGGTGATACGTCCCGCGTAAAAAAAAACCGCGTAAAAAAAAACCGCGTAAATTCCGGAATCCGCGTAAAAAAAAACCGCGTAAATTCCGAAATCCGCGTAAAAAAAACCGAGTAAAAAAAAGACCGTGTAAGAAAAAACCGCGTAAAAAGCGATATACCGCGTAAATTCAAAAATCCGCGTAAAAAAAAACCAAAATCCGCGTAAAAAAAAACCGCGTAAATTCCGGAATCCGCGTAAAAAAAAACCACGTAAATTCCAAAATCCGCGTAAAAAAAAACCGCGTAAAAAAAACCGTGTAAAAAAAAACCGCGTAAAAAGCGACTCCAGTGTACTAACTAAGCCACTGTTTGTTTATTAATTTATTTTGTGCGTGAATGGGTGGAAGAACGTTTTTCCCTTGTGTGCCTTTCTGTACACCTTAATAAAGATAAATCAATCAATCAATCAATTCTGTACACCATGGTGTAGATTCTAATGTTATTTTTGGTGATAATTTCGAGGGTAATTTTGACAATTGTTGTGCACTGGTAGCGATTCTGCTGTAGATGCCGATGTTGACGCATTTCGGCGGTGCAGAGGAGGAGTTCCTGTAATGATAGAATATTAGAAAATACCTAGGAAAATGATCATTTTACTTTTTTGCTTTTTTGTTAACAATGTTATGATGTCGATACAGACTGACACTGCACTACACACACAATCATAAAAAACATTTTTAAACAATTGTGTTGATTTGATTTAAATGGGCTTCTTTATTGATTTGAAACTTTATTATTAGCTGAAACAAATAGAAATTTCGTATTAAATAATAACAAAATATTTTATTTGTTTACGCCTCAGTGTTTTTTCTGCGTGTAGTATTATGGATATATTCATTATTGAATTTAAATGTGCATTTTGTTCGATTTCCACTGAAAAAAATAAAAGTTCATATTTTCCACAGGCCAACATCCAGACTCGTGTCAGTTAGTGAAATAACCACTCTCTGAATGATTCAGCGGTTTTTTACGTTACACGGATTGGCGCTTTTGATTTAATGTTTATATAGGGGATTTGGTTGAAATTTTCATATACAAAATGCTCATATAGGGGAAATGTCTCTAATGTTGGCCTATGGATCTAAGATTGGGCCCATCGCTAAAAATCTGCTATTTATCAATTTTATCTAGATGAACGCGTTATTGGGACGTTACTAATGGATATTTTTGGTCGCTATTGGAAATTTAGTCGATTGCTGAATTTATGTATGGGCCCAAATTAGGGACACTTAGGCCGACATTACCTGCATTTCCCCTACATTCAAAATCGAATATCTCAATAAAACTAACGGGATTCATAATGCAGTCTTCAGCAAAGTTGTTACAAATTGTTTGAACTACAAGTTTTGAAAAGATATGGAGGCGAACCAGCCTAAGGCTGAAAGCCTCCTAAATAAAGCTAAATAATAATAATAATAAGTTTTGAAAATCTGAATCAAATCGAGAATTGACAAATCCATGTTTCAATCGACCACCGTGACGCTGCAATCGCAGCGGTGATAAATAAGTCCGACGTAATGTGTCAAACTGAATACATTTTTGAAATTTCAACCAAAAAACTATTATTTTCTATTTATTCTAGCGAGTTTCTGTGGAAGTCAAAACATGATCCGAGCAAAAAAGTAGTACTCGTAGTAATGGTATATAATGCTGAATTTTATCGTGCTTTGTTTCGAAAATATCTTCCAAATAAACAAACATCATCCAAATCACCCGATTCGTCCACCGACTAAATCTATTGCCACTTAAAAATTAATTTCATTAAATCATGTATTAATCATCAGATTAAATCGTTTTTCGTCTGGTGCTACACCGAGCAATCGGCCTATTTAATAGTTTTTCGTCGATTGATTTAGTCGGTCAACTTTGTCTGCTGTTTAATCGGTAGATGATTTCAAACCTTAACATGTTTTACATAATTTATAAGTCTTGAAGTAGCTTTTTATTTAAGAACAATGCATTACAAAATAGTTTTATGCATTTTGTACAAGATTCATCCATGCTGACAAGAAATTTGCATGAAATTACATTGAAATTAAATAATTTTGCAAACAGTCAATGAAATTTTCAAGGGCTGTCACAGACTTATCACCGTCGATTAGTGCTTATTCCTGCCACCAGGCGCACAGGAGTTTAAGTTGGATTTCTCAATAAGGAAACTTTTTTCGATAGAGTGTAGGATTGTCATTTTTTCCTTGTATTCTATCTGTCGAGTCTTCTTATGAATAAAATCACTCAATTAACTGTTTTTCAATTTATTTCCATCATCTCATCAACTCACATAATCGCACGTCCGATCACTCCCTCTCTC
The DNA here is from genome assembly GCF_037179485.1 of Ochlerotatus camptorhynchus. Taxonomy (NCBI): domain Eukaryota; kingdom Metazoa; phylum Arthropoda; class Insecta; order Diptera; family Culicidae; genus Ochlerotatus; species Ochlerotatus camptorhynchus. Next base: position 2,477,052 of record NW_027040513.1, on the reverse strand, counting down.
TTTCCTGTCCCCTCTTCCTTCTGCTTCAGTCGGTTTATACCGTTTATACTCTCCATCCTTTCTCCCCAAGTTCAGCCCTCTCTCCACAAGTTCAGCCTTCTCTACATCCAGGGGCAAGACCCTATAGGGTCTATACACTATGGGTGTATACACTATCCAAAATTCCCATACAAAATTCAAACTAAAAGCGCCAGCTCATCCTACAAGTAAATGAGCTAAAACTTTCAGAGAATGGTTTATTCACCTAAAGGCGAGGGACATGCAATAACCTTTAACTCCTACGCAAGCCTTTTTTAAGTATAATAATTACAGGTGATTACATGATTAATTATAATTTTTGATTTAATTACTTTTAAGTACAAATTTCAGCTTTAATTACAAGTAACATAAATTAATTACATTAACTCCAATATATTCATTCATTAAGTACAGCGAGAAATGTACTTTAATTACCCCCCAGCGTACCGTTAGACCCTTTCGTTATTGACCCGTGAAACAAAAATTGCACAGGCCCTTTTGCTATGTGCAGCTCTGATAGATTGTATCGATTTGTCCGCTGTTATGACTTCAGAATAAACCCTATAAACATACAGTCTCCCGGGACCCACGAGGAAATCTACGTTGGTGATTGGTGCCAATTCACATGCAACGTTCGGTTCGTGAGTGGAAATGTAGTCGGATTTCAATACTGCCGAGGTGTTGGCAGGGCAATGAACTATATCCTGGATCACGCCCCTGTCAAAGCACCGGAGAATTCTTCAACGAAAGGAAAGTTTGTTTATGCTAACTAGTTCAACGAAACAAATAACGAATTTAATTTGGTGGATGTGAACGAAAACAAAATTATAACAGAAAATTATGTTAAGCACGTTTTGCCTCTTCGCATTTAACCTAAAAATGTTTGGTTAAGGGGAAGTTTACCGCCCCAAAAATATAGTTTTTCGACACGTTTTTGTTTTATTTTTAAATAATGCGAAAAATTATCAAAAGTCCAAGAAAATTAGTTTTTTTCTTTGATTATTGACAAAATTTACATGAAAAATTTTTGTTAATAACTTCACGGATACGAATTTTGTTCATTCAAATCAAAAATATAACTGTTTATACTCAAAACTAAAGAGCCTGAATTTATAAAGAGACGACATGTCAAAATTGGAAAGTGTTTGACTGGCGATTGGTTTCTGTACGTGTTACCTGGTCAAGCGATGACAAAGGCGCAGAAGGCGGTAGCACCAACAATCAATACGAAACTAACGATTTTAAATTGGCTCACCACTTTAGTAGTCTATTGGTCCCAAGCAAACGATTAACGTACCCTATTCTAGTCGAAATTTTAGTACTACACTGAAACAAATCGACATGTACCGTTTATTGGATCCATCTTATAACATAGCAATGTCAGCAGATTTATTCATTCTATGTGATGATTGATAGATTCCATTGGATTATCACTTAAAAACTTTGACTGCGATATGGAATGATTTCTATCGTAATTTCACATACTTAGTACTTGATAATACTTTGCTTCGAACGTGGTTAGCGAAGGTAAGAAGTATATGAATATTGTCTGATATATTTCATGGTGAAAAACTGTTGATATGTCATGGGTGGGAACAGACATCTAGAAACTAATGGAAAATCATATAAGTTTGCACTATGAGAAAATTCAGTAAAATATACCTGTTTTCATGATGAATATTGCTCACTAAAATATATATCTTATAAGATAATCATGTATATTTTATTGGAGTTGCTTTTACTGATTTTTGACGTTTGTTGATATGTCGCGTGTAAATAGACATGTAGAAACTATTGGACTGTCATTTAACTTTGCAGTATAGGAAAACATGTATATCTCATTGTAATAGCTTGCTTTGATTTTTGACGTTTAAAGATTGTAAACAGATCTATGCCAATCATTAAATAGTCATATAGAAATGCCTTTTAAGAAATCCAACAGCAAGCATTTGTTTTTGCATGTTTTTCTGGGATGAATATCGCTCCCAATAAAATACATCTTACATGATTGTTCTTTATAAATTATTGAAACAATTTTCAACGATGTTAACGTACACTCATTCATATGATAATTGGTTCCAGAAAAGAATGTATTGAGATTGAAAAAAAAATGATTCTACTGTAATATTTACTTTGCTATGATTCTAATTGTAAGCCTTCTACACGGCTAATTCAGATTCCAGCCCTAAGTAGTACTCGAACTTCATGAGCCAGTTCTATCAAATCATATAATTTAGTCGTTGATTTATTGCACACAGGTGCATTAAGAAAGATTTGAACAAACCACACCACCGAAACGGAACATAAATTTGTCAGTGCTATTTGTCTTCACTCTAGCAAAACGAGCATAAAGTTGCACCAACAATCAATACGAAACTAACGATTTTAAATTGGCTCACCACTTTAGTAGCCTATTGGTCCCAAGCAAACGATTAACGTACCCTATTCTAGTTGAAATTCTATTACTACACTATGTTTGTTTTGATTCGCTATGAAAGTTTGACAGATAACATCAGGGGTGTGTGGATTCATGCAGAACATGCAGGGGTGAGTGAAATAGCTTGGGACTGCTTGGGACCGTTGTTCTGGTACTGAGTGAGCCAAAAATAATAATGATTTTCTTCGGGACCCAGTGGTCTTAGAGTTACCTCTATGGTTGCACTGCATTCCATGTCGGGAGAGCTGTTCTTATTTCATGCTATTTGAACGAGCTCAATCTTGAAGTCAGCCGTGGCCCAGTGGAATCGAGCACAGACACCGAAAGCATCACACCTCAACAGATCTTGATCGAATCAAAAATCAGCTACAATAAAAAAAGGCACAACTGTGAAAGCTCCCACTGCCTGATGTTTATTTTTCGAATTTATTTTTAGAAATCGATTAAATATATGTGTCAAAAGAAGAAGTAAATTTCATGTTATTTTCACATAAACTTTACTTCGATTGATTTATGACACATATATTATATTGTGGTGAAAAGTATAGCTTCCCTAATAAAAAATAACCATAAACGAACGATAACCCAAACCATTGAACTATTCCACAAATGGTTTGGATGATACCCAGAACACGTCGTTAAGCAAATTAACCATACAATTTATATTAGGGTTATGCTTATGGGTTTCAAATCCATTTCAGTTAATTATTATAATTTAATCGATTTTCATTTATCATATGACGATCATATAAAAGTTACCAAATTATCAGCATTGTAAATGTATCAGATATTCATATAGAATTTACCTGACACATTTTCAATCATATCATTTTCAATGGATTATCTTATAGCGCAAATTTATTAGACTTCCACATAACAGGAATATGTCAAATTCGTTCAGTGTACGCAATGTTTGTTTTGATTCGCTATGAAAGTTTGACAGATAAAATAAGGGGTTATTGGTTTTTCCTATGTTTCGAGGGGTGATTCGACAAGCTTGGGACCGAAGATAGTACCAGAGGTGAGCCAAAAAGTTGAGCACGTTTCTTCGGGACCTACTTGTCTTAGAGTTACCTCTATGGTAGCACCGACGAACTGACATGCCACAGGAGCATTTCGTTTGTCCACGATTCGAATTGTCAAACGAGCGATTCAAACTTTCAAACGGACGATCAGATCTGTGAAACGAGGTGAGACGCAAACCAAGGAAATATAAATTATACGTGTGTTCGTGTCCTTGCTCATGGTATGACGCGATCGGATGAGTAGATGTCGGTAGTGTTTAACGTATTTTAAATATGCCGTCTTGGGCACGAATTTGAAAGTAGCTTGTATGAGCTGTCACGTCGGTTCGTCGGTGGCGGTAGTTCTTTCGCTGGCCATTTCGCAGGATCAGAAGTTTTTTTTAGCTGAACGGACGCTAGAGCTGATGTATACTTTGGACATTCTGCGACACGCTGTGCTATTTCTGGGAAAAAATCGGAGCTAATAATCTATTGTCTTCCCAGCACGGATAACTTGAGTGTGTCAAGTTGATCGGTAACGATTATTTCGTGTCCGGTGCACATGGGACTCATCGTTTCCTATCGGTTTGGAGTTCTGCCCATAATATTGTTTAGTTTCCCCATGGAAAGATGAATAATGGGGAGGCGAATTTCATAAGTGCTATCGCGTCGTATAAACCATTTCACTGCACTTCACTATGGTCTTGTTCACACGGACTTCTGCCTAATTTTCCATATCTAAAATGGCTCTCTTCAATCAATTTTGCCAATCCTCTTTTCATCATATGCGCATCCATTTTTAGCTTAAGGCTACGACTTTCCTCTCTTCATTATCCTTTGAGTGTTTTGGCAGCGGCACAAGATCTCTCGCTCTTGTGTGTGTCTACTGTTTTAGGTTTAACAAAACGTGAATTTTCCCTACCAACAATAACTCACAGACGAAAATCCACGGATTGCAACTAACTGGTTACAAGCTGTCAAATCAAACAAGAATATTCACGTTTATTTTTGACATGAATATTGTTTTACGATATCACATCACTTTTAACTTAAAAAACGTTTGAATCAACCGGGTTTATTTTTGTGGCCAGCATAAACTGAGTTTACGTTTATATTTACCTCAAATATTTTTATTTCGATGATATTTTTTCTTCGTGTCATCATGCCAAAAAATTTGACCCTCAGCCAGTGTTGGCACGAGTCCTGGAGTTTAACATTTTTTCCTCAACATTTGATACTTTTTGCGATAACCATTGTGACGACACACAAAAACAAACTGGCAAGCGGCAAAAATGTCATGACATTTCTAAACTGTTTTCTGCCAGCGACAGAACGTTTTCGTACAAAGAAGCAGACAAGACCGGCGGCACGCGCGACATAAATTTATGTCGCGTAGAATTTTGCTGATTTCTGGCTAATTACTGCATGTATTTGATGTTTATTGCATGGAATTAAAAGATAAGAATGAAGACTGACCACTCAAAAGCATTGATGTTAGAATTATGCGTAAATAAGGGAGTTGGTAATTTACTGTCACACGCAAGCCTGCAGCTAAAATTTCATTACAATTAACTGTTTAGAAAAATCAGGCTGCGAGATGTTATTTATTCTCTATCTCCGCTGTTCGCTTGGAATGTACTTATAAACGGCCGCCCGTGTGCTGGCTGTTTTGTTTCGCTCTGGACGATGGTTTTTCAAAAAATGTACTGTTGCCACCTCTGCCCTCAGCAAAGCCGAAAGTTCGACTTCATGCCATGATGGCTTACAAAAAATGTTTTTGTACCTACGTGAATTTTCTTTAGAAAATAATAAGAAAAAAAAAAGATTCTTGATACCTTTTTCCAATATTTTTAGAATTATTATTTATATTATAATATTTAGTTTGAGAGAAATATTGAAAGAATCGAAGAATTCACGCGTAACATTAGAAAATGAATGCAACTGCAAATGCATATTTCATTGAATCTGTTGATTCAGGCACAAGCTAAAGGGTGTCCACGATGAAATTGCCACACACAAAATTGATTCGCAAAATTCGAGTTTTCATCCGATTGCCATCAAATTTTCAGGGATTGAGAAATAAATATTAAACTTCATTTTACCATTTTACTCGTATTTTATTTACAGTCCATACGCAAATGCCCGCACCTTGGCCTTAACCCCGGCCATAAGATTCTGCACAACCTGTGAATCAACCGTTTTTTGCATGTAAACCCATACTTTCTTCAGTTCCTCGACTGTCTTCACTACCTTAGGTCGTTTAAGAAGGTGCTGCTTCATAATCGCCCAGTACTTCTCGATGGGGCGGAGCTCCGGAGTGTTGAGAGGGTTGAACATTTTCGTCACGAAATTGACCTTATTGTCCGCATACCACTTCAGCACGTCCTTGGAGTAGTGGCATGAGGCCAAATCCGGCCAGAAGATTGTTGGGACGTTGTGGGCCTTCAGGAGAGGAAGCAGCCGCTTCTGGAGGCATTCTTTTATGTACACCTGTCCGTTAATCGTGTCCTGGGTCACGAAAGGTGCACTCCGCTTCCCGCACGTGCAGATGGCTTGCCAAATCAGGAATTTCTTCGCAAATTTGGACATCTTCTGAGTGTGGACATGCTCCGGAACGCTGAACTTATCCTTGGCCGTGAAAAACAGGTTGCCGGGGATCTGTTTGAAGTCGGCCTTCACATATGTTTCGTCGTCCATGATGCAGCATTCAACTTTCGTCAGCATGTTGAGGTACAACTTCCTGGCACGGGTTTTGGCGGACTTGTTCTGCTTCTCGTCGCGATTAGGGGCCTTTTGTACCTTGAACGTTCGAAGCCCAGCCTTAGTTTTGGCCTTCTGGACAAAACTTCGGCTTAGGTGCAGCTTCTTAGCCACATCCCTAACGGAGGCGTTCGGATTTCGGTTGAAGGCCCCAACTACGCGGTTGTGATTTTTGGTGTTGTACGGAATACTTTTTCCTTCACTTCTGGGCTTCCGATCGGTGGTCAACCGTTCCTCGAACCACTTAATCACTCGCGACACCGTGGAATTCGCGATTCCTAACGTTTTAGCGATGGAACGATGCGAGAGATCCTTGTTCTCGTGATGAATGCGCAAGATTTTATCACGCACGAGCTGTTCTTTCGACTCCATTTCCGCGAGTTTTGATCACAGGACTTTAAAACTTGCAGGATGTAAATAATGCACTATGAACTAAATCCACCCAAATTTTCATTAAATTCTACCCAACGGTTAAAAAGTTAGAGCAATTTCATAGTGTGGCAATTTCATCGTGGACGCCCTTTAATATCATCATCTATCGAACTGTGCTGTGAGCATAGCTTAAAATTCAAACATTTTTTAATCAGGAGGAAATCGCTCGAGGATTTGCTTGAATTTAAGGAAATGTAAAATTTGAAGACTCAAAGTTGAGGTTTTAATTAAAAATTTTAAAACTGATATTGGGCCTTACAACCAGCGTTGCCAGGTCATTTTCAGAAAAACCTGGACCAGGTAAAATATTAAATCTGGAAAAATCTGGAATGCTCCAAAAAATCCTAATGCTATTGAAATCAAAGTGATGTGCCAATCTCCCGTAATAATAGGTCAGTATGATCATAGAGGTAACTCTAAGACCACTGGGTCCCGAAGAAAATCATTATTATTTTTGGCTCACTCAGTACCAGAACAACGGTCCCAAGCAGTCCCAAGCTATTTCACTCACCCCTGCATGTTCTGCATGAATCCACACACCCCTGATGTTATCTGTCAAACTTTCATAGCGAATCAAAACAAACATAGTGTAATAATAGAATTTCAACTAGAATAGGGTACGTTAATCGTTTGCTTGGGACCAATAGGCTACTAAAGTGGTGAGCCAATTTAAAATCGTTAGTTTCGTATTGATTGTTGGTATGATCACCTGGAATTTATTTAAAGTACTAGAATGGTTATAAATTACATGTTTAAATAAATTATATAAAGCAAATAACTTGTTAGCATTGCTAAAATCATCCAAAAGTTGAAAAGTATTGACACGGTGTGCCCAAAAAGTTCAAATATCCATTACGCAGCATTTCAAAAATTGAGTCAAATGTGGGTAAAAAACAGCAGAAAATATGGTTAGAATTGTTTGATAAACTGTTACTTTTTTAACAAGAATGAAAAGCAAAGAATCAAGGAAATTTGATCGGATGGATTTTTTGAACTAATAGTCGATGTAGTCCTTACTATTTGATGCAGTACTTGAATTTAAAGATTTTATTAGTACTAAATAGTTCTAATATTACTCTGAGGTTGATCAGATTTACAATTTAATTCTTGACATCATACAACACACAACACCTAGCAGACCAGTAGGCAATTTTATTTTGAAGCAAAATTCACCGGGCTGAAGTGGGAATCAAAGCCCAACATCGTGGAACTCAAACACACAGTTTACCTAAACTACGGGTAACTCCACTATTCGCATGACCGTTACGAATAATTGTATGTCAAAGAATAATGTTATTATATTACTAAAATGAAAGTCTGATAGCTTCATTTTTGAAGTCTCAGGATCTTGCAATTATTCTAAATTCCGGAATTCATATTTTTCCTGCGTTCCAGATCATGAATTTTTTTGTTAGTCTGAATTTACTTGGAACTCTTCACAGGATATTTTTGCTTTTTTTTAGTTCAATTCGAATCATCCTAGAATTTTCTATATTCCCCTAAAATAATCTTGAAAATATCTAAATTTTTCCAGTAACATTCTTAGCATTACCTCTTGTAATCTCTTATAAATCAATCTCCAATTCCACAACTCCCTCAAATTGGTAAGAATTCCCAAGAATTGGCTCAATTTTGTGTCAATTTTTCTCTATGAAATTCACTGGTACACTCTTCAGAATGACCGTGAATGAAGAGTGTCTCAGACTTATCCGATAATTCCGTTTAAACTGCTTTATAGGTAAGGTCAGAATTGTTTTGAAGCCCTTTTCAGTATTACCTAAGTACTCAAATACTTTGCCAAAATGGTTTTGAAAGTCTCCCAGACATTGCGTTTGAAATTTTATTAAAATTAATCTCCATAGAAACATTGGACAGAATTCCATTGAAATTATTCTCACGATTCGTATCAGCATACTTCTTAAGTTTCATTCTAAGAAATTTCCATGATTTCTCTTCTGGATTGTATTTCCTTTATTGACAAAATCTCCATGCAATTGTCATCAGAGTTGACAAGACAATTGACACCGTCTTCAACCAGAGGTTGCACAGACTGAATATTTAACACTAGACAACGGACAACACACTACATCCATTACACCAGTGACCAGTAGGGAAATTTTCAAGTTGCCAAAATTTGCACCGGTTGGAGCGGGAATCAAACCCTCACTTCGTGGCACTCACAATACGCCTAAATGATGGGTGACACCACACGACCCCGAAGCCCACAAAGATGGATGTAATTCTACTCAGAAGTAGCTTGAAATTCTCCTTTGATTTCACAAAGAATTCGCCTCACACTTAACTGTGAACTATTTTCAGAATTACCTTAAAATTCCAATAATGTCCAACGTTGATGGCCTTTAATCATTAAAGTAGCAAGTTTGGCTTTTTTATTTTATTTTTTATTAGAGGGTAAATCAATTGGAAAAAAAAATCTGGAAATATACGTGGTCTGTCTGTGTATCTGGCAAGACGACTAAAAGTCTGGAAAATTCAGATAAATCTGGAATACTGGCAACGCTGCTTATAACGGATGTCACTTTCCGGTGAAAACTTGTCACTTGTCGTCACAATTAAGTGATTCATTTTTTTGTATTTCATTTGTACGGCAATCACGGCCCTCATTATGAGTATCACTTCCTTATCACTATTTATTGGCGCTAGAGTTGTAAACCGATACAACCCACTCGTGACAATCGATTTTATTCTCGTTCTTTAAGCATTATTCAACGAATATAGTGCACTAGATACGAAATTATGTTTAACGTACAAAACGAGAGTGAAATCGATTGACGCGAGTGGATTATTTCAGTTTCCAACTCTAGCTTGGTGCTTCAAGAATTTTAGTATAACTATTCGCAGAATTGGTCATGTTTATAGTCTAGTAAAACATATATGGGCGTATTTCGGAATGTAAGAAGAGTTTTTGAATATATTGATTCATTCAATTATGTGTTGAGGGTTTTCTTATTTTTTTTTAAATAGTTCATGAATAAGGATTTGGGTACGTTTTTAATTACATTTGTGTAACTTTAATTACATTAATTACAGAAAAGAAATTTTTAATACCATTAATTACGTAATCAAATCGAAGTACGTGTTTTAATTACAGTAATTACACTGGCACTGCTTTGATTAAGCGAAATTAAATTTAATTACATGGAATACTTAATATTCATTTTTAATTACTTAATTACATAGTTGAACACCTTGTACTTTAAATCCAACGCAGTCAAAAAGGCAATTGCGTGCCCCTTGCCTAAAGGCACAATTTTAGTGGAAAAATAGAACTTTTATGAATAGCTTTGAGTGTGTTGGTTTATTTCCTTTAAATTCCGTTATAATCAGTGCCAAGTACTCAACACCACTCAACACAAAGCTCTTCATAAAGGGATTCCGTTAAGAGGTTCGACACATTTGAAAGAACTTTTATTTTTGTAGGCCAGTCTATTGTAGCAGCATAGTGAATACAAGATTTAAGCCAATCATCAGCCGTTAATAGTCAATTAATTTAGGAATTCCAAGTCGCAGCAGAGTTTAGTTTAGGTAATCTGGAAAAATATCGCAATTCATTCGAGGGGGTTACTCTATCTACGATGCAGAAAAAAGTGGGTTTGCTGTGGTAGATAGAATGAAGATTGATTGTCATTCTGAAGATTTCGTGCAGGCATCCCGTCCCCACACTCATTTACGCCAATGGACATTCGTGACGAAAGGGGAAAAGGGGGCAGGGATTTTTTTTTCTCAATTTAGCGTGAAATGAATAATGCCGCGTGTCCGTTGTGTCCGCGCACACGGGTTTCGAGACCAGTAAAACACCGTAGACGTTGTTTAGATTCAGAAATGAAGTAGTTTTATTTTTTTCTGCTTCCTTTCATCAGCGAGATTTCTTTTAGTATCTCCATCTTTGGATCGTTTAAAATTTGCATTAAGGTGAAATTAGATTAAATTTAAATACATGATTACTTATGTTGATAACTTCTCCCTTCATCTCTCCCTATCTTTTTCGCCCATGTTGCCCTGGGCCGAAAGTTTGTAGTATAATTCATAATAATATGCATCTTTTCTTGTTATGTTTCTTTGTCCTCTTAGTTTACATCCCCTTTCATTTGCTCTAAGATCATAAAATTTCCACTAATTGGTTTTCAATTATAGTTATCCACTTTTTTTTTAGTCCTTGCATCAAGTACCGACCGTGTGCACCCAAGATTGAGTGAAATCGATAAACTTAGTCAAACGTAACGCCGAATATTTAATAATGGTACACTTTTGTTTTCCTCTGCTAGTTTGTGTATAGATGTCTGTGTTCTTCTTTCGATAATAGTTTTCAATTGGTAAAGCGCGTTTCTTACAGATACATTTATCTCAATTATTTTTTGGTTTGTTGTTGTGTAGTGCTCTCGTTTATTACTTGTTTTTATGTTTTATTGATAGTTTGTTTTTATTTCTTTTGTTTTGCATATAGTTTTAGAGGACTTAAAAAATCTTATTCATCTTTTCGCTCCGCATTCTTTTTTCTTCTCCGTCGCTATTTATAGTATAGAAACCCGTGTGAGTGCGATTTTCTTCTTCTTCTTCTTCTTCTTCTACCACTTTTGTGAAACTATTTACAGGTGTTTGCATTGTTCGAACAGTAATGTGATGATCCTTACGCAAGTAACACAGAAATTTTTCGAACTAAAATGAAACGAAAATTGAAATTCGAAACACACGGAAAAACAGGCGCAAAACTGGCTTGATTCGTTTTTGTTTGTTTGTTTTTGTGTGAGTGTTGTATCATACATATTCTAACGATGGTTGTTTTGCTTTCTTGTATTTAGCTATCGCTCTTAAATTAGTAGGAACGTAGTAGTTTTCTGTTTATACGTGAATCGATACGCATACAATGCGACACGAAGAAATTGGAAATTGAAAACGAGTGAAAGAGAGGACTGAAATGTAATTAGTATTAAAGGATATGGCATCCAAGAGAAAACAGAAGCTACTTATGCACAAGAACATGGCTGATTTAGGGGAAAGGGTGGTTTTCGAATGTACATGCTAGTTTTGAATAAATGATTTTAAACGTAGGTAGGGTAAATGATGACTGCTTTCAGCAACCAAAATTAAAACATTAATTTCACTGTAGTTCTGTCAAAAACACTTCGCTGAATGTATTTAGTATTCCTTAGTCCTTCTACTTCAGTCTGATTTCATTTTTACGACTGAGCGATCCTGTTAAGCCAGGTTTTTCACTAAATGAAACATATGTACTACGAAATACGACTGATTTCGAGTTGCCGATAATAATGTCTGGAACGCGCAAAAATTGGTCAACCTCAAATCGGTGTATTTCTGTTAAAAATGCAAAAAAAAAAACACCTGAAATGCTGCATTTGGAAGTTGAGTGTACAATGGTTGCTATGATGAGTTTTCACGGTTTGCTCTCCAGTTTTCAAAATGACGTCCAAGCAAGAGGAGCAGCGTGTCAAAATTTTGCTCGCGTAGCAAGATAATCCAACCACAGACAAACAGACATAACGTTCGCAAGTTGTTCATCGAACAAGCGTTTAACGGTCAATTTAAAAGTTTCATAGTTGGTAGTACCGCCACCTGTGGCGCGCATAGTCAATTCCCTTGCGTTTGACGTTTACACACCACCGCCATCTGTTCAGCTTACTACCCACCACAGTGTACTCAACAGATGGCGGTAATGTTTTAGCGACGATGTTTTACAGTGAGAAATATTCAATATGTTATGTCTGTTTGTCTGTGATCCAACGTTCTCACACGACAAGTTGGCCGAATTGCTGAATGTGGCCAAATCGACCGTGACAAACGTTTTAAAAGTGTTCGGAAGCGTCTGTCGACCGCCAGGAAGCCTGGAAGCGGCGGCAATCGTAATCCGGACGTGGCAGCGACGACGAAGAAGGTGGCGGTGAAATATAAGCGGAATCCTAACCTCTCCATCCGGGACGTCGCTCGCAAGCTCAATGTCTCCCATACTACTGTGCAGCGGGCCAAGAAACGAGCCGGGTTGTCGACGTTTAAGAAGGTGAAGTTGGCGAACCGAGATTACAAACAAAACACGTCGACAAAGCAGCGGTCCCGAAAGCTGTATACGAATCTGCTCACAAAGTTCGACTGTGTCGTCATGGACGACGAAACTTATGTGAAGGCGGATTGCAAGCAGCTTCCGGGACAGGAGTTTTATACCGCATCAGGAAAAGGGAAGGTGACTGAAGTTTTCAAAACCATCAAACTATCGAAGCTCCCGAAAAAATATCTCGTCTGGCAGGGCATATGCACGTGTGGTCTAAAGAGCGGCATTTTAATTACTACGGGAACCATCAATCAAGAGATCTACGTCCAGGAGTGCCTGGAAAAGCGGCTGCTAACATTCCTAAAGCAACATAATAGACCTGTGCTATTCTGGCCGGACTTGGCGAGCTGCCACTATGGGAAAAAGGCAATCGAGTGGTACGATGCGAACAACGTGGTTGTGGTACCAAAAAGACCACAACCCTCCCAACAGCCCAGAACTCCGCCCTATCGAATGTTATTGGGCCTTGGTCGAACGGAATCTCAAAAAAAAAACTAATAAATCCATGGAAAACGAGCAGCAGTTTAAATCTAACTGGCGTTCGGCGGCGAATAAGGTCGATGAGACCACTGTGCAAAATTTAATGGAAGGGGTTGAGCGGAAGGCACGGCAGTTCGGATTTGGCAAACCAAAAGAATAAACGAACATTTTTTTCCTTTAAATATATGAACTGAACTACCAAGAGAAAAATAAGAAGATTTTTGTGATATGAATTTTGACTGAAAGAAACGATTTTTTTGTCAACCAATTTTTGCGCGTTCCAGTCTTTAGAACAGTTGGTGAGCACCCAATTCAAATGGATAGGTTGCCGAAGAAAAAAGGTTACCGACAATAGTCACACTCACCTGAGGAGTTTGGAGCGTTGTAAAAATGTTTTCAAACCATTGTGAACAAGTATGTCGATTGGAACGGATATTAAGCAGCAGATAAGTGTAACAATCCGGACACAATGCAAACGCTGTCGTTAAGGCATTTTTTGGGTATTTTTTTTATTTTCAAAATGAGTGTATAGAATCACAGTACACTGAAAAAGGACCATAGTTAGGAATACTATTTTGCAGAAAACACATTCAAATTCGAGAAACTGACTCACCGGAACTATTGAGCGAACTCAATATTTATGCTCCAGAACGTTCGCTTCACCAACGGGATTTTTTGCTGCTTGAGCCCCGGAGCTCCCTGTACGGCCTCCATGATCCTGTACGATTTATGTCGGCTAGGTTTAACGAAGTCTACACCTTCTTCGATTTTAACACTACTGTGGAAACATTAAAGCGCAGACTGAATGAAAGTCATTGATCACATGAAATGGACATTGCGTCCTTAGTAAATAGGTGAGTAATATTCTATTTATTCTAAGTTATAACGAACATACTATGTGCCTTCTCTACTTTGTTTTCCGTTTTACTACTAACGATGAGGACTGTTTCGAACGATGGATGTCCAAGCAACTTTGCACTGCTTCGTAACGTGAGTAGATCACCTTTTCGTTGTGATACGTTACGGGATGTAAGATCTACCATCGATTCCTAGTCCTGACTACTTCAAACCAGGGGAACAGGATTTTTCAGTAATCAAAGGAACACATCTGAGTCCTTGTTACTTTTTATGCCTTGTTGATATTGACAAGACTCTGCTTTGTCCACCGTGAATGATCTTGAAACAAGGAAAACATATGTTAGTTAGTCTTCATTTGTGTGATTCCTAATCTTCTATTCGTTGTTCGCTAGTTTGAAGAGGTTAAGACTAGGATTCTGATGCAAACTTTGAAATGTTCGCTTCACAGTGCTTAAACGGATCCAAATTGGGTCCTGATTAGCCTCCCAAAATTTGAACTTATTAAGTGAGAAACTCACTTTTCACAAACCAAGCGAAAGGCTAAATCGTACCATAGAGGTAACTCTAAGACCACTGGGTCCCGAAGAAAAGCATTATTATTTTTGGCTCACTCAGTACCAGAACAACGGTCCCAAGCAGTCCCAAGCTATTTCACTCACCCCTGCATGTTCTGCATGAATCCACACACTCCTGATGTTATCTGTCAAACTTTCATAGCGAATCAAAACAAACATAGTGTAGTAATAGAATTTCAACTAGAATAGGGTACGTTAATCGTTTGCTTGGGACCAATAGGCTACTAAAGTGGTGAGCCAATTTTAAATCGTTAGTTTCGTATTGATTGTTGATCGTACTGCTGTTATGGATGGTTCTCACGGCGGTTTATTTGGTTAACCGTAGTCCGACGGCAGCTCTTACAGATAATGGAACGCCATACGGCCACAAGCCGGAGGTTTCAAAATTGCGGATCTTTGGTACCAAGGCTTTTTGCTTCGTTCCAAAGGAGAAGCGGGGAAAACTAGATTCCCGTAGCAAGGTTTGCCACTTTGTTGGATACGGTGTGAATGGGTACCGCTTATTGGATGGCCAGAAGATCGTAGTTTCGAGAGACGTCGTGGTCGAAGAGGTGGCATGGCAGCTGGCAAGAGGTGGCCGAAATCGCACTTCAGGAGCGAGGCCACTCCGTGAAGAGCCAGAAGTGGAATCCCAACTAACAATTTTCGCAATTTAAACGCTTTAATTATTTTATTTATACAGCCTCAAGCTGTAATTCAAATGTTATACTATATGTGGAAACCTTTACTCAACCTCTATACAAGCAAATCTGGCGAACTTAGTTAGTTACTTATGACTGTTGTGACGGTTGGGACAAGCTCTTATTGCATATCTATTGAAACTAATGTTCTGCCCGACAACAACTCAGCAGCACGAGACTCCTTGAACTGTGTCTCAGAGTCGGCGCACTACTGGGCAAACTGGAGGGGCTACGCGGATGAAAAGGCACTCAAGCTTTCAATTAAACTGAATTTAAACTGATCAATTTAAACACTGTATTTCTCCAATTACCGATAGTGTGGATTGTGTGGTGTTGTGTTCGATTTTCTTGGCACATAGCCTTGATGACGATGGCGACTACGACGACTGCAGACCAGCGAGCGCTCGCTGTGGTTCCGGAAAGATCCTTAAGGGCCGACCTTGTCGGCAAGATGGCGGTACCACCGCTCGGTGAAATTCCGGTACAATTCCGACAATGGCGGACGAAGCGAGGCTGACCGAACGTCGGCCGTAGTGCGATGGCGGGTTGGTTTTACCGGGCTGGTATAGCGGTTTGTGGAGATGGTTCCGATGCACAGGCGCTTTCTTCTGACGAAGCCGGTCGACGACGGCAAGGCCGCCCTCTGTCGAACCGGGAAGGGAAATTCTCCTTGGTGTTTAGGGCCTTCAGCCCGAGAACGATGTCCTTTACGGTTAGGTCAAGGTAACTAAATGTCACCTAGACCGTAGCGTGCAATGGCGGTCCTTGACTCGCCAACCAGAAAACCATTTGATTGGTTGAAAAGAAAGGTCCTAGCGAGGAGGTAACATTCATTAGTGCCTTGGACCAATTTAGAGGATGACTTCGACTTTACCTGAATCAGCTGAATTGGTAATTTCCACTTCACCGTGATTCACTACTCGCACTGTATTCTGTTAACATGTATTCCACAGATACTTCTGGTCTACACGCTCGCCTTAGATAAAGTGAACGATGGCCGTTCTCTAAGCATCGCAGAACCCTTCAGCTCATCACCCGTGACCCCGTGTCACCATTTTGCCGCGGCCATGCGCGCCTTATTCAGCAGTCGGCCGTTAAGCATGGCCGTATCGTCTGCCCAGTGGGTTTCACCGCAAGTGTTACACAAATTTATTTGAATGCTCGATCACATGGTGCATATTTAAAATATTGTATTGAACCTTTTTAACAGAACGGTTACACTATTTACGCTTCTATTCAGCTGTTATCCTGCTGTTTAGTTGTGTGTGAACTTGAAAGACGCTTAAACTCAACCTTTACCCGATTATCCCATAATCACTACACAAGCTTTCTCTTGACGCCAGGTTAAATATTTTTTACGTTTTTGTTTGTTGTTGAAGGAATTTATCATGTTTATTTTACTGCGAATCAAATTAATCGAAATTAGTTATAAGCACACCACCACATTATTTACGCTGTACCGGACGTAAACAAATTTACATGCCCTTCTACAACAAGATTGCTGAGTAGAGGCTTTATTTTAGTGCACATGAATCACTTTTCTCGACTAGTTAATTCAGCTTTATAAAGGAGTAGAGTAAAAGCTGTAAAACTACACAAATCTAAAAATAAACCTAGTTGACTGTAAAATAACTTTCAAAATAGTGCTAACACAGTTTACTAGTTCAGTGCAGGTTGTTTAGTTGTTGAAAAAGCACTTTTGATGTCTATGTTATTCAGCAAGAGTGGTTGGTTGTGTACCTAGAAGACATCAAATGAGTAATATATTCGCTTTATTAGCTTTGTTTTGAAGCTTAAAGTTGAAAGTTGATTAATATTTGCATAGAAGTGACATTAGCGTTTATTGAGTGATGTTATTCAATGCGACTGACAAATTGAATAATGGTGGTGAAAAAGTTGAGTAAGCGCTCTCCAAAACAATTTTGCTAGCTTCTGCTTGTTGCTGTATCTGCAGCTTTGTTTCAGCTACTTTACAGCACAACGCTGCAAAAGTTGGTTTATAAAGCTGAAAATGTTAGTTGGGATTGCAGCAACCGGAACCACAAGCGGAATTGCAGCAGCCAGGTATCGAAAAAGAGGAAGATACACGGGAAGACTCGGGCGTACCAGCATCTCCAGGCGTAGACTACTTGTGCATCGCGTACGCTTTAAGCACGGAGGATTTTGTGGCGGAAGCTCCGGGCAGAATCGAAGAGCCGTTGCCGTTGAAGAGGAGCTACTATCACTGGCGGAGAACAATACGTGGGAGTTGGTAATCCTCCCTGAAGGCAGAAAGGTTGTGGATAACAAGTGGGTGTTCGGGTTGAAGCTCAATCCGGATGGGTCCATTCAGAAGCGGAAGGCTCGACTGGTCGGCAAGAGGCTTCACTCAGCGGTACGGCTTTGACTACTGTGAGACGTACTCGCCAGTGGTGAAAATGTCGACTGTCAGGATGATGCTAGCTTTCGCTAACCAACACGATTATGCTGTTCACCAAATGGACGTTACCGCCGCTTTCCTCAACGGTAGCTTGTCTGAAGACATATACATGCATCAGCCCAGAGGATTTGAAGAGGCGGAGAAGGTTTGCAAGCTTCGAAAATCTCTGAGGCTGAAGCAAGCCTCTAAATCATGGAATGATCGTTTTAACGTCTTCGTTGTCAGGATTGGATCGCCAAGGTTGTCCGGGAAATCAAAGCTGTCAAACGGATGCTGCAGCAAGAGTTTAAGATGCAAGATTTTGGGGAAGTGCAGATATTCCTCGGTCTACGCATAGAACGTAACACGGTGGCCGGTACAATGAAGCTGAGTCAGCGGGGATACGTTGAAGCAGTGTTGAGACGATTCGGGATGGAAGCGTGTAAACCGGCGTCTACTCCGATGGAAACTGGTCTGCAACTGTAGAAGGGAAGTGAAAGCAACCGTTTGGATACGCCCTACAGAGAATTGATTGGTTGCTTAACGTGCTTAATGACAACCTCACGTCCCGATCTGAGTGCTGCTACATATAATGTATTTTAGCCAGTTTCAGTGTAACCCTACCGAAGAACACTGGGTTCACACCAAGCGGATTCTTCGATATTTGAGCGGCACACCGTCACGTGGTTTGTTGTACAGCGGAAGTGAAGTTATCGATCGGCAGATTCTAGGATTCGCTGATGCAAATTGGGCAACGGACGTGAACAATCGTCGTTCTGTGTCAGGGTACTGTTTCCTGATTTACGACGCTACAACTTCGTGGACTATCAGGAAGCAGCGAACGATTGCTCTGTCATCGACCGATGCCGAATGCTCGGCACTTGCGGATGTGAAGCCATTTGGATATGCAAGCTGTTCGATGAGTTGAACATACACACTTAGAAAAAATCATGTAAATTTAGGTGCTCTGAGACTGACATATACGAGCGTCAATTTTGACATAAAATTGAGTCATAATAGTCGCAAAATTCAGCTCAATCAAACGTATTTTCGAACTTTTCAGTCTCGGAGCACTTAATTTTACATGACATGTTTGTTTACGTCTCATCTTTTATGTCAATGGTGGACTCCGTCACGTGTAAAATTAGTTATTTCTAAGTGTGTAGGTACGTGACCAGAAGCCTCTTGAGATCTACGAGGATAATCAATCGGCTATTGCCATAGCCAAATCAGAGGCACTTCGAAGAAGCTGAAGTACACAGCAGTGAAAATGAAATTAATTCAAGAATGCGTTGAAGAGCAAAAAGTGTAAAGTACATACCAACGGGGGATCAGCCAGTGGCCTGTCACCGATTTCCTTCAAGAAGAATTGCATTAATTTTGGAATACTAGAGTGATTAGCTTGAAGAGGGGTGTTGGGTATAATCTCGAATAATCTAACCATTTTGTATTTGGTGTGTATGCCAAGCTAAACTACCCAGCTTGTTATGTCTAGATAGAGCAGAAATTAGGGCGTAACAGCTTTAGTAAACAATGGCTTCTCTCGATGATTTCTCGAAAGGCACGACCCTCCCTGGCAAATCGACATTACCATCGAGTAGGGGAAGACTTCCCTTACCCGATGGATATGTTGGTTTGTGTAGGCGTACCTTGAGTTCCAGGAAATCAACGAGAGAAGCCATTGTTTGCAATTTTGGTAGACTAATCAGGACTCAATTTGCCGGTGTCATTGCTTATTTTTAGTTGCTAAGATGCTAAGGAATCTAATTTTGACTGACAATGTAACCCTCGTATAGGGTGACAATTAACAACCCACAATTTTAACGTATTTGCCATGAGCGTTTGCTTTGTCTGTTATGATTTGTTTTTGTTTTGGTCACACGCTCGGCAACATACTCACCACTGCTTCATTTGTAAATATTTTAATTTGTTATTTTCTTAGTAGATTTTATTCGTGTAGGCATGTTTTTAGGATTAGAATGTAGTGTAAAAATTATCGATTGATTTTGTCTCGCGTTTAGTATAACATTAGGTCCCGTTTCTCCTCCCGCTCCAAAAGAAGGCGAAAAACATAAGTGGCATGACATTCGAGCGCGGTTGCAGGAGAACGATGGCGTTGGTTGTCCTCACTGCGGTGGCTCAGCAAGTAGAGCCAGTCTCGCCACCGCAGTTAAGAGCCAAGAAGGGACGAAGCAGGCCGAACCGAAGGAGCGTTCGCCTGGGTAGTGCACTGCGGTGACTACCGGGACCATCTACGGCGAGTAGTTGGTCCGGTGATTCGTCACCATCGTCGCCGGGGGGTTCCGATAAAGGAGCCTTGCTCATTCCCCCCCCCCCCCCGCTAAAAGCAAAGGACCGCTGCTAGGCAGCTGAAAGTGTTGAAGGAGAAAACATTCGGCACAGACCGTGTCTGGAGCCGATGTGAAGCAGAACAAGCCGCAACCGCCACCGCTATCGTCGAAGGGCCCCACCGTGTGTCACTGAGATTCAGCGAGGAGCAAGGGAAGGTTAAATTATCAATAGACGTCTTAAATTTCAAATTTCTTTCTCTTTTTGTTCATCAATCCATCCAAATCCGAACGTCTTTGGGGGAAGTACTCTGCTCGTAGCCGCCCCGCCGGGGTTAATCGGGCCAGCTATAGGCTGGCAAGTAAGCCGCAACTTACAACAAAAGAGCGCACCTTTGGAGGGTGCTCTCACCCTTCGAAGGGAATATATAGCGGGATCTTTCAGTTAGAATCGATTTCTTTAAATGGTCGAAAAATCTCACACTAGCGAATCAATTTACGAAAAATCTTTTCTCATCTCTTGCATCTAAACTCATCTACTTACATCGCTGAGCCAAAAAGTAGAGCACGTTTCATCGGGACCTTCTGGTCTTAGAGTTACCTCTATGATACAAACATAGAGGTAACTCTAAGACTAGAAGGTCCCGAAATAACGTGTTCAACTTTTTGGCTCAGCTCTGGTACTCTCTTCGGTCCCAAGCTAATCGATGCACCCCTCGAAACATAGGAAAATCCACGAACCCCTCATTTTATCTGTCAATCTTTCATAGCGAATCAAAACAAACATTGCGTAGTACTAGAATTTCGACTATAATGGGGTACGTTAATCGTTTGCTTGGGACCAATAGGCTAGTCAAGTAGTGAGCCAATTTAAAATCGTTAGTTTCGTATTGATTGTTGATACAAGTGTGTTAAAGGGAACTTTTTGTTTGTCTTTTTCCGATTCATATCAAGTTATATCCTCATCCGTGTATATTGCAACAAAGCAGGCAAGCAATTTATCATTATCCTTCTACCACTCCGATCGAGCTATGTTACAGAGTGAGTTTGTCATGGTAGTCGTAGCAACCGTTTTGTCTGTATCGTTGGTTGCTTTATGTGTTTGAATTCGCTGACTATAATACAAGCTGAACATTGCATTAGGTCCTAAGTAACATTGATAGATTATCTTTTTCAACTTTCTCTTTGCATCCTCACGGCCATGTTAAGACATTCCCAGCTATTTTTAGCTCTCAAATCGTTGAAAGAAGTTATTAGCTATCTTGTAATATACCCTAGTTATTAACGAAAGAGAAAGTCGATGCAGGGAATCGATCAATGTTACTTAGGACCCAATGCAATGTTCAGCTTGAATATATCAAATCGACGGTGAGCATGCATAAGAGCGTATATGCAATGATCGATTCTCTTCATCGATTTTCTCTTTGCATTGCTACAGTTAAGCGAAACAATTTTCTAGAATTTGTTCAATGCAGAGTTGTAATAGGTTGTATTGGCTATCAAAAGCAACAGCACACGTACCGAGAAACGTGAATTCTAGCGAGTTATTAACAAAAGAGAAAATCGCCGAAACGAGTAGATCATCGCGTTTATGCCCTTATGCATGCTCACTGTCAAAATTACTGGTCGCAGTAATTTTATGTCCCGAACAGAGCAGAAAAAAAAATCTTTACACTAGTTTTAAATTTTGATTGTAGTATAATGTTTTCACCATATTTATTGTAAGTACTGACGTACCGTCCACGAGCGTAATATACTGTATTGCATTGTATTTTGAAAAGGTATGTTGTTTTTATGCCAATTGAAACGGCTTTTCCCCATCATTTAAATAATTGCATGAAGACATCAAAGAGTCAGATGACCATTTTCGTTACAACATCTGTATTTCACAATCACAAATTATTGAAAAAAATATACAGATTTCTAGGATTAATCCAGATTTTGAAGCTGAAAACCAAAAAATATTGGCGAAGCTCGAATTAAAGATGCAAAATGCGCCATCACTGGCCCTGAATTTACTAGTTCACTTATTTACGGTTGCTTGTTTCAGAAAGCAATCACCATGGCGAATTCCTCGGACGGATTTGCACACTTTCGAGAACCATCCTCTTGCAGTCATTGCAGCCTTAAAATCAAATGGTTGAATACATTTTTTGCGTTGATTTTTCCGATATTTTTTTCTCATGCTTTCGCTTTCACTTGCACATCGTTAAAAATAGAGGCCTCTACGGTATAGTTTTAAAAAGTCCCTTTACATATTGTGTTCGTTTGCATGTGTGTGGGTATGAGTGAGTGTTGTGTGTATTAGTATATTTAGTCATCTACTTGTTTGTTTTTCTTGCTTTGTATTTCATCACTTGGTTTTCTCTTGCTTATCTTGGATGCATTTTGCTTTAGAGCTTCCTAGATACACGGGGTTCGCTAGTATGGGGAATAAGTGGAGTACAGCATTCATGTGGTAAAACGGTTAAAAAATCTGTCAGCTGTGGACGTGGACTACTTCATTTTTAATTTTTTTTTATTAAAGAGAGGAAACCTTTTAAAGGAATTGTTGTGGTATTAAACTTTCATCGCATAAATATTTATAACTTTGGATATGTAAAATTCTGCGGATCTTTTGGTCTATTTCTGTTCGTGAAGAGTGAAAAGAGAAAGGGGTTTTCAATCAGGCGAGCAATTTTGCTCGATATGGTCCTACGGTTTAAGCCTTGAAATGTAGTCGGATATATGTACCTTATGGTTTAGGCTGATGTTTTTCAGGAAATTGCTATTTACAAAAAATGTAGAGATGAGAATGTATATACTCTTCTGAATTCAAGTTGAACAAGGGTCTTTAAGGGTTTTGATAAAATCTGAAACTTTCATCTCACTGTTTTCACATACATGTTTTAATTTTCTTCAATTCGAACGATAGAGGCATACAGGATTGGACCCTTTAGCATTTGTGTTGCAATGGTTAAGGTTGTTTTTTTTTTCATTATTTTATTGTTTTTCATCTGTTGCTTTATGCGACTCTGATTCACTACCGAACAGTTTCGGTAGGAAATGCTCTATCAATGTTTGACGCTATTTGCATTTCGCTAAATCGATATGGAGGCTCGAATTAAAATTTGTGTACGTGTACTTTCCATTTGTCTATAAAAGTTACATCTTGCATATTTAACAACGAAATTTTTGGATTAAAACAGAGAACTAGGAGGTGTAAAGTGAAATATTCTAATTAGCCTATATTTACAATTGTTTGTTTTATTAAATATATCTTTTATTCAAGGGAAATTTAAATAAACGTTCACTAGGTGTGTATTTTTACTTTTTTTAAGTGATCACAGTATGTGTTTTTTATTTGTTTTAAAATTAATAATTTTCAGAAGTTTAGAAATCAGTTAGGTCAAACGCTTTAACGAATTAGTTTGGCTAATGAACGCAATTTTTACGGAGTTAAAAATGATTGTGCGTACCGCGAAAAAGTAGAAATTTGTTTTTTTTTGCTAAATAAATAATCACATCGAACCCACCGTGCACCGTGCTGATGGCGAACGTTCCGCGCCCGTGACAGTTGGAAACAGCAGCTGCAGTGTTGCCAGCCCCCGGGATGACCGCAAGAATATGAAAACTTTTTTGCTTCTTTTTGTATCTAATTGTACAAAAACAGATTCCACATTCTAATGGCCAGCCCGGGCCATCCTGGTGATGTTGGGGTCAGCTGCCTTTCCTCTCGAACGGGCCTGGGTGGCTTTGTAGATATGGGAAATTTAAGTAAGCCGTCAATGAGATTTAGAATTGTTTACTTTGCTTTAGCACTATTACACACTAGATTACACACTTTTATGTTTCGTCGTAAGAGGCATTCCGCTTGCAGTATTATTGCTTGTAGAAAAAGTATTAATTTTACTTGCAGCAATCTATGTCGGGTAAAATGGTTGGAATTTCTTAACCGAAATTTTCAGACTAACGGAGTTGGTCTGTCAGTTTTGGGCAGAAATTAGTCTACTATGCGTTGTTTTCTGAACCATTAGGATGGTTAAATCATCTAATTATTAGCACTAGATAGTTACTTGAATTGGAACAAAGTTGCCGGAATGGAGGTTAATTTCCGCTTGCGTGATCTAGTGGACTAGGGAAAAGTTTACAGTTTTAGTTCCTTCCTGTTTGACGGTGATTTGCTTCTGCCGGGATAATCCAACGGTTTTGGCTTGTTTCTTGTTAAAAGTTTGGATCCGAAAAGAAAAGGAAAAAAGATAGCTTGTAGAGTGTAGCTGTAACAAAACAGTTGTTTGTTTTGTTTGGTGAGGTTGAAGGTCGTAAGGCTTCGGTACAGTTAATGTTGGGAGGTTGGTAACTTTTTCCATTTGTTGTTGCGATAAATTGGTCCTGGTTTATTTAGAACGAATATTGGAAAGTTGTAACAGTTAAACATTATTCGATAGATTGGTGTAACAGGGAAGGCCAATAGTATTGTATTTGCAAGTGTTTTTGCTGTTTTCACAGTCATTTAATAAGTATTTGTCATGATTGATGCATGGTATGGAATCAATTGATGAAAAGTTCGAGATCAATTATAAAGTTGTTTACGATATACATGCGATAAAATGATTAAACTGTGTAATTTACATCATCTACAATTGTGGTTATTTGAGTCACTAGCAATGGTTGATTCTGTTGATTCTTCTGGGTGTCCGATTTATTTAGAATTGATTGGGGGCTTGAACAAAAATTGGTATTAATTTGACATTTAATTTCAATGCTCTCGTGTAGTGCCGAGTGCAGTCAACCATCCACAACTCGACATTTGCATAGGAAGGCTAAGAAGTCAAATTTTGTGTGTTTCCAAAATCGGACTCTTGCTGAATTGTATATATTGTGTGAAGTTTATTTTTAAAGAAAGCAGTGACAGGTACTTGATAATTTTAAATGCACTCAAATTATTATTCAGGGTTGTTTTTCCTAAATTTATTTCATGAACGTTTGAAAATGCACGTGGAGATTTTTTTTAGTGTGTATTTGTTTTTCTTGTTTGTAGTTAGTTGAAAATAATTGTAAGTGTTGAAGATACTGGAAAGGACCTAGGTTATAAAAACTGATTAAGTATATTTCTAAGCTTAATCATTTTTTATAAATAGGGACATTTTCCAGTTTCTTCAAAATCAGCAATCGAGAAATGGCAGCTATGGAAACTTAATATTAAAACGATGAAATGCTCCTTAAGCCTTGAAAAAATGCTTTTTACTACATTTTACTTAGCTACTTACATTTACTGCTCTGCCCGTGTTTTTCTCTCCAGTCAGACAAGTGGAGCGACGGGCAGGCGTCTATAATAAGTTACTGTTAGAATCTTCTTAATAAGCTTATTTTAAAACTTCTGTTCGATTCTTCATTAGAATCTTTAGAATCTTCTTTAAGATGTATATTCTAGACGCTTACACGTCGCTCCACCTTTCTAGCAAAAAAACACGGACAGGACAACTAATCTGAGTAGCTACGCAGTAAATGAGCATTTTTCCAAGGTTTATGCAGCATCTCATCCTTTTAATATCGCAAAAACTATTTTCTTATCGAGAAATAATTGAGACAAGTGCTATTTTTTTTTTGAATGGCACTAAACCCATAGACTAACACCAACAATCAATACGAAACTAACAAACGGTTAACGTACCCTATTCTAGTTGAAATTCTATTACTACACTATGTTTGTTTTGATTCGCTATGAAAGTTTGACAGATAACATCAGGGGTGTGTGGATTCATGCAGAACATGCAGGGGTGAGTGAAATAGCTTGGGACTGCTTGGGACCGTTGTTCTGGTACTGAGTGAGCCAAAAATAATAATGATTTTCTTCGGGACCCAGTGGTCTTAGAGTTACCTCTATGCTAACACCATAGAGGTAACTCTAAGACTTGAAGGTCCCGAAATAACGTGCTCAACTTTTTGGCTCAGCTCTGGTACTCTCTTCGGTCCCAAGCTAATCGATTCACCCCTCGAAACACATCTCATTTTATCTGTCAAACTTTCATAGCGAATCAAAACAAACATTGTGTAGTACTAGAATTTTGACTAGAATGGGGTACGTTAATCGATTTTCTTGGTACCAATAGGCTAGTCAAGTAGTGAGCCAATTTAAAATCGTTAGTTTCCACCGGTTGCTAACAACAAGACCAGTTCGTCACGAAGTAATATGCTCAATTTTTCGGCTCAGGAAGTACCACACTTTCAGTCTCAAGCTTATTGAAGCACTCCTCGAAACATAAGAAAAATCCGCAAACCTCTCATTTACTCTGCCAAATTATCGACGTGAATAAAAACAAACACAAATTTTTGGGATAAGAAATATCTTGAAAATCTTTCGAAGCTTCAAATTGTTTTGCTGAAACAGCTCACGAAATCGTATATACATGCTGTCAAATGAACTCTTGGCTCCTCTTTCTCTGCTCCACAAATAAGGTATACATGGTGTTGGGAGTGCACCTGCCCACAAAGCTCACATTCGACTCTTATAAAGTTTGAATAAATTCTTGTTTCAGCAATTCGTAACCCAGTTTTGGCATTATTATTAATATCAAATAAAAACACTTATTCGAGCATCACGTTCGATGATTTACGTTAGCCGCCTACTAAGGTTGATGTTTCGACAGTTTCATAATTATAATTCTTAATTTGATTTCAGTAGGTGGCAATACCTTTACTTGTGGTTCAAACAGTAACTACCCACATGACTTCTGAGCTCTTTTGAATGATTGGCTCCCGTTTGACAGTTCGACTCGGCTCCCAGATGACAAGCATTTTGAGTTAGTTCGCAGTACTCAGGGCTTATCGAGGTACTTGGGTCCAATGGGCTACACAAGTAATGAGCCAATTTGCTTAAACTGTCATTTCTGTAATTTCAATTTATTTATCTGGTTGAAATACTTCCCAAATAGATTCCATCATTAACTCTCAAGCACAATGATCCAGAAGGGCGAATATCTGAAAAAAAAAAAATGTGCATGACGATGAAGTTTAACGCATCTAATGAAAAGGTCGACCATAAAGTATACTCATTGGGACACCCCTTGAAAATTCTAACTAGTTTGACGAATACTTTTTGATATCGAAATGTTGCACAAAACTGTAGATCTCATCAATTCCATACACTTTGATTAAGACAAAAATTCGCTAGCGCATAATTTTTAATGAGATATGGAGCATTATTTATGGGAGAACTCTAAAAGTCTATTTTATGGCTTTAACTTCTTTGTTAGTTTTCTTTCTTTTTGTTGAGAAAAGTTTTTTTTTATTTTACAAAAACTCGCAACTTTCTAGAAGAGAGCAACACACTATCTAGCAATCCACAAAAGATAAATTGGTTAACTTCTTCAAAATATGATATTTTATTATCTAAATTGATTGATGAGCGTTTTAGTAGAATAATTGAACACGTTATTACGTCGATTTTCCCTTTAATTTTACTACTATTGTATCACCTTCAATCTAGTTTATGACTAGACACTGAAGAAGTTTGAAGTAGTAAACGAAATAGTGTCTGTTATGGTTTTTTTTTAAGTGATTGTGAAAGTGAATTAGCAAATGTGAATGTGTGAAAGTGAAAGTGAATTAATGAAAGCGAATTAGTCAAAATGCAAGTAATTTAATAGTAGTAGAATTATAAGGATAGTCGACGTAAGAACATAGAGGTAACTCTAAGACCAGAAGGTCCCGAAGAATCGTGTTCAACTTTTTGGCTCTGCTCTGGTACTCTCTTCGGTCCCAAGCCAATCGAAACATAGGAAAATCCACAAACCCCTCATTGTATCTGTCAAACTTTCATAGCGAATCAAAACACACATAGTTTAGTAGTAGAATTTCGGCTAGAATGGGACCGGTTGCTAATAAGGTATATGATATTTTACATAAATCAAATCTCAAAGTAGGGCAAATATTGTGTTTTCTACGAATATTTAGACTATATCGACAAAATGTGGAACCTGCCGAAATCTTCAGTGGCTTCTGAAACTCTTATCATTTCAATTTCTCCTTGATGTTTTTGCACGCAAAAGGTTAAACTAGAGTTGATAATAGAAAAGTTTCGCAGAGTGAAGCTTGCAACACTGATCTATGGAAATATTTTAATTTGGGAATCTTTCGTTTTGGTTACCCCTCGGTTGACTTCACCTGGGTTGTGAAAGTTTCAAGGGGACTCTATCCCTGTCAACCACATATAGATGCCCCATAGCTTACATGATTTTGACATTTTTGGGCAATCTGACACTTTTGGGCAAACTGACAGCGGTAAAACCAACCGGTGCAAACTAACGATTTTAAATTGGCTCACTGCATGACTAGCCTATTGGTCCCAAGCAAATCGATTAACGTACCCCATTCCAGTCGAAATTCTAGGACTACACTATGTTTTTTTTATTCGCTCTGAATGTTTTACAGATATAATGAGGGGTTCGTGGATTTTCCTATGTTTCGAGGGGTGCATCGATTAGCTTGGGACCGAATAGAGCACCAGAGCTGAGCCAAAAAGTTGAGCACGTTTTTTCGGGACCTTCTGGTCTTAGACCCAACCAGGGTTGCTTCCACTCACTTGCTATAAAAAAATATTTTTCGGAATTATGCAATCATTTAATGTTATAATGGTATGTTGTACTTTTAAGTAACAGGAAGAGGGTGTAAAGTATGTGTTTGACTCATAAAACCTGTAAATTTCGCTTTCAGAGCGTCAGAATCAGCGATTTTATGATTCGTGAGCGTTCACTCTGAGTGAGCGCTCACGAGTCGTAAAATCGCTGATTGTGACGCACTGAAAGCAATATTGACAGCTTTTATGTGTCAAACATATACTTCATGACCTCTTCTTGTAACTTACAAGTACTTATTAGCATTATACTATTTCATGATTTCATAATTCCGAAAAACATCTTTTTATAGCAAGTGAGTGGAAGTAACCCTGGACCCAACTAACAATTTTCGCAAAGTAAACGCTTTACTCATTTCATTTATACAGCGTCAAGCTGTATTCAAACGTTATACGATATGAGGAAACCTTTACTCAACCTCTATACAAGCAAATCTGGCGAACTTAGTCAGCTACGTATGGCTGTTGGGACGGTTGGGACAAGCTCTTATTGCATATCCCATTAACGCTTATATACAGCTGTTATCCTGCTGTTTAGTTGTGTGTGGACTTGAAAGGAGCTTATTCAACCTTTTCCCGGTTATCCAATAATTATTACACAGCTTTGTCTTGAAGCCGGGTTAAATATTGTCTACGACATTTTTTAATCAAGGAATTTATTGAGTTTATATTTTGCTGTAAATCAAATTAATCCAAATTAGTTACAAGCAACACCACCAAATTATTTACCCTGCACCGGAAATCTGGAATCGAACTCGAGACGACCGCATTGGCAATCCTTGACACTAACAACTGTGCTACGCCAAGACTTTGAGCTGATGTAAAAAAAAAACAACATGCCCTTCTACAACAAAATCGCTGAGAAGAGGCTTTATAATAGTGCACATGACTCACTTTTCTCGACTAGTTACTTCACCTTTGTAAAGGAGCAGAGTAGAAGCTGTAAAACTGCACACGTCTAAAAATAAACCTAGCTGACTGTAAAAATACGTCCAAAGCAGCGCTAACACAGTTGATTAGCTGAGTACAGGTTGTTTAGTTGTTGAAAAAACACTTTTGATGTTTATGTTATTCTGCAAGAGTGGTTGGTTGTGTAGAAGCCATCAAATGAGTAATATATTCACTTCATTAGCTTTGTTTTGCAGCTACAAGTTGAAAGTTGATTAGGATGTGTATAAAAATGACATTAGCGTTTATTGTCTGTTGTTATTCAGTGAGATTGGTAAATCGAATAATAGTTGTGAAAAAGTTGAGTGAACGGTCTACAAAACAATTTTGCTAGCATCTGCTTGTAGCTGTATCTGCAGCTTTTTTCCAGCTACTTTACAGCTTAACGCTGCAAAAGTTGGCTTACAAAGCAGAAAATGTTAGTTGGGGAGTTACTTCTATGGTAAAATCACAAACAAAGCGACAGACGAAGCGGCTCGAAAACTTTGATGATGAACCCACTATTGCAATTGCATGGCAACACTACTACCATAGAGGTAACTCTAAGACTAGAAGGTCCCGAAATAACGTGCTCAACTTTTTGGCTCAGCTCTGGTACTCTCTTCGGTCCCAAGCTAATCGATTCACCCCTCTAAACATAGGAAAAACGAATAACCCCTCATTTCATCTGTCAAACTTTCATAGCAAATCAAAACAAACATTGCGTAGTACTAGAATTTCGACTAGAATGGGGTACGTTAATCGTTTGCTTGGGACCAATAGGCTAGTCAAGTAGTGAGCCAATTTAAAATCGTTAGTTTCGTATTAATTGTTGCTACTACTGGATTGTACTAGCATTTTCACCAAATGTACTAGAATGGTTTGGTTCTATCTCTTTCATTCTACTCAAAACTGAAATGCATAAATTAATGACAAAATGAGACACTCTTTGCACACTGTCAAAGATTGCACACAAAATACACTTTCTTCAAATTAAAACAAAAATACTAGCCCATCTGGTGGCTGATGGCATAAGCTTCAATGAAAATTCAATTACAGCTAACGACATTATTTTAATTGGTTTCTTCGCCAGTTAGTCGTCTGTAACTTGGTTTGTGGTAAAACTGACGGAGGTACGGTAGAACAAAACAGCTTACTTTGACTATATGTTTTAGTATTACTTCTACGTGAAGTCAACGATTTACATAGTTGAAGATGCTAATTTCAAATAACAGACTGTAGTGGTAATTTTTATACGATAGATGGAGTAGATGAAAGCATAGAGTTGATAGTTCCGTTAGAGTACGGCAGTGTGAAGATTGCATATAGATATTAGAATAGAGAGCTAGGACAACTTTTAAGGAAGGTACAAATCGGTTTTTTCATCTCTGTTTACCAAACTCCCCCTTTGGAGAGGGATGGTGAGGGGTGTCCCCCCCCGCCACCACTGGCAAAAAGAGATGAAAACCGAACCTCACCATCCCTCTCAAAAGGGGGAGTTTGGTAAAGAGAGATGAAAAAACCGATTTGTACCTTCCTTAAAAGTTGTCCTAGCTCTCTATTCTAATATCTATATGCAATCTTCACACTGCGGTACTCTGTCGGAACTATCAACTCTATGCTTTCATGTACTTCATCTATCGTATAAAAATTACCACTACAGTCTGTTATTTGAAATTAGCATCTTCAACTATGTAAAACAGCTTACTTTTTCAGACTTGGATCGCAGTGCAGAATGCTAGAAATAGTAGTCTGTTGCCGTCATCCTCACCCACTATATTCATCACATTGATGTGAGCTCCACCGAAATCCGTAATTGTTGCCCCCAGGGAAGCTTCCTCTAGTTTCGATAACAATACTTCCCACGCAACAGAGTCAGTTTGTCTACTATGCTCGATAGGTTAGACGGTTTGACAGTTCGATAGGTAGATTTTTGTTTCAGTCTGCATAACTCTTCTATGGACGAGTGCACCGATGAATTTGAGTTCATGTACTGACGAAAATTTGACAGGAGAGCGGGGCAATGGTTACTAAAAATGAACACTAAATGTTCATTATCAATAAGCATTGCCCCGCTCTCCTGTCAAATTTCTATCAGTGTATGAAATCAAATCTATCGGTGCAGTCATCTATAGGATGCTGCACGCTGACGTCACGAATGAACGCCATGAACCCGCATTCATCAGTTTGTCATACAGTGGTGGTTTGTTTACCTTTGCTTGGTAGTCGATTGAAGTGAATGTGAGGTTAAAAAAAAAGAATTAAAAGATATGATATCCGACTATGTTCGTTTGAAAAATATTCCTCTTCAAAAAATCTAAAAAAACGTTTAATATTTTTTTGTTCTAAATCCATGTAAACAAACCACTGCCAGATGTCAAAATAAGTGAGGTTAACCCGACGGTGCAGCTTCCTATTATGAACTCTAGGTTTAACCAGCTAGTTCTGTTATGTAAACGTCGGTTAAGAACAAAGGGGTCAAAAGTAAGCACGTAGAAGGCAGGCCAGCGACAAGGCCTATACCAACAGCAGTGTTTGACAGTAGGCAGCATGTCCCGGACTCAAATCATTTATTTTGCTGTGCTGGGGCCGCTGTCACTGTATAATATGTTGCCTACGCGCCTGCCACTGGGCTGGTAGAAGGGGATTCAACTATAGTCGCTATATGTATAGTCTGGCGGATTGAATTTTGTTCCATCATAAAACGGACGGAACCAATTCAATATATTGTAGACTAGTAATCCTATATATATCAGTGCTAACATTTGAAAACGGCACAAAAGCCATTTGTAAACAAATGGTTTGTGGGCCCTTTACTCACTACTTGAAGTACACCCACGCGACACAACAGCAACCCCAACAAACAATTTGAGTTGATCAACAGCTGAATAAGCTATGTTTAAGCTGAAGAAGCTTGTTTTTGCCTGAATAAGCTTTTATTCAACATGCAATGTTTGTTGGGACATCGGGTAGGGGAAATTTTCCCCTTCCTGACGATGCTGTTGGTTTGCGTGGGCGTTCTTCGGGTAGCGAGTAAAGGGCCCACAAACCATTTGTTTACAAATGGCTTTTGCGCCGTTTTCAAATGTTAGCACTGATATATACGTAGCCTATAGCTCATACCGTAGTAGGCTGTGTATAAAAGAAAATGATTCACTTAGTTTGACAGTTGCACCATGACGAAGTGGCAGCGTATTGGTGATTTGTCCAAGGCGCAAAAGTCGCAAAAAGACATTTCAATCACCGTGAGAGTGTCCCGGTGGACCGTCAAAAGGGTTTTAGACCGAGAAAGGAAAGGACAACTATCCGCGAAGGTGGCCACAGGTCGTCCGAGGTCAGCTCGGATTCCGAGGGTTATCGCTGCTATCAAAAGGAAGATTCGGGTAAATCCAATGCGTTCAATAAGGAAAATGGCAAAGGAACACGGGATCAGTGACTTTACGGCACGGAAGTTCGTAAAGGAAAATTGCGGGGCGAAGTCGAGGGCACGGAAAAAAATTCACATGATTACCAACCGCATCCGGGAGCTACAAGTCAAACGATGCAAGAAAATCTTGAACTTCCTTAAGCGAAAAAATCCGGTAATCCTGTTCACCGACGGGAGCAGGTTTACCGTCGATCCCGTATCAAATTCCAGGACCGACCGGTATATTAGTTATCTTCCGGTAAAAGACGTGGCCGACGAGCACAAGAACGTGTATCTGACCAAGCATCCTGCTAGCGTTATGGTGTTTGGATTCGTGGCTTCCGATGGCAAAAAAATGGACCCGGTGTTCATTCCAGAAGGTGATTTTAAGTAAGTATGTTCTTCCGTGGATCAAAGAACAGTACGGTCCGAAGCCAAATGTTGTATTTCAACAAGATGGGGCTCCGTGCCACACCTCGAACCGTACTCAGAAGAGGTTGCAGGAACATCTTCCGTTCTGGGCGAAGGATATGTGGCCGCCATCTAGCCCCGATCTTAATCCGCTGGATTACTCAATATGGCGCGTCATGAAGGCCAAGGCCTGTTCCAAACGCCACCCGAGTACAGCAAGCCTCAGACATGCATTGACCCGTACCTGGAGAGAAATGGATCCAGACTACATTATTACAACCTGCCGTGCATTCCGGAAGCGTGTAGAGGCCGTAATTGCAGCAAGTGGAAACTCGATCGATGATTAACATAGTTTAAGACTCTGAGAAACATCCCTTCTTTGAATAAATAAAAAAACTCAAAAACGAAATTTTTGATATTTTTTTTAAATTTTGACATTGCAATGGTGCAAACATTATAACGCATACAGTCATTAAATAGCAAAACGATGTAGTGGTTCTCAAAATTTCGTAACAATTGGTAGTTTTGTTCCTTATCGAAAAATATTAGACCTGTATTTTTTTTATTTTCTCATTAGGGTGGTCCAAAAAATCGATTTTTTTTCTAATTTTTCCAAAAATTGCATTTTTTTTAAAAATCATAACTTTTGAACAATTGAACTGGTTTGAATGATCAAAATATCAAATGAAAGGTTATCAAAAGTACTTTTCAGAAAAAAAAATATAAAACATTTTGAAAATTTGAGTTTTGTATAGAAGAACTTTGATTGTATTTGTTTTTTATAGTTTTAGTTTATAGTAGACAATGGGCGTAACACGTTTTTATATTTTTTGAAAACTTAGGCTTTTCTACACAACATATAATAAAAATAAGCGATGTTTTTGAGCTACGATTTCGTTTTTCAGTTACGATTTTTTGATATATATATATATATATATATATATAAAGGAGAAATGGATGTAATGTCGGCCTAAATGCCCCTAATTTGGGTCCATAAATAAATTCAGCAATCGACTAAATTTTCAATAGTGACCAAAAATATCCATCCAACGACGCGTTCATCTAGATAAAATTGATAAATAGCATATTTTTAGCGATGGGCCCAATCTTAGAGCCATTTCCCCTAAATAGATTTGCCGAAGCAGCCATCTTGAGCCAATCAAGCAGCGAAAACTGTCAAAATGTGAGCCAAACGAGTATGTTTATCGTTTTCCAGAATATTTCAGTTGAAAAATATTGTAATCGGGGCGTAATAAATTCAACCAAAAAGTTTATTTTTTTCATATCTGCTGCTGAGTACAGTAGGCATGGCGGAACTGTCCGTATTATTAGTAGAATACCTTTTCTGTGGAGATTGAGGCACAATTAGCACGATGCCTCGGAAATGTGTAACGGAAAATTGGCAATGTATGAAAATTCATTGCTCAGTAATTTATCGATCGATTTTAAATCTATTGATACGATTGATCTATAGATATTTTTAAAGTATTTAGTTTCAAATGGCGTCAATAGATTTGAGATTCGTTAATAAATTGGTTAATATATGAGCTATGGTTTTTCAAACATTGTTAGTTTGCCTTTACACATTTTACCGGAGGCATTGTGTTCGGAGTGTTAACAGAGACCATCGCTGCTTGGCAGAGAATGAAAGAGACAAATCTCAATGAACATTTCAAATGGTCTTATCTTCTTCGATCGATTCTATTAATCGACTTTCTCTTCTAATAACCACTGCTAAGCAAACAGATTTCGCGCTAATTTTATCACATAGTTTGATAGAGGAGGTTCTTATCTAAGTTTTTGCAGCTGAGTTATTGACGATAGAGAAAGTCGGCGAAGAGAATCGATGAATGCAGACAGGACCTTCTGAAATGATTAATTAGAAAAAAAAAATCAAATTAATGCCTGGTGTTTATTTTCGTCGTCAATTCACGGAATGGTTTTCACACAACATGCATTTGGTCTTGGTGAACCGAAATCGCTTCAAGCAGCTTCAGAAGATTCCCACATTCTTTAGCAAAATAAAATTGCATGTGCTAGAAGTGCTTCTTCCAGCATTAAATCGTAACAAGACACCATCTAAAAAATATCATTATAACATACCCTGCACAAACGCATTATATCCTTGGCAGTCGACGGTAGTTCGCATAACTCTAGCCATTTTTTGCAAAGTTCAGCGTTTTCCGAAAATCAAAAAAAAAAAACTCACATTGTACATTTTCACGACCGCGGTTCAGGGCAAAACTTGGCAATGCACTTTATATTCAATAAATGTTATTCTAAATTCAAGGAAAAATAGTTCACCAGTTCACTGTGAATTAAAAAAAACATAAACAAACAAAATCGTAGCGTAGACAACGATCAAGTCACGCACAAAGCTGGAACATTTGACTCCGTGGCAAGTGTTGGCAGCTTTAGTAAACAAAAAAAAAATCACGTTGCCAAATCGTCTGATAATACTTCCGCGAATCTCTGTTTATAGGATTACTATTGTAGAATAACAATTGAAAAGGTACTGTAAACTTTTATAAACAAAACGTTGATTATTATTTCCTCGCCAATCGAACGCAATTTGCCAGCATCATCGGATAGGGGAAACTTTTCCCAACCCAAAGATGGTATTAGTTTGCGTATGCAAGCCTTGAGTCACGAGAAAAGGGTTTCCGAAGTTTTTTTTTCGTAATCATGTAAGTAAACCACTGGAATACGATAGGATGATTTTTTCTAGTGTAGCTTTCTATATTTCAAAGATTTCCTCAGACATTTAAACTCAATAACCACGATTGTAAATTACGACGTTTTCTACGAAAAAAAAAATATATCAACCAAAGTCAACCATTATGATAAATCATGACAATGTAAGAATATTTTTTCAAATATAACATTCTTCCTTCTAGAGGAAGTAAATAGTGCGACTTGGTCGCTTTTCTCACATTTGTTTTTGGTTTTTCTTTCCTTTCCATTTTCTGACTGTTTTATCACCACACCTTCTTCATTTCGTTGCCAATCTTTTTTGTTTGGTTTTAGTGTCTTTTTCTTCTTATTCTTTTTCTTCTTCTTCTTCAACAGTCCTCTTCTGCTCGCCTACCGCTATCTGTACACGATCATTTGAGAAGCACGGGATTGTGTAGCTATATTCCACTGACTCTTTCTGCTTTCTATTGGTTTACTTTAGGTTGGCGGAATGTCGTCGTGCTTTTCACTGACTGTCGTCACCTTTCTTCGCTGCACCGCATCCGGTAGGCCATTTTGAAATTTTTCCCGCTTCGATTTCGACAATGTACATTGAGTTTTGGGTTGCGTTCGTTTTTGCGATTGTGTCACTAGTTAGCAGGGTTTCCGTTTGTTTTTAATAGCTTAGTTTAGGATCTATAGAAAAAGAGTTTAAGAATTTATTTTGGTTTTAAATTTAATTGTTGTGCTTTTCTTTAGTTTACTTAGCTAGTATTTATTCATTTCCAGATTTTTGGTAGTAAATGCATCTTTTCTCTTCGAACTGTTCATCTTTCCACCATGGTCACTACATTTTTACTTTAATATTAAGAGTTTGAATTTGTTAAAAACCACTTTGTTCAATTAACTACTAAATACTAGAGATTGAATTTCTTTACTTAAACTATTATCTCTCACACACGTTCTCACTGTGTCTTAAGACTTAAATCTTTGCTTAACGATCGTTTGTTGCTACGGTTGGTACCCCTGAGTGGGTACCTAATATTGTTTGAAAGGGTTTGTGTTCATTATTTTTTATTTTTAGTAAAAAGCCTCTTGGGTTTGCCGTTTTTGAGGGAAATGCGGTGGTGGCGAAGGAATGGGGAGGGGGTGGGGAGAGGACGTAGGGAGGGGACTTAGATCCAATATTATACATCATCCTCGAGGCATTTGGTCGGCGTTGGCGAGTTCGCTTGCGAGGGAGCCGGGGGCAGCTGCAACGGGGGCATTTGGCTCAGGGCGACCGCCATTTGCTGCTGTTGGAACATTTGCGTTTGGATTGGGGGTAATATCATCTTCTGCTGCATCGTCATTGAGTTAATGGCATGGGTTAATTGATCTAATTTCTTATCCATCACAGATAGTTGCTGCTCGACGCGGTACAGCCGAGCGCCGACGGTCATCGGTTTGATGTTACCGACCCGATCGATCCCGGTCAGGTAGCTGCCCGGCTTGCCCAAGGTCTGGTCCAACCGCCGCTGCAGCTCCTTAATGCGGACCATCATGTTCAGGTGGCCCTGGGAGTACTGTTCGATCACATCGCGGACGTCGTACGGTTTGCGGGCCTGCTGGAATTTGCGCCGAGCGACGAAGTACTTGATTTTTCGGATGGCACGGATTGCATTCCGGTGCGCCTCCGTCAGTCTGCGAATGAAGAAGAAAAGAACAGGAACAAGTTTGGTTGAGAATGGTGCAGTTACTGCTATGAAGAAGATTATCATTAAAAAAAAAATAGCTTTCAACAATCAAGTAAAAGAACTTTATTTAAAGAATAATTATTTGATATCAGAAGCTCAGAAGTGCCCGACACTTCGTCGACTGTTGCTCGTCGAACTACATTCGGCGAAGCGACGGGTAGTGGAAAAACTTCAAAAATGCGTAAAATGATCGGTCATTAAAAAAGATCACACTACTGGGTAATGGGTTCGATTCCAAGTCCGGTTGAAACCAATTTTAACTGGCAGTATTCTCGGCAAACTCGGGCTTGTCACGACAAACAGAGCTTGTCACACAATTCATCGGCCCTTATTACCAATGTCACTTCACGGTGAAGTGACAACTTATTACTCACGGTGAAGTGATTCCCATTTGATTTACACGGCAATCACTTCACCGTGAGTGATAACTGGTCACTTCACTTCGTTTTCACTTTGAAATGACACTCGTCATAAGGCCCATGAGCTACATATTTTCATTGGTCAATTTTTATGTGGAATTAGTCATAATGCACAAATGCACATGAAATTCAGCTGGAAAAGAACGAATATGCAATGGTAGGCTCAGAAAGCTCTCAATTAAAGATTGTTGAGAACAGGCACAACTTCTAGAAGGAACTTAAAAATAAGAAGAAGAAGAGCGATCAAGCTAACAGTATTCAGTTAAGTGGCGTAGATATTTCAGTAGTACATTGCTTTGTAGTAGTTAAAAGTGATCACATTCCGATAATAGGAAACTTTTTGCAAAATAGACTTAACAAATTTAGCTAATGACTAAAATGATATTCTAAGACTAGAAGGTCCCGGAATAACGTGCTCAACTTTTTGGCTCAGCTCTGGTACTCCCTTCGGTCCCAAGCTAATCGATTCAACCCTCGAAACATAGGAAAATCCAATAAACCCTCATTTTATCTGTCAAACTTTCATAGCGAATCAAAACACCTTGTGTAGTACTGGAATTTTGACTAGAATGGAGTACGTTAATCGATTTGCTTGGGACCAATAGGCTAGTCAAGTTAGTTTCGTATTGATTGTTGCTTATATTGTTAATAGTACACGAGCGCCCTGACGAACCAGGCTGATCGTAAAAAGCACTTATTCGAAAAGAGCGCCGAACGAGCCTCTTCTACTCGTGACTCGTGACTTTCAGCTAGGGGTTTCAATACCGGGTGGTTTCTACTAAATAGACCGGTATATCAGTGTTAAACAGAAGTACTGTGGCTGTAGTTTTTCGATTGTGTTATTGCGCAATGGTGATAAGGTTCTATTAGTTCCAAGCCCCGTATACGATAATTTATTCTAATTGAATTAGTTCTTGAAATCGTAATTTGTGTGTTTCTCTCACATTCTCTTTTATTACCCGGTATGACCGCGATCGCACGTGATCTATTGTTTGGTTGGTGTGATGAACTAAGCTTTTGTTTCCGTGAGTTTGGTGTGTTTTTAAGAGAATAGATACCACAAACAAGTTCGATCTTGCAGTCCTTGACATTGGCTCATAGTTGATTGCAGCGAATGACCGAGATTAGTGATGATAATTCCAGCCTAGCAAAAATGGAAAGTTAATCATACCCTAAAATTTTAGATTTTAAACATTGGCTAGAGGGACATATGCGTGTAATGGTAGTCATTCTACATTTCTTGATCGAATATAAAGAAGGTACAATCTTTGATTTAGGCTTGGTTTGGCGAGTTCGTTCCAGTAGAAAAATATTCTGATACATTTATTTTCAATGGTATTGATTTCCTTTTGTTGCCTTGCGGAATACCTTCGATTGCATGTGATTTTCCGGGAACCTTGGTTAGGTCGAGTCAATGGTTGTGAGGTGGAAGAGTGGCACATGGCCTAGGCGGTCCGACGAATTGAGAAAGACAAACACGTTTTAAAGCGCAAAGAGTAGTTCCACGTGAAAAAGTTAGGGGAAATGGCGGCTTCGGCAATACCTTATTCAATTATCGTCAGGGGGTTAACAAAGTCCTAGAGCACTCAAATTTGGTCAATAGATGCTCAAGGATGCTGTTTACCTCCTGACAATAATTGAATAAGGTATTGCCGAAGCCGTCATTTACCCTTTATGACCAGAATTGAGTCTTTCCGATTTAAATGAAATTTTATCTGTGTTTTGACAGGGAGGTAAAAAATATTTTGAACATTTAGACTCAAGCACGAAATTTTAAAAGAGCGTATGAGCTTGATTTTTTGGCGTGAAAAAAAATACACTAAAATAAATAATTGACCTTTTTTTAAATTGTTTTCTTACAAAAAATAAGTCTATTAGTGACTTTTAAACATAATTCTGAGATGCTGCAAATTGTATTAACAGATAAAACTACGGATAGAAATAGTTTCAAAAGGCATTTCCTGAAGAAGATGTTTTTTTTTTATAATCCATTTATTTGTCAAGGCTCAAATGCGTTAGCTTTGCGGAGCCGAATATTCTTTACATAATTGTGTGTGAATATAATTTTCTTACAACTAATGTTAGTAGAACGGAGGCCGATTACTCGCGGTTTACTCGAGATTAGGGATTACATTTATTTATCATTTGGAGGGAGGACAAGGGAAAGCATTTTGAACTAATTTAAAACTTAAACGTAAAGGATGACTAAAACACAAAACATAAAACACATACATCAACAGCTTTAAGAAAGTCGTAAATAAGCTTCATAAAGTCGATATCACGGCAAGCCAAGACGTCTCTAATTGGCTTAAAGGGTTGTTTTCCTCGGACCCTAAGGGAATCACACAGAACGGATCTCGCCTCATGATACAAGGAGCAGGACCAAACAACATGCTCGATGTCGTGATAACCATTTCCACAGGTACATAAGTTGCTGTCGGCGAGCGTAATACGGAAGAGGTGGGCGTTTAACGAACAGTGATTGGACATGAGTCTGGACATTACACGAATAAAATCACGACTCATATCGAACCCTTTGAACCAGGGTTTGATCGACACCTGTGGGACAATAGAATGTAGCCATCTTCCCAGATCACCATCATTCCACTTTTGTTGCCAGTTGGCGAGGACTTGCTGACGAGAAATCGTGAAAAATTCGGGGTAGGCGATTTGTCGCTCGAAAATATCGCCTTCCATAGCGCCCACCTTGGCCAGCGAGTCCGCTTTCTCATTGCCCGGGATAGAGCAATGAGAAGGGACCCATACCAAGGTGATGATATGCGAGCTGTTTGATAAAGCACTCAATGACGATCGTATTTCCTGGAGGAAATACGCTGAGTGTTTTATCGGCCTCATTGAACGCATAGCCTCCAGGGAGCTTAGGCTATCCGTAAAAATGAAATAATGGTCAGGTGGAAGTGGGGTAATACGCTCTAACGTATACGATATAGCTGCTAGTTCAGCAACGTATACCGAACACGGCTTTTGAAGCTTGTATGAGGCGCTATGAAGATCGTGAAATACTCCAAAACCAGTGGACGCATTTATCACCGACCCATCTGTGAAAAATCTCTTCTCGGTGGGGACGTGGCGGTATTTGTTCGCAAAAATAGTTGGGACAATCAGGGAACGGTGAGGCTCTGGAATTCCTTGAATCTCCTGCCTCATTGTGAGATCGAATCTCACGGAAGAACAACTGAAATGATGGGAGACAGCGCGATTGGGGTTGAACGAGGAGGAGCCGATGTCCAGAGTCATGTACTAGTAGTACAAGCTCATGAATTGTGTTTGAGGATTCCGCTCTAGCAGCTCCTCAAAGTTTTCGATCACCAGCGGGTTCATGACTTCACAGCGGATGAGGAACCGGAACGATAAAT
Source organism: Ochlerotatus camptorhynchus (assembly GCF_037179485.1). Taxonomy (NCBI): domain Eukaryota; kingdom Metazoa; phylum Arthropoda; class Insecta; order Diptera; family Culicidae; genus Ochlerotatus; species Ochlerotatus camptorhynchus. Next base: position 2,435,477 of record NW_027040513.1, on the reverse strand, counting down.
CCGCAAAACGATTTGTTAAGGGGAGGACGCCCGCAAGAACTTCAAGACTCATGGTATGCGTCGATTGCATACAACCTAGCGCGATTCGAATGCAACGATATTGAATCCTTTGGAGCTTCAATATGTGCGTCCCCGCCGCCGATTGAAAGCAAAAGCTACCGTACTCCAAAATCGAGAGAATGGTGGTCTTGTAGAGTCTTATCAGATCTTCCGGATGGGCTCCCCATGAAGTGCCGGTAATGGAACGAAGGAAATTGATTCGCTGTTGGCATCTCTGCCTCAGATACGCTATGTGTTTCCCAAGTGCACTTGGAATCGAACTAGACACCTAAATACTTAAACGACATGCTGTGAGTGATTGTTCTACCCATAAGTTGAAGCTGAAACTGTGCTGGATAAAGCTTCCTAGAAAAAAACAACCATCTCTGTTTTCTCCGGAGAGAATTCGATACCCAGATTCATTGCCCAAGTAGACAAATTATCCAAGGTATCTTGCAATGGTCCTTGCAGGTCCGGTGCTGTTGGTCCAACCATGGAAACCACGCCGTCATCTGCAAGCTGCCTTAGCGTGCAATTTTCGGCCAGTCATTCATCAATGTCTTTGACATAGAAATTGTACAGGAGGGGACTTAAACATGAGCCTTGTGGAAGACCCATGTAGCTGATTCGTGCAATTTCTGAGTTGCCATGAGAGAAGCTCATTCGTTTCTCGGACAACAAATTAAACAGGAAATTGTTGATAATCGGAGAAAGCCCACTCGCATGGAGTTTGTCCGAAAGGATGTCGATGCAAACAGAATCAAATACCCCTTTAATGTCCAAGAAAACTGAACCCATCTGCTGTTTTTCAGCATAGGCTGATTGGATTTCAGTTGAAAGCAACGCAAGGCAGTCGTTCGTCCCTTTGCCCCTACGGAATCCAAATTGCGTATCTGAGAGTAAGCCATTCGCCTCGACCCACTTGTCCAGACGAAGAAGAATCATTTTTTCTATTAGCTTCTGAATACACAACACCATCGCGATGGGACGGTACGAATTATGATCCGACGCGGGTTTACCGGGCTTCTGGATGGCGATAACTCTCACTTGTCTCCAGTCATCCGGAACAACGTTGAGCTCAAGGAATCGATTGAACAAGTTCAACAATCACCTCTTTGTGAATTCTGGGAGGTTCTATAGTCTGGTTGTACAGAATCTTATCTGCTCGGGCATTCACTTCGTCTATAATCGAACGGCTCTCGGTAACCGTTTGAAATAGCACGCTCTGATTCGCATCAACTCCGTGACACTGAATGGTACTTCCGGAAGCGATCTGGGGGTGCACCTCCCGGTTATTGTTGTGTAACGTGCGGTGGTGGTGCACCTCTTCAACCCTGAACAGAGCAGTCCAAGCGTTCGGTTCAGGCGGCCAATTACCTCGTCTAACTTCTTGTTGACCGTCCGCAGCTGGCCATGAGTCGCCATTTGTGCTTCCCGAATCTGCCTCAACTTCAGAGCATTGTAATTTTCGAACCAATTCTTCAAATCGCCCTTCTGCAACTCCTTTTTGGTATGCTGCCTTTTGCAGTTCGAGCTTCTTCTGGTAGTCCTCATAAATATTCCTGTCTCAGCATGGTCCGGGAACTTTCTTCTATAGTGGCTATATTTATAGTCTGCGCACTAAGATTTTGTTTTAGTGTTCGGTAAATTTTACCGAAATCTGAACAGCTGAACGTTCGGTAAAACTTTGACCTTCATTTTAAAGTCCATTGAATTAAAAAATAATTTCAAAACATGTTCAACCTTGTTTGAACGATCAAATCTTGTCATTTTAGTGTAGATTTAGTTTCAAAGTAACTGAAAAGCAATTGAATTAAATTGCATAAATTTTACCGAACAGTTATGCTGTTCAGATTTCGGTAAAAATTAACAAAGTCGGCGATAATTTGTGGCGGATATAATTTCGATCTATCAAAAAGCGGAACCTATTAAATAAATTGTAGAGTCTGTACAATGTAGACAAACAATTGAAAAGGTTCTATCAACTTTTATAAATGAGTGGCATTTAATTTCTGTTGGTCCCTGGTCCATGAGTTGATGGGTCAATAGGTAGAGTCCAGGTGTGGGAGCTGCCTTCCTGGCGTTGGTAGCATTGGTACTCAGTACGGAAATAGAGCCTTGAGTCACGAGAAAATGGTTTCCGTAGTTTCAAAAGCTGATGTGTCTTTTTCTGTTGTTGGTCGTGATGTGCTCGACTGGTTCTGCTATTTGAAAGTTCCATTGGTTCCCGACATTCTATCCCCCAGACTATAAATATAGCGACTACACTTCTTCGTTGGTCTGTCCGGGGCAGTGCTGAGATTTGTCATTGTCATTGACAGACTTTCGCGCGATATTGACAAAATTGTTCGTCACATAGTCACTGACAGACTTGATCCTCAAAAAAACCTTCGTCAAAATCTCATTCATTTTTTCGTCAATGACAAAGATTCACCTGGTAACAAAAAGTGCAATTTAGTACATTCTGTGTCACATTATTGTTATCCAAGTAGCTGAGGACGTAGATACTTGTTCACTAAAATGGATCCATGTAATTGTTTTGCTCAAGTCATTTAATTTTGTTACAAATTTAGCTAATAAACAAATCTGCACATGTTCGTCACTGACACCATTGTCATTGACAATTGACATGGTTTGCCTTGACTATGACTGTTAGCTAAAATGAGTGACCAAAGCAGAATTGTCAATATCACCGTGTACTGTCGAGATTTTGCAGCACTGGTCCGGGGATATGCAGTGACGTGGTAGGAATGTTGATTGAGTAATTTTCACCTGTCAGTTTTGAAAACAACTCATTTCAATAAATCATGGACGAGTGCACCGATTAATTTCTCGCGATAGTTTTCAAAATGTCCCAATTAACAAATGTAAACCAATTGAGTTAATCGATACAAAATATTGCCCTTCTATTATTGTATGTGATACAAGCACATCCATCAAAATTAACTTTCATTAATTGAAGATAATCATGGGTCAAAAATTGCCCACTGTAAAGGGCGAACACGAAATTATTACGACACCGAAAATGTCATGCCAATTTTCTTATAATGTTTAGAATCAAACCAAAATTTTAGGGTAGTTTTATACATATATTTACTTCAAAAATCAAAAGAAAAGTTAATCGATGGAGCCTTGAGTGTAAAATTGAACGCATTTTCACTTGATGCCCTCCATCAAAGTCTTTACAGTGTCATCCGGTACCAGTTTCTCAGTTTTTTTTCCATTTTCTTAACATGTCCTTCTCGTCTTTGACTGTCTTCTTGCTCTTCCGAAGTTCCCGCTTCATTATTGCCCAGTACTGCTCCACCGGGCGCAGCTCCGGACAGTTTGGCGGATTCATGTCATTTGGAACAAAATGGACAGAATTGGCCTCATACCACTCCAGGACACTTTTAGAATAGTGGCATGATGCCAAATCTGGCCAAAATAGCGGAGCTTCGTCGTGCTGCTGCAAGAACGGCAAAAGGCGCTTCTCGAGGCACTCAGATTTGTAGATCTCGCCATTTACTGTGCCCTTTGTCACGAAAGGCTCACTCCTCAGTCCGCAAGAGCAGATAGCCTGCCAAATGAGATATTTGGAGGCGAACTTCGACATTTTCTTCTTCTTAAATTTGTCGTCCACATCGAACTTGCTCTTGCCGGTGAAAAACTCCAACCCCGGAATTTGCTTAAAATCGGCTTTTATATACGTTTCGTCGTCCATCACACAGCAGCCATATTTTGTCAGCATCTTCTCGTAGAGCTTCCGTGCCCGAGTTTTAGCCGTCGATTGTTGCCGCTCATCGCGGTTTGGGAAGTTCTGTACCTTGTATGTATGTAGTCCAGCTCTCTTCTTTGCATTCTGGACGTAGCTCTGCGACATGCCGATCTTTTTAGCCAAATCACGGCTTGAGACGTTGGGATTTGCTTTAATCATCCGCTTCACCTTTCCCTCCATCTTTTTGTTCTCCGGTCCCGGTTTTCTTCCAGCTCCTTTGCCATGGTCCAACGTCAACCGCTCCTGGAACCGCTTCAACACTCTGGAGACGGTTGAATGGTGAATGTTCAACATTTTTCCCAACTGCCGGTGCGACAGGTCAGGAAATTCCAGGTGTTTGGAATAAATTTGTTCTCTCAACTCGCGTTGGTTCACCTCCATTTTCGTTGAATCGAAAAACGCGACTTCGAGTTTGACAGCATGTACACAATACACATCAATGAGAAAGTGTGCAAAATTTGGTTGATTTTTATCCAATGGTAAAAAAGTTATGCCCTGTTGAATATGTCGCAATAATTTCGTGTTCGCCCTTTACAATTGTCCACTTGTACCATTGTGGAATGATATGACTTGATTCTTACTTTTTTATAAAGATGGGGCATGGAAAACCAATCCAAGGTTTTAACGAGGGGGCGACTCTATCTACGATATACGAAAAATTGTATTTTGATGTGGTTAGCTGCGCGCACGCTGAGCAGATAGAAAAAGATTGATGACGATTCTGAAAATTTCTTGCAAAAAGATGATACGCGATGCAAGTAGATGCGAGCAATGAAAGAAATTTTTTCGAAGATTGATTCGCTAGTGTGAGATATGTTGAGCATCTAGAATTGAGATTTAGATGTGTCACCCTTCTCGGGTTTTAGGTAAGGGTACCAGTCATTTTTCTGATGTTAGGTACTCCATTCTGAAATCTGTGAAAGGGAATCTAGTATCATGTAGATCAAAACGTCTAATGTAACACTCATTGAGTCTGTCATTGAGAAAAATCGTCCAATGTAGCATTTCCGAACCACAAATTGATTAGTCAAAACGTTCTTTGTGATGTTTTCTACATTGTAGCATGAAATTCAAAGTAAAATTGTAATTTTTGGATTGGATTGCATTTTCAACGTTTCGCTGACTACTTCAATTTCGATTTTCTCAAAATGACGGATATATTACATTGGTCCCTTTGACAAGTTACGCGAGATTTGAGTTCACTCACTCGAGAAAAAGTGATACAAGCTCGACGGGGAATGCTTTCTTATAATAAACTCTAAATATTTATGAATAATGAACATTTAGTGTTCATGATTAATAAACATTGCCCGCAGCTTTTTTCACTTTTTTTTCAAGTGAGTGAACTCAAATTTATCGGTGCATTTGTCCATAGCCTTCTGACGGGTGTTCAATAAAAAAAATGAGATTTTTTGCTATATGACTGTAAATTTTTTTTTGCGCTATTGATTTAAAAACTCTTGGCTCCGAAAAGTTTTTTTAAACGGTAAAGTCTTACCAAATCGACAAATAGAAAAAAAAATCTTGAATTGTTCAGAAATTTGAATTCTGAACTTTACAAGATTTTTTTTCTATTGGTCGATTTGGTAAGACTGCTGTTAAAAAAAAAAACTTTTCGGAGCCGAGAGTTTTTAAATCAATAGTGACCTAAGAGGCTGTACCATTAATAATTATTGTTGAAATTTTTAAATGGAAAATAATAACTAAATTTTCCATTACGAAACTATCTTATAAAAATTACTTTACTAATGTCCAATATAGAGTGTCCCGGAAAGCATAAGCACTGTTTGTTATTGGAATAAATCAACGTTATGTTAACAAACTCAAATTTTTATTTCATATAAACGTTCTCTATAGTATTCTCTTTCAATTGGATGAAAATAATCTGCAGTTCCTTTAATCGTATGCCAAGCAGCGAACTTTTGATCTGACGCTGCCCATGAGCTTCAGCACAGGTTCCTTGGCGATAATTTTGGCCACTTTTGTCCACACGCTTTTTGAGTCTACCCAGTTACTGAGTAGACTCCACTGATTCTTGCGTCAAGTGTGGAGTTGTCAAAATTTGTTCTGATGCGTAAAAGCTACTGGGATTCTGGGTAAATTGATATAATAATAATTTCCAAACACTTAAAATGGGGCACCAAAGAAAACATATATTTTGCGCAGTGTGAACATGAAATGTTTAGATGTGATACAGCTGAAACAACAACCACGGAAATTTTTGAATGGTAGCACATGGCAGCAGCTTGTTGGTAAGTATATTGAAAGTTTTCTATCTTTAAACTTCCTCTAAATTCTTAATTTTTCAGGAATCTAGTGCAGTTTATAACCTCCGACCAAGCCAGAGACTCATTCATCGATGTTTGTTTTGGACGCTTCTAGTCTTACAAGTAATTGATGAACAAGTGAGCAGCTAACCTTTTAAATATATAATTTAGCCAATTGATATACGTTGATTGATGGTATCAATTGTTATGCATATGCATATTAAAAGAAAACTTTTGAGTATTTAATTTCGATAAAAAAGAGTGCCTTAAAGTGTTTCCGTAGATATCCCTTGATTTCATCTCTTTTGGCACTTATAGGATGCTGCAGTAGACTGATGCAAAATTTGACTTTTTCGCTCCACAGTGCTTAAATGGTTTCAAATTGGGTCCTGATTAGCCTCCTAAAATTACAACTCATTTGGTTAGAAACAGACTTCGCACAAGCCATTTGAAGTTTACATGTAAATTACTATGGGAAATCTCAACTTTTTGTTCATTGCCTTCTAGTCTTTTTCCATAATAAGTTGCGAAACAGTTCGATAACCATTCTTATAGAAAATTTTCTCAGCTACAACTTTGCTGAAGATCGTTTCTATGTAAAACGAGACAAACGAGACAGGAAAAAGTTATTAATTATTTAAGAGATTGGTAAACTTATGGCATGATCAAGCAGCTGCTCTGTAGGCAACACTGTATTTTGCAGTGTGACATAGTAGCCATGATTTTTGTGTCCTATTCAACGCCCCAGAAACACCAATGTTGCCTGCTGAGCAGTTGATTGAGCATGATCATAAGACATCAGCGCATTGAACCATTGATAACTTTCGATCCTTGCATTTAATCAAAATGTGTTCTTGAGCAAAGTTGTAGCTGGGAAAATTTTCTACAAATACAGTTGAAAGTTTTTGAAGCCGACCGATATGGTGAATTACTAGATAGACATGAACAAAAATCTTGGTTTCACCATAGTAATTCCTATACAAACTTCAAATGGTTTGTGCCATCTCAGTTTCTCACCAAATGGGTTCAAATTTTGAGAGGTTAGTCTGGACCCGATTTGGAATCGTTTAAGTATTGTGGAGCGAAAATTTCAAATTTTGCATCACTCTAATGCTGCAGGCTGACGTCACGAATGAACGCGATGAACCCGCATTCATCAGTTTTACATCCATTGCTGTTTTGCTTACCTTTGCCTGTTAGTCCATTCAAGTGGATTAAAGTTTTTAAATAAAAAGGACCCAAAGATATGTTATCTGACTTTGTTCTTTGTTCAAAAAGCTTCCTCTCTAAAAAGTCCAAAATAAAATTTTAAAACTATTTTTTTTCAAAGTCTATTTAAACAAACCACAGCGAGATGTCACAAAAAGTGAGGTTAATGCGACGGTGCAGCTCCCTATTACACATTGATTGCTTTGTACCAAGCTACCGTGTCTTTCGAGTAGTGCAATCGGCCAAAATAGTACTGGGCTATCATGTTGACGGATCATCGGCCACAGACGCCCATTCAAACACTCCCGAACGTAAATTTCAGTGTTCATCGTCTCCTTCGTCACAAATAGCTTTGACAACATGCCATACTCATATCGCTTGCCAAACCATGGCCTTCTTACCAAATTTTTCGGTAAAAATGACTTATCGGCATCGTCAACTTCCTGTCCATCAAGGACTGCACACTTAAAAACAGCGTTTCCAGGTCATTTTCAGAAAAATCTGGACCACTTAAAATATAAAATCTGGAAACATCTGGAATGCTCTAAAAAGTCCTAATTTCCTCAAACTGGTAATCATTCCTAAATTCCTTTAGAATATTGTTAACATTTTCCTTGGTACACTCTTCAGAATGACCGTCACACTCTTCCCATACTTAACCGATAGTTCCCTTTGAACTGCTCTGTACTGCCTATAATCTTATATCAGTCCCTTATGGAAAAAGTAGGCATTGTGAAAATGGCAGTTGAAGTTAAGAAGTGCAATTTCCAAGTCAATATTTAAAAAATCATAGTAAATTCATCGATAATATTGTCGAATTAAAATCAGTAGCAATGCAGTTTGCATGGTTTGTTATATCCGCGAAAAATATGCAAAAGCAAAACCTTAACATAGTTTCTGGACGATTTAATTTCAGGATGGGACTGATATGTGATTACTTTGCTTGATGGGACAAACTGACGTGATGTTGTTTTCACATTTTTAATTATAAAAGTCGATAGCTTTATCACATAACATGAAAGTAGATGGCAATTGACAGTGGATAGCGTTGTTATCTCAAAATTTACGAAAATCCATATGGGACTGATATGCGAATATAGGCAGTGTAGGTAAGGTCAGAATTATTTTGAAATCCTCTACAGTATTTCCTAAAGGGTGTCCACGATGAAATTGCCACACACAAAATTGATTCGCAAAATTCGAGTTTTCATCCGATTGCCATCAAATTTTCAGGGATTGAGAAATAACTATTAAGCTTCATTTTACCATTTAACTCGTATTTTATTTACAGTCCATACGCAAATGCCCGCACCTTGGCCTTAACCCCGGCCATAAGATTCTGCACAACCTGTGAATCAACCGTTTTTTGCATGTAAACCCATACTTTCTTCAGTTCCTCGACTGTCTTCACTACCTTAGGTCGCTTAAGAAGGTGCTGTTTCATAATCGCCCAGTACTTCTCGATGGGGCGGAGCTCCGGAGTGTTCGGAGGGTTGAACATTTTCGGCACGAAATTGACCTTATTGTCCGCATACCACTTCAGCACGTCCTTGGAGTAGTGGCATGAGGCCAAATCCGGCCAGAAGATTGTTGGGACGTTGTGGGCCTTCAGGAGAGGAAGCAGCCGCTTCTGGAGGCACTCTTTTATGTACACCTGTCCGTTCATCGTGTCCTGGGTCACGAAAGGTGCACTCCGCTTCCCGCACGTGCAGATGGCTTGCCAAACCAGGAATTTCTTCGCAAATTTGGACATCTTCTGAGTGCGGACATGCTCCGGAACGCTGAACTTATCCTTGGCCGTGAAAAACAGGTTGTCGGGGATCTGTTTGAAGTCGGCCTTCACATATGTTTCGTCGTCCATGATGCAGCATTCAACTTTCGTCAGCATGTTGAGGTACAACTTCCTGGCACGGGTTTTGGCGGACTTGTTCTGCTTCTCGTCGCGATTAGGGGCCTTTTGTACCTTGAACGTTCGAAGCCCAGCCTTAGTTTTGGCCTTCTGGACAAAACTTCGGCTTAGGTGCAGCTTTTTAGCCACATCCCTAACGGAGGCGTTCGGATTTCGGTTGAAGGCCCCAACTACGCGGTTGTGATTTTTGGTGTGTACGGAATACTTTTTCCTTCACTTCTGGGCTTCCGATCGGTGGTCAACCGTTCCTCGAACCGCTTAATCACTCGCGACACCGTGGAATTCGCGATTCCCAACGTTTTAGCGATGGAACGATGCGAGAGATCCTTGTTCTCGTGATGAATGCGCAAGATTTTATCACGCACGAGCTGTTCTTTCGACTCCATTTCCGTTTTGATCACAGGACTTTAAAACTTGCAGGATGTAAATAATGCACTATGAACTAAATCCACCCAAATTTTCATTAAATTCTACCCAACGGTTAAACAGTTAGAGCAATTTCAAAGTGTGGCAATTTCATCGTGGACACCCTTTATGTACTCAAGTACTTTGTCAAATGGCTTTGAAAGTCTCCCAGAAATTGTTGTTCTTCTCGCATAATTCCTTTTAGATTTCTTAAAATTGAATTAAAATGAATCTCTCTAGAAACATTGGACAGAATTCAATTGAAATTATTCTAACGATTTGCATCAGCATACTCATTGAATTCCTCCCAGCAATTCTTTGAATTGGTCATCAACGTTCCATAAGTTTCATCTTAAGAATTTTCTATGATTTCTCTTCCACAAGGAATGCACCTCACGCTATACTGTCAACTATTTTCAGAATTACTTTAAAACTATGAAATTCTAGGGAAATTCAGAATTCTAAAGCATTTCGGACTGCTAAGGTAACTCAATATTCACAGGTTCTTCAAAAATGCTAAGAATTGTTAGATGCCTTTTAAATTCTTAAATTAAATCCTCGAAAATCTCAAGAACATACTTTAAAGTCCTGGTAGTTGTCTAGATTCAAAAGCCTTACTCATTTTCGAAAACTCAATTTATTGTTTTCAACCATGAACAGCGATTTCTGTAAATTGCAAAGTTATAAAAATTCCTCCATATTGAAATCTTGATTTTTCTAAATCCAGGCAAAAATCAAAACTAAAACTCCAACTACAAAAATTCAGGCCCGATATTTTTAAGTTTGAAGGGTTTTTTTTAGCCAATAATCGTTAGGGATTGTCTCAATTATTTGCATGTTTCTGCAACCCATTTTCATGCAAACAATGTTGTAACAGTTTCATGTACGTTGTTGCAATAATTTACAACGTTGATGGCCTTTAATAATTAAAGTAGAAAGCAATATGTTTAAGAAATCTGGGAAAATCTGGAACATATTTAAAAAAAAAAACCTCGAAATATACATGGTCTGTCTGTGTATCTGGTAAGATGACTGAAGATCTGAAAAATCCAGATAAATCTGGAATACTGCCAACGCTGCTTAGAAATACCTACTTTTACAGACATAATCCATATTGGACGTAAATCATGGGACGTAAACAAACATTTTCATGTAAAATTAAGTGTTCTCAAACCGAAACACAAGCAAATTGACGAAGAGAACGTTCGACTGAATTGATTTTCTCGTTTCTTTGAACTGATTTTTATGTCAAAAGGGCCGCTTACATGTGTCGGACTCATGGAACTGAAATTCACAGGACTTTTTCGTAGTGTGTGTGTATTAATGAACTCCTGAAAGCGTCCTGTATAGCCAAATTTGACGTTTGTTTCATCGTCCACGATAACACACGCCAATTTTCCTCACAGCAGGCTATCATATAGCTTCCGAGTGAACTAGAACAAAGCAGCATTTTATCCTTCGATTGTCGGTTATTTAGAATTTTGACGTGCATAATCGTAGCGACCAAGTCAGATTTACATTCACTGCACAATAGTTCCAAAGTCGTATTTAGGAAGACAAAAATGTTAAAAAAGGTAGAGTCTTCGGGAAAGTTTTAGGGTCCGTGTGGTCCCTATGGTTATTGAGTTCAAAAAAATCACGACATCGCGACATCAAATGTTCGATTTTCTAGAAATAAATGTGTAAATATTGAATGTAAAAAACCTGATTTTTTAGGGGTCCTCCTAAGTCATCTTTTAAAAACCAGTATAAAATGAGAACCATTAGAGATTCAGTAAAGTTGCTTGATATAAATTGTTCTAAAACTGTATAGTACATTGCGCTGGTATATCTCAAATAACTAAATCGTTGATATTTAGAACTCGATAATCATAGGGACCACCCTAATTTCAATAGTGTATATAAAGGGCGAACACGAAATTATTGCGACACCGAAAATGTCATGCCAATTTTCTTATAATGTTTAGAATCAAACCAAAAGTTTAGGGTAGTTTTATACATATATTTACTTCAAAAATCAAAAGAAAAGTTAATCGATGAGCCTTGAGTGTAAAATTGAACGCATTTTCGCTTGATGCCCTCCATCAAAGTCTTTACAGTGTCATCCGGTACCAGTTTCTCAGTTTTTTTTTTCCATTTTCTTAACATGTCCTTCTCGTCTTTGACTGTCTTCTTGCTCTTCCGAAGTTCCCACTTCATTATTGCCCAGTACTGCTCCACCGGGCGCAGCTCCGGACAGTTTGGCGGATTCATGTCCTTTGGAACAAAATGGACAGAATTGGCCTCATACCACTCCAGGACACTTTTAGAATAGTGGCATGATGCCAAAAGGCGCTTCTCGAGGCACTCAGATTTGTAGATCTCGCCATTTACTGTACCCTTTGTCACGAAAGGCTCACTCCTCAGTCCGCAAGAGCCTGCCAAATGAGATATTAGGAGGCGAACTTCGACATTTTCTTCTTCTTAAATTTGTCGTCCACATCGAACTTGCTCTTGTCGGTGAAAAACTCTAACCCCGGAATTTGCTTAAAATCGGCTTTTGTGTACGTTTCGTCGTCCATCACATAGCAGCCATATTTTGTCAGCATCTTCTCGTAGAGCTTCCGTGCCCGAGTTTTAGCCGTCGATTGTTGCCGCTCATCGCGGTTTGGGAAGTTCTGTACCTTGTATGTATGTAGTCCAGCTCTCTTCTTTGCATTCTGGACGTAACTCTGCGACATGCCGATCTTTTTAGCCAAATCACGGCTTGAGACGTTGGGATTTGCTTTAATCATCCGCTTCACCTTTCTCTCCGTCTTTTTGTTCTCCGGTCCCGGTTTTCTTCGAGCTCCTTTGCCGTGGTCCAACGTCAACCGCTCCTGGAACCGCTTCAACACTCTGGAGACGGTTGAATGGTGAATGTTCAACATTTTTCCCAACTGCCGGTGCGACAGGTCAGGAAATTCCAGGTGTTTGGAAAGAATTTGTTCTCTCAACTCGCGTTGGTTCACCTCCATTTTCGTTGAATCGAAAAACACGACTTCGAGTTTGACAGCATGTACACAATACACATCAATGAGAAAGTGTGCAAAATTTGGTTGACTTTTACCCAATGGTAAAAAAGTTATGCCCTGTTGAATGTGTCGCAATAATTTCGTGTTCGCCCTTTATGTATGGAAGGTAGCCACCAAACCTTCGACGTTCTTGTCTTGTATGCAGCTCAACCTAATAGCAAGATCAATTTGAGCTACCGATCTGAATTCACAATAACGCTGTATGAAGGGCAAAAACGGAGGGGTGAACCCGTAAGTTGAGGCATTTACATGAAAACAACGGGAATTTGAGAATCTCCTTCCAACGATACGATCCAACAAATCGAATAACGCAATTCGCAATACTTATTAAGCTTCCTATAGGATGATTTGTTCGGGACCACCCTAATTTCACTCGTGTAAGAAAAATAGCCGGTCATTTTTTAAAAACTTTCTCGTGAACTCCATAAACCTAAAACTAACGGTTCGTACGTTGTGAAAGGCACTTTCGTTGTTGTTGCATACAAATTTAGAGCTATAATAAATTAAACTGAATATATAAATCATATTGCTGTAAGAGAAAAATATAACTAACACACATTTGTTTCAGATTTTTAAAGTTCGTTATTTGTTTTTCCCATACTCGCCAGCATATCTTTGCAATGATGATCGATCATATATGTGAAAATTGTACGACTTAAAAACAATAGTACAGAAGTTAGCAAGAATTTAAAAAATCTAAATATAGCTTCATTGGTTTCAGACAATTAACATCGTTCAGGGAAAAAAAAATCTAAAATTGAAGTACGGACAAAGGTAGATGAAAAACTGGATTGAAAAATATCCTATGAAAAATTCTTCGTGTAGTGTGCCTCTAATCCAATTAGTGTCGTGTAATTCGGTGAGATGTGTCTTAATCGTAAACCATTCCAAGACTGAACTTGTTTACCTACAATAATTACTGTGAAGTGGTGAAAGAGAGTACTTAAAAACAGTTGCAGTATTTTTTTTTTTTGAAATTGTCAAGTCACCAGGTACAGGCATGCGCATACAAGCAATAGCTGCGAGCAAAGATGCTTCAGCTTGGGGCTCGGTCTGTGCCCGGAAGCAGCTCTACGGAGACCGCAGACCAGACCCGGGGTGAGCGCGATGAGCGTGAGCGTGATCGAAAGGTGCGTGATCGGAAAAAAGAAGAAATCGTTTGATCAAACCTCGTTCGGTTGGTCGCGAAGGGAGACACACTGTAACTGAGTTCTGAACCGATCGATCCTTCGATCCCCTTACCTGTTCGATCTCAAAGCTCTCGTTAGGGTGCGCGTGGAGGAATCACATTCGTGGGTTTTCTGTACCACGTCGGGGGTGCTACAGGGAAGAATTTCAGCGTCTATTGTGTCTGTTTTGTTTTCAGTGGTGTAGGTTTTCTCCTCTAGATTGTAATCGGAGAAGCTGCTATACGGCCAGGATCTGAAATATTGTTTTAGGGAATACAGGGGGGGAATTTATCTTAGCAACAATTAGAAATTTCGTAAGTGAGTGGATTGTGTCCCTCGTGAAAAAGAGGGGGGGGGGGGGGGAAGAAATTGAATCGAAAAATGTGAGTGATTCGAATGTGGAAAGGTGGGTGACAAAACACGGCAGACATTCCAACTTGCAAATGGGTGTCGTTTTGGATTCCCCAAAATCGCTCCAATGGGTAGATTTCAAACGAAAAAACAAATTTCGAACTCGTCAAAGGCAAACCATACAGAATAATAGTTGATGTGAATTTTGTACCATGCTTGATCGATCTGAACTGAAGATTGCATTTAAAATTCATTCTCGCCTACAAATCCTAAGAAGGCAAAAGAAAAGCCATTCCAATACTTACTTCGTCACTCGGGCCGGTTCCGGATCATCATCCGCTTCCGGTTCTGCTTCCACCTCGTCGCTGGGTGCTTCCGTTACTGAGCTGTTTTGGCTGACGAATGCACCCCGGTTCGGATCGTTTCTTCGTGTCCGCGATGGCGTACCTGTTAAGAGTTAGTTAGATAAATATTATTCTATGTCCGGAAACTCGCTGATGGATGCGATCCATAATTGATTGCTTTGGAAAATTTCCCACCCAGCTAGCTAATGGGGGTCAAAGAGGAATGCCAGCAGCAGCTGAGCAAAGTTGGTCGATTGGCTTTTTGTAATTTATGCTTCCTTGCTCCGGAGGAAATCAGGCAAACAGGATCGATTACACGGTCCAACGGAAATCGCTATCCCGTGTTGGCGGGAATGTTATTCGAAGCGTAGAAGAAATGTGGGAAAAATGAAAAACTAACTGGAATTCCTCGCGTGCCTTCCGGAGATTCATTACCGCGGTCTGCTTTTGTTGAACCTATATATTTGAACCGGATATGTGTGTACATGTATACAACCGTTTCTCCATTTCCGTTTACACACTCACACAGCGACATGAAATGACAAACATTTTCCTTCTCTAACACCAGATCGCAGATGGTTGATAACAGACATGCATGCTTTATTTGGATGGTATTTATAGACTAGGACATCATACCTTCACTCCACCTGGTATGAAATTCGTTCCCCATTATGTTATGGAAGGTAACATTAAAATAACTGTACTGCAACCATGACAGTAGCGGAGCATTTCGAAAATAAAAAAAACACGGAGAATTCCTCCCAACCACTTAGTGAGGCACCGCAAATCGTTAGTTTCGTAGGAAAATCATATAAATTATCCGCAAAGCTTGAACCACTATTTTGCGTGTGAGCCTTCCGTGACTTGCCGTATAGTCATTTTGATCACTCCCATACTGGTATATCTGAGTTGGATATTTTTTTTTTTATTGGTGGGTCGAATAATCACTCTGATAAACGATTCACGAACAGTACATAGTCTATTTCATTCAAACGCCCTCTTCTCTACTGAACTTGAAGTTATGGGCTATTGGTAGCTGTCGGATAGACTGGTTTAGGGCTTCTATTGGAATATAGATAATATATAAACTTGTTTGCAGTCTGCTGTAAATAACACAAGACTTTTTTCCTTTAGCGTCATCGGCAACCCTGAGGCAACTCAGGAAGGTCCGAATTGTAAATTGTTACACAATATCGGCCCACGAATACTACCCGGAGGTACTCCAGGTTTAACTTCAAATAATTTTGAACTAAATAAATATGCTACGTTATTTATGGATGGTCCCAAAGTAGAAAATTAATCTTTATAATTCATTCATAAATTAGGTACACTTTCACGCTGAACGTCATCCTAATTTTGCAGACATTATTTTGGCCATCATGGGCACCAACCATAGCTCATAGTGCAGACAGAATTTGTACCACAGTCTAGACCCGGGTTTCCTAAAGCCCTCGAGTTAAAGTATGGACGACTGTCTTATCTTATCTTATCTTATC
This sequence comes from Ochlerotatus camptorhynchus, assembly GCF_037179485.1. Lineage (NCBI taxonomy): Eukaryota > Metazoa > Arthropoda > Insecta > Diptera > Culicidae > Ochlerotatus > Ochlerotatus camptorhynchus. The sequence goes on along the minus strand of NW_027040513.1, from coordinate 2,419,478 downwards.
TAATACAAACGCAGCCAGTACGAGAAAGCATCCTGGAAAATGATTGGGTTAGATAAGACCAAATCATTTTTCTTGTCAACATTCATGTTTGCAGCATACCTGAGATATGACACAAACATCAAAACGGCCAGGCCTACTGCGTTGCATTTGCCGCAAAGATGATTCTGTGAAAACATTCGAGTTTAAATAAACCGTGGAGGTACCATATTCGAAGCAGTTCCTAAATCGACGCAATCAATAATGTTCGACTATTTTCAATAATTATTTTTGATATGTTACTTCTGCAAATATAAGTTACAGTGCTCTAGGGACGATGGTGTAACAAGGTTTTAACAAATCCTTGTCAAAATCGAGATGCGATCAAAAATATATGAGTGCGTCATCATTACACGAAACGAAAATTAATTATTTAATTCATGTGTTTCACTTATACATTTTTGCCATAGCATCAGCCTTATACATTCCATTAGACAAACCACATAGGTCATATTACAATACATAAAAGGTATGTGTGACCATTTATACATTTCATTTGACACATGATCTTTATTAAATTTTTGCAAGGCGTCTGCGTTGACTTATACATTTTATGAATAATCAGCAATGGAAATTTGCCAAAAGGTATAAGGAGATTTCTATTCGTGTAGGAACGTGTCAAATATGGTGCTGACACGGTATATTTTAACAGCGATACATTTCGTGAATCTTAAGGGGTGGAAGGATGCGTGGACATACCGTACAAAACGCTCCGAGTTAGGTTAAGAGTGAATGTAACAGTAATATGTAATGTAACGAATGGTATATAAAATATAGTGTTATGAAAGGATCTCCCCAAATGCCTCCAATGTTAACCAAATTCCCGATTTATATTTGACGTTTGTCAGCTGTAAGCTTCTGGCACTTGAAACACTTGAATGAAGTCCTTCCTCAGCAACATGATCGCAACGAACGATGGGACGTTGAGGGTTTGGTGGCTTGACAGCGGCTCCAGGAACGAGCTGGGGGATATCGTAGAGACGTAGAGCTTGTAGGTTCTGCACACTGTCGATGTACGTGCACTCGCTGAGTTCCGAATGGATGATCTTCCGTAACTGATGATTGGCCATTTGTACCAGGAATTGAGCTGCTCGTGCAAATTACATCTTGAATCTAGGCGTTGATGGCAACCCAGAATCGGGCAATCGAATCCAGGTCCATATCTATGGTAGTTGATGACCGGATCAGCACCGAACACGGAACAGCACTATTACATTTTAACAGATAATCACAGGTAATCACTGGCAATTCAAATCGCGGAAAATGTGCTCCAATTACGGAATTTTTTTTTCAAATTTTGAAACGTGGCAAAGAAAACAAACGTCACGTCCGTACGCCTTAAAGTATGGACGACTGTCACCACAAAACTGAAAAAAGCCGTTCCAAGTTCCAATCAAGCAAAGCGGTGCATTGTGACGGCTCGATTGGAACAACTTTTAACAGACCTCCGTACTTTTACTGTAGGGTTTTAGGGTTTCCCAACCGGTGGTTCGCGGCCGACAGGGGGCCACGAAGTCTTTTCAGGGGAGCCGCTAGGGTCTTGGTTTGTTTGGTCTAAAAAAAATATGCTATAAGTGACAATATCATGGCTAAAATCAAAACATTTTTTGAATCGGGTGGCTTACAATGGGAAAAACTACAAGGGACAGCCCTACGGGGTTTTACGCAATGGTGACGTAGGACTACGTGGTCTTATATAATAAATCTTATTTGTTAACTGCAGCAGGAGCTTGTGTTTTGTGTAGGAATTTTAGCGGGGTTCTCTCTGTTTATACTCTTTAGTATGACGCGCTTGACATAGATAGCCCACAGCGACTCACGAAGAGCTACTGATTCAAATCAATAGCGGTGCTGCTTCTTCCTCCGTCTATGGATGCTCATGTAGGCTGCAGCTCGCTGCTTTCAGGCAGCCTTTCGTTGTTTACTGGAGAACAATGTTCAACGTACTGCTGCTGGACACCACCACACACAGTGATTGGAACTGAATCCGATCAGCCGTTGAGACCAGCCTTGATACCTAGCTGCTAGCGGGGAGCCTTTTGCTGTTCACTGGAGAACACCACCACTTACCACACGGTGGATGAATAAACACCGTTTGGTGTGATCGGATGAAATTAAACTTTGAAATCTGTGTTAGGGAAATCTGTTTTTCGCAGGCAAACGGTGATAATTTAATTATCATTGTAACAGTTGCACATTTATGCAACTTTCAATGGTGAAATTTTTAAATATGATAAAGCCGTAAATTTAACATATGCGTAGAAATATTTCTGATCAATTGGTGATAAAATTATTGAAATTGGTCCAGGGGCAGCTGAGTTATTAACGTTCAAAATCTTTCATAAATTTGTTACATGTTCCATTTTCGGTTTTCACAAAGTGTACCCCCATATAGAAATCACAGACGTAGTTTTACATCAAAAGTAAGTGGAGTTAATACCGATGGCACTCTAGCAATGCTTGGTAACAAATCAAGATTTCAGAAAGAGATTATAGAGCTTGCTCCATATGCCACAGGTGTTCGATATGCCCTTGTCAGTAAGAGCAAGACTCTGCCGGAACTAATGTTAAAAGTACTTGATTCCGTTATCAAAATTATTAACTATGTCAAATCTGGAGCTCTGAACACTCGTTTATTTCGTCTTCTTTGTTCCAAGGTGTGATGATCTCGAATACTTTGGAGCAGCAACATGTGATGCCTCTGTAATTCTGAACATTCCTTTTATCACCTTTCTTGTGGACGGGGAATTTCCACGCCTCAGGAAATTTACTCTCCTGTAGTGACAGATGAAGTAACTTCACCAAGGGAGTGAGCAACGACTCCGAACACCGCTTCAGAAATGCCGTCTGGCCCGGCAGTAAACGAGAGTTTCAACCTTTAAAGAGCTAGATTGACTGATTCACTGATGTGAAACGGACGGAGCTCAAATGCATCTGTTGGAGAATCGGTTATAGCAATCGTGACTTGATTTGGTAAGGCCGAAGATTCCTTGAACGAACTCATGAAATGTTGAGAAAAAAGGGGGCATTTCTCCGGTTCAGATTCAACGGTTTGCTCACCGAGATGTTGCCATGTTCCATAGAATCTGAAGTATGACAGATAAAAAGGCGAACGAGCTAAACTCGGATCTTTAATCAAAAATTATTGCTCATTTTCACTCACTGGATTATCAATGTGAGCTCTATTTCCTTGAGCTGATACAAGAAGATGCTGATATAGTGCGTAATCCGTTTTCTTCCTCAATAGATGTGGAACACTTGATGAAACACAGGATGAATATTTGGACCTGAGAAATGATTTCTCATCTCGTGATTTGTTCCGTGAAAAAAATGAAACAGTGGTTCTGGTGTGCCTTGTCGTATCCTAAAGTCTCCTGGCAGGCATTGAATATCCTAGTCCTATTTGAATCTACGTACGTAGCCTAGTCAGTAAAGGCACGGTATTACCAAGCCGGAGGCGGCGGGTTCGATTCCCGGTCCGGTCGAGGGAATCTTTCAGGTTGGAAATTTTTTCGACTTCCCTGGGCATAGAGTATCATTGTGCTTGCCACACAATATACAAATTCATGAATTGGTATTTGCATCGAAAGCTCTCAATTAATAACTGTGCAAGTGCATTTAGAACACTAAGTTGAGAGCACGCAATAAGCTAATATGCGCTAAGCAATAAGCTTGAAATGCGAACAAGAAGTAGAAGACGTACGTACGAGAGTGGATTTTCAACTCTTTTCCACATTATGACCATAACAAGAGACAGATTGAACGTTGGCGACGATATGAGATTGGCATGGTCACAAACGCAGCCCCGTAACTAGATTTGAGATCTACAACAATCGCACTAAACGAGCTGTTGGCTGTTGTTTACATAGTAATTTGAAATAAAACGAATAACTAACATATCAAATGAATGGATTTTATTCATCTCAGCGTAATTTATTAAAGGCACTTTCCAGGGGGCCGCAGAACACATAATTGTCGCGAAGCTGAAAAGATTGCGAACCACTGGTCTAGACGGTACGGAAACATTAGATTCACCGTTTCGGATTGTTTAGGGTAGAGATCTACTTCGGCCTAAACGCCCATTTTGGGCTTATCGATCAGAAAACTTCAAATAAATCCATGATTTCAGAGTTAACCAATCAATTATGCGTTTGGTACGATACTTTAGTCAATAAGCTACCGAACGAAGTCAATGAGAACGCGTGGTATCAAAGTTTGCACCCATTATTCCCAAAAACAAAAGAAGCGCTCCGACCGTATCTATTTTTATCTTTTCCGATAGGCCGAAGTGAATTCTTTGCGTTTCAATTGCGTTTCAATGCGTTAGGCCGAGTTTAGAATCCGTAGGCCGAGTTTGGCGTCAAGAAGCAGTGTTAGACTTTAGACAATATCACAATGATTGGTTTCTCTTTATCAAATCTTATGGTATCAAAGGTAAATACATTTGAAAGCCATCAGTGATAATAACATTCCGTTTGGTGCTAAACTGCGCTAGATTAAGAAAGACTAAGTGCGGGTTGTGCTTAATAAGCCGGAAATGGGGTAGTTAACCCTATTCGCACGAGCAGAATAAACCAGCCGTATTCCAAGTAACAATTCTGGTTTTATGAGTGTTCTGTAGGCCATGATTTAGACTTGCTTTAGAATGCTTTAAACCCTCGATAAAATTAGCAATTTTACTTTGGATGGGCTTGTGATATTGTAATCGCTTTCATCCCTAATAAAAAATACCATAAACGAACGATAACCCAAATGACTGAACTATTCCACAAATGGCTTTGATGATACCCTGCCCTAGTAACATTGCAAGTTTAATCGCGGTTTTAAAGCATTCTACAAGTCTAAATCATGGTCTACAGAACCCGCTTAAAACCCAAATTGTTACAAATTAACCATAACATTTTTTATTAGGGAGTACATCGAGTCGATCGTATAGATCAATATTCGAGACAGTGTACTACACCATCCAAACCCCCTACCTCCGCCGTCATAGTCAGCGTTGATAGAATTCAATATTTATCTGGATATTCCTGATTTTCATTTGTCTTGCCAGATAGATATACATTGTTTTGTATATTGTTGTTTTCCGTCGATCTTGTTTTCCGTGCTGAGCACCAATGCTACCGACGCCAGAAAGGCAGCTCCCACACCTGGACCCAACATATCGACCCATAAACTCATGAATCGGGGACCAACGGCTTTACTTCCCTTCCGAAGGAAGGCGTGATCAGAGATGTTATGCCTCAGAACATCCCGGCGGCCGCGACTGGGATTGAACCCAGGCCTGCTGGGGTGAGAGGTAGTCACGCTTACCAATTGTTACACTATTTTTGCTACAAAAGTAGAATATCAGTTTCATTGTTTTATGTTTTTTTGAGAGCTGATATTTGAGTCGTTGAAGAATGGAATGATCCTGAAATCTATCAGAAATAAAACTTCGCAACGATTAACCATGAAAAGTATAGTGTAAAATGGCGCTACCCTTTGGAACTTTAATACAGATTTTAGAAGCAATTGTTCAAAATATTACTTTCGATTCTATTTACAATCATTAAGAAAATAAATTTCCAGCATTTAGATAATTTTTGTTAGTTCATCTACCAAAAAATTTTGATCAGCTCCAAGATGCACCAAATTCTCAAAACTTCATTTTTTGATGACTGCGATTTGAGCATGAAAATTGATAAATCTAGACATTTTATAAAGATTAAATACTGAAAAAATCTTCAAGCTTTAGACAATTTTAATTTTTTTTTTATTTATTAATTTATTTGATATGGCTCAAACAAATTAACTTTACAGAGCCGAGGATTCTTGGTCACTATACAATACATCTTAAAACTATAGTTGAAAGGTACAACACAATACACATTTTATCTTCAGCTATCCAAAAAGCCTCCTCCATCATAACTGGAGCCGCTTCCAGTGGTTTCATTGTATGGCAGTTACGACATCGAGAGTGGCCTGCTCTTGTCGACAGTCGAGTGAACACTGAATTTTAAAATTTTGGGATTGGATTTTTTTTTAATTTGGAGTTTTTGTAAAGATTTTAGCCATTATTTATTGTTCAAGGTTTAGGGGAAAAAATCATGCAGGAGAGATTTTTAAAATTTTGGAACTTAGAAATTAAAAAAAAAATGTTCGGGAGTAAATACAATTAATTGAACCTTAGAAAATAAGCAAAGCTTTTAAATCGAGACACATTTTCAGGATTCTGTCACTTGAAGTAAGTTCGTGAGATTTTTTAGTATAATTCATAAGATTTTTCAAAGAGGATTTAAATGGTTTTCAATCCTAGTATTTTGCATTTACCTTAGAAATCTCAGCTACCTTAGACTTATCAATTACTTTAGAACTATAAATTGCCTTAGAATTTCAGATTTTTAAGAAAATATCGAAAATAGCTTATAAGGAAGTGTCAAAGGGAGGCGATTTCCTTGTGAATGCAAAGGAGTTAATTCTGAATTAATTCTGAGTTAATTCTGAGTAGCGATTCATCATAACTCTGATGACAATAGAATGGAGGCCCAAAATTAGATCCAAGCCCTATCCCCAATTTTTGTTTGAACTGGTCTATCCCACTTACAACCATCGAAAAAAAACCGCAGACCGAAGCCCAGTTTACTCCACGTACCCAAAGTAGCAACCGAACATTATCATGACACATTTGCGTGTCTTCGTGCCACGATCTAAGCGGCCCATCATGATCCGTCGCCCCTAAATTCTCTACGATGCCGATGGTGGTGGCCGGAGGCGGGCCTCGCTCCCAGTCAATTCAGCCAGAAATGCTTGTGTTGTCTGTTTTTATATCCAATCTAGGATCTATAGGTAGGTACATCGCCGTGGTGGCAGTCCATTGTGATTGTCGTTTGACTGTATTGTTGGTTGTAGCCTTCATTGATAAATTAACGTCCGCTCGGCTTTTCGTGTGAATGTGCAATAAAAGTAGGAAATTTGGATGAAAAATTTATGCCTCCTTCCCTGCTGTTCTGGTGGTAGCTTAACTTGGTGGAAAAATGCTAGTGATTTTCCGTAGTTTCGTGTTTGGTTCACTTTTGTGTTTCCTCAGCGACTCAGCGAATTGACTGCAGCGGAAGCTTGCTTTTTGTTTTTCCTAGGACTCTTATTGTTTTTTTTTTCATTTCTTGTTTTAGATTCGGGTTGCTTGGTGCTCTTTCCGTTTCGCTAACAAGAAGTTTCACACGTTCCGTTACCTTTAAGGTTGGTGAATTTGCATATCAGCTGGGGTTTCTTTTTGCTCGATGCCGTTTTCTACTATTTGTTGTTGTTGTTTAAATTGCTTGTGGTTGCAGGGGGTTTCCTCTCGGTCAAGGAATTATTGCTGAAATATGCAAAGTGGAAATGTGTCGCCACTGCTATCGGGTTGGATCTACCCGTAATGTCTTATTTGGAAAAGAATAATTTCAAGCACCGGTAAAATTGCCTTAAAGTGTGTTTCGTGGAAATTTTATAGGAATCAGTGATTGATTCTTTTAAAGCTTACATTTTACCAAATAATTTGTTTCACCGACATCATGTTTTGGTTGGCTTTGCATTACGATAGATTAGCAGTGGCTGAAGGGGTTTCTGTGTCATGACACATGTGGTTAATGGTTGAAATAGAATGCCTGTAGAGAGAGCGCTGTCATCTCATGCATTTGACAGGTTGTCTGCTCGGTTGAAATTACATTTTCCATGCCGTTGACAGACAATCGATTGTTCCAATTTTGACGTGTCGTACCTGAGTCACTCAGAGTTGAAAAAGTGTTCGAGTTTTGCAAATATTTGCTCGGAAAAGTTTTTCTTTTGTTCTGAGAACCAAGAATAACTTCAACACATTTTGTTCCAAAACCATAAACAATCACTTTTTGAAGATTCGTGGCATTTGCAGATGATTTAATTTTCACATTTGAATGACACAGCGGTTCTTAAACTTTTGACGATTGCGACCCACTTAAAGATATTCCATTAGACTGATGCAAAATTTGGCTTTCTGACTCCACAGTGCTTAAATGTTTTCAAATCGGGTCCTGATTAGCCTCCCAAAGTTACAACTCATTTGGTTAGAAACAGACTTCGCACAAACCATTTAAAAGTTCACATGTAAATTACTATGGGAAATCTCATTTTTTTTGTTAATTGCCTTTTTGTCTTTTTCCATATTCAGCTGTAAAACAGTTCGATAGCCATTCTTATAGAAATTTTCTCAGCTACAACTTTGCTGAACATTGTGTCTATGTAAAATGAGACAGGAAAAAGTTATTAATTATTTAAGAGATTGGTAAACTTATGACATGATCAAGCAGCTGCTCTGTAGGCAACACTGTATTTTGCAGTGTGACATAGTAGCCATGATTTTTGTGTCCTATTCAACGCCCCAGAAACACCAATGTTGCCTGCTGAGCAGTTGATTGAGCATGATCATAAGACATCAGCGCATTGAACCATTGATAACTTTCGATCCTTGTATTAAATCAAAAAGTGGTCTTCAGCAAAGTAGCTGGGAAAATTTCCTACAAGTACAGTTGAAAGTTTTAGAAGCAGACCGATAAGGTGTATTATTAGAAGGACATGAACAAAAATCTTGGTTTTACCATAGTAATTCCCATACAAACTTTAAATGGTTTGTGCCATCTCAGTTTCTCACCAAATGTGTTCAAATTTTGAGAGGTTAGTCAGGATCCGATTTGGAATCGTTTAAGTACTGTGGAGCGAAAATTTCAAATTTTGCATCACTCTAATACTCCATAAGTTCGCAGCCCACCAATATCGAACACACATTTTGTAAACCAAAAATGATCTTTAAACTCAGAACTGGCTTTTAAACGCCAAAAAACATGAATGATTGGCTAAAACCTTAAATCAAAAAGAGATTTACCTAAAACTGATTTTTTTTTAGGAGGCATTTGTAGTAATGTATTTCACGTAATCTGGAGTGTCATGAGACAATTGAACAATAATATTAAAAAAAAATGCTTTGAAAATTGTTATAATACACAATAAAATAATGCGCTGATAATAAAATAGTGCCACTAATATTTGAAAAGTATCTATGAAATAAAACCAATTTCGATTAAAACTGTCATCACTTATATCGATTGGGGGAATCGATATCAATGAATACAGTTTTAATCGAAGTTGGTTTTATTTTCTAACGCATAGATGTTAAATCGGAATTCGTCACAGCTTCGAACGAAATTCAAGAACTTCAAATGAAAAACAGACATCATTTCTAACAACATTGATAGCATTTGTACCATGCATTTAACTCCACTTATAACAAAATCAGTTTCAGCTTTCAAACTACACTCTACATCGAATTTGGTCAAGGCAACGATGGATCGAGTGATGTGCGTTGTTCGAGTATCGGGAACACTCTCGAGTCTACTTTGGACTCTCCGGAGGACACTCCGGTTCAATAAAATTCGCCACCGTACGAAGTTGACTATCTACAAGACGCTGATTAGATCGGTGGTCCTCTACGGCCACGAGACCTGGACTATGCTCGTGGACGATCAACCGCCCTTGGTGTTTTCGAACGGAAGGTAATGCGTACCATCTACGGTGGAGTGCAGATGGATGACTGAACGTGGAGGAGGCGAATGATCCACGAATTGCACCAGCTGCTGGGAGAACCATCCATCGTCAGCATTTCAAAAAATAGGTGACTACGGTGGGTTGGGCACGTCGTAAGAATGCCGCATGACGTCCCAGTGAAAATGGTTCTTGAAAGCAACCCAACAGGACCAAGAAGAAGAGGCGCGCAGTGGGCAAGATGGATCGACCAAATAGAAGGTTACCTGCGGACCCTTCGTAGACTAGAGATCGAGTGGAGTGGAGACCCCGAGTAGCACATTTACGTCACAATAAGTTGCAGCAACTTGTTTATGACTGATATATGTTGTATAGAAGTTGCCACAACCGATTTGTGACAAGCGTGCTACTAGGGACGTCTGCCTTAGCCTGATTGGTAAGGTAAGTTGTAAGCGAAGATAGCAAGAGAAAATTTCCAAAGCTTCTAACGCCTTGATCTCAACTTTTCACCAATTTCAATGAAAATGGACATAGCTTTAACACATAGCTGTCACAATTTATAAATTGATCATGATTTTTGTCCCAGAAGTTGGCTTCCACTGTTAATGACATTAATTTAAAAAGATATAAAACTCCAATGCCAACTTTTAACTATATTGGTCTCAACCCTCTACCGGCTACTGCACAGTGCTCCAAACGGCGAAAAACGTGATCGTGTGAGATTACGCAAAATCCTTTGACTTTAGGTATATAGTGTCCTCAGAGAAGTTTTAAGGCATAATTGGCGCCATCTTTTGACGGCAGCTATTTTGTGATCAATCCCCCTAAAAGTGGGATCCAACACTAATTTTTTTTTATAAAGTTGAGATAGAAGGTTTGTGTATTGAGCAAAGTTGTACATTATGTAAATACAAACAACTTTGCTGAAGACATAAACCTTCTATCTTTTTGCTCAATTGATCTATAAAGCGTTTTTTGTGGACGTGCCCCTTAAATCATATTTTTTTACCATAACTTTTTCTATGTATTTTTTACAGGTTTTCAATGTTCTAAGAACGTCTTTGTATTGTTAAAATACATGTTTCTGTACAACATTATTTCTCGCTATTTCCTATATACTTGGAGATATTTGGGATTTTTCAATAAAATTTGCCTATTTTTTAACTCAAATATTTCATAAGGTGGCAAATGGTGGCAGATCAAACAACTTACATTTGAAAGTACAACAAAAATGCTGCAAAATCATGCCAGAGTTGTCTACATCGGACTACATCCGGAAAAGTTACAGCTGTTTTAAAAAGGGATCAAAATCAATTGAATATTTGATCTCATTCAAAAAGCGACAATCGAGATAATGTGACTATCTGTCTGGTATGTTTATAAAGATCTTAATTCTTCGTTAGATCATTTTCCAAAGCTTTATGAACATTCTTGTATTGATATGTTGCGTTAATGACACTCTCTTTTGAATTAAAATAAAAAATAAAATCCGCTTTTTATGTTGCTTTATTCACTATCAGTATCGTCAGAATCAGACCCAGTACTTGACTCGTTCATATCTAGTAGGAATCGAGCATCATTAGAAAATAACTTATTTGGCTTGCACGTACTAATCCTATTCATTGTAATGAATGGATCAGACAACTCAAGCAATCGATGCAGCAGATCGGTATTCGTTGCCACCCGAGAAATTTTCCTTGAATGGAACGCTCGTGTCTGTCGGATGACTTTTTCATCGATTCTTGTGCCTCCTCGGAAAGTTGACCAATGGGCACCATAAATTGGTTGATGATTCTCGAACCATGTAACAGGATTTTGTGCACAGAGGCAGGCAAGTAGAACTACGGATACAGGTGGACTAGTTTTCGTGCCGTTTCTATACAGTAAATATCGAATTTTCCACATTGACTGTACGACCAGAAGCCAGAACTTGCAAAAATGTACCACATCGCTGAATCACATGTAAGTCTAGAACTAGATAATGAAAAATGCGTGCTGAAATAAAGAAAAGTATAAACTGATATATATTAACCTAAGATTTCTGTAGACTTTTTTGCATCTCTGAAAAATTTGACGAGCTGTGTTACCGTCGTTTGACGTTCCTGCGCCAGTCGAACGCGGTTTGTCGATTATTAATCCAACTTCCTTTTTGAACCGATTCTGTATTGTCTTCTTCCGTTCTTTCATCCTTTCAATTTCAACTCCTTGAATTCGCCATTTTTCTATATCAAACCTATACGAAACATGTAGGAAAAATTCCATAAATCGAATCCAGGCGTGAAGAGACGATAGTCCGAATTGGAACGTTGTTTCATCAGCAACGCGTATTTGAACATCTTCAATTTGGTTCATCTGTTTCGGAGTTGCACCACAAACGTAACATCTTTGAGAGGATGCTGTAGATGTGATAGCATTACAAACTTTCCCGTCAATCATTGTTAAAACCATGCTGTATTCCACAATCACAGTTTTCCCATTTATGCTCGTTTTGAATGGAACAAGATCTGCTATTTCACGATCAACAATTTGTTTTTCGGTTACCGATACTTCTGTTGTTTCTTTGATCAACTGCATTCTTAATGGCCGACAGAACCGAGTTGATGATGGGGTGGGATTTTGAAAAACAATTTTTCCGTTAATTCCGCCTTTATCGGGACAATTGACGTTAAAAACATGTGCGAATCTGATGCATCTTCGTCCGTTGTAAACCGTTGTTTATATTGGCTGTGATCGCAGCTTCCGTCAAACCCCCATTTCACAATCATTTCCACTTTTAAAAGGTCATCGGCGGAAAGCTCTTTCACTATATCTGCAGAAGATTGCAAAATTCGTAAAGTAGTGTGATCCAAGAGTTGTTGCAGTTGTACTTCAATTAAAGTTTCGCTAACATTAATATATTCCTGATCAGGGTAACATTGTTGTCTTGCTGCTAAAACCTTATGGTACGAAGGATATAATTGCGCATTTCTCAATCTTGCACCCTTTCGAATGTTGATGTATTGAGATTTTGTCAAATCCGGTTCAATAATCAAAGCTAACGCTTCCGAGTCAGAGAATGGAACTATTTCCAGAAGTTTCGATGATTTCCAGGATTTTAAAATTTTTGTCGCACGAGTTGGGGAAGTTTGTGTGGCTTCTTTGATAATAGAAGCAGCATCATTTTGCCCAGTTGAACGCAATGACATTTGTGCAGCATAGGTCAACTCATCAGCATTATGAGCTGAGCGAAGCACCGCTGTTCTACGTGTTTTCACACAGTCTGAGGTTTCGACAAACGCTTTAATTATTTTGTGTGTAACATTGGACGTTGATGTAATGTTTTTACGGATATGTTGCGGTAAAAAAAAATGGTTTGTCAAAATAAGCAACGTTATTTTCTGAACTCTAGCCATTGTGCCACAGCTGGCTGAAATATTTGCAAATGTTATCCAAGTAATTTTCAATCTCTGACATAACATCAACAAGTTCTGCATCTATTTCAAGACATCGTGTCATTTCTTTAACCAATAAACCCAATTTTGTTTTTTTCACCTTCCGCATTTTTCCAAAGCAGAAACACCTGACGATAATCCATTTCTCCTGCAGATACTGATAGAACATTTTAGTATAATATAAGTAAATAATGTGTTACCATATTAATGTTATTGAAAAGCATTCAAATTATGCTGAACGCCAGAATAGAAGAAAATATCTGAAGAATCATTATAATATATTTAACGGAGAGTTAAGAAGTTATTTCGGCTGAATTTAAGAAAACTTAGAGCACTTCACAAAAAACACTTCCGAGCACTACGGATGAAAGCTCCTTCCAAAGTGAACTTCAAGCCGTGGTTTTACAAAGAGCATTGTACTATCGGATATAATTGAACAAGTGTGCGTGAGATACTTTTTATACACATCAAACTAAACCAATAAAAATCTAAACAATAGAGATTGCTGACAGCTCTCTTACCACCACAAACGTAGCCGACACGTGGTTTGTGATCAACCTAATGTCGTTTTCGTTTTTGTGGTGTAGCTACACCGGTGCTACGCTGCCGTACACCGAAATATTTTAGGGTGTAGATATAGGATGCACCTTTGTTTATGAACAAATGATGTTGAGCTGTCAAAGACTTGCGCTTATTCCTGCTTACACTACACCAGTGCTACACCGCAAAAACGAAAACGACATAAAACACTTTCCCTGCAGAAATATTGCTCATAAACCGAGCCACCGAAGGTGCTGTCGGGTTGATGTGAACTTGCCAGTACATGGCGGTTCGGTAATGAGCACTTTTTCCAGCTGGGAAATCTTCGCTCAATTTTGTGATCATCTTAGAAACTGACAGACCGACCAGAAAAAGTATGGCGACATGCTTCTGTCATAGCTTTTTGCAATGGGTGCAGCAAACTCTATTTAACCTTTTGCAAACATGGCATCACTGTTGTGTGAAATGATTGTACATTTGGTTTTGTATTTAATTAACTCAGGAGATGTGTTTTTCTTTTTTTTTTGTATTCATGGCAATCCTTACGGGAAAGAAAATTGAATAGCTGAATGTTGCTATTCGAATGAGATCAAATATTCAATAGGCGACATTTGATTTTGAACCCCCCTTAAAACAGCTGTAACTTTTCCGGATGTAGTCCGATGTAGACAACTCTGGCATGATTTTGCAGCATTTTTGTTGTACTTTCAAATGTAAGTTGTTTGATCTGCCACCATTTGCCACCTTATGAAATATTTGAGTTAAAAAATAGGCCAATTTTATTAAAAAATCCCAAATATCTCCAAGTATATAGGAAATAGCGAGAAATAATGTTCTACAAAAACATGTATTTTAACAAAACAAAGAAGTTCTTAGAACATTGAAAACCTGTAAAAATTACATAGAAAAAGTTATGGTAAAAAATATGATTTAAGGGGCACGTCCACAAAAAACGCTTTATAGATCAATTGAGCAAAAAGATAGAAGGTTTATGTCTTCAGCAAAGTTGTTTGTATTTACATAATGTACAACTTTGCTCAATACACAAACCTTCTATCTCAACTTTATAAAAAAAAATGAGTGTTGGATCCCACTTTTAGGGGGATTGATCACAAAATAGCTGCCATCAAAAGATGGCGCCAATTATGCCTTAAAACTTCTCTGAAGACACTATATACCTAAAGTCAAAGGATTTTGCGTAATCTCACACGATCACGTTTTTCGCCGTTTGGAGCACTGTGCACTGTTTTCTCCATTTCAAGCTGAACATTGCATTAGGTCCTAAGTAACATTGATCGATTCTCTTTCTCGACTTTCTCTTTCGTTAATAACTTGAGCACATAACCGATTCTTGTTGTGTTTGTCCTATTAGATGCTAGATACAAGCTTCTACACTGAAAATGTATTTTCGTTATTTCTCTGAAAACCGTTTCGTAAAAATGAATATCGTACATACAACACATCTTTCATAAATGGTACGAAACATTCGTTTTTCCTGTCATCTGGCGCAATGTAAATATTACACCTTATTCGTATAATATACAAATACATCTTCGTACAATCAAACCAACAACTGCGCTTATTGTCTCCTAAAGTGCTGATTGTGTGTTGGTGATGGGACATTTTTTTTAGAAATATTGTCGGTTTGACCAATACATGCGAGCAACAACAATAAATCAAATTACTCGTCGCGGTGGTTTTATGTTAGAGAAAAAAAAATACCACTTCTTAATTGAGCAGTTAATAATTGAGAGCTTTCTATGCCAACTTATGCATGAATTTGTACATTATGCGGCGAGCCCAATGCTACTTTCTAACCAGAAGATGTTTTAGACCGAACACAGAATCGAACCCTTTGCCTCCATCTTGGTAATACCGTAACTTTACTGTCTGGGCTATCTGAGGGTACATTATCATATATCACTGGTGTCTTGAGGCATAAAATCTCTGATCACGCTTTCCTTTGGAATAGATCCTCGGTCCATGAGTTCATGGATCGATAGGTAGGGTTCAGGAGCTGCCTCCCTGGTGTCAGCAGCAATGGTACTCAGTACAGAAAATAAGATCGATGGAAAGCAAATCAAGGAAAAAAATGTTAAAGTAGTGATAAACAAAAACGACAAACAGCTGCTAAAATGAACAAAAACCTCACCACCTTTCCGAAGACGAGTTATCCACTGATCTGCAGGGATTATTTAAATATAAACGATGGATGCAGTTCATTCAAAAATGAGCTTTCACTCTATGGGTTTATTGGAAGCTACATAAATTGCATTGCATAAAGACATTTATTTTGCGATCTAGTTAGTTAGTTTTTCACAGGATCCTGGATCCCTAGAGTTTCTGGAATTTCGAAAAATAACACGTAACAGTATCAGAGTGTGATCTAACGTTGGTGCAAGGAAAATACGGAAAAGTAAAGCGAGTCATTAGTGAAATTCCCTGTAGAGTAAGGCATCGACATTTACACAGGTTTGTGAGGTGTATATATGAACGTGGAGAAGGAGATTTTATCCTCGCATAATTTCCTCAATCGGAATATATTATTTTCGGGGTATAAGAGTAATTGCTTCCTATGTATGGTGACGAGCCACCAGATGAATTCCGGTCCCAAGTGAAAGGCTCTTAAACAGCAGCAGCAGCAGCTATAAATGCAACCGGAAAAAAGCAGGATGAAGAAAAACAGTACCATAATGGCAGCACTTCATTCGCTGGAAACAGAGAAAGCAATAGAAGTGATGAAAATCGACGTGGCGACCCCGGTGACCAAAAACTAAACCGACCTGGTGCCAGTGCTAGCGAGTGTGGCAGTTCTAACGAAACTAGCTTCATACAATGTACAAATCTATTTCGTTGCAGAAAACAACGAATAAATTCGTAGAACAAACGAGCGATTTCGTTGTATAAACGAAATTTTATTTTCTGTGTATTATTGATGCTGTCAATACCTGTGAATGTCTTTACATGGCCGTGGTGATACAAGGAGAAAGTTGACGAAGAGAATCTGTCAATGTTTCTTAGGACCTAATGCAATGTTCAGCTTGATTTTTTTTCATTCTGCATGCTTTCTTTCGAAAGGCCTCCTTGAAATTTTCAGGGAATGTAATAGAATATATATATAAGTTTGGTTTACGTATCTGTATTTCACTCTATTTCGTCACTAAACCCAAATACCCGATAAGGTTTTGAACAACGGTTGAATCAACATTTTTTTCTGCTTTCAACCATGATTTATTTTCAACATTTCCTGCTCCGTAGTGACAACTCTTGGATGCTTACGGAGTTCATGCTCCATTATAGCCCAGTATCTTTCGATCGGCCGCAACTCCGGTGTGTTTGGGAGATTGAGAATCCCCCCGCATTAAATTGACCCCATTCGTCTGGTAGCACTCCAGAACGTCCTTGGAGTAGTGACAAGAGGCTAGATCGGGCCAAATCACCTGCTAAATCATGAATTTCTGTGGGAACTTCGACATTTGCTGCTTCCTGATGGACTTTAAATCTTCGAAATTGCCTTTCGCAGTCACATACTGGTTTCTCGGATTGTTTTTTTTTCATAATGGCCCATCACTAGCCCCGCACCAAAAAGCTCTTTTGAGCCCCCTGGTAGTGGACTCATCTAATACTAAAAGCACTCAAAAAATTCCACACGTTTGATCGAAGTGTTTAAACACTTGATTTTTTAAATGCACAATCACATTTACCTTAAGTGTATTTCACATTGGTTCAATGTGTTATATACGTTAATTTATAGTGTATCAAATTTTGAAATGTTGAAAATCTTTCACTATCTATACAAATGTATTGTACATTGAATCACACCACTGTTCAAAAAAGATGGATTTAAAGTGTTTTGCATTTCAATGCGCTGTGAATTGCTTGCTCAGAAAGGTAAACATCGAAAACAAGACTTGTGACTTTATCCTATCAATCCCCTCATATATGAGAACAACGGTGGCACAGTGGAATTTTTCCCCCGTTTTCCAGGGATGTCCATAGAATCTTGAAAGAAGTCTCAGTACTGCTGGGGGATTTTGATACGTATTAACCCTAAATATGCTATCAGATCTGGACCGATGTATGATTGGCTTAGCGCAATAGTATAGGATTTATAGGAACGGAACAATGCAGTCAGAAATGCAATTACATTCTATTCCACGAGTTCAACCAAGCACATTCCCGATTCCTTCATTTAGCAGATGCATTTCTGTTATCATCCTTCTATTGAAATTTCATCACAAGAGGCTCCGGTGCGATAGGTGGCCTACCGATCTGCCAACTGTAAGGCCTTGCTGAATTTCGAAAATTTGATTCGCGGTAGAGTGAGTTTCAATTGACTCCGCGATTTCCGCTTGACGACCCTAAGCAATGTAAGAGCCCATGGTCATGCAGACCTTACTACAACCGCAGGGTTTTTCAATAATTTAATTGCTTTATTAGCGAGATTTACAACTAGCTACAACTTACAATTTAAATTTGGCTCACTACTTGACTAGCCTATTGCTCTCCAGCAAATTGTTCAACGTACCCCATTCTAGTCTAAATTCTAGTACAGCACTATGTTTGTTTTGATTCGCTATGAAAGTTTGACAGACAAAATGAGGGGTTCGTATGTTTCGAGGGGTGCATCGATTAGCTTGGGACCGAAGAGAGTACCAGAGCTGCGAATGAGATCATATCTGAATCACACTTTAAATGTATGAATATATGTAGTCTGGACCATCAACCATCAACATCAACACTAGATTTATGACCAAATTATGGACAAGCAGTAATAATTGTACAACTGGGAGCCTCACAGATTTCCGGAATCGAATCCAGCTTAGTACTCGACGCGTTGATTACATATCCGTAGTTCATATTTCCGTCCCTTTGAGTTCTTTGTTTGCTTTAGTTGGAGAGGATTCCAAAGGAAGCTGGTGAAAATTTCTACCACCATCTTCCACCTTCATTTCTACACACCCGCAAAGAATCAGTTATTCAAAGGGACATCGAGTCAGAATTTGCTTCAACATAGGTTTGATGACTTCCAGTTTCTCTTTCACCTCCAACTCCGAAAATGAAAATTTAATCACAACCACAAATGCCATTATATGAAGTTCAATAAAAAAATTCTGCACTTCTACGAAGTTTACTGTAAGTCAACGATGTTCACTGAGCTTCCACAAAGTTCGCTGAACTTTTACTAAGTTTACTGAAATCCTATAAAATTTGCTGCACTTCTAGAAAGTTCTCTGAAACCAAATGATAAACTTCTACGAATTACTTGACTTTTAAAATAGTCCCTGAACTTCTGTTAAGCCTGGCCTTGGAATCAACCGGTGGGTCGCGACCCGTTGATTGAGAAACGCTGCTGTAGCAGAATGAATCCCACCTGTACCGGTTACCTGCTTGAAATTCCATTCAAGAGGGAGCACAAGACGATAAAATACATATTTGCCGTAGCAAAATGTTGCCATCATACACTCTTTTTGATCTATCTAGTTAAAATCGTTTGCCGTGTCGTTTCGAGAAAGAAGATTCCTTTACATTTGGAGTATCTATTCAGCAACCCCTTGTACTTCCACCGAACTATGGTGGGAGTCTGTGAGATCCCTTTATCTACATGTCGAGCAAACACGTCTTCGGTAGTGTAGGTACCTACCAGTCAAATTGTTTTCCGAATATTTGAACGAGAGTTGGAATGCCTGAATATTGTATACATGCTATGCTTTGGGAAATTTATTCTGATGGAGAAACGTTGTCGTTTGCCTTTTGCCGTCTTCTTTACCAAAAAAAAAATGCGATTTATCACACGAAGAAAAGCGGATCATTTTCTTCGGTACAGGAATTCCGCCCTTGGTTGTTGTTCACAGATCAATACCTTTCGCATTTTCAAAGCAATCATTTAGGAATGTTCAATAAATACCTACAGAGGGATAAAAAGGTCCACTTACCCGCCGCCCGTGGTTCCTCCATGTAGAAGACAACGTCCCCATCCGATTCACTTTTGGACAGGTTCGAATCGGCCGCCGGTGTGACCGGCGTATTGAGAGTATTCTCGCTTCCTATCAGCGCTGCTGCTGCTGGTCCCGCACTAGAACCTGGTCCCGGAGTTCCCACCGTTGCAGCGGTCGTAGCCGACGGTGGCCCAACCGTACCGGAGCCGGCATTGGCGGAAGTCAACGCTGCCGTCGCTGAGGCGTTCTTCATTCCAGGTGCTTCCATCCGGTTTCGGGACTTTCGCCGTTTCAGAACCGATGCGCCGCGTCTCGCCACCTGTACCATTAGGGTCTGAACCCGAATGTTTCAAAAAACAACAACAAACAACAAACATTGATACACATCTAGGGCGGGTACGACACGCAGGCCAAATGGGGGGGAAGTGGGGGCGTCCCCTGTGTGGGTGTGTATGTGCGTATGTGCGATTTGCATAGGCGAGGAAGTAGGAAACGAGTGGAGAGTTTGGAAAAAGAGTGGCTGAAGCTAAAGTCGAAGAAGATATTTGATTGAAGGAAGTGAAATATTGGGGGAAACGTTGGTCTCAAATTTCCATTAATTGTAAAATAACCTAAGGAATATAATTTTATATTTGGTTAATTCCCTGAAAGTAACTGGCATCGGAATCAATTTTTCAAATATCATGATAGATTGACAAAAACGGTAGCCCATAGATTTAGGCCATGCGACGTCTAGTTTTCAGATTTGCAATTACAAAACTGATGATGTACTAAAAAATATTCCATACGATTTGACTGGTAGCAGAACGTCATTATCATGTTTCACATCATTTCCATCTGCTGGTCGACCGTCACGTAAATTCATCAATCGTGACGAAGTTTTCAGCACTGAAAGAGGAAACATTTCAAAGCAAACTGCTGTCAAAACATTCCAGATCTGACCGCTAGGAACACTGCAGGAAAATAAACAGTGTGTCCAGATATTAAATGACTCAAGCTTTAGAGAAAGGTCTGAAGAGGGTAGATTGATAGTTCCGTTAGAGTACGGCAGTATGAAAACTCCATAGAAGTTGAAAATGAGCGAAGGGCCATTAGGTAGAGATGAAATGTCGCTAGAACTATCCCACAGCCGTAGACAGTATATGAGGAAGTCAAACGCGCACTTTTTTGTCTGTAAATTTGAAAAAAAAAACTACTTCAAGTCTGCTTATCCATTAATGTATGAGTTAGGAAAAGAAGTGTGCGTTTGACTAGTACTATCGCATTAATGGTCCTTCGCGTATTTTAAACTTCTATTCAATTTTCATACTGACGCACTCTAAAGCTGGGTTTAGACAGGGCAAGTCAATTGATCAATTCAGTTGAATTCAATTGGCTTGAAAAGTTGAACCTGGTTCAACTTTTTTCAATTCAAGTGAGTTGATCAAGTCAATTGAATGGCATGGTTTACACGTTCAATTTGCGTTCAAGTCAGTTGAATTCAACTGACTTGATCAATTGACTTGCCCTGTTTAAACCCAGCTTAACGGAACTAACAATCTACTATCTTCAGACCTTTCTCTAGCTAATAAATTATCACACTTTTGATCATTTGCGGAATATCAGAAAATTTAGAAAAAATCAGGAAAGATTCAAACGCTCAGGGAAGTCCAAAAAAGTTCAGGGAGAATGGGGCCGTGCATAAATTTTGGAGCAAAGCAATTTTTGACAATGTTTCCATAACAATAAAAAATATCCATTTGTATTGTCCATATGGCTCATTGTCCTACGAAAAAATTAAGAATGGGAAATTTTTATCGATGGGCAGAATCTTTAGAGCCATAGGCCAACGTTAGAGCCATTCACCCTGCAAGATGAAATCAAAGAATTTTTTACAGTACTTGAAACCAACGCTTTTATTTAATGTGCTGTAAATGAAATCGTACCGAAACCACAATTGCGCAGACCGTTGAAACTGATAACTCCAGCCGGAGTTCAGAGAAACAACTTTCATCACCTTTAAAAATATTGCATACATGCACTAACCACCATACAAAAATCCTTCAACTTTCAGACTACGAGAACCTTCCTATGTATACAATTTAACTAATAAGCAGTCAACAAGCAAGCAAACATCTACTAAATCCATTCCAGGGTTTGTAATCAAGCCAAGTAACACACTGAAGCTCTAACACTGGTGCTGAGCTGTGGAGTCCAGGAGGCAGGAAGGGAGCTGGCGCTGATGGATGAGGAAACTTTATCGACAGGGAAGATTATCCCTCTTATTTCTGCTGGATGAGTGGTTTGTTGAGATGGAAATTTTTTACGAAGGATTAGGGATGACTTTTAAATTAATTGAATTGAATTGGGCTATTGTTTTTCCTCTTGCACTCAGTGCATTGATGAAAGAAAGATTCAATGATATTAACAGAAAATACTTCTTTTAAAATCACAACCGGTGTAGAACCACACTAGCTACTTGCAATTTAGATTGAGCAAATTTCACCTGTGCTTGTGCTTGTGAAGTATGACAAACTGCCGTGATACGATGTTCGTATATGGGACAGATGTATATACTCATCCATATCTATCAGTTCATCAGATAAAGTTACTCTGCTCTAGTCTATTACGGTCGATACAGCTAACGGTAGCACGGTAGCATCAGCATCAGCATCAGCAGCATCAACTTATCCGAAACTTATGGATGCGGTGCTCTCACCTCGAGTGTCAACTAATAAATACATCCAGCTCAACCGTGCATGGCAGTCAGTGCTTGGATCATAGGCTTAGCCAGGGGATGCCACTGCCTTCCCACCTAATCTCGGCAAATTTTTTTTTTAATTTGAGATTGTTGCAAAATTGTAAAGCTCTATGTTCAAATTTTCTAAGTCTCTTAATTGATTTCAAGCAAATTGCAGAAACATAAAGCTTTTCTAAGGTCATTAACGTTATTGGGCTGTTTGGTCATGAGACCTAATTGTTGGATCCACATTGGACCATTTTGACTTATGGAAATTTTCAAGACTCCAAGACTTGGATTTTAAACAGACTTGGCCAAAATAGGCAGAATACAATGTTCGATTTTGATGTTTATAAAGGTGTTTTTGTAGTTTATTGTCTATATTCAACTGAAAAATGGGATCATAATAAACTGTGTCTCCACAGTTGACCGTTTCAGGAAAGCAAATCAGAAGCCGTTCAAAAAATGAAATCATGAAACAAATACAACTTGTGTTTATATGATTGTTATACTTATATGATTATGAAACTTCAAGAGTAATAAATTTAAACTCAATAGAGCCTGCCTATAGCGTAAAGTATAAAGGTAATTTTCATAACATTGACTGTCGTCATTGCTGCCGTAGTTTTCGATGGTGTGCCTGAAAGTACTAATTGTGATCTTACAACATATTCGTCGACAGATTGCTAAAAGTTTCCAATTATCGAAAACAATCAGTTGGAAAATTTTAATTTTAATAGCAAGTTATCAATATTTTTAGCAACTTTTCAAACCAAATACTATTCAGTCTTTAATAACACGAGAAAAGCAAAAATAATTTAATCCTAGCAAATTGATAAATGATTGCCTAATTTAATATTTTTTATCAAGAAATATAAAAACAGTCAGGTGCAAATTTCTTCCAATGTAAATGAAAAATTACAGCTGCCTTTACTCAAATATTGGTTTTTTTTTGCTATTCCATAAAAGTAAATTTTTCATCTGGAACTATACAGATTCACAAACTGGACTCCGTTGTCATTGTACCATTGTTGTACTTCCCGGCTGTAGTGACAACTAGCAAGATCTTTCCAAAAGGTCACTGGACCATCATGGATGAAGGGCAGAATTAGCTTCTGAAGACATTCGGTTTTGTAGACCTCCGAGGTCACCATTTTTGCAGTTACGAAAACCTTTGTCTTCGAGCCGCAGCTGCAAATTTCTTGCCAGATCATATATTTGCGTGCAAATTTATCCGCAACACCAAATTTGAATCTGCCAGGGACACCTCCTCGAGGCTTCGCCTTGTAAAATTTTGCGTGCGGAAGCTGTCGGAAGTCGGCTTTTGCATAGGTTTTACCATCCATAAGTATGCACCCATCGGATTTGGTCAGCAGGTTGTCAAACAGCTTCCGATTATGGGTTCTAGCTACGGTATTCTGCTTGAGTGATCGACTTGGTTGCCTACTGGCGCGGTATGCTGTAAGCATTCGAGGTAGCCTGGGTTGCTTCTGATGGACCTCACGACCTTTCCATGGAGCTGACGGATGGTAGTTCCACTCTGGCGTTTACTTTGAGGCTTACGATTCATCACCCTGTTCATTTTGAGCATGCGCCATACGGTTTTCCTAGAAAAATTCAACACTTTAGCCAGCTTGGACCACGATGCATTTTCCAGGTGATTGTGCACGATTTTTTTTTCTATGCTCCTCTTGCATGGTTACTGTCTCCAAAACAAGAGCGTTTTATAAACTGAAAAAAATATAATGTTACTGTTATTGTTGTTGTCGTCAACAAATAGACGTTGTAGATAGTGTTGGGTATGGAAAAATAATAACAATTAACATAATAACAATAAATATTGAATATATCAAAACTCGAAAGCTGAGCGTTGAGTAACGTCATACTCAATTTGAGAAGAATTAAGTTGGTGTGGAGCGAGGGGGGCGACACATCTAAATCTCAATTCTAGATGCTCAAAAAATCTCACTACTAGCGAATAAATCTTCGAAAAATCTTCTTTCATTTCTCGCATCTACTTGCATCGCGCATCATCTTTTTGTAGGAAATCTTCAAAATCCTGATAAATCTTCTTTCTATCTACTCAGCGTACGCGCAGCTAACCACAGCAAAACACAATATTTCCTGCATCGTAGATAGAGTCGCCTCCCTCGGTGTGGAGCAATAATACGATGATTTAAATAAAGGCTTGTGTGTGTCGCCTTCTGCATGATTGGACTAGTCATTTGACTAGTCTTGTAGCGCACGGTTGTGCGCTTGTTTTCCGGATGGTCTTTGTTGCGACAAATGGCCGAGACTTGCAACCTCGGTCAGGTAACGACAAAAAGCTTCCGAAAACGTCCACTCGGAGCGCTGTAATAAGCAAAAGAGTTTATCACATTTCTAAGTGGGCCATGGTTTAGTTCCCAAATAATGCAAGGGCAAATTCCAAGGTTCTTCTAAAAATAATTACAAGAGAGTTCTGATGAGAGCTCTAAGGGTATTCTGAAATGAATACCAATGGAATCGAATTTTGAGTGTACAATATCAATAAAATATGGAGTGGATTTTTTGAGAATTCTAAGGATAATCCCAAGCGCATTTCGAGAAGAATATAGAAAAGTGTGAGAAGAATTTCAAACCTTGAACATTCGAATAGAACTTTTTACAGGATTCTACATAAAATTTTATAAAATTCATGGGAATTCAAAATAGAATCACGATAGAATAAATTAATTCTTGGTTCAATCAAGTGATGGCATAAACATTTGCAAAATTATATTATTTTGCTCTAATACGCTCTCAATATCACGCGTGATATTGGAACAAAATCTTGTAATATTCTGGAGTTTGTCATGCCATGAATAATGGAAACCACGTAGAAGCTATTTACACTGACTTCAGTAAAGTATTTGACAGATTTGACAAACCATTATTACTTTTCAAGCTGTAGAAAGTAGGAATGGAAGCCGGACTTTTGAACGGGCTCCAGTCCTACTTAACAAACCGTAAGAAAATACGATTTCAAAATAAACTTTCAGAACCAATTCTAGTCACTTCTGAGGTCCCCCAGGGATCTCATTTGGGTCCACTTCTTTTTATTTTGTACGTAAACGATATTTCATTCATACTTAAGAACATTAAAGTACTTGTGCATGCAGACGACATGAAGCTCTTCATAGAAATAATCTACTCCAACTTAACGTAATAAAATTGAACGCAATAACATTTAGTAGACAAATTGTAGCTCCTTGCATAAACATACATTTTGGAAACGAAATATTAGACAAATGCTAAATTGTAAGGGACTTAGGTGTAATACTGGACACCAAACTTACATTTGTAGAACATTACAACTGGGCTTCATTAATAGGTTCAGTGGAAATTTTCAGGACCTATTCACTATAAAATTACTGTACACTACATATGTAAGACTTATTCTGGAATACTGCCACATAGTAGGGAGCTCATACACTGCCATACACGAAGAACGCATTGAATCTGTCCAAAAGCAATTTCAGTTGTATGCTATTTGACGACTAAATTGGACTGCATTACCATCCTATGAAGAACGCTGCATGCTCATCCTTTAGACCATTTGGAACTTGAAAATTATTCTATGCAAACATATGCAGAACAACTTTCGCAAAAAAATGGTCCCATAAATCGAATGATGCGCCTGTATAACATAAATTGTGAAGAAATTGGCATCACTTTATCCAGAAATAATGCATAGCATGTAAGTAAAACAGTGTAAACATTGTATGTAGTCTACTTTGATTGACGAAATAAATAAATAAATAAGTGGTGATGGAAGTATCAGGTTTGCTTTCGAGTGCAAAACTCTCTAAACTTAAACCTACTACACGGATAGAAATCTCCGTATACCTTTTGGCAAATTTCTATTGCTGATTATTCATAAAATGTATAAGTCAACTAATAAGCAGACGCTTTGCAAAAAGTTAATGAATCTCATATGACAAATTAAATGTATAAGCGTTCACACATACCTTTTATGCATTCTTACAGGACCTATGTGGTTTGTCTTATGAAATGTATAAGGCTGATGTTTTGGCAAAAATATATAAGTGAAACACATGAATAAAATAATTGATTTTCGTTTCGTGTACAGTTTGGTGATAATTGTAGCTGGTGAGTTTTGTTAGTTTGGGCTACAAAATGGTGAGTTGAAAACCTGGAAGGAGCGGAATACCTAGCCCTGGTCCTCACAAGTTCTTACTTCACGCCTCCCCGAGTCATATGACTAAAGTAAAAAAGACTACCAGCTGAAACATGGACACAGCTGGGTGACGTAGCCTGGGCAATGTTGCCAGTCCGGCAATAGCAAAGTGAAGAGGTGCGACGCGAACACTGGCGCGGTAACCATAGTACGGTGATAGAGGAAATGCTTCACCAAACCCGAACGTCTGTTCACCATGGAGGTGCGGTTCAAAACGGCGTCTGTTCTCCATGTTAGGAGTGGCTGATCATCGTCCTAGTGCCAGCGTGGGACTCTAAACAGAGCTGTGCACGATGGTCCCCGGCGAGACAGAGGGTTGGGGCAGGCCCAACAAGCCGCCCTGAAAAAACATAAAGTTGCAAATACTGAAGAAAGAAATACCGATCGGAACAATCGGTACAGACCAACGCGCGATAGGTTTATCTATGACGAACTTCAACCACGCAACTTCGAAGTCGTAGCACTGCAGGAACTTTGCTGGAGGGGACAAAAGTATGGAAAGGCGGACATCGAGCGGCTACTTTCTACCAGAGCTGTGGCACCACTAACGAGCTGGGAACCGGCTTGTAGTGCTGGGTAAGATGCGCCAACGTGTGATTGGTTGGCAGCCGATCAACGCGAGGATGTGCAAGTTTAGGATTAAGGGCCGTTTCTTCAACTACAGTATCATCAACGTGCACTGCCCACACAAAGGGAGACCCGACGACGAGAAAGAAGCGTTTTATGCGCAGCTGGAGCAGGTGTACGACGACTGTTCGCAACGGGACGTCAAAATCGTCATCGGCGACATGAATGCTCAGGTAGGACGGGAGGCAATGTATAGACCGGCAATCGGGCCAAACAGCCTACATGCCGTATCGAACGACAACGGCCAACGATGCGTGAGCTTTGTAGCCTCTTGGGTTATGGTAGTTTGAAGTACCTTTTTCCCCCGCAAGGATATCCGCAAAGCCACCTGTAGATCACCTGACCAACACACAGAAAACCAAATCGATCACGTTCTATCGACGGGAAATTCTTCTCCGACAACGTCTTCAACGTCCGCACGTACTGCAGTGCGAACATAGATTCGGACCACTTCCTAGTTGCAGTATGCATGCGCTCAAAACTCTCGACGGTGCATAACACCCGTCGAAGTCGAACGCCACGAAGCAACTACGGGACGCCGGAATTGCCCAGGACTACGCGCAGCAGCTGGAAGTTGCACAATCCACAGAAGCGCAGCTTGGCACAGCTTCTCTTGAAGATGGCTGGAGGGATATCCGTTCAGCCATAATTAGTACTGCTGCAGCGGCACTAGGTACTGCAATCCCGGACCGAAGAAATGACTGGTTTGACGGCGAATGCATACTGTTAGTAGAGGAGAAGAATGCTGCAACACCGCACGAGATTGAATGTGGAGCGATACAGACAAGCGCGGAGCAGAGAAAACTGTACTGCGTAAACGACACACGGAAGTTCTACGAGAAGCTAAATAGTTCACGCAAAGGCTACGGGCCGCAAGCCGATATGTGCAAGGACTTGAACGGTAACCTTCTCACGAACGAGTGTGAGGTGTGAGTGAGAGGTGGAAGCAGTACTATGACGAGCACCTCAACTGTGAAGCAGCAGAAAACGAAGGTGGCACGGCAACAGACCTTGGAGCACGCGCAGAAGACGACAACTTCAAGAAGTTGAGGAGGAGATCGGTCGGCTGAAGAACATCAAAGCAACTGGTGTAGATCAACTACCTAGTGAGCTATTAAAATACGGTGGTGAAGCACTGGCTAGAGCGCTGCACTGGGTAATTGCCAGGATTTGGGAGGAGGAGATATTACCGGATGAGTGGATGGAAGGTGTCGTATGCCCAATCTACAAAAAGGGCGACAAGTTGGATTGCTGCAACTACCGCGCGATCACACTGCTGAGCGCCGCCTACAAGGTACTCTCATAAATTCTATGCCACCGTCTGGCACCATTTGCAAGAGAGTTCGTGGGGCAATTCATGGGTGCCCGCGCTACCACGGACCAAATTTTCGCGATTCGGCGGGTTCTGCAGAAATGCCGCGAAGACAACGTGCCCACACATCATTTGTTCATCGATTTCAAATCCGCATACTACACAATCGAGCGAGATCAGCTATGGCAGATTATGCACGAGCACGGATTTCCGGATAAACTGACGCGATTGGTCAAGGCAACGATGGATCGAGTGATGTGCGTTGTTCGAATATCGGGGACACTCTCGAGTCCCTTTGAATCTCGAAGGGGGTTACGGCAAGGTGATGGACTTTCGTGTCTGCTATTCAACATCGCGTTAGGAGGTGTGATCAGAAGAGCTGGGATAGACACGAGTGGCACGATCTTCAGGAAGTCCATCCAGCTTCTTGGCTTCGAAGGTGACATCATGGCACGGAACTTTGAGACATCAGACTGAAGGCCGAAGCTAGACGGATTGTACTTGCCATCAACGCATCAAAGACAAAATACATGAAAGCAAGAGGTTCTAGGGAAGACAATGTTAGCCTCCCACCCCGAGTTCAGATTGACGGTGACGAAATCGAGGTGGTCGATGAGTTCGTGTATTTGGGCTCACTGGTGACCGCCGAAAATGATACCAGCAGAGAAATTCAAAGACGCATTATGGCAGGGAATCGTGCCTACTTTGGACTCCGGAGGACGCTCCGGTCGAATAAAATTCGCCGCCGCACGATGTTGACTGTCTACAAGACGCTGATTAGACCGGTGGTCCTCTACGGCCACGAGACCTGGACTATGCTCGTGGAGGACCAACGCGCCCTTGGTGTTTTCGAACGGAAGGTGTTGCGTACCATCTACGGTGGAGTGCAGATGGATGACGGAACGTGGAGGAGGCGAATGAACCACGAATTGCACCAGCTGCTGGGAGAACCATCCATCGTCCACATTGCAAAAATTGGGCGACTACGGTGTGGGGTGGGCACTTCGTAAGAAAGCCACACGACGACCCAGTGAAAATGGTTCTAGAAAGCGACCCAACAGGAACAAGAAGAAGAGGCGTGCAGCGGGCAAGGTGGATCGATCAAGTAGAAGGCGACCTGCGGACCCTTCGCAGACTACGAGGCTGGCGAAGTGTGGCCATGGATCGAGTAGAGTGGAGACGACTTCTTCGGACAGCAGAGGCCTTAGCCTGATTGGTAAGGTAAGCAAGAGTTTTGTTAGTTTGAATTTTGAAGCAACGATATCACTGCTGGTAATATTATCCGCTGTTTGTTGCTTATTGATATTTGTTAAGTAAAATCAAGCGTGATCATCGGAAGGATTGAGATTCGATTTTTTTGATATTTTTTCAACACTGGAACAATCATTTACACATTGGAAGTAAATCCTAGGATGAATTCCATGATTTTTGTTAGAAGTGTTCTGCTTAGAATTTCAAATTGATTTAAAGAAAATATCGAGGGAATCACAGAGAGATTCCAACATTTATTTTAGATGAATGGTGAAAAGAACTGTCTAAAAGAAACTAATTTTAAATCAAATTTATGTGAACATTAAGAAGAAATCCTGTAAATTTTCAAAAGATGAAACTTTTTTGAAGATACCAGTTTTCTATGTGTTATAGTTTTGGATATATTATTACCCTTTTAAATTTAGTTTTTAATCTTAATTTTTTTACGTAATATATTATAAAGCAAATAGTGAACCACACAAATGTAAACAAAGTAAAACTTCATTTTTGGCTGAAAACAGTATATAGCTGTGTGCTTTTGTTGCAAAGTTATAGCACTTTTTTATATTTATTATACCTTATATAGACAAACCGGAACACTGTCTCAACTACTCTTTTAATAGCTTAGATTTTTAATATAAATTAATGAAGGTTTGGTTAGTGTCAATTTATAAATGAGTTGAATGTTCGCGTTCTTTGCCATTTTCTATACAAAAACAAGCCAAACTGGGCTAACTGCTACTCAACTCTACATGCCACAGTTCAAACATTAGCAGTTTGGTTTGTTTTTGTATAGAAAATGGCAAAACACACGAACATTCAACGTGACCCTATTCACTCATTTATGATTTGGTGCTTCACTAATTTGTAATAAAAAGTCTAAACTTAAAAAAAAGAGTAGCTGAGTTGGCAAATTCTTCCCTCTATGCAGTCAAAAATAGGGTAATATAAAGCTAAAATCGGCTATAACCACATTCTGTCTTGAGAAAAAATATGAAGTTTTACTTTGTTTATTCTTATCTAGAGTATTTTTGGTTTGAAAAGTTAAAAGTTATATCTATAATTAAAAACTGAATTTGAAGGGGTAATCATCGAAAACGTTTTGTTGTTGTTGTGGGGAGTTGAACCACTGCGTCCATTATTTGAACTCTTGTGGTACCCCTGTTTACTGTTCGTATCATGCAAGCTGACCACCATTTAATGAGTGGACAGCTAATTGCCTGGACTCGTCCTTTCCCAGTCAGGTATGATATGGTTTATAAAACCAACTACCTTTCCAGGATTAGCAGACCATATTCCACTAGGTTGTAAGCTAACACTACGAAGAAATTTAGATCTACGCCTGTGTAATGCACCGGAACTGCAGGTTTCACGTTCTATGCTACAGAAACGGCAGATATCGCTCTGAACCCGACCAATGTTCTTCAAATGATATCTACTCGGACAGTACCCAGTTACTAGGCCAGTGTATATACTAAGAGCCCGTTTATTGAGCTCCAAGAGCTGTTTGGCATGTGTTACATTTGGAGTTGTAAATCTTTTCGACTGGTTGCACTTCGTGACGGCCATCCAGTTGTCCATCACCCTTTGTTCTTCCCAGCGTTTGAGCTCCATTTTTACCGTACAGTTTGATATTCCACAGTATGGTTCTGGGCCAATAAACGGTGAATTGGAACCTACTTTTGCGAGATCGTCTGCCCTTTTCATTCCTTTCAATGCCACAGTGTCCAGGAACCCAATATAAATATACTGAGTTCTGTTTGCACAGCTGTCGCAACAAGATAATACATTCCCAGACAATCTTTGATTTACATTTGTAAGCACGAAGCGCTTTTAGTGCTGCTTGACTGTCAGAAAAAAATACAGATATTTGCACATCTATATTTTCTCCTTAGGCAAACACTTACACATTCAAGTATGGCCACGATTTCCGCTTGAAACACTGTTGGATAATGTCCCATCGCTACTGAAATATTTGTCCCAGGGCCAAAGATTCCTGCACCTGTTTGTGTTCCAATTTTTGAGCCAACTGTGAAAAATATGATTGAGCCTTGATGAACGCTAGGACCACCGACTTCCCAATCCGAACGTTTTCACATACGTTGAAGGGAGTGTCATAATTTTCCTCTGGTTTCATTCAGTCTCCATTCATACTCATCACTGGTCCTCTTTGGAAGTATTGTAAAATGCTTAAGTGATCAACCAGGTCACCAGGCATGACTTTTTTAGACTTTTTGAGCTATAGAGCACTTCTTTCCGCTTCTAGTTGCACGTATTCATGCAAGGGCAGTAGATTGAGAATTGCATCTAATGCTTTTGATGGGGTGCTGCGCATCGCACCCGTTAGAGCAATACATGCTACTCGTTGTAGTTTTGCCAGCTTCCTCTGTGCGGTAGCCTCTTTCGTTTTTGGCCACCACACTAACGAAGCATAAGATACTTTTGGACGGATTACTGATGTGTAAATCCACATTGTCATTGCTAGTTTCAAACCCCATTTTCTACCAACAGTTTTGGAGCATAACCACAGGGCACTGGTTGCTTTGTTGATCACAGAATCACTGAGCATTCCAATTCAACTTGGAATCCAGCTTGAGCTCTTTTAGGCTGAACTTCCTCTTTCTATTAAAAGGAACGATTACTACTTTTGACGGATTAATGTTTAGGTCCTCCTTAATACACCAAGATTGGGTAAACATTAGAGCCTGTTGTATTCCTTCTGAAATAATAGCGTCAAACTTTCCTCTAACTACGACCAGTATATCATCCGCAAAGCCCACAACTTAGAAACCTTTCGAATCTAGGCTTCTTAGAAGGTCATCTACAACTAAAGACCACATTAGTGGTGAGCGGACTCCTCCTTGAGGACAGCCTTTCGTTGCCTTTACTGTTATAGATGAGCTTCCCAGCCCAGAAGTGACTCATCTTTTTGCAAGCATAGTATTAATCCAGTTGACGATGTGCCTGTCGAAGTTCCTTTTCTTCATGGCGTCCACCATAGAAGAATAGGATGCGTTGTCAAAAGCTCCTTCAATATTCAAGAAAGAACAAAGTTCGATTTCATGAACTGAAAGTGATTTTTCGATTTTAGTTACCAAAGTATGGAGAGCAGTAACTGTTGATTTTCCAGATTGATACGCAAACTGAAAATTAGATATTGGATGCGTTAACATGTAAGTTGAATTGATAAAGTAATTCAACACCTTTTCCATAGTCTTCAGTAAAATTGATGAGAGACTAATGGGCCTAAATGCTTTTGGCTGCGTTTTA
This sequence comes from Ochlerotatus camptorhynchus, assembly GCF_037179485.1. Taxonomy (NCBI): domain Eukaryota; kingdom Metazoa; phylum Arthropoda; class Insecta; order Diptera; family Culicidae; genus Ochlerotatus; species Ochlerotatus camptorhynchus. The sequence goes on along the minus strand of NW_027040513.1, from coordinate 2,386,600 downwards.
TCACGCCTCCCGTTTTTCGGTTTTTATATAACTCTTACCAATCTCCATTTTGATGGAATGTAGTTTAATCTTAAACTCGCCTTATAAATCTTAGTTAGAGACGGAATCAGCATTGCTTCACCGTTTTGAAGTAGTGCCGGGAATATGCCATCCACACCCGTAGATTTAAAAGGCTGAAAAGATCTCACAGCATTCTACACTCTGGCAATTGTAAAAATTTCATCAGCTATATCTGGTATGGTGTTTTTTGTTCTCTGAGACACTGGCGAGGGTTCTATAGAACATATTTCACCAAAAGAATCAGAATTATCTGATTCCACACACAATATAGAACCTGGAAAATGTGTTTCCACCATTAAATTTAAAGTTTCAGAGGGAGATTTGGTAAAAGCTCCATCATGACATTTAAGATTACCAAGTTCAATCGTATGGTCTTTCGCAAGAGTTTTCTGTAATCTCGCGACTATAGGAGTACTGTTTATATTTTTACACATTTGAATCCAAGATCGCCTCTTAGATTTCCGTATTTCACGACCCATATATCAAAAACTATTAGAAATGGAGAACTGGTATTTTGAACAAAGTTTCAAATTTCGAGTAGCTTTACAACTTTACTCATAAAAGTGCCCTTCTATCTCTTTAGTGGAAAAAGTTAAGTTGATAAAAAAATTTCATACTAGGTCATGATAAATTTCTGAAATTATAGAATTGTGGCCATTACTAATGAGAAAAATTCCTCTAAAGGCACGTTTTTTATTAAGTCAATAGTTTATACACAATTTAATTAATCCTTCATTGTCAAAACAAATTTTCCTACACCCCTTTTTCGAAACCTGGCTACGCCCATCTGCCTGCGCTTGAACTCTGCATTGAGCTACTAAAAAAGCGAGGTATGAGTGCATGAGAGGGAAAGAGGGTTGTTGTGTTGTGTCAACTAATTTCGATTATCGAGATGTGTATGACGGTGTGATTAAACACACTTGATGATTGGCGCAGTAACCCGGAGAGGGCGATAAATTGATTTATGAAGTTGGTTGTGATGATAAACAGGAGCTCGGATGATCGGTAGTGCAGGAGAAGTGAAAGGTGATTTTGATGCAGCTATGCTCGATGGCGTTTATAGCAGATTTATAGGATGTTGTTCGCACGGGTGAAATCCCCGTACAGAGCCAATCCTGACGTTGAATCAATATTTCAAATGGTGCATCCCGAGTTTTACCGTTAAATTTAATTACAATTCCAGTTCTCATATTCACATCACTGAACTACAACTCCGCTGCTGAATGTTAAATTGCACATTTTCGTAATCAAATCAAACTTAAATGGCTGCACTCATCTCCATAATCGCTTTGCCGGTATTTAAATTTCATCCGAAGTGCATCTTTTGTTTACCAACAGCCTACACCTCAAACAATGGCGAAAACGTTTCACTCTATATTACCAACCAGTTAGTACGCTAATTCAATTCACGAGAAATGATCTTCATTCTTCAATTGAATATCAAAACAGAATGCAAGAAAAATAAAAGAGGATATCAGCGTGATCCCTTTCCCACAAAAACGCCCACATCAAAACCGAGACAGCTTCCACCGGCGAACGAAGCCAATCCAATCAAATCAATCACCTGTTAGAGCATCACACCAGCACCCTCCCTTTCCAATGTTTCCATCGGTGGGTGGCAGAAAAGCGGGTGCGAGGTGGTCTGATTGGGCGTGGGACGCTGTTGGCATAAAAAAATGTTGATTATTTAGCAATTTATCATTTCTCGGAAACGGAGCCAAGCCCTAGCTCAATATTTTTTCTTTTTTCTCACGCCTTCCACCCCTTCGGTTGGGTGGTGGTGTGATTGAGAAGATAATCGAAATTGTAACCGAACGAATCAATCAGCAGAATAGCTTCTGATGCGGCAAGCGATGATATGATGGAAACGAAGGCACGGCACAAAAGGAAAGGACGGGGAAAGGACTTCCGGTGTAGCTGTCAATTTCGGTTCGGGGCATGTGGGACTTGTTGGTGATTTCATTTGTATCGAATGGTGGTGTTTTTTTTTTGGTTACGGGAAATTGTTGATGATGCATTATAATGTTTGGCGGTAAATTAATATTCCATAACGCAACAATCATTTAACTGAAATGCACAATTATTCTCTCATGTTTCCCAAGTATCGAATTCATCTCATTATAATCGAATGATTTTTTTTTATTTAATAAGGAAGGTTTCTTGTTACTAACAGAAATAGCTGAAAGTCTAATCAAGCTATAACTAGAGAAAACATATTGACGCAATTGGGCTGGAAACCGCTTCCTTGTAAACACTACCAATTTAGTTTTTTTGGGGTGAAAACTCGAACCCTAAATTCCTTGCCCGGAAAGACAGATTATTTAGGAAATTTTCTTTCCTTTATTTAACGTCGGTCTCTGTTCCGCAATCTAGTGCCAATCACCGACGGACATCGATTGCCATCCATTGACGACAATCGAATGTGCAGGAAGGCAGCTTCCACACCTGCGTAGGATATCGCACCCATTCAACACACACACATGAGCCGGGACCAACGGCTTTACATCCCTTCCGAAGGAAGACGTGACCAGAGATTTTTATGCCTCAGAAAAATCCCACCGACCTCGGCTGGGATTGAACTCAGACCCATTGGGGTGAGAAAGCAGTCACGCTTACCACTACACCACCGGCGCCGGCTTTTAGGAAATTTTGCATTGGTCTTTGCAAGATTTCCGCACGTGGACCTCTCAGGGAAACCACGGCTGTCTAAGCGTGCATCGATTATCTAAGCAGTTATCAATATCTTTGACATAGAAATTATAAAGTAAAGGACTTAAACATGAACCTTGGGGTAAGTCAAAGTAGCTTATTCTAGAAGTTGTCAGTTGACCTAGATTGAAGGTCATTTGTTTTTCTGACTGCAAATTATACAAGAAATGATTCAAAATACCGGGTAATCCACTACTGTGCAAACTGTCTGACAGTATGTTTATGGAAACAGAATCAAATGCGCTAATGGTCAATTCTCATGCAAAATCTGCGCTGAATCCTTAAATGAAGTCAGAAAAAATCTCAGTAGGATAATACAACTTAACCAAATAAGATATACTTCTTACTAAAAATTCACAAAGAGTTAACTAGAATTTTTGCATTTTCACTAAATCGATGATAACTTCCTTTTGGATTCAAGCCGATTTTTCCCATTCATATCAAATTTTCTGACACCACTGCGTCCTAGCAAGAAGTACGGTCGACCTTTTTCGCGCTCCGTTAATTTGGAAGTTTTCTCGCTATTATCTGACGTAAATAATCAGTTTTTTTTCTCGCTTAATGATTCCTGGCATAATTCCCGATAAATTTATCAAAAAGCGAGTTTTTTTTCTGAGAAGAAAGTGTGTTTTCGGCATCATCGAAAATTGTTTTTGCGATTGGCAATTCGCCAATCATTTTGCGCACCATCGGTGCGTGGTCACGCATACCTGCACACGGATCATCGTCATCGAGTGTCAGCATCTGCCTCCACATTTAAACCGCTCATCCATCATCGTGTGTTCAGCTGAGTGCCGAGCCTCATACAAGCACACACCAACGAAGACCGCCCGCACACGCGGATCGAAGATCATCCAAGCTGCGCGTCGCTCCGCTGCTGCTGTGTAAACACTCGGTGGTAGTAGTATAGGATTATCAGATAAGTTTTTGTTCTTGTTTCTTTCTTTTTCCCATCAGCTAAATTTTAAGTTTGTGTTTCTGTGTTAGTATTTTTTTTTTTCGTGTATTGTGTCCGAGTAATTTTGTTTATCGTTGCAGTGGTAGAGCGTTTTTCGCTCCCACTAGTACGGCAAAATGGACATTTTGTTGGAAGACGAAATGGACGTTTAGTCGGAAGATGACACCACTTTGCCACGCGATAGCAAGAAGGGTCGAAAACGTCTGTCATCCCAGAAATCAGATGATGCCATCCCTGGTTCGTCATCTCAGTCTGGTAATGGACAGGGACAGATAAGCCCCCGATCGCGAGCCTACCCAGAAGACTCGACTGGCCCATGGGTTGTTTACTTTCAGCCCAAAAACAAACCTTTGAATGTAATGCAAATTACTAATGATCTGACGAAGCGGTTCTCGACCGTGACCGAAGTCTCGAAGGTGAGGTACAATAAACTTCGCGTTGTCGTCTCTAACCTGAAACAAGCTAACGAGATTGCTGCCTCCCAGTTCTTTACACTCGAGTATAGAGTGTACATCCCAGCTCGTAATGTGGAGATTGAAGGTGTGGTCACCGAAGCGAGCCTGACCACCGAGATCTTGGCGAAGCAGGCGGTTGGCCGTTTCAAGAACCCCTTGCTTCCCACGGTTGAGATACTAGAAGTCCAGAAGCTGAACTCAGTATCTTTCAGCGAGGGTAAAAATAGATTTACCCCCACAGACTCGTTTCGGGTGACCTTTTCTGGTTCAGCCCTTCCTCACTACATCGAGTTGGGAAAACTTCGGCTACCTGTGCGTTTGTTTGTTCCTCGGGTCATGAACTGCCAAAACTGCAAACAGTTGGGACATACGGCCTCTCACTGTGGCAGCAAGGCACGCTGTTCCAAATGCGGGGAGAAGCACGAGGATGGCGCCTGCACTGTCACTGCACCAAAATGCGTGTACTGTAAGGGAACTCCTCATGGTCTCTCGTCGTGCCCGGCGTACAAACAACGCGAGGAGAAACTAGAACGCTCTCTTAAGAAGCGTTCCAGGCTGTCTTTTGCAGCAATGCTAAAAACAGCCACGCCATCAACCAACGACAAAAATCCCTTTGCTGTTTTGTCTGATGACGAATCTGGAATGCGGCGCGAAGGATGCGTAACCGCTCTTCGAACAACGAGAGCGAGGAGTACTCAGATCGTTGGATCCTCAAGTTCGCGCGAAAAGTATGTTCAGATTCCGTGCCGGCACAGATGATTCCTCGTGAAACGACGAATTTGGTAGACGAGATCAGCCAGCCTTTTTCAATGCTGGAACTCTCACTCGCGCTCCTTTCGTGTAGAAACTCGGCACCGGGGGCTGATAGAATCAAGTTCAACTTGTTGAAGAACCTCCCAGACGTTGCTAAGAGGCGCATGTTGAACTTGTTTGGTCAGTTCCTGGAGCTTAATATTGTTCCGGATGATTGGAGGCGGGTGAGAGTTCTAGCCATTAAAAAGCCTGGAAAACCCGCGTCAGATCACAACTCGTATCGTCCCATTGCGATGTTATCGTGTATTCGAAAATTGTTGGAGAAAATGATCCTTTTTCGCTTGGACAAATGGGTTGAGACGAACCACCTACTCTCAGATACTCAATTTGGATTCCGTAGGGGCAAGGGAACGAACGACTGTCTCGCGTTGCTTTCCACAGAAATTCATTTCGCTTTTGCTAACTAAAAAAGAGCAAATGGCTTCTGTCTTCTTGGATATTAAGGGGGCTTTTGATTCAGTATCGGTTGAAGTCCTTTCAGACAAACTCCACGCTTGTGGCCTTTCTCCATTAATAAATAACTTTTTGTACAATTTGCTGTCAGAGAAACATATGAGCTTTTTTCATGGAAACTCTACAGCTTCACGATTTAGCTACATGGGTCTCCCCCAGGGCTCATGTTTAAGCTCCCTTCTGTATAATTTCCACGTCAGAGAAATTGACAATTGTCTAAGTGACAACTGCACGCTGAGACAACTTGCAGATGACGGAGTAGTGTCTATGACAGGGTGCAGAGAGGCCAACCTGCAAGGACCCTTACAGGATACCTTAGACAATTTGTCTACTTGGGCTATCCAGCTAGGTATCGAATTCTCCACGAAGAAAACTGAGTTGGTCGTTTTTTCTAGGAAGCATATCCCAGCACAACCGAAGCTTCAACTTTTGGGTAAGCCGATCACTCATTCCATGTCTTTCAAATATCTTGGGGTCTGGTTCGATTCAAAATGCACCTGGAGATCCCACATTGAGTATCTTAAGCGGAAATGCCAACAAAGGATCCATCCGCAAGATCTTCTAACGTTGTACCGGACAACGATTTTATCGGTTTTAGAGTACGGTAGTTTTTGCTTCCAGTCGGCGGCTAAAACGCACATCATCAAACCGGAACGGATCCAGTATCGCTGTCTTCGTATCGCGTTAGGATGTATGCACTCGACTCATACGATGAGTCTCGAAGTGTTAGCGGGCATGTTGCCACTCTCTGATGGGTTTTCAGAATTATCCCTCAGGCTCCTCACCCGTTGTGAAATTATGAACCCACTGGTGATTGCAAACTTTGAGAAGCTTCTTGAGCTAAACCCTCAAACTCGTTTTATGTCATTGTACTACGTGTACATAACACAGGATGTCAGCCCTTCGCAGCATAATCGCTATCGTGTTTGCTTCTCCGACTTCGACAATTCTGTTCATTTTGATTTATCGATGAAGCAAGAGATTCGCCGAATCCCAGAGCATCATCGTTCCATGATTGCTCCGTCAATTTTCGCTGCAAAGTTTGGCCAAGTTGATTCCGCAAGATCGTTCTTCACAGATGGATCACTAATAGAGGCGTCCGCTGGTTCTGGTATTTTTAACGAATTTTATAGCGCCTCTCGAATGCTTCATGCTCCTTGTTCCGTATATGTTGCTGAACTGGCGGCAATACATTATAGCCTCACTTGCACCAGATCACTATTTTATTTTTACGGATAGTCTCAGTTCTGTCGAGGCTATTCGCTCCATGAGGCCGGTAAAACACTCCTCGTATTTTCTCATGAAAATACGAGAGCTTCTAAGTGCTTTATCTTTAAGATCTTTTGTCATCACCTTTGCATGGGTCCCATCTCATTGCTCGATTCCGGGCAATGAGAAAGCGGACTCGCTTGCAAAGGTGGGCGCTATGGAAGGCGATATTTACGATCGACAAATCGCCTACGACGAATTTTTCTTCATTTATCGTCAACAGTCACTCACCAGCTGGCAAAATAAATGGAGTGAAGGGAGTTTGGAACGATGGTTATATTCAATTATCCCTAAGGTGTTCAAAGGTTTGGAGGTGGGTCGAGACTTCATTCGTGTGATGTCTCACCTCATGTCCAATCTATTTATTTATTTATTTATTTATTTCATCAACCGATGTAGACTAGTACAAATACATATACAAATTTGTTTTTCTTAAGAATATTAAAAAATATATTGTCAGCTATTATATTTTTACTTCCTACGAGTTATGATTCCGTATGGAGTTAAAATATTGTTTTAGTTTATGCCGAGACATTGAAAAGTCAATGGTTTCGCAGTATTGATTGTAAGACGCCATCATGCGATTTAATGGCCCAAATTTTGCATAATTTGTGCGATGATGGGTTACGGCAAATAAATTTCGATTTCTGAGTTGTCGAGTAGGTACATAAAAATTTAATTTTGATAAAAGTTCTGCTGAGTTAATGCGCTGCGAAACGATATCGTTTACAAACGAAACCATTGCATATTCACGACGCTCTTTTAATGTTTGTATGTTTATAAGCATGCAGCGTGCTTCATATGATGGAAGAGGAAATGATGTCCAACCTAATTTACGAAGGGCATATAATAGAAATTGCTTTTGTACTGATTCTAATCTTTCTTCGTGCGTGATTGAAAATGGAGACCATACAATGCTGCAATATTCCAGTATTGACCTCACATAGGCAATATATAGTGTTTTAATTGTGTATGGGTCCTGAAAGTTATAGCAAAAGCGCTTGATAAAGCCTAGCATGTTATTTGCCCTGTGAATAATTGTATTGTAATGGTCTATGAAAGTTAGTTTGGAGTCTAAGATAATCCCTAAATCCCTGACTCTTTCACATTTTTCTACATTCTGATTTCCTAATGCAATTGAAATGTTTGATGGTGTTCTTTTTCTGCTAAATGATATTAAGTTGCATTTTTTTACATTCAGTTCTAATAGGCTTTTTTTACACCATGTGTAGAATATGTGTGTTTCACTCTGGAATATATTGATGTCTTCATCATTTTTTATTTCCAAAAAGAGCTTCATGTCGTCGGCATAGATTAGCAATTTTATTTTTTTGAGAATGAAGGAAATGTCGTTTACGTACAGAATAAAAAGAAGAGGTCCCAGATGAGAGCCTTGCGGGACTCCTGAGGTGACTTGAATTGGGGTCGATTTCTTTCCGATGAATTTAATTATTTGTTGGCGGTTAGTTAAATATGATTCAAGCCATTTCAGGAGTCCTGGCTCAATTCCAATTTTTTTCAATTTGAAAAGAAGAATTGGTATGTCAATTCGGTCAAATGCCTTGCTAAAGTCTGTATAGAGAGCTTCTACGTGGTTTCCATTATCCATTGCATTTAATGAATAGTCTATAAATTCAAGTAAATTTGTCGAGGTCGAACGTCCTTTAAAGAAGCCGTGTTGCATGTCAGTAATTCTATTTTTGGTTTGAAGAAATAATTTTTCATTTACAATTGCCTCGAAAAGCTTTGGAATGCAAGAGATAATGGCTATTCCACGATAATTACGTACGTCAGATTTTCGGCCAGATTTAAAAATAGGTACTAAAAATGAGCTTTTCCATATTTTTGGGAAGGTTCCGGATTCCAGTGACATATTAAAAAGCCAAAACAATGGAGCAGTGAGTTCCATTGCTAGACTTTTTAAAAATACTGGAGGAATTCCGTCAGGTCCAGGACCTTTTGAGGCGTCTAAATTCTTTAAAGCCTGCAAAATATCCTGCACTGGAAGTTGATTGACGCCAATGTCCCTTGAAAATTCTGGATGAAATGCAAAATAATCGCGGTCGCGATCTTCATCGGAAAATGTCGTATAGATTTCTTGAAAAAAAATTGCAAAAAGCTTACAATTTTTTTCCGAGCTATCCCCGACACGTTCGTCAAGATGCATTATTGATGGAAAATTGTCAGATTTTAATTTGGTTTTTACGTAATTAAAGAAGTTCTTTGGGCAGGACTTTATTTCAAGTTCAGTTTTTGAATTAAATTCTTCAAATGCATTACTGATGGCTAAATCTAGTTGATCGCATAAGTCCCAAATTTTCTAGATGATCGCATAAGCCAAATTTTCACTATTATTGTGTTTTTTGTAATGTTTATGTGCTTTCTGTTTTCGATTTTTTAAGTTTTTTATTTGTCTGTTATACCAGACTGGATTTTTTGTGCTTCTGTAGCGTCTTTTTTTCTTCAAAGGTATTTCTTCCAAAATTATTCCTGATAAAATTTGGTAGAAGATGTCTACAGCAGTTTCGACCTTTCCTTCATTCCTTAGAATTATTTGCCAATTGACGCTGTTTAATTTATGTTTGATTTTTTCGTAGTCTGCTAATTTGTATTCAAAGACTTCCTCGTATTCGCAGTCGTTGGGTCTTTGGTATTCGTGTACGAATCACTATTGGTTAAACTCCCACTTGTTCCGCGTTGGACTGGGGGACAGCAATCTCTGTGAATGTGGACAAGGCTACCAGGACGCAGATCACATTATTTGGTCATGTGCTGAGCACCGTGGAGTCAGATCCGAGTTGTACGATTCCCTTCGGGCTCGAGGTAGACAACCTAATGTTCCAGTTCGGGATATTTGGGCTAGACGCGATCTGGAGTTTATGCAACTAATATATGTTTTCTTGAAGAATATTAACCATAGATTGTAAGTTTGATTAACTTTGTGTTTAGTTTGTATTGTGTATGTGTGTGTGTTTTTTGGTAGATTTGTTTCTGTAATAATTGGATAATTACAAATGTGATATAACGTCGATAGGATTAAGCATATGTTTTAGAAATAGTGAAATTTTTTAATTATAAATCAAATTCAAAATCTCCTTTTCCCTCTCCCGATCCAAACAATTGTCATCCACTAACTTCGAGAAGAAATCGGTTCAAATCCTTTAATTTTAGATTTAAGACATTTATAATGTATAAAGAAAATGATAACTTGGCTCTGTAAAGTTTATTCAATTGAGCCTGTACAAATAAAGTAATTAACAAAAAAAAATATCAAATTTTCTTTGGTTTTAGCTGGCTGCAAGGCTCAACCACTACAAATATTGTTTGTGTGTTTTTCTAACTTGAAACTGAAATTATTTTTTCTATGAAATCAACAAAAAATTAAAAAATTCAACAAACTATTAATGAACAACAATACCACGAAATAAAATTTTCTCACCTTTAATTTGGATTCTCCCGCAAATCGAGATTATAAACATATTCGTTCAAATTTTGCACCGTTGTTGAGGACCTCAATGCGCATGGAAAGAGCAGTGGAGCACAGGGGGTTGTAAAGTTGGCCCACCCTTATGTACACCCTTACTCACTTCAATATCGAGTTGGAAAGAGTAATTGATGTGAATGTTAATCAAATAGGAAGTATAATTCAAGAGTAACTATTCAAATCGACGTATCCGCTTTTGTGAACAATCACTTCAATCGACGATTTGTCTTAACTGATAACTCACCCACGCAAACAAACACCATCATTAGGTAGGGGTATTTTCTCCCTACTAGATGGTGTTGTTAGTTTTTGTAAGTGAGCTAGCAGTTGCCACAAATCGTCGATTGAAGTGATTGTTTGCAAAATAAGATACGTCGATTTGAATAGTTACGCTTGAATTATTTGAAAAATACCTAGCGAGATTTTAAATCTATGTTGCTCTACCGCGTCGCAAATTATGAATTGTCGAAATTATTCGTTCATCCCAGAATTAATTCATTTCGCATGTTTATCCATTATGAATTTCCATTAAAATAATTCGTACCGAAGTCTTTGATCATACATTATTCACACGCTGTTCTTCAAACCTCAGCTGAGCGGCTGCCGTAGAATTTTTCCGGAACAAACGAACTGGAGGAAAAACAGCGGGTAATGTGGAAAACGAAAAAAAAAACAAATCCGGGACACGAGATTTGCGGGGAACGAACGTGCCGAGTTCAAATTGTACCAACAACGAGCAGCTGGCTCGTTTTCATCTGCTCTAATGAAGTGGAATTTCGATACAATGCCCTGCCCATGTAAGTGAGTGAATATGTAGGTAAGTGTGTTTTTGTACGTTTGGTGGAAATGGTGGAAATGGGGCAGGCAAGTGAATCCCGACCGAGATACACCAAAGAAGCATACAAGCTGGCTAGGGTGCTACACTAAGAACATTCAACATTCGGCAAAAAATCGCTATTTGTATGCACGATCCTCGTCCGGTACGTACGTATATGCACGCTAGGCTGGTTCAAAGCTTGTTGAAGTACCTGCAGAAAGCGAAAGTTTCTTGGCCAGTTTGAACCAGTCTAGCGTGCATCGAGGATGTCTCTAGCTTAAACCGGTTTCAGGGCATGGATTTGTGTCGGTGTTTGAAGCAAAAGTACAGCGAAGGTAGTAGGTTAGCAGCTCCACGCCAAATGACGAAACGATCTGAAGCGACCATCTCCAATTGACATGAAACTTTGCATCATTGTTTGTTATTGTCAATCATTCGAATTTGAGCCGAAAATTCAGCCATTTTTACTCTCGCAAAAAAAAATATCTTATGCCCAACCGGTTTGCGTTTTGGGCGGGAAATGCTGCATTATGGGTAGTTGAAAAATATCGAATACGGGTCATTCCAGCTCAAGTAGTCGATGTCACCTATTTGAGCCAAACTTGGCCAAAACGCTTATTCTGGCATTCTGAACAAATGACTTTTTAGATTTTTCTCTGAAGTGCCTAGATCTCTTTTGGCGACAACCCTGGATTTTCGAGATTCAAAAAAAAAATCATCTTTCAGAAGAGATTACTTTACAACCAAATAAGCTATTCGTGGTCTTAGAACGTCAATTTGATGGTTTTTTCTTATCTAGATTCTTATAAATTTACCCAAATTTTGTTTTTGTTATAGTAACTACAGTAAACAGGCTGATTACTGGCACGTATTCAAATTGTCAAAAAATGGGCTATTTTCACCATGGGTGGGATTTTTTATTTCTTAATATTTTGGGCACAAATTTTCAGCACCCTTTGAAAAACTCTTCTACTTGATGTGTTTCCAAGGGCAAATGATTTGGACAAACAGTTTTTGAGATATGACCAGATGAGTGAGAGGTAGTTTTGAGCACAACGATTTGGCTGTATCCCATAGGAAAGTTTGCCAGTGTATTCACTGACGACCATATTAACCTGGCTGCCAGGAACGTTCCAGTAAATGATCAAACGCTGGGTTCAATTGATGTTAATGCTGAGATGATTTCTAAGGCCGTGACTCTGCTCAAGTCATCCTTCAATCCTGGACCTGATGGAGTTCCATCTGTATTTTTGAAGAGACGTATTGCTAGCTTGTTAATTCCGCTTCTTCGCCTGTTCCGAATGTCGCTCTCCAGTGGTATATTTGCATATTGCTGGAAATTTGCGCACATGTTTCCCGTCCACAAAAAAAGGAAGGAAACGAGTTGTGGATAACTATCGAAGAATTACATCGTTAAGGGGAAGCTCACCGGCCCAAAAATAAAAAAATATTTTCGGTACGTTTTTGTTTTTCTAAAAATATTGGGAAAAATTATCAAAAATCCAATAAAATTAGTTTCTTCCTTAGATTTTTGTCAAAAATTACATGCAAAAACATTTTTTCTATCCCATCATGAAAAAAATGGGACTCTCAGAAAAACCGAAAAGTTGATGTTTTGTGGTTTTTTGAGTCCAACTTTATGCCATAATGACTTATAAAAATGTTTTTGCACGTGAATTTTCTTTGAAAAATTAAAAAATATGTGATTTTCTTAGAATTTTGATATCTTTTTCCAATATTTTTAGAAAAATCAAAACGTAATTATTTTTTTCGGAGCGGTGAGCTTCCCCTTAAGGGCAGTTTCGAAGCTATTCGAGCTAGTGATTATGGAATCGTTGCTGTCCCATTGCAAGCAGTATTTGAGTGCTGATCAACATGGGTTTACTGTTGGCCGCTCTACAACCACCAATCTGCTGTGTCTCACATCGTATATAACCGAAAGCAGGGCGGATCGGGTTCAAACGGACGTTATTTATTCAGACCTATTGCATGCTATTGAGATTGCTAAACTCGGCAGGCTCGGTGTATGCGGTAATCTTCTGAGTTGGTTACGATCATATCTTACCGGTCGACAACTAAAGGTTGCCATAGGAGATTGCAGATCAGCTAGCTTCTTCGCCACATCAGGTATACCTCAGGGAGGTCACATGGGACCGTTAATTTTTATACTGTACTTCAACGACGTGCAACTGGTCATCGAAGCTCCTCGGTTATCATATGCAGATGACCTCAAAATCTTCCTATGAATCTGCCCATTGCTGACTGTCACTTTCTTCAACGTTAGCTGAATGTATTCGCTAGTTGGTGCATGTTAATCAGAATGGTAGTGAACCCAGCCAAATGCTCCGCTATTACGTTCTCACGAAAATAACAACCGATAATATTTCGCTATAACCTGCTTGGGTAGACAATCCCACTGTGAATCAGGTGAAGGACTTGGGTGTGATCTTGGATTCGCAGCTTTCAGTCAAGCAACACATTGCATATGTTGTTGATACGGCGTCAAGAACTGTAGGGTTCATATCTACTGTCTAATATCTCTCTATTGTTCGCTTGTTCGATCGACGCTTGAGTATTGTTCAGCGGTTTGGAACCCAAACAACAACAACGATGCCGAGAGAATTGAATCTGCGTTGAGTAGATGGGCTTGGAATGATCCGTTTCGATTACCCAGCTACGAAAGCCGGTGTCAACTTATCAACCTAGAACTTCTCCGGACTAGAAGAGACACAAGCAGAGCCCTAACCGTGGCCAATATCCTACAAGGAAAGACAGATTTTGAGGCTATCCTGAGGCAAATTGACCTAAATGTTCAACCCCGATTGCTTCGTAATAACCTTTAAGCTGGGTTTAAACAGGGCAAGTCAATTGATCAAGTCAGTTTAATTCAACTGACTTGAATGCGAATTGAACGTGTAAACCATGCCATTCAATTTACTTGATCAACTCACTTGAATTGAAAAAAGTTGAACCAGGCTCAACTTTTCAAGCCAATTGAATTCAACTGAGTTGATCATTTGACTTGCCTGGTTCAACTTTTTTCAGCTTGATCAATTGAGTTGCCCTGTCTAAACCCAGCTTTATGCTAAGACTGCCTCTACGTCGCACACATTATGGAGCATACGGTGCGATTTGCGGACTGCATAGAACATTCAACAGAGTTGCATCTGTTTTCGACTTTCATCTCTCCCGTGATGCGCTTTGTCGAAAGTTGTCTTCTGTTTTTCGCCGGCATGAGTAACTGACTATGAGAGAGTCTGACGTTTGCTTATGGATTTTCTCATAGGAGTAAAGAGCTACAGAGTCGCCGTCAACCCCATTTGCCGGATTAGCGCTGGCACTCTGCCTCCCGGACGGTTATACGTGTGTGAGTGGTGGTTTTCTCGCTTTCCGAGAAGTTTTAGAATCGAGAAAGAAAACATGATTCATCATGTTTGCGAGCAACAGAAGATTTAACGTGCTCCAGTTACTACAGTAACTTACCAGCCTTAATTGTTATGATATATATCTAAGTACAGGCCGGACTCGATTATCTGAAGCAGTGTTCGGAAAAACTCAAAAATTCAAATCTCATGCATGAGTTTATGCGTCTATGAGTTTTGCCTTGCAAAATTCAACGTCGCAAAATTCACTGATGTGTTTTCAGGTTCAAAAATTCATAGCTTTATATTTTGGCGTTATTCATTATTATTCCTATTGTTTGCGCATCAGGGGTTGGAAAACTAACACAACATGCATAGGCATGATATCAATTGACGTTTGAGTGGTTTTTATGAGTTTAAAGCTGGAATGATTTTTCGGCGTTGTGAGTGTGAGTGCGTGAATATGCATGATAATCTCAAGCGTGAATTTTGTTTGCCGCATTCGTACGCGAGTTTATTCTCGCAGGGAGGCTCAATGAATGAGATTTGAGAATGATTTTCCGAACACTGATCCAGAGGCTCGATTAACCGGAGGCTCGATTATCCGGGACTCGATTATCCGGAGAAAATGGCTCGATTATCCGGATTCATATTTTTTTTACCTATATTGCAAATTATTTTTCATAAACCGCTTGGAAAACCGACTTTCGTTCCAAGGACGAGTAACATACATCGTTCGTCTCATTCTGACAAGATCGGGAAATGACTATATTTAAGTGTTTGTGTGCCTTTGTTACAAAATCCGGCGTTAAGGGGTTTTGGATTACCTTTGACTTGAAAGGAATCAAACATATCATGTGCCACAACAACATACAAAAACTGAATCCCATGATGTTCCGTTCACTAATTACGTCACGTTTCAGGGGGGGGGGCGGTCTTACGGCAACCGAACAAAATTTTTGAAGATCCGTAAAAAAAAATGTACCAAAGGGCCTTTAACCCTCCGTTACTCGCGCTGTTGTACTTTATACAACACACACAGGGTTTCCATTGCCATTTTGTTGCTGAGTTACCAATCGATCTGAAACCAACGAGTATTCCTCAAAAAACTCGTTTTGATCTAAACAAGCTTAACTTTGATTACAGTAAACACCTAAAAAATGCGGATAATAGGGAATATGTAAATGAAAACCGCGTAAACTGTGACTATACTACGTGGGATTTAACTTAACTGATTACAACATGGAATATATCAAGATCCTGACCAGATAGAAAGTTAGTTGTCTCCGACAAAGTTGTTGAGGAGATCATAGCCTTGTCGCTGGCGGACAGTAGTTCAGAATTTTCTCACTACGTAGCGCTAATATACATGTGAAATTCTCGCATGTGATATATCTCGAGATCCTGACCAGATAAAAAGTTACTGTCTTTCACAAAGTTTTTCAGGAGATCAAAGCTTTGCTTGGTGCTCAATAGTTCAGAATTTGCTCACTACGCGACGCTAGTATACACGTGAAATTCTCATATAAAATATCTTGATTATAGAAAGGTACTGTCTTCGGCATAGTTGTTCAGGATGTCAAGGCTTTTTCACAGGTGGACAGTAGTTCAGAGTTTTCTCACTTTGCGGCGCTACTATAGCTGTGAAACTCTTGCATATAAAATATCTCTAGATCCTGACAAGATAGAAAGTAAATGTATTCGGCAAAGTTTTTCAGGAAGTCAAGATCTTTTTTTTGGGTGACAATAGTTTAGAATTTTTTCACTATGCGGTGCTAGTATATACGTGCTTTTCTCCCATATTCAATAGCTCGAGATCTTGATCAGCTAGGAAAGTTGCTGTCTTTGGCAAAGTTGCTAAGGGGGTCAAGACTTTTTGGCTGATAAACAGTAGTTAATAATTTTCTCACCACGTGGCTTTAGTATACATATACACTTCTCGCATATGCTATATCTCGAGACCCTGATCAGATAGAAAGTTGTTCAGGAGGTCAAGGTCTTTTGGTTGGTGGACAGTGGTTCAGATTTTATTCACTTCATGATGCTAGTATACATGTGAAATTCTCGCATTTAAAATATCTCACGTTCTTGACCTGATAGAAAGTTACTGTCTTGAACAAAGTTGTTCAGGCCTATAGTTTATGAGAAAATTCTAAACTTTTGTTTACCAGCCAAAAGACTTTGACCTCCTGAATAACTTTGTTGCAGACAGTAACTTTCTATCTGATTAGGATCTCGAGATATAGCATATGCGAGAAGTGTACACAGTGTTTACCAGCCAAAAATGCTTTGACCTCCTGAACAACTTTGTCGAAGACAGTAACTTTCTATCTGGACAGGATCTCGAAACAAACCACATGCAAGAATTTCACGTGTATTCTAGCGCTACGTAGTGAGAAAATTTTGAACTACTGTCCACTAGAGAAATCTATCTGATCAGAATCTCGAGATATTTTACATGCGAGAATTTCGCGTGTATACTAGCGCCACGTAGTGTGAAAATTCTGAACTTTTGTGCACCAAGCAATAGGCATTGACCTCATGGACAACTTTTTCGAAGACAGTAATTTTCTACCTGTTCAGAATCTCGAGCTTAGCATACGCGAGAATTGTACACGTTTACTAGCGCCATGTGATGAAAAATTTCTAGGCTACTGTCCACCAGCCAAAAAGTCTTGACCCCCTGAACAAGTTTGCCCAAAACAGTAACTTTCTATCTGCTCAGGATCTCGAGCTATTGTATATGCGAGAATTGCATGTGTATACTAGCACCGAGTAGAGTGAAAATTCTGAACAACTGTCCACCAACGAAGAAAGATCTTGACTTCCTGAAAAACTTTGCCAAAGACATTTATTCTTTATCTCGTCAGGATCTAGTGATGTATCACATGCGAGAACTTAGTGAGAAGATTTTGAATTACTGTTAATCAGCAAAAAAGCTATGATCTCCTGAACAGCTTTGCTTAAGACAGTAACTTTCTATCTGGTCAGGATCTCAAGATATTTTATATGAGAATTTCACGTTTATACTAGTGCCGTATAGTGAGAAGATTCTGAACTACTGTCCACCAGCCAAAACTACTTGACACCCTGAACAAGTTTGCCGAAGACAGTAACTTCTATCTGCTCAGGATCTCGAGCTATTGTAAACACGAAAATTACATTTTATTACATCGTGAGAATTGGTCTTTTGGTGGCCTCATACCTGAAAATTTATATCAATTTTCTTATCTTATTTTGTAGTTCACGGTAGCCGTGATTTTTAGTCAAGCTCAACTTTGTCTCTACACACTCGTGAGAGTCGCGAAACTACGATTTTTCTCAAGTTGAGGGGTCCCATGGCGTGGTTGGCTACACGTTCGCTTCTCAAGTGGATGGTCCATGGGTTCAATTCCATTGATATTCTTATCGAATTTTGATGTTTTTTAATGTGCCTCATGATAGGTTATTATCCAAGTCCGTTTCTGGTCACTTTCCCGGGGCACCTGGAACTTGTCCGGAAGTGGCCAATATGGTCCAAGGTACTTAATTTTTTCCACCATTGATCTGGTTATCGAATTTTGATATAATCTGATGTGTCGCATGATAGGTTTTTATTCAAGTCTGGTTGTGGCCACTTTTCCGGAGGCACCCGGAACTTGCCCAGAAGTAGCCAATATGGTCCAAGGTACTTAGTTTTTGTCACCATTGATCTTGATATCAAATTTTGATTTAATTTGATGTGTCGCTTAATGGGTCTTGTTCCTTTCAAGTAGAATTTAGCCTCATGACCCATAAATGCCGGAATTTGATCCGGCCATATCTACAAAACCAGTGGTCCGATTCTATAATCCTTCAATAGCGTTCAATGGGACCACTAAAAGCATTAAATGAGAACATAAGACCAAAAATATTTTTTTTTTGATCGCTCGATTATCCAGGGCTTGATTATCCGGAGTGAATTTTTTTTCAAGACTCCGGATAATCGAGTCTGCCCTGTATTTTTACATTGTTCCTGTCTTGGCAATTCAGTATTTTAAACAGGTTTTTTAAACCTGCATGTCAGTATAACAATTGATATCTTTAAACTAAAAACTAAAACTAAATCTTATCTAAGTATAAAGGGAATTAATCGTTGCAATTGAGGATTGCAACGATTTTTGCCTGAAATTATTAATTATTATGTTGGACATTTGTTCTAAACCCACCGATTCCTTTTTTTTGCCGTTCGACGACGACAGGTGTGCTTTCGCGAGAGTGATGTTTATTTGATGCGTTTCTTTGCACGGGTGTGTTTTTTTTGTAACTAGCGTAAGTGTGCCTACGATTTGCATTGAGTGTCGGAGATTGCAAATAATCTAAGGGATGCCTCGCTGGATACGCCCAAGACTGGACGGGCAGTAGCTGGTGGCCGTGAACGGTTCCTCGGGAAAGCACTAGATGGGACCCTCCTCCCAGATGGGGGACAGTGACAGATAGCGGACATGAAGAACCAGTGGAGGTGCTGGGCAAAGGTGTTTATCCTAGACAAATGGTAAGTTACAAATTCGCTGTTGTCGTTGTCGTAGGCGCCGTCGTAGTCGCTGTCGTAATCGCCGTCGTAGTCGCAGGCAGTACCGTTAGTATATTTAAAATTAACCACCAACCGCTGAAAATATGAATGATCGCGTATTTCTGTTGTTCATTACATGCCAAGTGAAATTCGAGAACGTAATTTTATTTGAATAGCTTGTTTAACCAGGTCTTAAACAATCGTCACGTCGGTCATAGCTTGTTATGATTGCCTGAACCATGCGTAAGGAGAAAATCGAAACATTTAACGTCGCGTGAAATGAAGGCCTCTTTCGTAGCTTTTAGTTTTAGGATTTCAAAGATCGTCGGTTGCAGTGGCTTGCTTACTGAGCAGAAAAACGTGGTCCCAGGTCCTTTCATATTAAAAATGCATGGTAAGATCGCTTGTATCGTGTATGTTGTAAAACTTTTCGTTGTCATCGGTGCCGGATTTGAATAGTTATAACAACTTGAGTAACGCTATAATGTGATATGAGGGGCTCGGTGGCCTTAAAACAACCGGTTTTGCTTACTGAGCAGAACATCATGAGTCTAATTTTTTTTTTTTTTGTAAAATATTGTTTATTTAGGTCTTAAATAACATATTCAAGATATTTAAAAAATATATCAATCTTCTAGAGTCAAAATGAAATCTAGCTCGCCTACATCGATTCTATTACAGTAATGCCCCGTTTTTGTCAGCCCCCTGATGAATTTAGGGCTGACAAAAACGGGACACTGACAAAATCGGGACATTTTTTTTCGCTTAATTTTTTAACATAATATCTTTAAATGCTGTTTGATAATGCAAGATTTATGTTTTAGGAATCATTCAATATATACGAGCCCATTTAGGGGGGCGGGGGGAGCTGGAATTTCAAACTTTTCGTAAGTGTCATATAAGGAAAGACATTCTTACATTGATGGTGTGGAAGGGGGGGGGGGGGTTGAAGATTTTGACACACAAACACACACGCACACACACACACACACACACGCACACACACACACACGCACACACACACACACATACACACACATACACACACACACACACACACACACACACACACACACACACACACACACACACACACACACACACACACACACACACACACACACACACACACCATGCGAGTCGTGAGTGCGTACAGAACCATTTCGATGGAGGCAGTATGCGTTATCGCCGGTATGATCCCAATCGGCATCACCTTGGCGGAGGACTACGAGTGCTATATGACGAGAGAAACCAGAGGAGTACGAAAAATGGTGAGAACGGAGTCGATGGCTAAGTGGCAGCAGGAGTGGGATGCAGCAGAGAACGGTAGATGGACACACAGGCTAATACCGACTCTTTCGACCTGGGTGAACAGGAAGCATGGAGAAGTCAACTTCCACTTGACGCAGTTCCTGTCTGGTCATGGCTGCTTCAGGAAGTACCTGCATCGGTTCGGACACACAACGTCACCCTTCTGTCCGGAGTGTGGGAATGTGGAAGAATCACCAGAGCACGTGGTCTTCGAATGTCCTAGATTTGATGATGTGCGAGAGGATATGCTCGCCCTTAGCACGGAGAATGTCGTCGAAGAAATGTGTCGAGAGGAGGGCACCTTTAACGCCGTCAGCAGAGCAGTAACGCAGATCATGTCAGCGCTGCAGCGAAAATGGCGGGAAGACCAACTAGAAAGTAGTAATGTGCTCACACAAGTGCGAACTGAAAGCCGAAGCCAGGAGAACTCTCCGTCAGAGTAGGCTGTATCCACCACCAGGGATAACCGAGTAGAACGTGACGCTGGGAGATAAATGGCTCACAAATTGGAGAGACGATCAGCGAACTGGAAGCGCCAATTAGCTGAGGTAAAGTGAGGTGCGTAATGCACGGCCCCCTCCGAAGTAATACGACAAGTGGTTCCGGGGGAAAAGGGCAAGGCGTCTAAGGAGGTTTTAGTGCGGTAAGAATCCCACACACCGTGTCACCGCGACTGTGCGCCCAGTCGTCAAGCGGTGGCACGATGGCCTTTTTGAAGGTTTCCTCCTTGCCAAAAAAAAAAAAAAAAAAAAAAAAAAAAAAAACACACACACACACACACACACACACACACACACACACACACACACACACACGCACATACACACACACACACACACACACACACACACACACACACACACACACACACACACACACACACACACACACACAACACACATTTTTTTTTTCATAAAGTTATTGAATATGGTTAAATAATCAATTGACCATTTCATCTCATGGGCGAAAATCGTCCCAAACTACGATACCAACATTTCGATCCACGAAATTCGAGGAATTGTTCACAAAATACATGGTTCTGCTCTCCACTGTCGCACTATTCTCTTTTGATCTGCATTTTCTGCCATAGGCTCTACTAGAACTTGTGACCGAAAGTGGAAGACGAAGGCTTTCGACAAGGATCTGTTCGTTGAGGCACTTCGTGTGGACAGGAGTCCGGCAGATCTAAATGCGGACGAGCTGACAGAAACGTTAGTGAGAGCATGTGACACGACCATGCCGAGGAAACTGGAGCCAAATAACAGACGGCGTCCAGTCTACTGATGGAACATGGCTCTTAGCACTCTCCGCGCTAGTTGTCTCAGAGCCAGAAGACGTGTTCAGAGAGCAAGAACGGAAGCAGACAGAGAGGAACGAAGAGAAGTGTTTCGAGCGGCCTGGGCCGCACTTAAACGAGAGATTAAGCAGAGCAAGTCGAACTGTGTCGAGACGCTGATGCCAACCCCTGGGGCGACGCATACCGAGTCGTGATGGCGAAGATCAGAGGTCCAACGATGCCCGCTGAAATGTGCCCAGAGAAACTGAAAGTCATCGTGGAAGGACTTTTCCCAAAGCACGACCCAACAACCTGGCCACCTACACCGTACGGAGAAGGAGAGGGAGATAACGTCGAAGTCACCAACGAGGAACTCGTAGCAGTGGCGAAAGGATTGAAGGTGAAGAAAGCTCCCGGTCCAGATGGAATCCCCAAAGTAGCGTTGAAAGCGGCGATCCAGTCATCCCCGGACATGTTCAGGATGGTGCTGCAGAAATGCCTGAACGAGGGTCACTTCCCTGACAGGTGGAAGATACAGAAGCTAGTGTTGCTGCCGAAACCAGAAAAAACCGCCGGGGGATCCAGCATCGTACAGGCCTATATGCCTGCTGGGTACACTCGGAAAACTCTTGGAGAGGATCATCCTAAACAGGCTGACGAAATACACGGAGAGTGAGCACGGATTGTCGGAGAGGCAGTTCGGATTCCGGAAAGGGAGATCGACGGTGGATGCAATTCGGACAGTGGTCGAGAGAGCTGAGAAGGCGTCTAAACAGAAGCGGAGAGGAGATCGATATTGCGCCATGATAACGATCGACGTCAAGAATGCGTTCAACAGCGCCAGCTGAGAGGCCATCGCCGAAGCACTGCATAGAATGAGGGTCCCTGACTACCTGTGCAGGATCCTGAGGAGTTATTTCCAGAACCCGTTCTGGTCTACGAGACAGACATGGGACTGAGATCGATTAGGATCACAGCGGGAGTTCCACAAGGCTCCATCCTTGGTCCAACGCTCTGGAATGGGATGTACAACGGCGTGCTAACGCTGAAACTGCCCAAAGGAGTTGAGATCGTTGGCTTTGCGGACGACGTCGTCTTGACGGTAACAGGCGAGACGCTGGATGAGGTGGAAGTGTTGTCAACCGAGGCAATCGACATGATTGGTAACTGGATGAAAGGAGCGAAGCTGCAAATAGCCCACCACAAAACGGAAGTGTTATTGGTCAGTAACTGTAAAGCGGTACAGCGGGCAGAAATCACCGTCGGGGAGCACACCATAGCCTCGAAGCGTGTGTTAAAATACCTAAGAGTGATGATCGATGACCGGCTAAACTTCAACAGCCACGTCGAATATGCCTGTGAGAAGGCTTCGAAGGCCATCAACGCGATAGCTAGAATCATGCCAAACAACGCTGGTCCCAGCAGTAGCAAGAGGCGTCTTCTGGCCAG
This sequence comes from Ochlerotatus camptorhynchus, assembly GCF_037179485.1. NCBI lineage: Eukaryota > Metazoa > Arthropoda > Insecta > Diptera > Culicidae > Ochlerotatus > Ochlerotatus camptorhynchus. The sequence goes on along the minus strand of NW_027040513.1, from coordinate 2,363,653 downwards.
CGTGTCATCATCGATACTGAGATATAGAGGTCCAGCCTGGGTTCCAGCGCTGGAAACGAAGCAGAACCAAAGGAAACTGAGCAGTACGTTCCGGCTCATGGCCATGCGAGTCGTGAGTGCGTACAGAACCATCTCGTCGAAAGCAGTATGCGTTATCGCCGGTATGATCCCAATCGGCATCACCCTGGCGGAGGACAGCGAGTGCTACAGGCGGAGAGAAGCCGGAAGAGTACGGAAAGTTGTGAGAGTGGAGTCATTGGCTAAGTGGCAACAGGAGTGGAACACGACGGAGAACGGTAGATGGACACAAAGACTAATACCGATTCTTTCGACCTGGGTGAACAGAAAACACGGAGAAGTCAATTTCCACCTAACGCAGTTCCTGTCTGGCCACGGCTGCTTCAGGGAATACCTGCATCGGTTCGGACACGCAGCGTCACTTCTGTCCGGAGTGTGGCAACGTCGATGAAACGCCGGAGCATGTGGTCTTCGACTGTCCAAGGTTCGAGGCAGTGCGAACGGAGATGCCCGTCCTTAACGTGGAGAATTTCGTCGTTAAAATGTGTCGAGAGGAGGACACTTGGAATGCCGTCAGTAAGGAATGGGTTTTAGTGGAGCTGTACTAGGCAACTAGTGGATACCACACCGTGCCAACTTCACTACAGGCTAGGCTTCTTGAAGCTTTCCTAAACCTTACTATAAAAAAAAAGAAAAAAAACACATGCATAACGTACATAATTTTCAACTAGCCCCTCAACCCCCCTTCCCCTGCTTTGATTTTGCCACCACAGCACATTTAATTCTCGAAAAATGTCATTATTGAGCTAAACAATCAATAAAATACGAATACGACTGTACAAAACAGTCCACCTCAACCAAAACTAATTGAATCATATAGGCTGACAAAATCGGGTCAAAAAGCTGACAAAATCGGGGGCTGACAAAATTGGGGGTAGACAAAATCGGGGGCTGACAAAATCGGGTCACCACTGTATTAATATTCACATTGACAAAGTTGATGTACTTAATGAACGTTTTTAAAATTTGATTTCTTCTCGCTGTTGTCATGTTACCCAAGATTGGCCGTACAAGATCGTCGAAGCTCAGCCTCTGCCAGCCGCCGAGCGTCGTCGTCAATTTTCGCTGGATGTGTGCCCAAGCTGCAGCAACTCGAGGGCATTCGCAAAACTTATGTTGCAAAGTCTCGATTCCTACCGCACAGTGCTGACAGTTTGGGTCGTTTGCACGGCCGATGACGTTCATCAGTCTACGGTGCTCTGTCTTCTCGTTCACTAGCAGGTAGAGATCAGTACGCTGGCTCGACGATAGCCTTCTCGATGATATGTTCATCCAGATCTTTTTCCAATTGATGCCTGGATGGTTTCGTTCTACTCTGGGTAGCTCAGTTTGTTCCAAGTAGAAACGATGGATTTGACCGCTGGAGGGGTTTTGTTGGATGTGGTGTGGAAATAAGGGAATTTGCTGTGAGAGAAGTTTTAGGCAAGGAAGATCGGCGGGGGGAGGAATATTTTGGGCGAGAAGGGACTGATAATACGGAAGGGAAACGATCTCCTGCAGGTGACGATTGACTAGAAGTGCTTTGCAGTTGCAGTTTCAATCCACCCTGCTCTCTGCTGCGCGCCAACTGCTGCATTGGGACTCGTGCGGGTAGCCCACAAAAAAGGAAAGTCCCCATCGTTGATGTCAGCTTCGCCGTGTGAGCACATTGCGGTGGAATAACAGACAAGAGGTACCACACCTTCGCTGTAATGAAGATGTTCAGCAGTAGCACTTTCTGCTGCAGGGAAAGGGAGCGCATGTTATGCAACCACATGAGTTGCGAGATCCTCGATACTAAAGCGTCCCAGTTTAGTTTTACCATCAGTCGCACTGAGTTGGTAAAAATAACGCCCAGTACCTTGACATTCTCCTTTGTCTGCAGCCCTGGTATCGTCAGTGGATCTCCATCGATCGCCACTGTTTTAAGCCGATTTAGCTTTGCCCCGGATACGATCTCGAAGCTACCAAATAGCTGATAAATACGGTCGATCGTGTGTTTTGAGGTGACAATCACCGTGATGTCATCAGCATACGCAACGCAAAGGTCACCAGATTCATATTTAACTAACCAACACAATAGTGCCATCGGCGAATTCAGATGGGAGCTCATTCGTCATAGTCTCATTAATAACGAAGTAGAGCTCTCGATAGATGACGTCGAAAGTTCGTAGGTAGAACTCTACCGGCAAACCATCGATCCCCGGTGATTTACGTTTTTGCGACGTTCGGATGGAGTTTTTCAACTCGTCAATGCTGATCTCTGCCATAAGAGCTGCGTTGGCTTCGTCGTTCTCGGGTACTGCTCTCTCAGTTTCGAACATTTCTTCCCCCACCTGCCTCATCTCTTCCGCCGCATACAGGTCCCTGAAGTATCGAAACATGTGTTGCTCGATCTCCAGAGAGCCTTGTATTTGCTCTCCTCTGCAGTCCTGTTATGGTTGTTTTTTTACGTCGTCTATCACCCAACAAAGTGGATATGCTCTCGCCGGCTATAAACGTCTCGTTGATGCGGATGAAGTTTTGCTAAAATTGCCGCTGCAACGTGAGCATTTGTGCTTTTACGCGGTTGATGGTCACCAGCATGGTGGGATTCTGGTAATAGCCATCATATGCGAGTGTTAATTGCTCGTAGAGTCGTTGTTGTTCTGCGTTGAAAGTCCTGAAAACTTCACTTGACTTCCATCGGAAAAAAGATTTTATTTTTGGCTTCGCGCATGAGAGCCACATCCAGCTGGGGAAATTTCTCCGTTGGCGGGTCCAAAACTGCCATCGCACTTGGAATTCCTCTAAGTTCTCGGCGGTTAAGAGGTGAGGGCGGAGGGACCAGTAACCGCGTCCTTGTTCGCGGCCAAGGTGGGGAAGGCAAATGCGCGCTGTTAGCGCTTTGTGATCCGTGAATAAGCATACTTGCGTGGCAGCACTCCGCAGATGCTCGCAAAGCCCAGCGCTGACATACATGCGGTCGAGCCTGGATGCCGCATTGTGTGTGATGTACGTGGGTGCGGGGGTTGTGGGGTACAATTTCAGCCACAGATCGTGAAGCTGTAGCTGCCGTACGGTCGCTTGGAGAGCCGGGCTTGTGTTGGAACTCGTTGAGTCGCTCGGACGTAGCACGCAGTTAAAATCTCCAGCGAGGATAACGTTTTGAGTGTTGTACCGAAGGTAGTACGCGATCGTGCCGTTGAAAAATCTTTCTCTTTCCGCACGAACAACTGTCCCCGATGGCACATATACGTTGCAGATCGTCGTGTTTTGCACCCTCAAAGCGATGAGACGACCTTCCAGGCTCTTCCCACATGCGAGAATTGTATGTGGTCTTTCAGCGCGATTGCCGTTCCCCGCCTTGCTTGGTCCACATTGCAGATAACGTTGAAGCCAGGGATAGAGAGTTGCTCATTCTCCACCTCCTGGAGGAAAACGATATCCAGTTCCAGTGTTCGTACAAAGGTTCGAAGAGCGTCAATCTTCGTTGCGTTCGTAATATTGTTGATGTTGATGGTGGCGAGGTTGTAACTGGAGAACTCAGCCATTAGGACGGTTGGTTACTCCCATCTCGCTTGTCGTCGCAGTCGTCATTCACGCGAGGCTTCTTGCCTGGTGGTCGAGTGCGGAGGTGTCTTCTGGAGCTGGATGACCCTACAGACGAATCTGTTTCGTTTCCATCGGACTTACCACTAGCAGTTTTGCGATCCACTCCGCCGCTAGCGGGGGGTTGTTGACTTGTATAGGGAGTCAACGACCCGCTGTCCGATGGGGGAATCGAAGCCGAGGTAGGGGCTAACGTGGGGAAATTCTGTTCGGTCAGAACTGGTGGTAACAGCTTCTGTTGTTGACGTTGGGGAATTTGTTTCGGTGGTGGCATGGTAAAAGCTTTGGCCGAGATTGGTTCGAACCGAGGCCGGGAAGCTTGGTTCGAGATCGTTTTAGTTAGGTTCGCATTGGGAGCGGTTTGGTTTGAGTTTGTGTTGGTTTGGTTCGCACTATAGTCGACTGGACTCGTTTTTTGCGACGGCGTCTGCTTTGCGGCATCGGCGTATGATGAACAAAAAGTTGAGATTTCTCATAGTAATTTACATGTAAACTTCAAATGGCTTGTGCGAAGTCTGTTATATGTCATATGGTTAGATATAAGTTGTAACTTTGGGATGCTAATCAGGACCCGATTTGAAACCATTTAAGTATTTTTTTTAAGTTGATAAGGCTAACATCATTGGGGCTTCATCCAGCCTGTTGATGTAAAACAACAATAAACAATAAACAATAAACAACAATAAACAATAAACGAACGCAAGGTTGAAAATACTCATTTCAGCTAAAATGATGTTTTGCCGAATAATAAAACCAAAAGATGGTATGATGGCATGTTTTACTTGTAACTTACAAGAAGAGGTTTGAAAGTATGCGTTCTGAAACGTAAAACCTGTAAATTTTGCTTTCTATAAGTGGCAATCAGCGATTTGCTGATCGCTGAGTGAGTGAGTGAGTGAGTGAGTGTGTGAAAAATTGCTGATTATGACTCTAATGAAGTAAAATAAATAGGTTTAATATGTCAAACACATTCTTTGCAACCTCTTCTTTTATCTTACCAATTCAAAATATGATCATATAGCATCTAATTATTTCATAATCTAAAAAAAAATGTTTTAGCTGAAATAAGTATTTGCAACCTTGAACGAACGTATTTTTCACTATTAAGACCACAATTAAATTATTGACATAAGTAAATAAATGAGCTAGTCATGATTCCATATAATGAGAATCCAAAGTGTGGTGAAAATTTGAGCCCAAAATATTAGGAAATAAAAAATCCCGCCCATGGTGAAAATAGGCCATTTTTTGACAATTTGGATACCTGCCGGTAATCAGCCTGTTTACTGTAGTTACTATAACAAAAACAAAATGTTGGTAAATTTATAAGAATCTAGATTAAAAACCTGCAAATTGACGTTCTAAGATCACGAATAGCTTATTTGGTTGTAGAGTAATCTCTTCTGAAAGATGATTTTTTTTAAATCGCGAAAATCCAGGGTTGTAGCCGAGAGGGATCTAGGCACGTTAGAGCAAAATCAAAAGAGAATGCCAAAATAAGCGTTTTGTACAAGCATGGCTCAAATAGGTGACATCGACCACAGATGGTGTACCCACTTGAGCTGGAATGACCCATACGCCATTTTTTATTTATGCGAGATTCAAAATGGCTGAATTTTAGCTATTAATTATTGCAATTTTGCACAGTTCCATGCAACTCGGAGAAGGTCGGTTCAGTAATTCAATCGCTATTTGGCCTGGAAGTGCTCTATAGGGATAGGGTCAGACAAGCAGGTACAGCCTTGTGAGGGAGAGATAGGTTGTCTTCTATTGTTCCTCAGAAGTTGTGGCGTGGGGCTGATGGTTTTGGGACTATTCAGTTTGGGTGGAGGAGGGGGAGTGGGTTCTAGCACGATTTTCGTACATCTAACATACAAACACGTACACCGCTAAACAACGCACTCACTTTGCCCAGCTGCGCGGGGAGGGCTGTGCTGGTGTTGGAGTTGTTGGTGTTCTGGTCGTCCGACTTGACGTAGATCTGCCAGGTGGCGTCCGAGTGGAAGCTCTTGTCGGCGGCGTAGCACCGCCAGAGACACTGGATCAGCATGGCCGCCGCCGGGATCTGGCGGTTGAAGTGCTTCTGGCGCTGCTTCTGTTGAACTTTGAGCGCAAAGCCGGATCCGAGGATACCCTACATCGGAGGAAAACAAACGGAATGAGAAAAGAAAGGTGTAAATGGAACCAGAACCGACAGACTTACCGCCGGAAGTGCGAAGAACGAGATTGCAAACACGCTGAAACAGGACGCCACTATTTTGCCCATCCACGTCTGCGGTACCGTGTCGCCGTAGCCAATAGTCGTCACGGTGATGACGCCCCACCACAGTGCATCGGCATAGCTGGCAAAGTCCTGCCGCCCGTCCGGACCGGTGACGTCCTTTTCCGCTAGGTACACAAAATACGAGCTAAATATTAGCCCCAGGAAACCAATGTACAGCGTCGTTATCAATTCCTATTTGGGAGAAGAAATTGCATGATTAATGGGTCGATTTGTGTTGCAGGTATGCCTAAAGATCGCCACCAACCTGCCGATGAATGAAAACGACGGATCCGAGCAGCCGCCAGGTGCCACCCTGCCGGTCCACGTGCAGCATCCGGAGGATCTGCAGAAACCGGATGCCTCGGATGGCACTGGTGGCGAACACTTGTCCATTTGAGCCAACTGTCAGCACAACCATCGATGCTACTACTACTATTAAATCTGGAAGTGGAAAGAAAAAGCAGAAACATTCAAGAGCATTAACTTATTATCCTTTGCTACTAAATGGTGGGATAAAGGCAAAAGACTGTTCAAAGCGAGAAGCGTAATTTTCTATTGCATAATGCACATGAATAATACTGCAACGACGCCACCAGCAGATGGTGCACTCTTCCTCAGAACCTTTCGGACGCTAAGAAGTGGTTGGCAGTCCATTAAAATAACAAATGCAAACCAGACTTCTAATATGCATAATTGAGAGCGGTATGCAGTAGGTGCAGTAGTCAACCATGGTAGGACTGTTTGTTCTGCATTATCCAGTTGTGGCTGTGGTGCACTCCCCGGATGCATTTTAAATCGTTTGCTTAGTGCGAGTTCTACGAGCTAATATTAGCTAATATTTTTAAGAGTGAAAGCGTCATGATCGATCAGCGTTTCTCAGGAATTTCTCATAAAGGAAATTGACAATGAAATTTCTGTCCAATTCAAATAAATGCATGGTAATCGATTTTCCATCATTTTTCAGTCCGCATTTACCGAAATGACAGAATCATCCGAACACGAAGCTGCAATGGCGAAATGCATGTTCGTACCGGTTCCAGTATTGGAAACTGTTTTTGCTGGGTTGGGGTAGAGATGAAGGATCTCCGAAAAGCGATATTAAGCGAATTTCCATTTTGCCACTGCAATTTGCAAGATGATAGATGAGCAGCAAAATGAACTGGACTCGGTGTTCCTTCCCTTGATCTGTCTTTCGTTGAACGGCAGCTGCGGTTGAAAAATATAAATTTTCCACTTCTGCCTGCTGCATCCACGTGCTGCAACTAGGGCCAACCTTCAAGTTGAACCTTGTCATATTTTATTATTACGCCCTTGAGAGCATTCGGTTCTCTGCATAGTGCCACGCTCTAATCAGCATTATTTAAGCCACCTTCACATTTCACCTCGCTCACGTTTCCGTCAAGAAATTATAAATAAAATGCAATTTAGGACCCCTCGGGAATAAAGCAGGCAGATGCCAAACAGCAGTAGCAGCAGCAGAGAACCGCTAAACGAGCTAGAACTTTGCGTAATAAAATAAAAGCGGTGTTGGCAACTTCCTCCCCGGAAAAATAAGACGGCAGTCAATGCGGAAATTCAAAACCGCGGTAAATAGAGGTGAGCGCCGGTAGCTATAGGAGGCACCGGAAGAATTACGGTGCGCCATAAAAATTATGGATAATAGGAAGAAACTTTCGGAGAAACTGCTCAGTTGCTGCTGTGAGGGCATTTGTGGGCAGTTGCGTGTAGAAATATAGAAAACTAAAAGCAATGCGACAGAGAGGCGTATTTTCGTATTTATAGTAGAGTTTCGACAGAAGTTTTGTACGTGGTCTGTTTCGAATGTTTACGGAAACATAAAAATAAAGACAACAAAGAGCTATCGAAATGATGATGGTTACAAAACTTGTTCGCGGTGAAGTATGTGAGAGAATTTTTAAAATGCTTGTATCTTTTATCTAATAATTTTTATGAAGTTATGATGTCATTGAAAACACTACCCGATAAACGCATTAAACTATTTTTTTAATTTAGTTTCTCAATTTTCGCATGGATAGACAGATTCCCGCTTGTTTAATCCCGTTGTGAATACTAAATTTAATTTAAATTCTTATATAATATCATACAAGCATTTTTAAACTCCAAACACGATGCCTGCACATTAGACTGATGCAAAATTTGAAATTTTTCTCCACAGTGCTCAAACGGTTCCAAATCGGGCCTTGATTAGCCCTCAAAATTTGAACTCATTTAGTGAGAAACTGACTGGGCACAAACCATTTGAAATTTATATGGGAATTACTATGGAGAAACCATAATTTCGGTTCACATCTATCTTAAAATTCACAAGTTCACTCTACTATAGAAAAAGATAACTGTAAGGAACAAAAATTATTAATGATTCAAATCACTGATGTCTTATGATTCTGTTGAATCAACTGTTCTGCAGGCAACATTGCTAGATAGAGGGGGGCGAAAAAATTAGGGCGTAACAGCTTTTATAAACAATGACTTCTCTCGTTGATTTCTAGGCATTAAAGGCACGCCTACACAAACAAACTACACCATCGGGTAGGGGAACTCTTCTCCTAGTCGATCGTGACGTTGATTTGTCAGGGGCAGCCATGATTTTCGAAAAATTATCGAGAGAAGTTATTGTTTAAAAAAGCTGATTCACCCTAATTCCAGCTCTATCTAGATTGGTGTTTATGGAAAGTAGAATAGAGGACAAAAATCATGGCTACTATGTCACACTGCAGAATAAAGTGTTGCCCACAATAAAATTTCAAATTTTGCATCAGTGTAGGTAAAATGAGTAACGGAAAATTGGAAATGTTTGAAAAATCATTGCTCAACAATTTATCGATAGAGTTTAAATCTATTGATGCCGAATAAATCTTTAAAGTATGACATTTTAAGCAGCATCAGTAGATTTGATATTTGTCAATAAATGGCTGTGATAGGATTTTTAAAACTTTGCACGTTTGCCGTTACACTGGGAAGGAATTTTGAATCCATCATCATGTCGATAGCTCTTATGTTCGCCATGAGAGCCAACTTTTATTCGCGATTAGGTTGCAAGACGAACAATGAAGAACTATCTAATAGCTTAAGGTCTGAGGTCAAGCTTCCAACGGTTAAATTCAAAATTGCCGTGTGTAAAAGAGATCCAGCAATCAAGATACGAGAAACGCTGACATTGTTGCCAATAATGATCAGTAAACAACTATTATAATAATTACATACAAGTGATATTTGGAATTCCAAAACTAGGTTCACCACATCACTGGCGAATTCCTGGCCCCTCAAAGGAAGTGGCAAGAATCATCCCGATGGTCGCGAAGTGGCCAATATAATCGAATATAATGGCGAATTCATGGCGCCTCAAAGGAAGTGGCAAGAATCATCCCGATAGTAGCGAAGTGACTAATATAATCAATGGTCCATTTCAAGACATTAAATAGCCTATTAAAGAAAATTCATGTAGATTAGAGTTGTCGAAAAGCATTATTCGGTGAAAAATTGCAATTGTCTCCTGCTGCAGGATCTTACAAGGCATTCCGGTGGTCCCGGAACGGCCAATATGGCCAATGGTCCATTTCAAGTCTATAATTAGCATATTCATGAAAAACCATGAAGTTAGTGCCGTAGAAAATTATGTCTTAGAAAAAAACGGCAATTTTACCCTACTAAAGGTTCCTCAGGGGGCATCCCGGTGGTCCCAAAGTGAAAAACCCGAATTTATCCACGTATGGTGTGATCAGACTCTTCTTACTTATTCAAGTTTATTTATTTTATTGTCATTATCAGTGACCAAGCCCCCCACCCCGTGTCATCCAGTGACGCTACGCCACTGCCTGGGGGTACCCGGAATATATCCGGGTGTAGTCTATTTGGTGAGGCTACCAATCACCTTATCATCGTATTTTAATGTGATTTAATGGGTTTTAATTCAATTCATATTCAAGCTACTTCCCCGGGGTACCCGGATCATGTCCAAGTGTGTCCAATGTGGTCGGAACACTTAACACGACTTGCATTGATCTTATTTTTGAATTCTGTAGTAATTTGATGTGTCGCATGATGGTTTTAATACGTTTTCCGTTAAATCCAGCGTGAAGGCCCATATTCACTGGATCTTATTCCGGCCATATCTTCGGAACCGGTTCACCTATTCCAAAACCGTTCAATAGCGTTCAATGGGACCCCAAGACCTATCATTTGGCGCCGAGTTTGTCCAAATCGGTTGAGCGGTTGCTGAGAAACGTGAGCGCATTAATTTCGTTACACACACATACACACATACACACATACACACATACACACATACACACACACACACAGACATGTTTCGATCTCGTCAAGCTGAGTCGAATGGTATATGATGGTTTTGATACGTATTCCGTTAAATCCAGCGTGAAGGCCCATATTCACCGGATCTTATTCCAGCCATATCTCCGGAACCGGTTCACCGATTCCAAAACCGTTCAATAGCGTTCAATGGGACCCCAAGACCTATCATTTGGCGCCGAGTTTGTCCAAATCGGTTGAGCGGTTGCTGAGAAACGTGAGCGCATTCATTTCGTTACACACACATACACACATACACACATACACACATACACACACACATACACACACACAGACTTGTTTCGATCTCGTCAAGCTGAGTCGAATGGTATATGATGGTTTTGATACGTATTCCGTTAAATCCAGCGTGAAGGCCCATATTCACCGGATCTTATTCCGGCCATATCTCCGGAACCGGTTCACCGATTCCAAAACCGTTCAATAGCGTTCAATGAGACCCCAAGACCTATCATTTGGCGCCAAGTTTGTCCAAATCGGTTGAGTGATTGCTGAGAAACGTGAGCGCATTCAATTCGTTACATACACACACACATACACACATACACACATACACACACACACACAGACATGTTCCGATCTCGTCGAGCTGAGTCGAATGGTATATGACACTCGGCCCTCCGGGCCTCGGATCGATAGTCGGTTTTTCAAGTGATATCTATACCCTTCTTTGTAAGAAGGGTAAAAAGGTCAATGGTCCATTTCAAGACTAAAAAATGGCCTCTTAATGACAATCCAAGAAGATAGAGTTGTCGAAAGGCATGTATCTGTGAAATACTACAATTGCTCCTACTACAGATTCCTCCGGGGGAATTGCGGTGGTCCTGGAACGACAAATATGGTCAATGGCAAATTTCAAGACTATCAATAGCATATTCATAAAAACCCATAAAGATATAGCCATCGAAAGGAATGTTTTGCTGAAACACTGCAATTGTCCGGTACTACTGTGAATGGTCCATTTCATGTGTTTTAATAGCCTATTCATGAAAAACCATGAAGATAGAACCGTCAAAATGCATCTTTTTTAAGAAAAAAAATAATCAATTTTTGACGTAGGGGTAATCAACTCTGCACACTGTGCCAAAACACAGCATGTCACACTATTCGGCTCTTTAGGACAAACGTTGCCAAGTAGGATACAATCGACATAATATAAAACGGCATCACTGTCGATAGTTCACGTTTTGTCAATCGTTGCTAAGGTTGCCTTCTTTGTTTACTCCATTGGGCTTCACATTGGGTTCGGATTCCAAGGAAAAATGCTGAGTATTGCCTACACCTGTCTACACCATGAAACTAAGTTTATCTCATCCTATTCGTAGCGAAAATTAAAGCGGCTCGTGGTTTCGTCCAAAATAGCTTCACGCCAACAGACGGTTTTCAGGGATGAAAATTTTATCGTTTTCTCCTACGTTTGTCCTTAGGTATCCTTGCCAGTCATCGGTTTCAATTAGTATGGACTTCGATGGGACATCCACAGGACTTTATAGGGATGTCCATACAAGTCCCAGTACTTATTGGGGGATGTCGATACGTATTACCCCAAATATTCCATCAGATCTGGACGATTTCCTCAGCGAAACAGTATAGGATTTATAGGAATAGATCAATACAATCAAAAATGCAATTACATTCTATTCCGTGAGTACACCCCATCATCAACGATCCAATCTCTTCTGTTGTACTAGTTCGTCTCAAAAGGATCCGGTGCGATGGGTGTCCTACCAATCAATCAACTATAAGGCCTTGCTCAATCTCGAAAGTGCATAACGCATGACGACACTAAGTAATTTGCTGTTCGGCAAGATCCCATGAGCATGCAGATGAACAACAACAACAACAGGGTACAGTTGAACTGCAGTTGCGAAGTTTATCTGGATCGTGCACCATTTCCGAGGTATGAAAGATATGAAGTGGGGAGATATTTGATGACTTTCACTGGTGGTACATTGGCCATTGGTTTTCATTGACGGTACCTTGTGGAAAGTATCACATCTGCAAAGGATTGTGAACTTGATAGGCTTGAACGTGTGAAATTGGGTGATGGAAGGAGACATCACAATCTGCGATACGATAGGCTTGGGTGATGTCTTCGAGGTTGCGTAGTTCTGAGTCGATCAGAACTGTTTCGATGATGTTGTTTCTAGGGTGGGAGTGAAATTTCTTTCGTTCGAGTTCTGGGTTTGATTTCGTCGGGGAGCATTTTACTGGCAGCTGGTGAAAGTTTCGTCCACTGTCCGCTTCTTGTAGACGGGTCGTATAGGTTCCTCTTCCACTGGTCAATCCGCTCTCATTCTAATGAGAATGAAGATTAATATTTGCCATGAACTATGGTCATGAATTAGATAAATTGAATTAAGATTGCCTAACTCATGGGATATTGACACCTTGATTGATACACTTCAGCCTACTTCGGAATGATCGGTACAACGCTTGGCACAGCTTTCGGCACTGCCAAAACTTTTGACACAGATTAAGGTGTGCAGAGTTGAATACCCCTTAATGGGGGTACACTTTGTGAAAACCAAAAATGGAACATGTAACGAAATTATGAAAGATTTTGAACGTTAATAACTCAGCTGCCCCTGGACCAATTTCAACAATTTTATCACCAATCAATCAGAAATACTTCTGCAATGATGCAATGGTTCCTAGTGATGATTTTCAAAAAGAAACTATTGAAAAATTGGTAAATGTCAAGCATTATCCAAAAGCGTCGATATAGCTAACAAATCCACCAATTAGGTACATGCATATGCTGCTTCCTCAATACAGTCATCAGATAATTGTTTCTAGATGAAACATGTCAATGTAGCATTGTTGCTTCCCCAACACTGTCATAAGAGAGTCATTAGTTAACGAAACAAGTCGAAGTGGCATTCGCCTCCGATCTTCGGGCGTGTCCCAACTAAAATTCATATCGAAAGGTTATTTACAGGGCAATCATAGCCATACTAAAGATTATAAACAGAGAAAACTTCGCTCAATTCCTATTCCTACACAAAACACAAGCTCCTGCTGCAGTTAACAAATAACATTTATTATATAAGACCGCATAGTCCTACGTCACCATTGCGCATAATACCCTGGACAGACTATGGCTTATATCATGTAATATAAGCTGTCTTGCAATGAGCACTCATACATTGGATTTCCAGTGAAAACTAGATGTATGAGTGTTCATTGCAAGACAGCCTATATTACATGATATAAGTCCTAGTCTGTCCGGGGTATAACTCCATAGGGCTGTCACTTGTAATTTTACTACAGATTCCTCCTCGATTAGGAAATCTAACAAAATTCACATTTCCCGATTCCCGGGAAACTTGTTTGAAAGTCGGAAAATAACATCGTGATAAATTTGAAAGCCTTCTGGGAGATGTCAAACGAAAATTTTGAGGGAAATAGTTAAAATAATCCAGAGAAATAGAACGACACTACCGGAGCGGGAAGCCAGACGAAACTTCTGGAGAACATTGGGAAACTTTTGGGAAAAGTTGAAAGAAATTTCCGGAGACAATTGAAAAAAATTTCCGAGGACATTTGCAACAATCTTTAGTGCGAAGTCAGAATAGTTTCCAGGCCAAGAAACTGACAAGGGAAACCGGTAGATGCTTCCAGGCAAGCTGCGAAAACTTTCCTGGGGAAGTTGCAAGAGACTCCCAGGAAAAGTTGGAAGGAATCTCTGCGTGTTAGAAAACACAAGTAGAGGCAGGCACAGCGATTTCTGGAAAAGCTGAAAAAAAAAACTTTCAGCAGAATTCTGAAGTGGGAAATCAGAAGGAACTTCCGGTTGAAATGGAAAACATTGTTTTTATAAGTAACCAATGAACACGGGAAATAGATTATTTATATCATGGAATCAGTCAGGTTGCAACGGTTATTATGAATTCGCTGGCGGGCTATATAGGCGATAGGCTGAGCGAACGAACAGCTTAACTGATGGTGGATGCTAAACTAGTAGTGGGTGTCTAGATCCACTGACTCTGAACAGAGCGAGAGTGGAAGCATGAGAAAAGAAAAGAGTGATCGAGCCAACGAAGAGAGACTAGCGTGATGATGACGAAGGAACTGGGGAGTTGGGATGTAGCCTCCGAAGAAGAGAGTCGATCGCTGGTGCCTTTAGCGATCTGGTGTTTAGCACTACTATCACGATCGCTGGGCCTCAAGCGATTCTACTTGGCTGCTGCGATCCGGCCATTGCCATCCGGCCACTACCATCCGGCCACTGCCATCCGGCCACTGCCATCCAGCCACTGCCATCCGGCTACTGCCATCCGGCTACTGCCATCCGGCTACTGCCATCCGGCCACTACTAACTTTTGGCATTGTAAAGCCAATTTGGAAAATCTAGACCATATTGACTTTTTTGGGCCATTTTTGGCGTTATAATACATAGGGGAAATGGATCTAATGTCGGCCTAAGTACCCCTAATTTGGGCCCATACATTAATTCAGCAATCAACTAAATTTTCAATAGCGACCAAAAATATCCATAAGTACCATCCCAATGACGCGTTAATCTAGATAAAATTGATAAATAGCAGATTTTTAGCGATGGGCCCAATCTTAGATCCATAGGCCAAAATTTGAACCATTTCCTCTATATGCTTATTTGTGCCTCTGAATTGTTTGTTGGGTTCAGCTTGCTCACAATCTCCGACACTGGCGACCAGCAGACGAGCACTTTTGCAAGCAGTAAACTTGCTGATTCACGGCAATGTCGGCCACCGAATCACCACCACGGACACATTATCAGGACTTTCCCCGGCTAATTTACCAACCGAACCGTGTTCAAACTCGCACACGGTGACGAGACTATCAATAGAACTAAACGCCGAAAGCGTGGCATCCGAACACGGTGAACCGGCCTCCCGGGAGGCAATGATAATCACACGCACACTTACACACCGTTGGTTACAAAAACACACCCGTGCAAAGAAACGGATCCAATAAACGTCACTCTCACGAAAGCAAACCCGTCGTCGTCAAACGGAAAGAAAAAAGGAACTCGGTGAGCAATTCTGTGATACGGAATTTCCACTGGAAATCAACCGGGAATGCACGAATTTCACCACATCCAATTGCGAAACACGTTCAGAAGCACTTTTGGTACACTTTCGATAATAATCGAAATTTCGAATCAGAGCAGTCGTTTTAGTGATATAAACGTCATTTAGGCGTTTTAAAGTTAATCTAGGTCATTATGGTATTTTTAGCAATGTTTGGTGATTCGATGTTATAAAGATTACTCAACGCTTTTAAAAGCCATTTCAGCGTTTTGAGGCCGGATTTGCTTAGGTCTTTTAAGCATTTTGAGGTCATTGTGTATTTGCAGTTTGGCCTGGAGTCGATGTTTTTGTCTTTTATTATTTATTTCGTCATTTTGAGGCGCTAATATATTTAGTTTTACAGTTCATTTTCACACATATAAGCGGAAGTTAACCGCCCGATAGTATTTTTTTTTGTTCCAGCACGTTTTTATTTTTCTAAAAATATTGGGAAAAAAATATCAAAAATCCAAGAAAACCAGTTTCTTTCTTAGATTTCTGGGAAAATTTGTTTTTTTTTTTTATTATTTTATCTCATCATGAAAAACAATTGGGCCCTCAGCAAAACCGGAAAGTCGTTTTTTGGGGGTTTTCAAGTTTTACTTTGTGTCATGATGACTTATGAAAAAGTTTTTTGCACGTGAATTTTCTTTGAAAAATAAGAAAAAAATTAATCTTTTTTTTGATATATTTTCGAATATTTTTTTGAAAAATCAAAAGGTTTTTTTTTTCGGAGCGGTGAGCTTTTCCTTAAGGCCTGATTTGATGTTTAAATGAAATTTTGCCGTTTGTTGTTATTTGAGCTGGTTGGGTATTTTTGTTGTTGCTATTTTGTCATTTTCGAACCATTTCAATGCCATTCTGTTATGTTTCAGGCAATTATTCAGCTTTGAGGAATTTGTATACCGTTTTGCAGCCATATTTTGTAATTTTAGCCATCTAAGGTCATTTTGGCTTTATAACATCTATGTTCAATATTGGTGTATCGTGAGCTTCGGGATATTCTCAAATCGGGTCGTAATCGATGAAAGTTTTAGAACTGCTGATATACACGATACAACCAGCACAGACAGTGATGCAAAATATCATTACACCCACCAACCCATCAACCGACTATCGCTGACAGAATGTCACGCAGTGAGAGGTTGAGCCATGGCAAACAACAATAATCAGTAATGGTCACTGCTCACAGGCAAAACGGAACACTCGCTGCTGATGATGAAAAGCACAACGAAAACAGTGAAGAGTTCTGCAGTACGATGATGAGAAAAAGCGAAACGACAGAAGAAAATGAGAACAATGCCTACGCATTCCAAGTTCGTCTCGGCACGCGGGACTGTGTGAGTTTCAAATAAACCTGGCAAAATTAAATGGAAACTGTTGGGCTCACTCTCCTAAACACTCACATAAGCAAGCAAAGCAGCAACTGCTTCAAAACGAGCATAGATGAGTGTCGTGATTGTCGGGAATGACCAGATCGGTTATGGATCACCACCGAAGACAAGCACATTGATAGGAATGTACCAAGCGTTACTACCATCAACTGTTTGACGATCGTGATTGTGATAGGTCGAAACTCTGAGCACAGATTACACAGGTTAGTAAAAAGTAGGGAAATGTACAATGAAATTCAATACCTTTTTTATTCAATCACACACCATCCTAGTCTTGATTAGTTCTCTTAGTCCTATAGATAGCTCTAGCCGAACTTGAGGGCCTAGAAACGCTGGTAGATACCCTTTTCGTGGTGTTTTACTGGTAAAAGATCTAACACCGAAGCCTGGTCCTAACTACTTCAAACTAGGGGAACTTTTTTATATCAAAGAAACACATCTGACAAAACTTGGGTTTTCCACCGAGGAAAAAAATATTCATTTTTCATCCATGTGATTCCTAATCTTTTATTCATTGTTCTCTAGTTTGACGATGTTGAGACTAGGGTTCTGATGCGAGATCAATATCGGTATCTGTTCGTGCAGGAGACTACTACTGCCTCTACCCTTAACATAAAGTAGCTACTTTACCTACCCATAGATGTTACCACTTGTCCCCGTATCATTGTCATTGCTTGTTTTGTAGTTATGTTACAATAAATAAACGTTTATAGTTCTCATACCTCTGTCATGGCAGGACGGTCAAATAATCGTTCTCGTTTCAATATTTTCTTTTATCATACAACGTAACAATCGGGTCCTATCCGTGCGCGATCAGTGTGATTGCTGGATTTTGTTGTTAAGGATTTTAACTGACAAAGTGGCGTACCTTTGGAATGCGTTTAAATTCTTTGAATTAGCAGGATTCATCAATTAGAATTTGTTCCTTGTCATTTTGGAATCCAAGATGGCGACTTCATAACATTGAGAAGATTGAGTCATAACAGACGTCAAATTCAGCTCAATAAAGCTTACTTTTCGTCGAGTAACGATTTTTTCAGTCCCGGAGCACTTAATTTTACATGTAAAATTAGTTATTTCTAAGTGTGTACACACTTAGAAAAATACATGTGAATTTAGGTGCTCTGAGACTGGCATATACGAGCGTCAATTTTGACATTACATTGAGTCATAATAGACACAAAATTCAGCTCAATCAAACGTACTTTTCGTCGAGTAATGATAACTTTTCAGTCTCGGAGCACTTAATTTTACATGACATGTTTGTTTACGTCTCATCCTTAATGTCAAAGATGGATTTCGTCACATGTAAAACTAGTTATTTCTAAGTGTGTAGGAAAACTGGATTAGATGGAAGCTTTGGACGTGATCAGATAATGTTTTTTCAATCATTTAAACTTGTGAAAGACTGAGAAGTCAAAATATACATACTTCGATTTTTTGCCGAGATAGGCACCATCGAGCTCGGCAATCTATTTTGCTGGATCTCAGTGCAAAATTTGCCGAGATTCAGTTAACAAACGGGAATTTTGCCGAGATCTCGGCTAAAAAACATAATTTTTGCTGAGATCTCAGTAAAAATAAAAGCCAAACCTGCTCGATGGTACCAATCTCGGCAAAAAATCTAAGTCTATACTTGTAGATAAAAACGGAACCATACTGCATATAGTTAAAGTGTAAATCGGCTTTCTCTCTAAGGATGAGATAAAAATTAATGGTAATCGGTAAAAGAATTAATATTCGCAATATTTAAAACGTTTTTCGATCGGAAATAGATATCAAACCCTTCCCAAGGGTGATAGTTGTCGTCGCCGTCGAGTCTGAAAATAGGAACAGCAGTTTGAGCATAAGCTTGATCGTAATTATTATTTTTGGATATCGGATTTTATCTTAATATGAGGTTGGAGGAATGAGCAGAAAATCATGGGTTCATTCTCAAACGCTGGCCAGACTGAGCAGTTATAACATGTTGTAAGCCTATCTTGATGAAATTTGTCTTGTCGATAGTTATTATAACATGTTTTATCTCTGTAGTCTGAACGTTGTATTATAACGTAAATGGGTTTTTAAGTTAATATGAGATAAAACGTATTGATATTTGGTTAAAGGAACAAGTACGTCAAAGAAATAATAATCGAGTTTTAGGAAAGATATGTTGATCGAAAATCTATAACAAATCATTCTCATGAGTAGTTGTTATCGTTGTCGGTGAGGTCATTGCCGGGACCGAAATATAGTAACAACAAGTTGAACGGAAAATTGATCGTAATTGTTTTGTGATATAAGGTGCGCGGTGGCCTAGTGGCAACCTATTTTGCTTACTGAGCAGAAGACCGTGGCTTCAAACCCAAGTTCCTTCGTGCTATTGGATCTTTAGGACATCAGTTCAGCATATCGTTTACGAAAACGAATCCTGCTGCTATTCCAGTGATTTCTCGTGGAAGTGCAGAGGTGTTCTCGGCTGTCATTAAAGCGAGTATTACGTAAAAATATTCCTACCCATTCCATTCTTGACCAGCTTTCGGACATGATTAAGATCACCAGTATTTACACATTGAGGATGATAACGGAGTTGCATTCTCGGGCAGTCAATTATGCTGATGCTCATGCTCTTGCTATATAACTGCAGCCGACCTTGAGGTTAAGATTTGACCTCCAGATCGAGCTGGTCATCAAAAGAGGTCGTTGAATGACCCACCCTCACTGGTAGGGCGTTGCTTAGGCAAGCCAGCCGAGGTGTTTTTCCTGGTAACACCCTCGACAACCCACCCTAAGAGTAACATTCTACTGAGCCGTTTTACATAATTATTTTACAACCTTGCTAAAACCCTTGAAAGTCATTTTAAATCCTAAATATTGAAAAGGGTTTTTCTTTCACAGCAGTAAAGGTAAACTTGCTTTCAAACAAGCAATGAAAATCTCTTCTCGACGCTCGAACCCACTCACGCGTCTCCTTAAAGCTACTCCGAATATCAAATGCTCATCAAATTCAAATCAACCCCTTCAAAGCTGAAAAGGTGGTAGACCAAGTCGAACCAACACGAATCGCTTAGAGAGGGTTTTACAGATAATCGCTTTTGAGGGGCCCACTCTGCGGGACGACACACCTGAATAATTCATTAACTATCCTGGTGTTGGTGGACCGTTTTTCGGTGATGATGATCCCAACCCAGGTGAGGGCTTAAACAATGCTCGTAACCGAATGGAAATTTGATGAATTTCTCACTGTTTAGGTATAATTGATGCTGATGAAATTCGGACATTTTCTGATTTGCGGAAAGAAAATCGATTTTCCTTTGCTTATGGTTATAGTCATAACTCTTTATGGCACCGAACAATTCCAGCGATAAGGCGATAATTTATGCAAATAACTACTCCTAAAACAAAATGCGGTGGGTCCGGCGTGCTTCCGTGAAATTAATTAATAAGATGAATGACGGAATAAAGCGGCACTTATTCCAACGCAACCTCGATGATGGTGGTCAATCATAACACGCTTGGAAAGGCTACTTATTACCTACTGCAGCAGCCATCCGTCGAATGGTTGCTTACTCGTCCATTCCGCCAGTGTGGATCCCTAATTGACCGCTCTTTCTCGCAATTAGTTCCATTTGATTAGTGTCCCACGGGTGCTTCTATACTTTGGACCAACGGAAATTATTCGCTCATCATTCGCTGCCCTTGCATCCTCACGATCCAGTATTACGTGGTGATGTGGGGGTGGGATTTGGTTTTTCGATTGTTGAGCACCCGGACCGGAATCCAAACACGATAATTACCCTCAGCTTCCACCAGCATGCACCACAGCCACCATCCGACGATCGATGGCTTCCCCTAAATGAATGCATGAGTCGTGGGATCAGAGAGCCGATATCAGTCGATTCCACTTCATCAGGTTCTACGCTGCGGTGGAACATGGCGGTATCTACACGGCCCTGGTCATCATCAGCAACAGCGAACGGCAAAATGGTAGTGGTGGCGGCGCAATGTTCGATCAATGGAACAAAGAAAATGTGTGTTGCAGATGTTGTACGCCGGGTAGAGCTTCAATGATGATGAGCTTGACTTGGAGTAAACGAAATGAGGGACAAGCTTGTTGTGGGAGAAAACCTCAAAACCCTAGTCAGCTAATGGACGGTCGTAAACAATACCATGCTGCTGGTCAAGGATCTGCTATTCGGAAAAATGTTCCATTTCACTAGGTAGGTATCATCGTACTCTTTTCACACCCAAATCAAAGTACAATGCAAGGAAATGAATAACCATGCGTCTCCGTAAATGAAATTAGCTTCATGGAGGCAATTTAAATTATCCAATTGCAAATTTTCACAATTCCCAAAATTCGTTCCCAGCTGTAAAATCCGATGCCGAGTTGATGCTATAAAAAAAAAAGAACTACGGCCATTGTCCGTCCTAAACCAGGGCGACGACCACCTGTGATTCTCACGCGGTGAGGTCACATGAATTATTCATGAAGTCCACCGCTTTTGGCTACTTTTGATCCTGTCCTGTCTCCACTGCTGCAGGTATGAAGCTACGAGGACACTAGCGTTTGCGCCATTCGTCCATATTTTTCGGTTTGACCACCGAATAAGACACAGTCCTCCAACTTGAACCAACAGAAAGAACTCGTTTGGCTTGTGTTGATGTTGTTCTTGTTGTTCGTTGCTGGTGCTGGCTGAAAAACGGCTCATCATGCAGAATAAAATTCCGCTTCAAAACGGCCACAAACACTCGCTTCCTGTTGCGGTCGTCGGTTGGTTGAGCCTCTTCCAGTGCCCTGCATTCGGCTCGGCACAAGGAGGCTTCTCTCATTAGCATTTCAATTAGGGGGCTTGTGAGAAGTTGTTTCGGGATTTCTCGGAGCAGCGAGGCCACTACCTACTAGAGAAGGTGGCACAGCTCAGCAGTAGGTACCAGTCAGCATGTGGTGGATTTTTTCTTGGTTGGGTGGTTTGTTTGGAGCATATTTGGCGTTTTTTTTTTGAGCTTGTCATCGTCGTAGTTGTGTATCATGTGGTCGAGGTTGTGGTTCACCAAAGTGGTGGATTTTTCGACATTGATGAGCTTGTTCTCGAGCGTAAGAGCCTTACAGACGGAAATTGATTTTTGAAACCCAGTTTTTTTTCTTTACTTGACCGATAACAGTTGTTAGTTCTAGACTTTATTAGCTTGTTCTATTGTGTGACGACAAAAGAAAAATTGACGAAGATAATATAATATATTATGAATCCAACTATCAAATCAACAAAGCACGATTAATATTTAAAATTCTCGAAACTAGACGACATGCATTAACGTATATCCTATTACAGATTTGCATCAAAAGTATGCAAAATTTGCAATGTTTCGTGACATGAACAGAGCCTGTGATGTAGTCGCCGGAAGGTTTTTAAAATAATTTTGTATTTTTATGTTTGCTTAGTTTTCGAACAAAGTTTGATACCCCAAATGCCATCTCGTGAAGGTTTTATACAAAAATATGCATTCTGGAAAATCTTGCTTGTAAGCTGCAGTTCATTGCAAGAACTGCCACTAAGTACCTTTGTTGTATGCAACATATGCAGAAGATGCAATAAAGCCAACCTTACATGATGTAAGTGAAATTTGTTTTGCGTGATCTTTTAAAATGCAACTGAGATGCATTTTATGCATCGGGCTTTTTTTTTATTTATTTATTTACTTGTCTTCGTATAGTAAAAACGCACAGACAGAATTATTAATGTCTAGTTAAAGAACTAATCCTATTTTTAAACATGGTTTTCGAAATATTAAAATCATAATCTTCACGTGATTCGTTGAAACGACGGCAGCAAACATCCAGTGGATTGTTTTGACCGTAGACTGTACGATGCTGAGGAATACGGAGAAGGTCATTTTGTCGCGTCTGCCTAGCCGGTGCATTGAACTGGATTTTCCCTAGAAGTTCAGCACAGTCTACATTGTTGTCTAGAATGTCGAATATGAACAGCCGTTGTAGAAGAATCCTTCTATCAGCCAATGTTGAAAGACGAATTAAAGCACAGCGATCCTCGTACGGCGGAAGAACAACCGGATCGTTCCATGGTAACAGTCGTAGAGCGTAGCGGACAAAGTTACGTTGAATCTTTTCAATGTGAAAGCAAAGCGTGACGAGATACGGTGCCCATACTACAACGCCATATTCCAGTATGCTACGCACTAGCTAACAATACAATGTTTTTAGACAGCATACATCCTCAAAATGAAAGCGTGTTGCGCTTGATGAACCCTAGTATCGCATGTGCTTTGGCGGTGGTTGTTGCAATGTGCTCGGTGAATTTCAGCTTACTGTCCAGTATTAATCCAAGATCCTTGATTGATGACACACGGTTGACACTTGAAGCGTTCATCTTATAATCGAAAATGGCAGTTGTCCTAGATCGGTTGCACGAGATGATGTTACATTTACGAATATTCACTTTCATTCCGTTTAATGAGCACCATTCAAGAAGCGAGTCGATATCCATCTGAAGAGCGCAACAATCGACCATGGGTGTTATCAGGCGGAAGAATTTCAGGTCATCAGCGAACATGTACTTCGGTGATCTGATGAGTCCGCACAGATCGTTAACAAACAGCACGAAAAGTAATGGTCCCAAATGACTTCCTTGGGGAACCCCGGAAGTAATTGAGAACGTTTCAGATGAGGTTCCACCGAGGCGTACAAAAGCCCAACGCTCAGACAAGTACGATTCAATCCATTGAGTAAGCCACTGAGGGAATCCCATGCGTTTGAGTTTTTCCACTGCCAGTGCATGCGGCACTTTGTCGAATGCTTTAGAAAAGTCGACATAAACTGCATCGACCTGTTGTCGCTTTTCAAGGCTGTCCACAAAAGAAGAAACGTAGCACATCAGGTTGGTTGTTGTTGACCGCTTCCTGACAAATCCATGCTGACTCTCTGATATCACATGTTGAACGTTACGATACAAAGAATCATGGACAAGACTCTCCAAGACTCGGATTTTCTGGAAAGCATCAACGCCGAACAATCGTCAGCAGAACTGTGGAGCCGCATCAATGCCCTCAGCGGCAAGCGGCGATCATCGCCGCTACAAGTGCAAGCCGACACCGTTACCATCACCGAACCAAACGCCGTAGCAGATGAACTGGGAAAATACTTCGCCAAACTATCAGGAATCGCGGAGTACAGCGAAAGTTTCCAACGACGAGTCGGTCCTTCGCTGTCCTCGGTGCCCACTTTCGGAATTCCCACAGACAACGACGACCTACCGATCAACCAACCATTCTCCTGGGAAGAATTCTCGTTCGCTCTTAGCCGGAGCAACGGAAACTCGGCCGGACCGGATGAAATCGGATACCCACTGCTGAAGCATCTACCGCTCGAAGGGAAAACACAATTGCTCGAACTCTACTACCAGCTATGGACCAACGAAGAATACCCGGACAAATGGAGGGAAAGTCTCGTGATCCCGATCCCCAAAACAAATATAGGGACCAAGGACGTCACAGGATTTCGCCCCATCGCGCTGACCTGCTGCATGGCCAAAGTCTTGGAGCGGATGGTCAACAGAAGGCTCAAGCAATACCTGGAGTCTAAGGGACTGCTTGACCATCGACAGCACGCCTTCAGGCAAGGGTACGGTACCTCCACCTACTTCACCACTCTTGGAGAAGTCCTGAAGGAGGCACAGGACCAAGGCCATCATACGGAGATCGTCTCGCTGGACATCTCCAAAGCATTCAACAGAACGTGGACACCAGCAGTAATGAAGAAGTTAGCCGAATGGGGACTAAAAGGACGCATCCTACACTTCGTCCGAAACTTTCTGACCGACCGATCTTTTCGGGTGTCGGTCGGAAACGTCCAATCCAGAAGGTTCAGCGAAGAAACCGGAGTACCACAGGGTTCGGTGATCGCGGTCACCCTCTTCCTGGTGGCCATGAACGGGGTCTTCGACAAGCTACCCAAGAACATATATATTTTCGTCTACGCGGATGACGTCCTCATTGTAACGGTGGGCCCCACCCTGCAGAGGACGAAATTAAGGGCGCAAGCGGCAGTCTCCTCGGTGGTCAGATGGGCTGACTCCGTTGGTTTCCAGCTTTCCGCCGGCAAGAGCGTGCGCTGCCATATATGCACCACCCGGCATCGGAACAACGGACAGCCCATCATGATCAAACAGCAAGCGATACCGACCAAAAACACAATAAGGGTCCTGGGAGTGCTCCTCGATCGGAACCTATCCCTCGAGCCGCACTTCCAACAGGTGAAGAAGGACTGTCGTAGTCGATCCAACCTGATGAAGACCATCTCCCGCCCCCACCGATCCAACAACCGTGAAATCCGCTTCCGAGTAGCCCGAGCCATCATCGACAGTAGCCTATTGTACGGCGTAGAACTAACGTGCCTTGCCGCCGAGAAAGCCGTCCAAATCTTGGAACCGGTCTACAACGGATACGTAAGAACAGTCTACGGTCTCCTGCCCTCCACCCCGGCCGCCGCTGCGTGCGTTGAAGCCGGTATTCTGCCTTTTCGGCTCGTCTACACCGCAGCTACCGCTACCAAAGCCGCTGCCTTCCTCGCTAAAACGTCGAGAAACAGCAGGATCTTTCTCCTCGACGAGGCGAACCGACTCCTCCGCACGGTCGCCGACGTAGATCTCCCTCCAGTGGCCAGGGTCCACTGGCACGGAGACAGAAGTTGGCAATCACATCAGATCAGAATCGACAGCCGAATCAAGGACCGCTTCAGGGCAGGAGACAACACACTGGCTTTGCGCCGGACAGTCGTCGAAACTCTCGGGGCGCACTATCAAGATCACGAAATCAGGTACACTGATGGCTTGCTCTCCAGCAGCGGAGTGGGAATGGGGGTTTCAGGAGATAGTTTGGTCGTCAGCAATTCACTTCCGGCCCAGTGCTCGGTGTTTTCCGCTGAGGCAGCGGCCGTCTTTCACGCAACCACCCTTCCGGCCAATCGGCCGATCCTCATCGTTACCGACTCACAAAGCGCAATAATGGCCCTAACCGATGAAGCACCAAAGCATCCGTGGATACAAGGGACGGTAACGCATGCGCCGCCCAACACCGTATACATGTGGGTACCCGAGCACTGTGGCATCCAGGGGAACGTGATCGCCGACCACCTCGCCGGCTCAGGCCCCATTGGACCCAGGTTCTCTGACAATGTTCCGTTCCAGGACATCAAGAAATGGATCAAGCGGACGGTTTGGAGAGCGTGGGACAACGAGTGGAGGAACAATCGAACTCACCAACTACGAAAAATCAAGGCGACCACCGATCCCTGGAAGGATCGACCGAGCCTCAAGGAGCAGCAAGTGGTGTCCAGACTGCGCACCGGGCATAGCAGGGCCTCCCATAATTTCGGAGGAACACCGTTCCGGAGAACCTGCGAAACCTGCGGAGTGCCAGCCTCCGTAGAACACATCCTCATCAACTGTGTGGAGCTCGAGGACCTTCGGGTTGCCTTCGGTCTGGAGGGAACCAGCATACGAAGTCTGCTTGGCGACGAGTCCCCGGCAGCAGACACCCTCATCGCCTTCCTGAAGGAGGTGAATCTTTTTTACAACATTTGAGTGTTTTCTGTTTGTGCTTTTGAATTCGTTGGCCCTTTTGGTAGTGTTTTTACAATATTTTATATAATTAAGGGGGTATTCCCGATCTTTTTTTTCAAAAAATCAAATTTTTTTTTCCACGTTTTTTTGTACTTTAGACTATATACTTTCATCCCCCCAAGCCGTTTTCCGATCAGCGAATTCGGTGTCCAGGCATAGCTGACTAATGGTAAGAACCCCCAAATGGTTTTAACTAAAGTCAAAACTTTAAACGCGTTTTTCTCGAAACCACATTTTTTTTATCGGGCGAAGATTTTTCTCAGAAACTATAAGAGATATTGACTTGAATCTTTGCGCATTTTGTTCCTTATTAAATTCTTTGGAGCTTCTCCCACTTTCAGCCAAAAATATTAACATTTAACATTGTTTGAAGCACCTTAAAGCTGCAAAAAAGCGGGCTAAAAATCGCCTGTTTTTTCATATGGCCGCCATTTTGTTAATTTGCTAGATTTTTTGCTGCCAACGGGAGAAGCTCCAGAGAATCTTATGCAGATTATTATTTCATCACGAAATCTGTTTCAGATGAAGCCGTTCCAGAGAAAAGTCTTCGCCCGTCCAGGTGTTTGCGGCGAACAGGGGTCTGTTTGCCGCCATTTTGTGACGTCAATAATGTCTTTTTTATGTCGAAAAAAATTTATTTGTAAACTTTAATGTTAAATAAACAAGAATCCCAAAGAGTTAGGCGCATTACTATTCATTTTCCTTGAAAAAAAAATAATTGAAAAACAGGCCGAAAAAAGGCAAAAGATTGGGAATACCCCCTTAAGCTAAATGCCCACTTGCCAAGATTGGGATCCTCCTTTTGAGGTCCCAATTCTTTTTTGTAATTTTTAAAAGAGATGAACTAGCCTTAGGCTAAAAATCTCTCTAATAAAGGAAAAAAAAAAACTCTCCAAGACTTTAGGAAAGCAACTCAAAATCGAAATTGCACGATAATTTTCGACGTCATTAACATTACCACTTTTATGAATGGGAGTGATGGCTGCAGTTTTCCATTTGTTGTGAAATATGCCCTCCGAAAGAGATCTGTTGAAGAGTATACTCACAGGCAAAGCGATTGACTCCGCACACCGATTGATGAAGAAAGGTGACAGACGATCTGGACCTGCTCCTTTCGAAGTGTCGATAGAAACCAGCTTAGCAAAAACATCTTGCCGTTCAAACATCTTGTCACGTTCAAGTCGTAGTGCAGCAAATTGCTCAAGTACGATTCAGTCAAAGGTGGTCGGTTATTACTTTGCACACTTCGAAAGAACGCCGAGAACAAATTTGCAGATTCTGATGGAGATTCAGCTGCCTCACCTTGGTAACGAAGATGTCGAGGCATTCCGTTGGATCGCTTACGGGTCTTCACATATTGCCAGAATTGTTGGGGGTCCTGTTTCAAACTTGCTTCAGTACGATGAATAGAGCAGCGAAAGCATTGTGCATGCAAAGAGTTATATTCGCTCTCTAAGTCATGCAGCTCAGCCTTATTCTGTTCATTCCTAGACCGAAAGTAACGCTTTCTTGCCCTGCGTAGACGATATCGCAGCCGTTGCAGTTCATTGTTCCACCATGGTTGTTTCTTCCTGTGGGTGTCGATCCGTTGTTTTAGAGGCACAACTTCGCTGATGATTCCATAAAGCTTGTCGTAGAATATCGATACCGCTTCGTCGACACTGCAACCAATTAGAAGATTCACCCATCCGACGTCCGAAATCATTGAGCTCAAAACTGCAAAATCACATCGCTTGATGTCAAAATCTAACGGATCAGTTGCTCAGGAAATTTCACATTCGCTTGCAGTTTCAATCACAAGCATCAATGGTTTATGATGTACATCAACACGCAGTAGCGGTGACGGGGGCTCCACAAGCTCGAGTACATTTATATCAGTGGAGAAAACCAAATCTAGTATCCTTACCATAATGATTCAACTAATGCAGACCATTAGCGATGAACGATAGCGATAACAGATGAATGATAGCCTAGGAATTTCAATTAGGTCACGGCAAGTCCCTGATTTCGGAAACTATCATATTCTGGAATCCGGAGCTTTCAGGGTAAAAAATGGCTGACCTATAGTCAAATGGCAGACTTGAATTCAAGCTCTCGGCTTTGGGACAGTTAACTGACGTAATTCCAAGCCATCAAAATTTCCTCAAAGTACCAAGGCTGCAAAAATCGTGCCTTTTCATGGTTGACATGGCTTGTTATCAACAATGCAAAGATAAATCGTTGTGATTCAGCCACCATTCGGACGTTATTGCTATCTTTTTTTTTCATTTAGAGCAGGTAACAATCCAATTAAAGGTCCATCTGGAACTCAAAAACCCGGAAATGTCCCAAGCAAAATGCGTGTCGATTCATGTTGACAAGATTGGTTCTCGGCAATTTGTTTACCAAATTTTAAGATTGAGCCGCTTTTTGAAAGGTATCACTATCTAAATTTGAACCAAACAAGTGAGGAATCCAATTTTATCTGTGGTTGCGGAAATTCATCGAAGTCCATCGGGAAAATGATCAATTCCTGAAAGTAGACCTAGAGATCCGCGATTTTCTCTAAATTACATACAATCATGAGCATAGAAGCCAAGGACATCAGATGCGGGTTTCCACCTCAGTCCTAGCGTTTTGATCGACACTCCAGGATCCAATCCTAGGACGTTGCGTTCATCTCACAGCGGTTGAGGAATGTGGACAAGAATTTCTCTCGTAATTGGAATCTAGCAGAGCCCAAAAGCTGTAGTAGTTGGGAAAATAAGATCTTCCCCGCCTCGACATCGTTACATCCCGTAAGCAGATCATCCGTGTAGAAGTCTTTGCCTATAACTTCAACGGCATAAGGGTTCGACTGAAGATTTACCTTGGAGAGTTCGTACAAGCATCGAGTAACCAGGCAGCGTGCCGAAGAGGTTCCGCAAGTCACCGTCGTCAGCTCGAAGATAAGAATCGGCCCCGAAGGGTCCTCTCGCCAGAGTATCCGCTGAAGACATTGGCAGGCAGGATTCATCAGGATTTGACGGTATGTACAATTTTTCTACGTCAGCAATAATGACACGACGCGAAGCTTGGTGGTCAAGTTATCAGGACGTTCAATACAATGGTGCGGAAAATAGTAGGCTTGATATCTGTAATTTCTTTAATGTGTCCCAGTAGACGGTATTCTTCGATAAAAGTGGAGTAGGCAGATTTGAGTTGAGGGTTGGCTTGTAAACAGCGCTCCAGCGACAGAAAGGGGCGTTTGGCGATTTCGTTAGAGTTTCCCATCAGCAGGGATATAACGGACGGCTTTATAGAAAGTGCTACAATGCATCGACCAGAGGCGTCCCTCGCAGTCGTTACGACAAAGTAGATTCTTCTACTGACATGGTACTATACTGCCGTTATACGCATAAGAGTCCCACGGTCCATAAGGATTGCATAAAACATGGGACAGTTATGCGTATAACGGAAGTATAGGACTGACAAGCTTCTAACTCCCAAAATCTGAATAGTTTCTCATCGAAATCTTGTACACGTGGACAACGCTAATAGCGAATTCGTTTATTATCGTTTATTAAGTTCATACCCGAACTTTTTGTCAGTACGAACCTCAGCCTGAGCTAGGTTTTAAAAACAAACAAGCAAACTTACGTTTGTCTGAAAACAAGCAGACTCAATCTTGATACCCGATCCAGGTTGGAACTGAATAATAAACGAATTCGCTATAACTATCTCCCCAACCCTGACTCCAACCCTGCCCGAAATAACCCATCCCAGCAAAGTATTTTGCAGCACTGGTTGTCCCGTACCAAGGCGGATGAGTCCGTCGAGAAGAAGATCATAGAAGCTATCCACTCTTTTAATCATATGTACAACTGGTTCATTGAATTGTGGATCAGCAAGCACGATGTCAGTAGGACAATGCCACTCTGTGACTTCAATGTTGTTTGAAAGCAACTTTCGTGTCACTGTGCAGCTGTGTACGGTAGTTGCAGCAATGTGACTGGATCTCGGCTGTGATGGAGTGGGAGTGGGTAGACACAATGGTAGACTGTCCAATACCTCCGATGGTGTGATGATCCTTGACCCTTGGCAGCTGCAATCGTTGAGCTAAGTTCTCCGAAAGGATGTTCAGTTGTGAAGAAGGATCGAGCAACGCTCTAGCCCACATTATATTCCTAGAAGAGCCGATGACCTTTATGAGAGCCGTTCGCAGCACAATAGTCGATAGTGAAAGGTGCTAGCCAAGGAGATGGAGTGGCAAACTGTTGACCTTCAACGGGAGGAGTTTTCGAGCAAGTCTTATTTTCTTTGGGTGGAGGAGCCCTTTGGATTTGATGTTGAGTCTGACTTGTGGTGGATTGGTTTGGGTGGAGCTTAGAAACAATTGGGCTACAAAATGGTGAGTGACAATCTGGAAGGAGCGATATACCTAGCTCCGGTCCTCACAAGTTCCTACCTCACGCCTCCACGAGTCATATGATCACAAAAGACTGCTAGCTGAAACATGGACACAGCTGGCTGGCGTAGCCTGGGAAATGTTGTCAATCCGACAATAGCAGAGTGAGGAGGTGCGACGCGAACACTGGCGCGGTAACCATAGCACGGTGATAGAGGAAATGCTTCGCCAACCCGAGCATCTGTTCACCATGGAGGTGCGGCTCAAACAGCGTCTGGCTGGCTTCCAGCGGCTGAATAAGAAATGCTCTTCCCCGGAAGCTACACCTAAGATGGCAGCCCCATCACGGCGGATAGGAGACCTTAGGCCAACCACCTACTGTCTCTGAAACCTTTACAATTGTTACAGAAACCAAAGAGAAAGACATCGAACTGATATAACGGCAACGACTTTTAGCGCAAAACAACGGACACGAATTGGACCATGGAATGTATTGACGTTAGCCCAGCAGGGTAAACTGGCACAACTCACCAACAAGGCGCGACGCATGAGGCTAGAAATCCTGGGACTGAGTGAAGTTCGTTGGCCAAACTTTGGAGAACACTAACTGCCGTCGGGACAGGTACTATTATACTCTGGTATTCGAGGTGAAAACGCTCCCCGCCATCGTGGAGTTGGTCTCCTACTTAGCATCCAGGCAAGTGCTGCGCTCATCAAGTGGGAGCCTGTTAATGAGAGGATAATCGTTGCCAGATTTAGAACACGGGTTCGTAACCTTACCATAATCCAATGTTATGCGCCAACCGATGCTGCCGAGCTACAGGACAAGGAGAATTTTTACAGTCAACTGAATGCCGTCGTGGATAAGGTTCCAAAGGGTGACATCAAGATCTACACTGGCGACTTCAATGCGAAGATCGGCTCCGACAACACGGACTATGAGCGTGTCATGGGTTCAGGCGGCGGTTCAACACACGACGACTTGAAGATCCAGCGGTAAAAAGGTCTTTTGTTGAAGAACTTGAGACTCGAGCTGCGGACGTTCCAGAAGGTGGCAGCGTAGAAGAACAATGGACGGCCATCAAGAATGCCTTTGTAGAAACAAGCGAGAACAACTTGGGTGAGCTGCGCACCCAGAGGAAAGAGTGGATCACAGATGAAACCTGGCGGAAGATTGAGGAGTGTAGAGAAGCAAAAACCGCGAAAGAGCGGGCGAGAACCAGAGGAGCCAAGAACGAAGCTTGTCAACGGTACTCGGCTCTAGAGAAGGAAGTCAAGCGCTCTTGCAGACGGGACAAACGAGCGTGGGTGAACTCCCTGGCCTACGAAGGGGAGAAAGCCGCAAACACTGGCAATATACGCCTCCTCTACGATATCTCACGACGCCTGAGTGGAGCAAGGATGAACCTGAGGATGCCAGCGAAGGACACGACTGGACAATTACTTACCAACCCCACTGACCAGCTGAAACGCTGGTTTGAGCACTTCAAACAACATCTTCAAGTTTCGACGGCCAACCAGCCATCAACATCTCGGCGTGATCCGCCTAGGGTGCGGCGCATCACTCGCATCAATTCCGAGGCCCCATCACTGCAGGAGATTGAAGCAGCTATCCGAAGCATGAAATCCAACAAGGCTCCAGGGGTCGATCGCATATCAGCAGAGATGCTCAAAGCTGACCCCATGCTATCCGCACAAATGTTGCATCAACTATTCTGTAATATCTGTGACACCGCAACTTTTCCGGCCGACTGGATGCAAGGCATCTTAGTGAAGGTCCCAAAGAAGGCGGATCTGACTGTGTGCGACAATTGGCGAGGCATCATGTTACTGTGTATTGTTCTCAAAGTTCTGTGCAAAGTTATCCTGAATCGGATACAGGAGAAGATCGACGCGACTCTCCGACGGCAGCAGGCAGGATTCCGTGTCGGAAGATCTTGTGTGGACCATATTGTCACGCTCCGCATCATCCTGGAGCAGGTCAATGAATTACAAGAGTCCCTTTATTTGGTATTCATTGACTACGAAAAAGCTTTCAACCGTCTCAATCACGAGAATCTGTGGGGCGCCCTGAGACGCAAGGGAGTCCCGGATAAAATCGTCAACCTCAACGAAGCGCAGTATGAGGCTTCCACGTGCAGAGTCTGCATAACGGAGCCTTGTCCGACCCTATCCGGGTAGTCGCTGGTGTGAGACAAGGATGTATACTATCACCGCTACTGTTTCTCATCGTAATCAACGAGATTATGGTAGGTTCAAATGACCGTGTACCGAACCGTTGGCTGTTTTGGCAGCCTATCACCATGGAGCATCTCAACAACTTCGATTTTGCTGATGATGTTGCTCTACTAGCACAACGGCGCTCTGATATGCAGAGTAAGCTCAATGACCTAGCCGAACGCTCCTCTGCGGCGGGTCTCACCATCAACGTCAACAAGACCAAATCGTTGGATATCAACACGGGCAACCCTTCCAACTTTACGGTAGCGGGACAAGCAGTGGAGAAGGTCGAAAGTTTCCAATAGCTTGGCAGCCAAATAGCGTCGGACGGCGGGACCAAGAAGGCACGAATCAAGAAGGCTAGGGCTGCCTTTGCGAGTTTACGAAACGTATGGAGATCCAACCAGATAAGTCAACGCACCAAAATCCGAATTTTCAACTCGAACGTGAAATCTGTGTTGTTATACGCCAGCGAGACGTGGTGTGTATCAGCGGAGAACACTCAACCGATGCCTGCGGTATATAATTCGTGCCTGGTGGCCTCACAACTGGATCTCGAATGCCGAGCTCTATCGTCGATGTCATCAGAAGCCGATAGCAACAGAAATTCGAGAGTGAAAGTGGAGGCTGACCCCACACTTCGACGGGGCGGAAACGAAATCTGCAAGCAAGCGCTGGATCGCAGCAGAGGCAGACCCAGGGACTCATGGCGGCGGAGCCTCAATAAGGAAATTAAGCAAGTCGATAGGAATCTGACCTAGGCCCAAGTCAAGGCAAAAGCGAGCAGCCGCCCAGGATGGAAGTCTTTCACGTTGGCCCTTTGCACCGCTGGTGGTGCACAGGACCCTTAAGTAAGTAAGTAAGTTAGAAACAATTGGATGTGCCGAATTACGAATTTGAGCTTGCAGGAGCGAGCATCGTGTGGTGTTTTTGATTGCAGACACGGCAGGCGTTAAATGAACAGTTCTTAATTTGGTTGTCCGGTTATAGACAGTTAATGCAGAGAGCCCGTTTCTTCACCAAATCGTTACGTTCAAGAACGGACAGCTTTCGGAACATTTGAAAAGTGGATAGAGATAGATCTGATGACGGAATATACATTGCTAACTTTTGATTTCTGCTCCTTTCCAACCTCCAATCGTGACCCTTCAGAGGTGCGTGGCTTTCCAAGTGCGATGGACTGCAGAAAAATACATTGACTACGCAAGAACTCAATTTGCTCTTCGTATTGGGGAACCCCTGTGATTCTCCCACTGTTTCAAAGTTGACGTATCGATGAGCAAACGATGTACGCTAATTATACACTCCAACCCGCCGTATCCGATGTTAATTTTTTGGATCATTTGCAGGTGCCGATTGAAATCATCTATAAGTCGAGATAGAGATTCGTAGCTTTCTCTTTTTAGAGGTTCCACGGAAAGAAGAGCATCTAAGTAGGTTTTGACCAACAACTTTTTGCTATCAAAACGTCTGGCTAGCGTTTGCCAGCAAAAAAATGCACTTCAATTGTCGAATGTCGAACATCTCATGTAATTTTTATGGCAACAGAAATAAACAAATGCAGTAAAAGCAGCGTAATGTCAGTTCATGCACTGTATTAATGATTATTTTGTCCTTTTTAGCAAGTAATATTACGATTGGAGTGCATCCCATTTGATGTGATATCAAAATTATTTTTTTGCTGTGTAGGGTAGTTGGCTTCGGTAATGTCAATAGCCTCAACGACCTGCTTAGCTTCCTTGGTTAGGGATGCGACAAGATATGAGAACTTACCCACATCCGAAAGGTTAGGGTTGGAGTCAATGAGACTTTCGAAAGTTTCTCCGAATGTCAGCCAATCAGTGACTGATCCATCACTTCCGAGGTGATCTGCTTGATTCGACAGGCAATAAAAATTTAAATTTGTATGCGGCACAGGAAAAATTCTGAAATTTGAATTTGGTCAATACCTTTGCGAGCAGTAGACTGATGCAAAATTTGAAATTTTCGCTCCACAGTGTTCCAACGGCTTTAAATCGGGTCCTGATTAGCCTCCGAAAGTTTAAACTCATTTGATAAGAAACTGACTTGGCACAAACCATTTGAAGTTTATATGGAAACTACTATGGGAAAACAAAACTTTTTGTTCATTCTCTTCTACACTTTTTACATATTGTACTGTTAACAAATTCTATTGCTATTCTTATGGGGATTTTTATCAGCTTCAACTTTGCAGAAAATTGTAGTTCAGCCAAACGTCAAATTAAATAGTTATTAATTGTTTAAGAGATTAATAATCTTATGGCAAGATTAAGCAACTGTTCTGTGGGCAACACTGTATTCTGCAGTGTGACATATTTAGTAGCCATGATTTTTGTCCTATTCTACGCGCCATAAACACCAATGTTGCCTGCTGAACAGTTGACTGAGCATAATCATAAGACATCAGTGACTTGAATCATTAATAATTTTTGTTTCTTACATTTGATCGAAAAGTGGTTTCCAACAAAGTTGTAGCTGAGAAAATTTTCAACAAGCTAAGCTATCATTTTTTAAAGTAGAGTGAGCTGAAAATTCTTCAAATAGATATGAACCGAAATTATGGTTTCTTCATAGTAATTACCATATAAACTTCAAATCGTTTGTGCCAAGTCAGTTTCTCACTAAATGAGTTCAAATTTTGAGTTCATCAGTCTATTGCATATGGGCGTAACTGTTAATAACTGACTTGGATTAACACATCTCGGTGCGTTTGCTGTTGCTTTTGATCGCCAATACAACCTGTTACAGGTTACAGCACTACATTGAACAAATTTCAGATAATATTCAAGCTGAACATTGCATTAGGTCCTAAGTATAACATTGATCGATTCTCTTCGTCGACTTTCTCTTTTGTTAATAACTTGAGCACATAACCGTTTCCTGTTGTGTTTGTCGTATTAGATGCTAGATAAAAGCTTCTTTTATCGATCTGTGTGCTGAAAATACCTTCTTCTTCTTATTATTCGCATTTCAAGCGTATTGCTTAGTGGATATTACCTTATTGCGTGCTCTTAACTTATTGTTCTAAATGCACTTCCACAGTTATTAATTGAGAGCTTTCGATGCCAATACCAATGCATGCATTTGTTCTTGGATTAATACTTGACCAAAAATTAACTTTTAAAGATCACATTGAGAGCATTCAAGCCAAATGTAACAAATATATAAAATGTTTGTATCCTCTTATAAACAGGAAATCCAAACTTTGCCTGACGAATAAACTTCTAATATTTAAACAAGTTTTTTATACCGGCCATGCTTTACGCTGTGCCAATATGGTCTTGTTGTTGCACTACCGGGAAAAAAGCACTTAAAAGGATTCAGAACAAAGTTCTGAAAATGATTTTGAAGTTGCCTCCCTGGTACACTACTACCGAAGTACGTAGAATTTCGAATGTTGAGACTTTAGAACAAATGTCCAACAAAATAATTAATAATTTCAGGCAAAAATCGTTGCAATCCTCAATTGCAATGATTAACTCCCTTTATACTGAGATAAGATTTAGTTTTAGTTTTTAGTTTTAAGATATCAATTGTTATACTGACATGCAGGTTTAAAAAACCTGTTTAAAATACTGAATTGCCATGACAGGAACAATGTAATAACACTTAGCTATATATCATAACAATTAAGGCTGGTAAGTTACTGTAGTAACTGGAGCACCTAGGTTAAAAGGAAATGTAATTTATTTTGAATTTGGAACAAATAAAGAGTAAAAAAAAATGCATGAATTTGAATATTGTGTGGCACAATGATATTCTATGCCCAGGGAAGTCGAGAAAATTTCCAACCCGAAAGATTCCCTCGACCGGACCGTTTTCTTATTTATACATTTTCAACAGTTGTGCATGGAAAATTTTAAAAAAGCTTTTATTGTAGCAGATTATGAGAGTTATTTCCTTTCGATTGGTGTATTTGGATTTTAATTTAATTTATAAATGACAAAGTTATAAGCGTTCAAAACCTTACACCTTTTCGTGACGGTCGCAATTTTAGATTTTCGATTAACACCCAGTACCTTCACGGAAGACTTAGTCAACCTAAAAAAAATACATTGTTCTGGTTGATTTGTGTTGCTCCATTTAATCTAAATTTTAAAATAATGTATTTTAAATGCAACTCTCAAATCAGCAAAGCTTCGATTAATATTTAAAATTCTTGTAACTAGACGACATGCATTATCGTTATTTTTTTTATAGTCACTTTTACACTATTGGGTCATTCGTGACTGGTCCGGGGGTGAGATTTGAACTCGTGACTTTGGCGTGAGAGGTATGGATTTTAACCACTACGCCGGGGTCGCCCCAATTATCATGAGTAGAAGATTCTTCAAAAGAGAGATTCTTTACAGATTTGCATGAAAAGTATGCAGAATTTGCAATGTTTCACAACAGAAACAGATTTTATGATGTGGCAGGCTTTTAAAATAATTTTGTAATTTTTATGTTAGCTTAGTTTTCGAACAAAGTTTGTTTCCCCAAATCTAGAAAATCAATTGTCGTTTGAAACATATGCAGAAGATGCAATAAATTCAACCATACATTAGATATAAGTAAAATTTGTTTTCCGTGATCTTTTAAAATGCAACTGAGATGCAGTTTGACGTAGAACTACGTCAGTGATTTCTATATTGGGGTACAATTTGTTAAAACCGAAAATGGAACATGTAACGAAATCATGAAAGGTTTTGAACGTAAATAACTCAGCTGCCCATGAACCAATTGCAATAATTTTACTATCAATTGATCAGAAATATTTGTACGCATCGCTAACAATGCTTCTGATTGACGGAATATGTCGATGTAGCATTGCTGCTTTCCCAACACTGTCATCAGAGAGTCGTTAGTAGACGAAACAAGTTGAATCTCTCGTTCCTTTTTTGACAACAATAACGAACGCAAGCGAGAGGCTCAACTCAAAATTTACCAAAAAGAACTCACATTGGGTAGTATTTTTTTCTCCGTGTAGATATTTGTCCACAAAAACTTGTTTAACTTTCCCTCCTTCCTCTCCATCAAATCGTCTACGTAGTTTATGATTAGGTCTTAAGTATCAATGCCCGATGTCAGTTTAACTGCTGAGAGGACGAACCTGAATTCAAGAATCTGAGAA
Source organism: Ochlerotatus camptorhynchus (assembly GCF_037179485.1). Taxonomy (NCBI): domain Eukaryota; kingdom Metazoa; phylum Arthropoda; class Insecta; order Diptera; family Culicidae; genus Ochlerotatus; species Ochlerotatus camptorhynchus. The sequence goes on along the minus strand of NW_027040513.1, from coordinate 2,325,607 downwards.
TCTATGCCCGGCGTCATTTTGGAATCCAAGAAAACGCCCTCCGGTTTTTGAAAAAGTTTCAGATATTCTTTACATGGGTATATTTAGAATAAAAAAAAAAATGTCCATCGCCTTTGGGATCGATTTCCTAAAAAAGGTTTAAGATTTGCTCAATATGAATATATTCTGAGGGCACGACTAGAGTGAAAGAGTGTCCTTTCTCTATACATTTCAATCAAAATCCCCATATAAACTTTTAACTAAAAGCGCCAGCTCGTGTTGCATCCAAATGAGCCGAAACTTTCAGAAAGTTGTTTTTGGGGGTGGCTCGTTCAAAAGATTGATGACAAAATTCTCACAAACAAGTTTGGGCCAGTCATCCTCCATAAGTTTTTTTTGGGCTTAATTTTTGAGATTTTTAGCCGTAGGAAATCCTCCAACGTATTCGAGAAACTGCGCAAAAAACACGCTTTTCTCGAAAAACCAAATAAAAATAAGCTACGCAACTTTAGCAACTAACTGGGTGTAACTATTTTTAAATAGATTTACATAAAATAGTCTATTGGCCTTAATGTTAAAAAGAACGAACGATGCTCCAAAGAGCGACGCCATTCCTGGTTACGTCAAAATTAAAACTCGGTTAAGTGCTTCCCAGGCCTGTACCATTCGCGCATTGTGTGGCACGAACAGTGATAACAGAAATCCACGATCCTGCTTTTTCTCATTTTTGAGAAACCACTTATTTTCCCGCAATCATCTAAAAGCAACCCAAATACCCTCCCTAGGCAAAGAAAAACATGTCCTCAAATTGTGTAGCTTATCAATTATGGATCATGGATGTTCAAAACATTTCCCAAACAACCATGATTGGATTACTCGAATTATGATCAGGTTTAAATATTTGAACGAACAAACACGCACGTATTGACAAGCAGTTGGGAAAGCAATCGAATTTCTCGGAATCTCGTAACATCAGTAACAACAGATACAACAACATCTACACGGCATCAACTCAAGTAAATATTTGCCTATGCTCGCCGCGGAGCAACACATGCTACGACTTCTTCCACAAAGGCAAAGGTAGGCGGTTGCCCAACAAACAGGCAAACAGGACATCTTCATGGCGTAAGCTTGTGCGAGGGTCATGAACCTTGGCCATCACGATTACCACATATGTTACAATATTGTGAACAAACTCATGAGTGTTGTTCGTGTGACTAGTTATGAGTATTTCGCTTTAATACCCTTACAACACGTCGTTGACAACAATTGCTTAAAATTTATATCAACCAACGAGCGTACCACTAGGAAGTGGATTCCTGTTTCATGTTTTCGCACGAAAGCTGTGCCGAGCCATGGAACGTGTCTAGGAGCGTGGGAAAACCAACCAGCAACGAGCATTGAAACTGGTTAGCAATTGTACAGAAGGTACACAAGACCGCACGTCCAACCTGCCAGCAGAAGCTTTACATTTCCGGAAGGTATTAAACTCCGCTACTTTGTGGGACCCCCCGCGTCGGGCTTGCAACCTTATGGTGCTGTGCAGGGCAGTGGTTCGCCTGCTGCTAAACTGGGAAATGATTGAGTGTTTTGTATGCTTTTCTCCGTTCAGTATTGCCCCCATGGGACTAGTTTATGGCAAATTAAGTGCTTTTTAGTTCAAAGACGAAACGTTGTGTTCCATTTCAATGAAGCTCAAGACTTTGTGGAGCATTTCTTGCTGGAAGAACTGATTAAATTGAAACCAATAATTTCTCATAAAACAGCACTGAAACTTCTCCGATTCAAATCGGACCGGACCGGACAGCGCCATCGACCAGCGGCACCTAATGGCCTCATTTCTGATTTATAATTAAAATTTCCAATGTTTGTTTGCCAAATCTGATGTTGCTGTCGTCGACCCACTGGCTGGCAGTACATCAGACCTAGTGAACTTCCAATTAAATAGCTTCTACACGTGATCGAGGGACAAAGCATAGAATTACGTGAAAGCACACCTCTGTCGTGCCACTGGGCCATTAAAGTTCTGCTCGGAATCAACCGAAAACTTTTCCACCCGTCCAAAGTCGACGAATTGAATCGTAAATCCACCGCTCGACCTTTCCCACCCGCACATCGGGTGGGCCATCCGAGTTTTTCTTCGGATTTCGGGACGAAAAATGAAAATCATATGGTGCACTAGCAATGCGATGGCAACAACAACAACAACTTTGGAAGTTTTTTTATGGCGACTAATGAAGCGCTACGACTTTTCTGCTTCCATTAAGCGGTGCCATATTTATTCGATTCGAAATAAAAACACGTGGATGTTGTTTGCTAGTTTAAGTGAAGCACATGGAAATTAAAAAAAAACAGAGAATGGAAATTTGCAAAATTGTATGGAGGTTCAGGTTTGGCACGCCAAGCTGAATTTGGACAAGGCTCGATGACGTTTTGTTTCCCGTCACTTCCGACGTGATCTGCTAGATTCGAAAGGTAATAAACATTTAAATTTGTGCGCTGCAGAGGAAAGAATTTGGGACAAAATCCTGGGTTGAGTTTAACAACTTGAATTTGTCCAACATATGGTGAGATCTGACTTTCTGACTTAAAAATTGACTACCAACTAAATTGCTCAAGACCGCACTGCGGGAAAGAAGTAAAATAATTTCTGAGTGATAGGTATGTGGGTCTAAATTTTCATGAGAATCATTTTGCCAGGGAGCACTCAGAACATATCCGGGCAGTGTTTTTCAAAATCATTAATTTAATGATATTTTACTGCTCTCACACGCTTTTAATATAACGTGTGATATTGGAACAAAATATCATGCTTGATATTGATTTTACAAGCTCCTTTGATATTGCGAAACTATTCACAACGTGCAAAAGTCAAGCTGAGAGTTGACTCGACACAAATATGATTCCGTTGCACATCGTTTTCTTAGAAAGAGAAAGTATAGTTTGCTATCTCTTTTTACTCTTCACCGATGGCAGACACGAAGCGACCCGTTATGAAAGTTTTGGTTGCGTTCGGGTGCAAAGCAAACATCATGAAACTCAATCTCACCACAGTTTGTTGAGATTTGCAGCTGGTGAGTTTTGTTCAAGAGGGGAGGTGGCTGTCAAATACGAACAATCGTCGCCTACCTCGCATAACTGGTTCCAAACGTAAACAAGCTATAAAAAACCTACAGGGTTTGTTTACGTTTGGAACCAATTTCATACAAGAATGATCAGTAGGCTGATTTGATAGCACGTCCCGCCCCAGGTTTTGCTAGCTTGATATTCCGAGCTGTAATATTGCAAAATCAACCGCAGTTGTTTGCTTTTTGATTTTTGCCTACGAAAATCAAGCGTGATCTTGGGCATTGATGAGATTTGATTTTTTGATATTTTCCCAACACTGCGTCCGGGTGAGACAAATGCGATTTTTGGCACTCGAAATGGCCCCAAATGATCAAATAGAGCAGTTCTAAATGAGAAATCTGTAAAACTCGTCCTTCTCCGATTTGCATGAGACTGCATAATTGTAATTCATATTTCTGCTAAAGCTATTCAATCTTTGAAATTGTGCAAAATATTATAGCACGGGAACGGCATTTCTGATCGAAATAACGTCTGAGACAAAGTTGTAGAAAAAAGTTATGTCTTCCTAGTTTTTTTTTATTTTCAGTTCAAATGAGAAAAAAAGTGATAAAAAGCAGAATTTCTTAAAATGTCCTTGCCCGACTTTGCGAAAAAGCTTTGACAAATAATATGTAATTTTTGTGTGTATTCAAAATGTTGAGCACTTGAAAATTGCCAAAAATCGTATATTTTGTTTAAAATACCTCATTTATTGTTTTTTTTTAAACTATACAGGGTGTTTGGTTCCGGGTTTTACATATTTTCAGGGTAGATAGGGCTCCTAAAGTTATGAAAAAATCCCCATGAAACATAGGGTCGGAAATGACTGCTAAGTGAGTTATTCAACATTTTATGTTTTTTTGTATTGCCAACTTTGGTTAGCTATATTTTTTTAATCTTAATGTGGTTTTCTGATTTCAATATACCAAATGAAATATTAAAGTCTTAGCTATCAATGCTTCCTAGAAAAGAACTCGATTAAAGTTAGTTATCATACATTAAAATTGAAAAGTATGTTGAAAGTACCGAAAAAACTGGTGAAATTTCATACATTTTAGTGTTTTTAAGTTGAAAATTTTCATTTCAGTTTATTTAGATGTTCTACAAAACATTCTCCATGCAGTTCCCTAGATTTGTGTCTTTGGTAGTAACCTTGTAGGCTTTATGGTGTCTTCGTAATTATTGATTTAAAACAGCCATAAAAACTTGTGACGTTTTCTTAAAATGCGCTATAGTCACCCTATTCGTTCGTACGTTCGGCTGTTGCAGTGGACTACGCACATGAAAATTTGGTAGAATGTTATTGTAAATGTTTAGCTACATTCTTAACTTTTCATTACCGCACATCTCCTGCGCCGAACGAAAACATAACTGCGGAGATGTTTCGCGGTATCGAATATTGCTCAGTCTCAGCAGAAAACACAACGAGAGACACCGAATCGACGAATTCTGAGAGCGGAAGGGAGAGAAGTAGGTACCCAGTAAGAATGCCGTCGGACGAACTAGCTGCTGTCGGGCTGGAGAGTTACTCTTCTCTGCTTTTCGCGAGTGGAATTGCTCGAACTGAGCGAAGAAGAGAGTAGAATGCAAAGTAAAATGAAAAAATGAGAGAATAAGCTGTCGTGCTCCTGTCCTGAAATATTACAAAATAGGGGAAACATGTCAGAAGGGTATAACTCGAAACGTAAACAATGACTTTGCACGTCGATTTCTCTTGAATGACCACAAGCCCACGTAGCTGCGTAGTTTAACTAGCTCTGCGTAATTTTGTAAAAATGTCCGATAAAAGATGTTGACGAACTCGGTGAAGCTGGACCCAGCAGCAAAAACCAAAAAACAGATGTTATCTACGCATAGTGTTGATTTGAACGGTATGCATTCATATTAATATATATCGACATTTTAACGGTTTTGAAACATATGTTTAAAATTTTCTTTTAGACCCGAGTGAAGTTATGCATTTAATACTGCCGAAATGCATAAAAATTCGCCGAATTGAAACTCCAAAACGTAAGTTAATGAAAACGTTTTAATCTTTGCGTGCTTAACGTCTAAATTTGCATAGACTTCAAAATGCAATTAGCTAAAAAAAAACATAATTTCACAATCTTTTTCTTTACAACAAAATGCATTTCGTCGGGAATCTATTGAAGTTTTTGAATCCATCTGAAAACATTTGGATCAATACATGGTTCCGGAGTTATTCCGGTTCCCGTTGGGGTTACTTTTGGTCGGCATTCGGCTTTACTGTTCTGCAATATGTATACACACAATGAACATCATGTTTTTTCTCTCAAATGATGTGATTGGACCATTGGCTTTATTGAGAGTCCATGGTCACACTAGCCCTCCCGGACATGCTCCAATGCCCCCGGGGAAGTGACCAATTCTCGGCAAGAACCAAAACTTATCGTGTGACATATCAAACTTCATGATTTTACAAATCTTGGCCGGTAATGGCCTTATTGAGAGTCCACGGTCACACTAGCCCTCCCGGGCATGTCCTGGTGCCCCCGGGGAAGTGGCCAATTCTCAACAAAAACAAAAACAAATCATGCGACATATCAAAATTCCTTATTTTACAAATCTTGGCCGGTAATGGCCTTAATGAGAGTCGACGGTCACACTAGCCCTCCCGGACATGTTCCGGTGCCCCCGGGGAAGTGACCAATTCTCGGCAAGAACCAAAACTTATCGTGTGACATATCAAACTTCATGATTTTACAAATCTTGGCCCGTAATGGCCTTAATGAGAGTCGACGGTCGCACTAGCCCTCCCGGGAATGTTCCGGTGCCCCTGGGGATGTGGCCAATTCTCCACAAGAACCAAAACGTGTCATGCGACATATCAAACTTTATGATTTTGTTGAACTTGGCCAGTAATGGTCTTTTCGAGAGCCCACGATCCCATTGCCATTCCGGACATGTTCCGGTGTCCCCGGGTATATTTTCAATTCTCGACAAGAACCAAAATCCGTCGTGCGACATATCAAACTTCATAATTTTGCACGGCCAGTAATGGTCTTAGACAGTCCACAGTCCCATTAAATTGGCCCTTCCAGGTAGTGATGGGCAAAACACCGGTACAGCACCGGTACTGATTACTAAATCATAACCAATGTGCTAATCAGTTGTACCGAGTGTTTGGTGCTGCTGTCGGTTCGGTTTGGTAGTTGTAAGCAACACCGCACCGTGTTCGCCAGTTCACTACACACGGTGCGGTTCTGATTTTCCAGTACCGGTGTTCGTGTTCACAAGGATGATGTTTTGAATTCAAGAACCGATCCGGTACTGTTGTATGTTTATATGCGGGGTGCGGCGCATTATTCAGAATTGCCAGTGATGGCAGATATTTAAACAGAATTTGTATTTAATGAATAAAATTATGCAGTGTCAAGTCGAAATAGCGGTTTTTGAATTCAGAAAAATTGTGAATGCAAATGATGTATTACGCAATGTGGGTATTTCCGGAATCAGGGTGACGTCTTGAGACAGGAAATTAATGTCTGACGCCATCTTGAAACCCAAGATGGCGGCTTCCGGTTATATGAAAACTGTGAAATACTGTCAAATATCCTTCAATATGGGTATTTTCGGAATCGAGATGATGTATATAGACCGAATATCAATGTCAGCCGCCATCTTGAAATCCAATATGGCGGCTTCCGGTTGCAGAAAAACTGGGAAATAATGTGAAATATCCTTTAATATGGGTATTTTTGGAATCAGGATGACGTTTGCATACCGAAAATCAATATATGACACCATTTTGAAATCCAAGATGGCGGCTTCCGGTTAGAGAAAAAACAAATGCCAAATATCCTTCAATATGTGTATTTTTGGAATCAGGACGTATATATACCGAGAATCAATGTTTGACGCCATCTTGAAATCCAAGATGGCGGCTTCCGGTTATAGAAAAACTGGAAAATAATGCCATATATCCTTCAATATGGGTATTTTTGGAATCAGGATGACGTATATGTAATGGAAATCAATGTCTGACGCCATTTTGAAATCCAAGATGGCGGCTTCAGGTTATATAAAAATTGGGAAATAATGCGAAATTTCCGTCAATATGGGTATTTTTGGCATCAGGATGACGTATATATACCGAAAATTAACGTCTGACGCCATTTTGAAATCCAAGATGGCGTTTCTGGTTATATGAAAATTGAGAAATACTGCCAAATATCCTTCAATATGGGTATTTTCGGAATCAGGATGACGTATACAGGGTGTTTGCTTCCGGGTTTTACATATTTTCAGGGAAGATAGGGCTCCTAAAGTTATGAAAAAATCTCCATGAAACATAGGGTCGGAAATGACTGCTAAGTGAGTTATTCAACATTTTATGTTTTTTTATTTCCAAATTTGGTTAGCTATACTTTTTTAATCTTAATGTGGTTTTCTGATTTCAACATTTCAAATGAAAGTTTGAAGTCTTATCTATCAATGCTCTTTAGTAAAGAACTCGATTAAAGTTAATTATCATACATTAAAATTGAAAAGTATGTTGAAAGTACCAAAAAACTGGTGAAATTTCATACATTTTAGTGTTTTTAAGTTGAACATTTTCATTACTGTTAATTTAGTTGTTCTACAAAACATTCTCCATGCAGTTTCCTAGATTTGTGTCTTTGGTAGTAACCTTGTAGGCTTTATGGTTTCTTCGTAATTATTGATTTAAAACAGCCATAAAAACTTGTGACGTTTTCATAAAATGCGCTATAGTCACCCTATTCGTTCGTACGTTCGGCTATTGCAGTGGACTACGCACATGAAAATTTGGTAGAATATTATTGTAAATGTTGAACTACATTCTTAACTTTCGATTACCGCAAATCTCCTGCGCCGAACGAAAACATAACTGCGGAGATGTTTCGCGGTATCGAATATTGCTCAGTCTCAGCAGAAAACACAACGAGAGACACCGAATCGGCGAATTCTGTGAGCGGAATGGAGAGAAGTAGGTAGTGGTAATTAGTCGATGTCCCTTTTATTTCATAGCATTCGCAGTCGCAGCTCAGCAGAGTAAGCACCTCCGCTGCTTCTGTATACACACTTAGATTTTTTTTACAGGAGTCAGTATTTTTTACTGGATTTTTGGATTACTGACTCGGTTAAAATTCAAATGACTGTTATTCGTAAATATTGGATAAAATCGAAAAAATTTATTTTTCATCATTACACGGGGTTAACAGAAGTTAGTCTGTAAATTTTCGTAAAACATTTTCTCAACTTTGAATTTTTCACAGATTTTTTTAATTTTTACCGAAGAGTTCCACAATTCAAAAACTCGGTAAAAATTAAGGACTCGATAAGTGTGTACTGATGTATGGTTGGTGAAGAGGCTAGCATCTGGAGGGTATTCTCGGGCTAGTGAATGCCACACATCCCCACTTATAATTCAGTAATACACTATTTATTCATTTCTGTTTGATGTGTTTACAAAGTTTGACAAACAAAAATGAGCATTGCAGTGTAGTTACCAATTTTCCAAGTCATAGACTTCAGATAACTGTTCTAAGTCCTAGATTTTTTTAACGGAATCATGAACAAAAAACCAAAGACCACTATGACAAACGCGATCGGTCTGAAGGGATCTTTTGGCTCCTAGGCATTTTACACTTCTGTAGCAAGTCTTTTGGTGGCCTCAATTAAGTGGTCTAGATGCAAAGTAATTGATTGAAAGCTTTCTATGTCAACCATTGCATGAATCTGTATTATCTGTGCTTGTACAGTGATACCAACCGGTGGAAACTAACGATTTTAAATTGGCTCACTGCTTGACTAGCCTATTGTTCCCAAGCAAATCGATTAACACACCCCATTCTACTGAAAATTCTAGTACAATATGTTTGTTTTGATTCGCTATGAAAGTTTGACAGATAAAATTAGGGGTTAGTGGGTTTTCCTATGTTTCGAGGAGTGAATCGATTAGCTTGGGACCGAAGATAGTACCAGAGCTGAGCCAAAAAGTTGAGCACGTTTCTTCGGGAACTTCTGGTCTTAGAGTTACCTCTATGGTGATACCACTAGCGGTCGCAGTAGGGGTGGCAAAGATCTGTCAAACTGATCCCGTAAGTTGTTTTGTTCATTTGATAGCTATTTTTGGGTCTTTTGAGCACCATAATTTGATACACATAGGTTTTACAATGGTTCTAGAATTTTAGAACTTCTCAACCAAAATACTGGAAAACTTCACCGGGCTGTCTTTATGCCAAGCTCTATGGATCGCATTCTTCGGTTGACTTACATTCTAATGTGTTTGCTTCGGCTTTTGCTCTAACCGGAAGCCACCATCTTGCATTTCAAAATGGCGTCAAATATCTATTTCTAGTCCCTATATGTCACCTCTATTCCAAAAAGAGGGCCAAGATAAGTCAGTGATAGTTTCATGCCTATTTTTTGTTATTCTTGCACAATCATGTTTATTCATGGTGTCTGAAATGAAATCGATTTCCTTTGAATGATTTTTAATGTTTTGTAATCAACCGTTTTGACGTAGAACTACGTCTTTGTCGACTATACTGGGGTGCAAATCAAAAAATATGTGTGGTGAAGGAGTGTTAGGTTTTGAACGCTTGTAACTTTATCATTTATAGATGAAATTTAAATCCAAATACGCCAATCGATAGGATATTACATTACAAACTTGCTGAAATAAATATTTTTCCAATTTTTCTGTAATTAAACTTTTAAAAATGTACAAATGATATTTTTTTCACTGTGTTCATGAAATAAGCCTTTTTCCCAAACCCAGTCATCATAAACGAATACCACTTGGTTGCACATCATTCTGCTTGAACCTGAAAAGATATAAATCAGCGCTGCTCTGCTAATTATCACTTCAGACTTCGTGGCACTAGGTCCTGCAAGCAGGACTAAGTCAGCTGCCAAAGATGGATGTGGCGTGACCACAATGAAAAATGCGACACAATGAGGAATGAGGAAAAGCAATGTATGTAAACCCCCTTCCCTCTTCACAACAACTTCCCCCTACCTGACAAAAACCTCTCACCCCCCCCCTCAACAACCTCTCCCCCTCCTCAACAATAACCCGAAAAAGACGAAAAGAAACAGACGATCACTTTTTCCGGGAAATCAATTTTAAACAAACCATAATTACAAGTAAAAACAGAAGTATTTCCCTTAATTTCTTCCCATACCAAAACTTTCAAATTTGAAAAAAAAAATTGCTTGGAAGACATATTCGATGATATTATGTTGTTGAATAACACACAACTGACTGTAAAACATATCTGGTACCTATATATACATGAAATCATATCAACATCCAAAGTCCATCCTTTTTTCCATATTCTACACAAAAGAAACGTTCTGCCTCGCCCCCATTCATAATAAAATGGTGGGAAATCCTGTCAGTTGAGGGGCTTAGAAAGTATGTTTTGTGCAGAATATGTAAAAAAGGAGGGACTTTGGATGTATTTTTTCTGCAAAATATGTAAAAAGGAGGGACGTCGGATGTGAACCTAAATGCATATATCATGCATCATAGATAGAGATAGATAGATATGTTCTACGTCATGCTGCGGTCGTGTCTAGGACACAACCCTTTAATTTTTTTCTATAACAAATGCAAAGTAAAATGTCAGCTTTCCTTAGGCAATACACGCCATCAGCAAAACGTTGCTTATTAAAAATTCAAAAAAAATATTTCTACATAATATTGTTATTTATCCATCGCATCATATACAAAGATAGACATACTGCATAAAAATATTGCAATATATAAAAAAAAAACCCGAATTTATCCACCTATGGTGTGATTAGACCCTTCTTACTTATTCAAGTTTATTTATTTTATTGTCATTATCAGTGACCAAGCCCCCCACCCCCGTGTCATCCAGTGACGCTACGCCACTGCCTGGGGGTACCCAGAATATATCCGGGTGTAGTCTATTTGGTGAGGCTACCAATCACCTTATCATCGTATTTTAATGTGATTTAATGGGTTTTAATTCAATTCATATTCAAGCAACTTCCCCGGGGTACCCGGAACATGTCTAAGTGTGTCCAATGTGGTCTGGAACACTGAACACGCCGATCACCGATTCCAAAACCGTTCAATAGCGTTCAATGGGACCCCAAGACCTATCATTTGGCGCCGAGTTTGTCCAAATCGGTTGAGCGGTTGCTGAAAAACGTGAGCGCATTCATTTCGTTACATACACACACACATACACACATACAGACACACATACACACACACACACACACAGTGGTTCCGGGGGAAAAGGGCAAGGCGTCTAAGGAGGTTTTAGTGCGGTAAGAATCCCACACACCGTGTCACCGCGACTGTGCGCCCAGTCGTCAAGCGGTGGCACGATGGCCTTTTTGAAGGTTTCCTCCTTGCCAAAAAAAAAAAAAAAAAAAAAAAAACACACACACACACACACACACACACACACACACACACACACACACACACACACACACACACACACACACACACACACACACACACACACACAAACACAGACATGTTCCGATCTCGTCGAGCTGAGTCGAATGGTATATGACACTCGGCCCTTCGGGCCTCGGATCGATAGTCGGTTTTACAAGTGATATCTATACCCTTCTTTGTAAGAAGGGTAAAAACATGTTGTTTCACCTTTACTGGGGCAAAACGAATCATTTTTAAAGGAGCAGAATGGGCCATCTGTCAACCTAAGTTTTGGTTTGGATTTGAGGTGCATTGTGACGTTTTTGGCATTGCGCGACAGACGGTACACAAAACTGCCAAGAAAGTAGCCTAATCATTCTTAAAATTGTTATCTTAAAAATGTATTGACAAAATGTGAATAGAAGCTGTTTTTTAGTTTGCTGAGCATGGTAAATGCCGACTTCGTCAAATCATTTACCTATTACAAACGGCGCCGGTGGTGTAGTGGTAAGCGTGATTACCTCTCACCCCAGCAGGCCTGGGTTCAATCTCAGTCGGCGCCGCCGGGATGTTCTGAGGCATAACATCTCTGATCACGCCTTCCTTCGGATGGGAAGTAAGCCGTTGGTCCCCGGTTCATGAGTTGATGGGTCGATAGGTGTAGGGTCCAGGTGTGGGAGCTGCCTTCCTGGCACGTCGGTAGCATTGGTGCTCAGCACGGAAAACAAGATCGACGGAAAAAACAAACCAAAGGAAAAAAAAAAAAAAAATTACCTATTATCGTGTGGGGGAATAAATAAAGTCTAAGAATGCTAAATGTTGGCCACATGTCCTCTGAAATACGAAGGCCGATGTCGCTTACGATAATAGGTAAAAGTATTGATGTTGCCGATGTGTATCCTATATTTTTATCATTGTTGACATACACTCAATGTTTTCACAAGGTTTAACATTTTAATTTTAATTTTTAGCGACTGACCCTTCTTGCTCCGCGCTTATTTAAAGGCCACATAAAAAAAATGTTGTTCAAAAAAGTATTATCACATTTTTTCTTGTAGTAGGGTTGCATGATACTTCATTCTGTCAGAGTATACCATTAATAGCCCTCGAATAACATCACAGCGAAAGATATCACATTAGATACTTAGGTGACCCATCTTGCCTCCCCCTCCCCCCGTACCCTACCCATAATGTGAGGTAAACCATGGCCCACTTAGTAATGAAACAACATGATTTGGGTCTATTTCGGATATGAATTATCGGATTTGAAAACGGTTTTCACTCAACTGCATACTATTCCTTATATTTTAAGAAAAAATACGAAACAAATTATTCGACGCGGTTACTCGAAATTCTCGAACTTTTCCTTTTATACGACTGACTCCAAAACAAGAACCTTTTTTAAACTCAAAAAACACTGTTATTGCTATTGTTGATGTCAACAAATAGACTTCAAAAGCTTCCCAATACGTCTACTACGAGCGCTGTAATAAGCAAAAGAGTCTAAGTGAGTCTAATTACACTGGAGTCGCTTTTTACGCGGGTGATACGTCCCGCGTAAAAAAAACCGCGTAAAAAAAAACCGCGTAAATTCCGGAATCCGCGTAAAAAAAAACCGCGTAAATTCCGAATTCCGCGTAAAAAAAAACCCGAGTAAAAAAAGAACGTGTAAGAAAAAACCGCGTAAAAAGCGATGTACGGCGTAAATTCTGAAATCCGCGTAAAAAAAAACCAAAATCCGCGTAAAAAAAACCGCGTAAATTCCGAAATCCGCGTAAAAAAAACCGCGTAAAAAAAAAACAGTGTAAAAAAAAACCGCGTAAAAAGCGACTCCAGTGTACTAAGTTATTTTATTTATTATGCTTATTCATATAACACATGTATCTCGATTTTGGAAACACAGCTGTTTCATATATGTTGCCAAAATCGAAACCTACACACTTCGAAATAACTAATTTTACACGTGACGGAATCCATCTTTGACATAAAGGATGAGACGTAAACAAACATGTCATGTAATATTAAGTGCTCCGAGACTGAAAAGTTCGTTGCTCGACGAAAAGTACGTTTGATTGAGCTATATTTCACGTCTGTTATGACTCAAATGTATGTCAAAATTGACGCTCGTATATGTCAGTCTCAGAGCACCTAAATTTACATGAATTTTTCTAAGTGTGTACACAAATCGAATTTTTTTCCACTTGTGCTAAAACTACGTAATATAATTTAAAGAACTTCCTAGCGTGTAGATTCATCACATTTAGCATAATATAAAATAAAATGTGGTTTTTGAACAATTTCAGAAACTTAAAAATTTAATTTATTTAAATTATTTTATTTGTTATGCCTATTCTTATTATTGTTATTGCTTTTTTATTACTACAGTATAATTATTCTTATTCTCATTATTGTTATGCAAATTGTTATATTCATATATATATTCATAATTCTTATAATAATTGGGTAAGTGTACGTCATAGTAAGTGCAAACCATACTTAAGCTCTTAACCACTTAAAAAATAATAGAATGTTTCAAAAACTTCTAAATGGATTTACCAATCGCACCGGTTGATTACCAAATGAGTAACAAATTGTTGTGATAATGATAAAATCCTTATACCACTATTAGACGCCCATTCCGTCAAACGGTTTCAATTCTGGCAGAACACATTAAAATCATTAAAATGCCATCGAAATCCATTCGACACACGAGTGTAGAATGAATGTAAACATTCATTTGATGCGTCCTCATAATTATAATTTTTTTTGTAACTTTTGAAGTAAACTGTCGTACCAAGGAGCCGATCGAGCCGATTGATTCGGCGAATTTATTGATTTATTTTATGTTTCCGCTCGATATGACGGAAATGGGCGTTTATGCCGTAGATGTTCCCTACCCTATCCAAATTTAATAAAAATCTACACCCCGATGCGCACGATGCCAGGAATAAAATTTTGCCCCGCATCGGCTTCACGTCGGGGTGTCATTCTGATAGGAACACGCTCAAAAACGAAAATCGACAACCCGATGAGAGCCCGATGCGCCATGCAAAATTTTGTTCCACATCGGAGTCACATCAGTGCTACAAACCGAGCGAGAGCACACTCTCGAGGTCTACAATTCCGATGTTTCGGTTGCAAATTAGCACGATACAAGGGGTCAAATCGGACTATTTTATCGGGCTTACATAAGGCCGATAGTCCGATGCATCGGCTTCTCATCGGAGTCCCATCGGACCGACAATTCTTACTGGGCATCGACTTATTACCACTACCTACTTCTCTCCCTTCCGCTCTCAGAATTCGTCGATTCGGTGTCTCTCGTTGTGTTTTCTGCTGAGACTGAGCAATATTCGATACCGCGAAACATCTCCGCAGTTATGTTTTCGTTCGGCGCAGGAGATGTGCGGTAATGAAAAGTTAAGAATGTAGTTCAACATTTACAATAATATTCTACCAAATTTTCATGTGCGTAGTCCACTGCAATAGCCGAACGTACGAACGAATAGGGTGACTATAGCGCATTTTAAGAAAACGTCACAAGTTTTTATGGCTGTTTTAAATCAATAATTACGAAGACACCATAAAGCCTACAAGGTTACTACCAAAGACACAAATCTAGGGAACTGCATGGAGAATGTTTTGTAGAACATCTAAATAAACTGAAATGAAAATTTTCAACTTAAAAACACTAAAATGTATGAAATTTCACCAGTTTTTTCGGTACTTTCAACATACTTTTCAATTTTAATGTATGATAACTAACTTTAATCGAGTTTTTTTATAGGAAGCATTGATAGCTAAGACTTTAATATTTCATTTGGTATGTTGAAATCAGAAAACCACATTAAGATTAAAAAAATATAGCTAACCAAAGTTGGCAATACAAAAAAACATAAAGTGTTGAATAACTCACTTAGCAGTCATTTCCGACCCTATGTTTCATGGGGATTTTTTCATAACTTTAGGAGCCCTATCTACCCTGAAAATATGTAAAACCCGGAACCAAACACCCTGTATAATATAAAAAACTTATGAACGAAAATTTAAACAATGGACGAAGTTTTCATTATTTGATTTTGTGTATTTTTAAGTTTCCATAACCTTAAACATTACAAAAGCTTGCATTTATAAGAGTTTCCTAGACCACAATCTAGGAAATCATTGATAAAATAGCGAGAATGCAACTAAGGAGATTATTTACAACCCTCACCGCAGAACCTGAACCCTTGAAACGAGCGTCCGTTCCATTTGATCAATATATTACTTGTAAACTAAGACCACAGTTAAAACAATTCAGATTAGATTTAGTTTTCACCAGTAGACATAACCAGTTGAAATCATTGTTAGGATCCACTAAGGACCCAGTTAATGTTTTAAGTAAAGTAGGTGTATAAGCTGTAATCATTGTAACAAAGTATACGTAGGACAAGCCAAGAGAACTTTAGCAACTAGATTTATAGAACATATAGCGGAGGTTAATAAGGCCAAAAAACAAGGTTGCAAATGCTCATTTCAGCTAAACCAATGTTTTTTTTTTTATTATAAAATAATTAGATGCTATGATCATATTTTGAATAGGTAAGATACAAAAAGAGGTAGCAAAGAATGTGTTTGACATATCAAACCTGTTTATTTCACTTCATGAGAGTCACAATCAGCGATTTTTCACACACTCACTCACTCACTCACTCAGTGATAAGCAAATCGCTGATTGTGACTCATATAAAGCAACATTTACTGATTTTATGTTTCAAACGCATACTTTGTAACCTCTTCCAATATGGATTACGTCTCGCGTAAAAGTAATTATTTCTAAGTGTGCAGTTTTTATTTCAAGATTTAGATTTCTTACACAATTGGTCAGATTTGTGTCCGAGTAATTTTGATTATCGTTGCAGTGGTAGAGCGTTTTTCGCTCCCACTAGTACGGCAAAATGGACATTTTGTCGGAAGACGAAATGGACGTTTTGTCGGAAGATGACACCACTTTGCCACGCGATAGCAAGAAGGGTCGAAAACGTCTGTCAACCCAGAAATCAGATGATGCCATCCCTGGTTCGTCATCTCAGTCTGGTAATGGGCAGGGACAGATAAGCCCCCGATCGCGAGCCTACCCAGAAGACTCGACTGTTTGTTTACTTTCAGCCCAAAAAGAAACCTTTGAATGTAAAGCAAATTACTAATGATCTGACGAAGCGGTTCTCGGCCGTGACCGAAATCTCGAAGGTGAGGTATAATAAACTTCGCGTTGTCGTCTCTAACCTGAAACAAGCGAACGAGATTGCTGCCTCCCAGCTCTTTACACTCGAGTATAGAGTGTACATCCCAGCCCGTAATGTGGAGATCGAAGGTGTGGTCACCGAAGCGAGTCTGACCCCCGAGATCTTGGCGAAGCAAGCGGTTGGCCGTTTCAAGAACCCCTTGCTTCCCACGGTTGAGATACTGGAAGTCCAGAAGCTGAACTCAGTATCTTTCAGCGAGGGTAAAAAGAGTTTTACCCCCACAGACTCGTTTCGGGTAACCTTTTCTGGTTCAGCCCTTCCTCACTACATCGAGTTGGGAAAACTTCGGCTACCTGTGCGTTTGTTTGTTCCTCGGGTCATGAACTGCCAAAACTGCAAACAGTTGGGACATACGGCCTCTCACTGTGGCAGCAAGGCACGCTGTTCCAAATGCGGGGAGAAGCACGAGGATGGCGCCTGCACAGTCACTGCACCAAAATGCGTGTACTGTAAGGGAACTCCTCATGGTATCTCGTCGTGACCGGTGTACAAACAACGCGGGGAGAAACTAGAACGCTCTCTTAAGGAGCGTTCCAGACAGTCTTTTGCAGCAATGCTAAAAACAGCCACACCATCAACCAACGACAAAAATCCCTTTGCTGTTTTGTCTGATGACGAGTCTGACTCTGACTTGGCTGAGGAGGGAGTTTCTTTCAGTTTTCCGGAAGGTTCTGCACGGAAACGAAAACGCATCCGTTCGCGGAAAGTTGCAGATAAGGAACCCCAAATCAGCTTGCCCAAATCAAGGAGTGATGGAAAAAAGGAGACTTCTACTCCTCCTGGTTTCCGCAGAACTGACTATAACCAGAATTTTCCATCTCTCCCGGGGACATAAAAAACCCCTGATGGCCCATTTTTAAGAACAGAAGCCCCTTCTTCATCCGGGTTGTTCTCATTTGATAAAATTGTGGACGATATTCTCAAGTACCTCAATATTTCTGATCCTCTCAAAAGCATTGTTCTGGCAATGCTTCCTTCTGTGAAGACCCTCTTGAAGCAATTGACATTGAAGTGGCCCCTCATTGCAGCAATCATTTCCTTCGATGGATAATTTTCCAAACGAGGTCGGGGATTTGATCACTGTTCTACAGTGGAATTGTCGAAGTCTCATTCCTAAATTAGATTCTTTTAAGTTTTTAGTTCACAATAATGATTGTGATGCATTTGCTGTTTGTGAAACTTGGCTCTCTTCAGATATCGATCTTCCTTTTTATGATTTTAACATTATTCGACTGGATCGTGAGGATTCGCGTGGAGGAGGAGTACTTTTGGGGATCAAAAAGTGCCATTCCTTCTATAGAGTGAATCTTCCACAATTTCCAAGTATTGAAATTGTCGCATGTCAGGCTATTATTAAAGGTAAGAGCCTTTGTATTGCTTCTGTTTATATTCCTCCTAGAGCCGTTGTTAATCGAAAACAACTTTCAGATATCTGTTCGGTTCTTCCTGCTCCACGGTTGATTATGGGAGATTTTAATTCCCACGGTACAGGCTGGGGGGAACTGTATGATGACAACCGTTCTACTTTTATATATGACCTCTGTGATAACTTCAATATGACAATTCTTAACAATGGAGAAGTAACACGTTTGGCTGGCCCATCCTCGAATGGAAGTAGATTAGACCTCACACTTTGCTCTAACTCATTATCGTTGGATTGCACGTGGAATGTGATCCAAGATCCCCACGGTAGTGATCACTTGCCGATCAAAGTTTCAGTTGCCAGTGGGTTCAATCCGTCGGAACCCGTTAACGTCGCGTACGATCTTACCCGTAATATCGATTGGACAAAGTTCAAGAATGTGATAGAAGATGCCCTAACGTCGGTAGAAGGGCTTCCACCGTTGGAGGAATATAACTTCCTCTCCAATCTGATCTTGGACAGCACGTTTCAAGCTCAAACTCGGCCGGTTCCAGGAACGTCTTTCCGTAGGAAACCTCCTTCCCCTTGGTGGGACCAGCTGAGGTTTATCGTAAAAAGTCCGACGCGTTTAAGCTTTTCCGGAAACGTGGAATACCCGTGTATTTCGAAGCGTACTCGGCTCTTGAACGCGAACTCAAGAGCCTCATCAAAGCCAAGAAACGCGGATACTGGCGGCAATTCGTGCACGGATTATCGCGCGAAACGTCGATGAATACGCTTTGGAACGCGGCGCGAAGGATGCGTAACCGGTCTTCAAACAACGAGAGCGAGGAGTACTCCGATAGTTGGATTCTCAAGTTCGCGCGAAAAGTATGTCCTGATTCTGTGCCGGCACAGATGATTTCTCGCGAAACGACGAATTCGGTAGACGAGATCAGCCAGCCTTTTTCAATGCTGGAGCTCCTTTCGTGTGGCAATTCGGCTCCCGGGGCTGATAGAATCAAGTTCAACTTGTTGAAGAACCTCCCAGACGTCGCTAAGAGGCGCATGTTGAACTTGTTTGGTCAGTTCCTGGAGCTTAATATTGTTCCGGATGATTGGAGGCGGGTGAGAGTTATAGCCATTAAAAAGCCTGGAAAACCCGCGTCAGATCACAACTCGTATCGTCCTATTGCGATGTTATCGTGTATTCGAAAATTGTTGGAGAAAATGATCCTTTTTCGCCCGGACAAATGGGTTGAGTTGAACCACCTACTCTCAGATACTCAATTTGGTTTCCGTAGGGGCAAGGGAACGAACGACTGTCTCGCGTTGCTTTCCACAGAAATTCAGTTGGCTTTTGCTAAAAAAGAGCAAATGGCTTCTGTCTTCTTGGATATTAAGGGGGCTTTTGATTCAGTATCGGTTGAAGTCCTTTCAGACAAACTCCACGCTTGTGGCCTTTCTCCATTAATTAATAACTTTTTGTACAATTTGCTGTCAGAGAAACATATGAGCTTTTTTCATGGAAACTCTACAGCTTCACGATTTAGCTACATGGGTCTCCCCCAGGGCTCCTGTTTAAGCTCCCTTCTGTATTATTTCCACGTCAGAGAAATTGACAATTGTCTAAGTGACAACTGCACGCTGAGACAACTTGCAGATGACGGAGTAGTGTCTATGACAGGGCCCAGAGAGGCCAACCTGCAAGGACCCTTACAGGATACCTTAGACAATTTGTCTACTTGGGCTATCCAGCTAGGTATCGAATTCTCCACGGAGAAAACTGAGTTGGTCGTTTTTTTTAGGAAGCATAGCCCAGCACAACCGAAGCTTCAACTTTTGGGTAAGCCGATCACTCATTCCATGTCTTTCAAATATATTGGGGTCTGGTTCGATTCCAAATGCACCTGGAGATCCCACATTGAGTATCTGAAGCGGAAATGCCAACAAAGGATCAATTTTCTCCGAACAATTACCGGAACGTGGTGGGGGAGCCCATCCGCAAGATCTTCTAACGTTGTACCGGACAACGATTTTATCGGTTTTAGAGTACGGTAGTTTTTGCTTCCAGTTGGCGGCTAAAACGCACATCATCAAACTGGAACGGATCCAGTATCGCTGTCTTCGTATCGCGTTAGGATGCATGCACTCGACTCATACGATGAGTCTCGAAGTGTTAGCGGGCATGTTGCCACTCTCTGATCGGTTTTCGGAATTATCCCTCAGGCTCCTCACCCGTTGTGCAATTATGAACCCACTGGTGATTACAAACTTTGAGAACCTTCTTGAGCTAAACCCCCAAACTCGTTTTATGTCATTGTACTACGTGTACATAACACAGGATGTCAGCCCTTCGCAGCATAATCCCTATCGTGTTTGCTTCTCCGACTTCGACAGTTCTGTTCATTTTGATTTATCCATGACGCAAGAGATTCGCGGAATCCCAAAGCATCATCTTTCCATGTTTGCTCCGTCAATTTTCGCTGCAAAGTTTGGCCAAGTTGATTAAGCAAGATCGTTCTTCACAGATGGATCACTAATAGAGGCGTCCGTTGGTTTTGGTATTTATAACGAATTTCATAGCGCCTCTCGAATGCTTCAAGCTCCTTGTTCCGTATATGTTGCGGAACTGGCGGCAATACATTATACGCTAGAAACGATCGCCTCACTTGCACCAGATCATTATTTTATTTTTACGGATAGTCTCAGTTCTGTCGAGGCTATTCGCTCTATGAGGCCGGTAAAGCACTCCTCGTATTTTCTCATGATATTTACGATCGACAAATCGCTTACGATGAATTTTTCTTCATTTATCGTCAACAGTCACTCGTCAGCTGGCAGAATAAGTGGAGTGAAGGGAGTTTGGGACGATGGCTATATTCAATCATCCCTAAGGTGTCGAAGTGTCCTTGGTTCAAAGGTTTGGAGGTGGGTCGAGACTTCATTCGTGTGATGTCTCGCCTCATGTCCAATCACTATTCACTAAGCGCTCACTTGTTTCATGTTGGGCTGGGGGACAGTAATCTCTGTGAATGTGGACAAGGTTACCAGGACGCAAATCACATTATTTGGTCATGTGCTGGGCACCGTGGAGTCAGATCCGAGTTGTACTATTCCCTTCGGGCTCGAGGTAGACAACCTAATGTTCCAGTTCGGGATATTTTGGCTAGACGCGATCTGGAGTTTATGCAACTGATATATGTTTTCTTGAAGAATATTAACCATAGATTGTAAGCTTGATTAACCTTGTGTCTAGTTTGTGTTTTGTATGTGTGTGTGTATGTTTTTTTGTAGATTTGTTTCTGTAATAATTGTATAATTACAGAGTTGATATAACGTCGATAGGATTAAGTATATATTTTAGAAATAGTGAAATTTTTGAATCATAAATCATATTCCAAATCTCTTTTTCCCTCTCCCGATCCAAACAATTGTCATCCACTAGCCTCGAGAAGACCGCGAGTAATCGGTTCCAATCCTTTAAATTTAGATTTAAGACATTCATAATGTATAAAGAAAATGATAACTTGGCTCTATAAAGTTTATTCGATTGAGCCTGTACAAATAAAGTAATTAACAAAAACAATTGGTCAGATCAATCTTTTGTTTATCGGAATTTAGCCCAATAGCCTTCAGCATAAATATATCTGAACATTTGTATTGTCGTTTTCGTTTTTGTGGTGTAGCTACACCTGTGCAACACTTTTTCTGCACCACTGACGATGGTGTAGCGCTCGAAAAATTCGCGGTGTAGCTATATGTTTATCGCAAAACCACAAAAACATTCAAAAATATGGTTGTCAAAACTCTCGTTTTCGTCGTGACGCAACAATTACAGCTGATTACAGTTTTTAATTTTGCAAAAAAAAAGAATGGAAGAACTATTTCAATTGTTTGAATCCTCTTCATCGGATTCAAAGGAAGAATATTTTATGTTGTTTAGTATTCTTAACAAAAGAAGAAAAACATTGCATCGAATGAAAGAATTTCAGGTGGGCGTAGTGGATCGTTATTCAGACGAAGAGGTAGGCATATTTTGCTTTTGAGAATAATCAGAATGATGGGTTAAAGGAAAATATACTTATGGTTTGCTGAACTTTACGGTTTTATCCGTCTCCGACAAACGTGCCAACAAACGCGCAAACCAAATTGAAAAAAAAAATTAGATGAACGGCGACAAGATCAGCATCGCCGAGCTGTGCAAAATCTCGACCACTGCTAACAGTGTGGTCACCGTCGGATTCCCGGTCCCCTATCTGACCTTGGTCCACTCCCAGCTTCCTTAAAATTCGGCGGCTCTGCTTAAGGATCTGATCATGGAGTGTAAGTCGGATGAACTGATCACCGACAAAGTTGTGCAAGGCCTGGTCGAAGGCCTAAAGATGATCGCTTGCATTGTTAGGACGCTGCAGGACCTGAAGCCGGTCAAACCGAAACCGTTTGCTTCCACCAGACCACGATGTACTGCTATTTCTCGACAGTACTCCAGCCAATTGAGTTTTTTTATAGATAAGTAATTCATTATTGACTTTAATCTAATGCAAAACCGTAGAAAATGGCTTGCTCTTCGGTGAAATGTCCTTCGGCAAAAATGCATACCTAGAATTGACTTGAATCGTTGCTACAGGATTTGAAACAATCATTTATAATGTGATACTTATACCTGCAAAAACTACATGAAATCTCTATGAATAGTGTGTAGATGCAATCCAGCTCTCACTGACCGGTAGTGCTTTTATGGAAGAAACCTGCCTGCACCTAGGTTTTTGATGATAAAACTGTTTTTACCTGGTGAAAAGTGATAGCTCTACTATAATTCCAATGAGCTATTTCAAGAATGCCTGTTCATACACGTACATTCTGACGTCATCTTCATTTACAATAAGCTCCGTATGAACACATTCACATATTAAATGGACATCTGAAATGTATTCACACTTGCATATTCAAAAAATACACCTTTGATACTGTCACGTATTTAGTATAAACAATTATACTTGCTGAACTTTATATGGATAGTTGAAATTTATATGGATAATCAGAAATAATTATTTATATAAATAAACTTAGCTGAGCATTCCAAAGTGTTAGTTAGAACAAACGGCAACTCATACAAAGGAACACGAAGGATTTGATTCTACATTTAACTGCTCACTGCGAAAAACACTAGGAACACGTGGGATTTGATAATTATCACTTGAAACTCTTTTTAATAACATTTTACCGAGTCAATAGCACCCCAATTACGATCCACGACCAAGCCATTCCAACCAGGAAAACAGTTCGCGTCCTCCGCGTACTGATCGACCGAACGCTCTCCTTCGACCAGCATTTCCAATAGGTCAAAAAGGACTACCGCAGTACACTCAACCCCGTTAAAACGATATCTCGGCCTCACCGATCCAACAACCGCGATGTTTGGTTCCATCATCGACAGTAGGTTGCTTTACGGGACGGAAATTACTTGTATCGCCTCCGAGAAGCTGGTTAGAACCCTAGCACCGCGGTGGTGTAGTGGTAAGCGTGATTACCTCTCACCCCAGCAGGCCTGGGTTCAATCCCAGTCGGCGCCGCCGGGATGTTCTGAGGCATAACATCTCTGATCACGCCTTCCTTCGGATGGGAAGTAAAGCCGTTGGTCCCCGTTTCATGAGTTGATGGGTCGATAGGTAGGGTCCAGGTGTGGGAGCTGCCTTCCTGGCACGTCCGGTAGCATTGGTGCTCAGCACGGAAAACAAGATCGACGGAAAAAACAAACCAAAGGAAAAAAAAAAAAAACCCTAGCACCGATCTAAAACAGCTACATCCGCATCATATCTGGTCTCCTGTCATCCACTCCAGCAGACGCCGCATGCATCGAAGCGGGTCTTCTTCCTTTCCGGTTCTGCTTAAACGCAAATATTGCCACAAAAGCCGCTACCTTTTCCGCCAAGATCTCCGGAAACAATAGGATCTTTCTCCTCGACGAGGAGAACAGAGTCCTCCGCACGGTCGTCAACATCGACCTCCCCACAGTGGCCAAAGTCCATTGGCATGGAGAGAAAAGTTGGCACTCTTCACGAATCCAATTGGACAATCGGATCAAGAACAGCTTTAAACAACAAACCGATACTTATCTTAACCAAGGTTGCAAAGACTCATTTCAGCTAAAATAATGTTTTTCGGAATAATAAAACCAAAAGATGGTATAATGGCATGTTTTACTTGTAACTTACAAGAAGAGGTTACAAAGTATGCGTTGGAAACATAAAACCTGTAAATTTTGCTTTCTATGAGTCACAATCAGCGATTTGCTGATCGCTGAGTGAGTGAGTGAGTTTGTGAAAAATCGCTGATTGTGACTCTCATGATGTGAAATAAACAGGTTTAATATGTCAAACACATTCTTTGCAACCTCTTCTTGTATCCTACCAATTCAAAATTTGATCATGGCATCTAATTATTTCATAATTTAGAAAAACATTGTTTTAGCTGAAATGAGTCTTTGCAACCTTGATCTTAACCAACTCACACAGCGTCGTTCAAGCGATCACCTCGGAAGCACCAAAACACCCATGCATCCAGGCGATTATCAAATACGCCCCACCGAGTCTGCTGATCATCGGGTCCCAGACTCACCGACAAGGTACCCCTGCAGGACGTCAGACGGTGGATCATGCAGACTATTCGAGCGGCATGGGAAGCCGAGTGGTTCCGCAACAGAACTGCCTTCATCCGCAAAGTCAAAGGGTCAACCGAAGCACGGAGCAAACTGGACAACCTGAGGGATCAACGCGTGATTTCGCGGCTTCGGACCGGGCACACCAAACTCTACTCTAACCATGGTGGCCTGCCGTTCAGCAGAAGCTGCATCATCTGCGGGGGACCCTACACCGTGGCTGGATGGTGCCAATATGGTCCTGAAAACTCGTTATTACTACATTACTACAGAACTAGTTTTTGGAATTTCATGTAATTTGAATTCCAATTTGAAATTTTTATTCCAATTCGCTACAATTTATTGAAAAATGACAGAGACACCATTTTGAAAACTACAAGCTCTAAAATGGCTGAATTTTTGTAAAAATGTGAAGGATTTCCCATAACACAAAATTATGCATAGTTTCGTGCAATTCGGAGAAGGTCTAGTTTTTCCGATTCGTCATTTGGCGTGGAACTGCTGTAGATGGAAAAGGATCAAGATGCAAAAGTTTTTTTGTTTGTTTCCGTCATGTTTCAGCGTAATAATTCCATTATTCGCTTGCAGTGATGACTGTGTTGTCATTCAAGGGAAAAGTTAGCTTCTGTTGTCTCTGTTTTTGTTACTGCAGGATATAAGGTGGTTTAATGTTAGCAGAATAATGACGAAGCCTCCGGGTGGCGGGATCTACAATTAAGTTTTCTTTCTCGGATAAACTGAATTGAAGAGTGCAACGACTCGCGAATGCAGTTCTTACCCTGGGTTGCGATACATTTTTCAAATTTATTACCGTTGACATTAAATTAATTGATGATATTTTAAATATTTGAAAAAAAGAACATCGTAACAAAGGGCCGTCAGAAAGGGTGGAAAGGCTATTCATAACGTTAATACTTTGTAATTCGCCAGAAGCGTCACACAAATACCCTCCGAATGGCAAATAATTCGGGGAACTGTTTGCTCCAATTCCAGTTCATTCGGTTTTCAATATGCCACGGAAAAAGCGAAGGAGAATGTAATGCATTTTAAATTAGCCTTTTTCCCGCTTAATCCTTCCATTGTGCTAGTTGAAACTTTGGTGGCGCGACGGGCACGCTACATTAACAATTGTAAAAAGCACACTTCATGGGATTACTTTTGAAGTTGAAATACAACAATGCGCGCCCGGGCTGTTCGTATGGAACAGAAATAACAAATTATAACTTTTTTCCCCCGCAGGCAGGCATCATTCGACCCACGCGCTTTGGTGTTTGTTGGAGTATTGTTAGCGAAAATTACATTTGATTCCTCGGAACCTGACCTTCTTCCACATTTATTGTTTAATAAGTTATGACAGCGTCACATTTCCCATCGTTGGCGTTGGTGCAACAGAGCCTTTCCCGCAACCGGTACCAGGTATCAACTTACCTATAATACAAATCGGCTTGCGGATGAACCGGAGCCGGCCGCAGAAGCCCATGTACTTGGACCGGCAGCCGGCGGACCAGAGTCGCACCAGGTATTCCACGCCGAAGAACACCACCAGGCAGATCTCCATCCAGAATAAGGTCTCGTTCGCAAAGTTACTGTACTGTTCGATCGTCGACAGTACGCTAAATATCAGACACACCAACACGAGCATAAACCTGCAAATGGAAGAAGAAGAATGGTAGCGGTTAGTCTTTGATTTTGATTGAGGATCAATGAATAATCAATTGCTTTGTACTGCTTATTATTAGTATGAAGCATAATGGCCGAAATTTAAACGACACCTCAAGAATCCTCATCTTGCTCATCTTGCTAAAATACTCATAATCACCAATAAAATAAACCATAATACCATTAAAAATGCAATTGATAAGTGGAAAGTAGCCATAGATTTTTTTTCACCGGTAAATCCACGATAATAAGCAATAATAGCATCAGTCAATTTGAAAAATGCAATAAAAAACATATGTTTGAGCAACTTAGCACTGATGAAGTCTGCAAGTAGTAGACGACATACGCGTATCTGTCAAAAGATAAGCAATTATAACGGAATTTATAGGAAATAAACCAACTCACTCAAAGCTCTTCATAAAGGGATTCTATTAAGAGGTTCGACACATTTTAAAGGATTGAACTTATTTAAATTTTTGCCCATTTGCAGTCACAAAAAAGATCTTTCGTTAATTTTATTGAAATTCATATTCTGGAAAAGTTGAAAATCGAGCATTTTACTATACATAATTACTGAAAACTTCATACCGGCTTTGCCAATAAAGTTCAAAACCATACCGATATATCAATAAAAAGTTTTTCAACCAACCAGCAAACATTTCAAAATTCCATCTATTCAAAGTGTTTTGGTGAAAGTGTAGAACACAGTTGGATTGGACTTCTAAAACTGATACCGTGGACTCGTTGCGCCACACCAAACATCTAACTGCAGCGATGATGCGTACTAGAGATGGACGAACCGCTCCCGAGCTGTTCTAAAGACCCGATTCACTACAGTGAGTTGATGACCTGTGGTTCATTTTTTAGAAACCGCACCTCATCAGCTCACTGATATCACACGTTTAAACCATTAAATCTGAGGACTCATTACTCCGCTTCCGCATTGAGCAGCCACCACGTAAACCAAGAGGTGCGTGATACAACATGTGCCTACTGATCGATAGCATCAACGGTAAAAGAGCCGGCGCCGGTGGTGTAGTGGTAAGCGTGACTGCTTTCTAATACCCCGATGGGTCTGGGTTCAATCATCCCAGCCGAGGTCGGTGGGATTTTTCTGAGGCATAAAAATCTCTGGTCACGTCTTCCTTCGGAAGGGAAGTAAAACCGTTGGTCCCGGCCCATGTGTGTTGAATGGGTGCGATATCCTACGCAGGTGTGGAAGCTGCCTTCCTGCACATTCGATTGCCGTCAATAGATGGCAATCGATGTCCGTCGGTGATTGGCACTAGATTGCGGAACAGAGACCGACGTTAAATAAAGGAAAGAACGGTAAAAGCAAACTTCCAAGCGGTTGTATGGGAGAGAAAGAGAGACATATGTATATTTGCTACACGATGTTAATGGGGTGTTTACATCTGTGCTGGTTTGTACTACAACTACAACTGTACTAAACAGATTTCAGGAACAATTTAAATTTGTGCTAGTTGGCTGAGCTGGTTGAGCATAAGAGTAAACAGCCAACAGCATTTCTACCAATGTATTTAGCAAAGTACCCGGCTCTTATTTATCTTCCCATCATTCTCTGGGGCAGCGGAAGATCCACTCAAAAGCAAATAGCTGAAAAGCTATATTCAGCTCTCATACCTCACAGCTCAGCTCCGGATCCGAATCATCGATCCGAATGATTCACTGGGAGCTGTTTAGGATGACAGCTCTCGGATCCGTCCAGATCGTCGGACCTTTATGTTTCTCTCGATTCTTTACAATTCACCCCCGGATCTGGATCTGAGCTGATGATCTAGAGCTGAAGCCGAGAATAGTGAGGGCAATTCTGCTGGAGAATTACCATCAGAAACTAAATCTGTATGTAGGCTGGATTGCATACACAGTTCGAAAAAGTAGTGTAATTTTCTGTTCAATATCATGCACATAAATGGAGGGTCACATATCATATACGTTTACATTATATATCATGTAAAGTTCTGACACATTTCATGCAATGAAGCAAATATTGTATACAAAAGCCCATCTTTGTAAACAACATTGTTTACAAGTTGCTCGGTTGCGTGAAATGAAATACAAGTTTACGTGAATGAATGTTTACATCACAATTAAAATTCAGAATGTTTATCTGTGTAGCTTGAGAAAAGGCGTGATATCGTGTGACACGATGTCATTCATATCATCGCGTGTGATATTTTTTGCTCTTACTGATATGTTACATGTTGCGCGCATTTTGGTTTGAACGGTGGTTGTTGTAAGCTACGGATTTATTAGTTTATACTACTTCTAAGATTTTATGTAGTATTATACCCCGTTCACATTACAGCCTATATCACGTAATATAGGCTGTCTTGCAATGAGCACTCATGAATAGGATTTCCAGTGAAAACTAGATGTATGAGTGCTCATTAGAGTGATGCATAATTTGAAATTTTCGCTCCACAGTACTTAAACAATTCCAAATCGGATCCTGATTAACCTCTCAAAATTTAATCCCATTTGGTGAGAAACTGAGATGGCACAAACCATTTGAAGTTTGTATGGGAATTACTATGGTAAAACCAAGATTTTTGTTCATGTCTATCTAATAATTCACAATATCGGTCTGCTTCAAAAACTTTCAATTGTTTTTGTAGGAAATTTTCCCAGCTGAAGACCACTTTTTGATTAAATGCAAGGATCGAAAGTTATCAATGGTTCAATGCGCTGATGTCTTATGATCATGCTCAATCAACTGCTCAGCAGGCAACATTGGTGTTTCTGGGGCGTTGAATAGGACACAAAAATCATGGCTACTATGTCACACTGCAAAATACAGTGTTGCCTACAGAGCAGCTGCTTGATCATGTCATAAGTTTACCAATCTCTTAAATAATTAATAACTTTTTCCTGTCTCGTTTTACATAGAAACGGTCTTCAGCAAAATTGTAGCTGAGAATGAGATTTTCTATAAGAATGGGTGTTGAACTGTTTCGCAGCTCAATATGGAAAAAGACTAGAAGGCAATGAACAAAAAGTTGAGATTTCCCATAGTAATTTACATGTAAACTTCAAATGGTTTGTGCGAAGTCTGTTTCTAACCAAATGAGTTGTAACTTTGGGAGGCTAATCAGGATCCGATTTGAAACCATTTAAGCACTGTGGAGTGAAAAAGTCAAATTTTGCATCAGTCTAGTGCTCATTGCAAGACAGCTATATCACGTGATATACGCTGTAATGTGAACGGGGTATTAAGCTAGAATAGCTCTTTTGGTTTAGGGTCACCAAACACTTATTTCATTTGATTTTTTTTTTACAAAATTTATATAATATCAATGTGAGCTGAAGATCTGTTCAAAAGAATAGGCTCCCCTTAGAGGCTGTGATCCATTCAACCAGATGAGCTGTTTTGCCCACCTAGTACGTACATTTAAATCTAATTACACTGGAGTCGCTTTTTACGCGGGTGATACGTCCCGTGTAAAAAAAAACCGCGTAAATTCCGGAATCCGCGTAAAAAAAAACCGCGAAATTCCGAAATCCGCGTAAAAAAAACCGAGTAAAAAAAGACCGTGTAAGAAAAAAACGCGTAAAAAGCTATATACCGCGTAAATTCTGAAATCCGCGTAAAAAAAAACCAAAATCCGCGTAAAAAAAAAACCGCTTAAATTCCGGAATCCGCGTAAAAAAAAACCGCGTAAATTCCGAAATCCGCGTAAAAAAAAACCGCGTGAAAAAAACCGTGTAAAAAAAAACCGCGTAAAAAGCGACTCCAGTGTACATTGTCCGCTTTGACGTATTCCCCCAGAGACAGATCAAAAACAAAGGCCGCAATGCAAAAAAAAATGCCTACACACTTAATGTCTAACTTTCATACAAATAGACATGATGATAAATCAGCAAACTTTCCAGCAAAATAATGCTTCTGAGTTTTCCAGCAATTCCATCTTCAGTCATAATTACAGCATTTAACTGAAAATCAACAAAGATTTCAGAAATATTTCTTAACTGATTTTATCAGGAATCCAAAATTCTGATATTTGACAGCATTTTGCTTTTAAACTATTCAACTCAGTTAATCGAATTTGTTTTCACTAGCTGCTTTCAGCTTCTGTAGAAGGTCGTTGATACAAATATACATTTAATGAAGACAAAATCGCTAGGTTTTTTTTCCATGTATAATTTATTAAATATAGCCAGTGTCGTTACCTACATAACTGTATTTATTTGTAGTTTTTTTTCCTTTTCCTACGGTGAGGATGATGGTGTACGAATGCAAAAATACTTAGCAATTGTGACGTTGACAGGTTTTTACTGGGTGTTCAGTGAGCTATAAGCTGAATTTTTCTGTAAATCATTGCTTTTCTGATCATGATTTGGTGTTTATTGAATTGGTTTAGATTTGTTAGAATTCCTACTTATTGTTCGTTAAATAAATTTGCTTACCCTACTTAAAATTAGTGAATCAAATACATATTGGATAACAATTATACGGTCGTAAGCGTAGGTTAGTTCATGCAGTGATGATGCAGAACATGAATTCTTAAAACTAAACTAAACCTAGAATCACTAATTATGTAGCCGGCAATCTACGGGGAAATTCACGAATATCTGAAACAAACACAAAACACATTGAACACAGGCAACATTCCCTTAACAAGCCCATGTTGTTTGCTAGTAATTAAAGATTTAGCGTGTGAGAACACATTGTCGTTAATGATGAATTCGAGTAGGAAGAACACTGGAAAATAGCCACAATAAAGGCTTACCCAACAAACATTTTCAGCTATGTAAGCTTACTTTTTGAAGTTTCATGCTGTTAAGCAGCTGTTAAAAGCTGTGAATTCAGCTACGGGGAAAAGCTCTGAAAATAGTAAGAGTAGCGCCTATTCAGTATTTATACAACTATTATTCAGCATATCAGTCAACTTGAATAACAGCAACTAATAAACGCTTACACTACTGCTATACACATGTTTCTCAACATGGGGCCTAATAGCCTAGTCAGTAAAAGCACGGTATAACCAAGCCGGAGGCAGCGGGTTCGTTTTCGGGTTGAAAATTTTCTCGACTTCTCTGGACATAGAGTATATGTGTGTGGCAACAATATACAAATTCATGCATTGGATTTGGCATCGAAAGCTCTCAATTAATAACTGTGTAAGTGGATTTAGAACACTAAGTTGAGAGCACGC
Organism: Ochlerotatus camptorhynchus; assembly: GCF_037179485.1. Lineage (NCBI taxonomy): Eukaryota > Metazoa > Arthropoda > Insecta > Diptera > Culicidae > Ochlerotatus > Ochlerotatus camptorhynchus. Next base: position 2,293,986 of record NW_027040513.1, on the reverse strand, counting down.
AATGAGCTAGTATGCACTAAGCAATAAGCATGAAATGTGAATAAGAAGAAGAAAACGTTTCTAAACTTACAACTTATAGCTGCAATTCGAAGCTGATAAAAAGTGTATTTTACTCATCTCATGGCATCTACACAATCAATGACTCATACTGAGTAACATAGACATTGAAAGCGCATTTTCAACTATTAAGTGGCTGGTACTTAGCTAATAAGCTGAATAATCAATGTTTGGAAACATTTATGTAACGAACGTGGTTTTGATTTCTGATATGTAGTTTTGCAGCTGTTTTATAACTTATACATTGCGTTTTCCGTAAACCTATAAATAGAATGGTCGAAAAAGTGTTGAAAATGTACTATTATGTATAAAGTCTCTACTCAGCGATCTCGTTGTAGAACAACATGCAGATATTCCTACATCAGTTTTAATATATGTCACTTGACTCTGGTATATTCATGCAGGAATGGAAAAAAAATCGTTTCTAATACCCATTTATAAATCTGGTAAAAAATCTGATACCCAAAACTATCGTGGAATTGCCATCATCTCGTGCATTCCTAAACTATTCGAATCAATCATAAACAAAAATATCTGCTGCCAAATAAAACATAGAATATCAAATGCACAACACGGCTTTTTTAAAGGTCGTTCTACCACAATAAACCTCCTGGAATTTGTTGATGACTCATTAACTGTAATGGACAAGGGAAACCAAATAGAAGCTCTTTACACTGACTTCAGTAAAGCGTTCGATGTACTTGACATTCCAATGTTGATTTTTAAATTAAAAAATGGGAATTGAGATGAAACTCCTCACATAGCGGAGCCAGTGGTGTAGTGGTAAGCGTGATTACCTCTCACCTCAGCAGGCCTGGTTTCAATCCTAGTCGGCGCCGCCGGGTTGTTCTGAGGCATATCACCTCTGATCACGCCTTCCTTCGGAAGGGAACTAAAGCCGTTGGTCCCCGGTTCATGAGTTGATGGGCCGATAGGTAGGGTCCAGGTGTGGGAGCTGCCTCCCTGGCGTCGGTAGCATTGGTGCTCAGCACGGAAAACAAGATCGACGGAAAACAAATGAAGAAAAAAAAAAAAAAGAAACTCCTCACATGGATTAAGTCATATTTAACGGACGTCAGCAAATTGTAAGATTCAGCGAGAAAAAAATCTAACCCAATTTAAGTCACGTCAGGAGTTCCACAGGGCTCGCACTTGGGACCTCTTCTTTTCATTTTGTACGTTAACGATATCTCTCTTATTTTGAAAAATCTCAGAGTGCTTATTTATACTGATGACATGAAACTATTTTTTGAGATAATAAATGATGATGCTATGAATACGTTTCAGAATGAAGTTCATGTTTTTTATACGTGGTGGTGTAAAAGTTTGTTGGAACTAAATGTTAAAACTTGTTACCATGCAATATTTTGTGCGTGATATCACCTCAAAATTATTGCTATGAGCAGAAAACACCCGCTACGCGCAACACTGCACACCTCGTATGAAATTCATGCTGCATCATAACAGCTACCCGCAATGCAGAATCCATCTCGCATCGCTCAAATCTCCGACGCGTCAACGCTCTCACGGCAGAGTGAGCGAATCTCCGTACAAACGCACAAAAGGAATCAAAATTTTCCCCATGATTTGTCGGTTGCAAATCTCTCTAGTGGACGCGTGTGTAAGTATTCCTGCGGAAAAAACACGGACTAAGTGAAACTGCATCTGAAAATCCAGCAGATTTCACCTTTGGAATTAGCTAAAGGTAACACATCAATCATTACCGACAAGGATACGGCTAAACGAAACGTTTTTTTTTTTGTCAGAATACGTCGTTTCCGAAAAATCACACGGAGCAAAGTGGGTGCGCATCCTGAGAGTCTGGACGACCGAGCATCCGCCATTCCTAGATAAATCTCGTAATACCTGGGCAGTGAGAAATATCTAACAACAATTTATCTATGCAGATTACACGGATCGATTCAGCACCAATTTGCCAAACTGCAATTTGGTAAAAATCAGCGCCACCACCGGAAGTAATCCACTGAGTTGAGAGGTAACCTATTCTGAAAGTCGTCATTAGAAACCTTTCTAAAGCCATATTCCCCTAAATAGCAACCAAGATTTCATTGTCGCAAAAGCTGAGGACAAAGCGCAGGCGATTTGAAGACGAGTAGCAGGAACAAAGGCCCTCCAAGGAGGTAAATCTGATTGTATTTTCCAATTGGAAAAAAAACAACTAATGTGTATGTGTTCTCTATAGGGCCTTTTGTCTACACGGTTGAACACCACCACGAGTAAGTGTGTCTTATCGACCATCGTCACAGGATGACAAAGGCGTAGACGGTGACGAGCCTGTTTCCGGTGGACATCCCAGCTGGAATGTGCGAAGAAAACTAAGCGTGAACGAAAGGTGCTCTACACCAGTAGCGTAGTGTTCACACGGCGTGTCATCGGTGGAGAATCGCGTCGGGATCAGCTTTCCCCGCAAAGCGGAAGGACTATCGACGTAGAGGAAAATCGCCCGGCGATGTGTGTGCGCTTGAAGAAGGATATTTTTATCAGTGTGGGTGTGTATCATCGGTGTGCAGTTGCGCATTCACGTATCGGCGCTGTCGAATGTACTTGCGCGTTCATAGAACAGAATCGCGCAGCCCACAGCAGCGTCAACGAGATCAGCGGTAGCAGAGGCGGTAAAGGGGGACGTCCCTGAAGAAGAAGAAGAAGAGAACGGCCGGATGATTAGGCATGACAGGAGAATACACCGTGAGTAAAATACATGCTACTTTTGTTTACGTATTCATTCCCGAGATGCTCTATCATTGCCTTGATCTTTATTACCGTATCGTTTTCCCGTTCCGAGTAAACTCGGCCGCATAGAGGTAGCACCTACGAGTCCCTCTGACTATACAATAACCTGTGGACACCCGATAGCTTCCTATAGCCCAGGGGCCGACGTGGTAGAAATCTGATTGGAGCAACACATGTTCCTCATCCTATTTGGAGAAATTGTAACAAAATGTATTCTTATAACTTCCCAGACAACCAGAAGTCGTATAACAATGTACAGACAGTATCGTAAATTGCTACAGTTTAAGTCAAAATCGCAAATTAGAATGGCATACCTCGCATTATGTTTAAGTTAAATCGAATAGTATGCAAATTTCCGACTTATATGCGATGACTCATTTTTCCGTCGTACTGTATCACAAATTTAATCGGATTACATCGTAAGACTTTTCAAAATGGATTTGTTATTACAGATCAAATTGCATATGATGTTAAATCAACTCGTTTAAAATTAAACGAAAATATGCACGTATATGGCCTCCACTTTTGTACGTATAAGCCATTTCTTTGCATTCTATACGACTTGTTTGTTTGTATATATGTTTGTATATCACGAAAACAACTTTGAATATACGTGCATTCTGGTTGTCTGGGTTACAGTAGAAGTGGGCTTCGTGGTCGTGCGGTTAGCGGCGTCACCCGTCGCGTATTGTGAGTGCCACGAAGTGAGGTTCGATTCCCGCTTCAGCCAGTGTAACTTTTCGCAACTCGCAAATTTCCCTACTGGTCTACTGGGTGTTAAGTGTTGTCCGTTGTCTAGTGTTAAGGCCGGCGCACAATAGATACGTTTTCAGGTTTTTTGACAGTTAGCCCATGCATTATCTGTAAAAAAAACCCGAAAACGTATCTATTGTGCGCCGGCCTTTATTTTTTTTTTTATATCTTTATTAAGGAGACTTTCAGCCTTTAAGTATTCAGTCTGTACAACCTCTAGTTGAAGACGGTGTCAATTGTCTTTAAAAAAAACTAATTAAATCATGAAGTAATGACATCGGTCCATAAATAAACCAGCAAAAAAGGTTATCTTCCATTTAATTCCACTTAATTAATTTTGGTATCCGTGACAGATTCGTATTTCGACTACAATGTGCAGTCTTCATCAGTGTCATTCCCACTAAAAAACTTATCAAAATCTAACCCCCTACTCATCGCTAGGTAAAAAAGTCAAGATCACAGGTATAAAAATGAAACTACTTATGAGTACTTAAGGGGGCTAGATTTTGATAAGTTCTTTAGTGGGAATGATACTGATGAAGACTGCACATTGTAGTCGAAATACGGCATGGATACCAACATTAAGCAAGTGGAATTAAATGGAACATAACCTTTTTTGCTGTTTTATTTTAATTAAATCAGATATTCGTATTACATTAGGTAATCAAATTGTTCAAAGTTGTGATAAAATAAGAGATTTAGGAGTTATTCTTGATTCTAAATTAACATTTGTGGATCATTATAACACAATAATTCATAGAGCAGGCAATATGTTTAATTTTATAAAGCGTTTTGGTTTGCACTTTAAAGATCCTTACACAATTAAAACACTTTTTGTTGCATATGTGGGGCCAATATTAGAATATTGCAGTGTTGTTTGGTCTCCTTATGTGAAAAGACATGAAGAACGAATAAAGTCAATCCAAAGGCAATTTTTACTATATGCACTACGTAAATTGGGATGGACAGAATTTCTTCTCCTATTTTATGAAGCTCGTTGCTTGTTAATCAACATTCAGTCATTGAAAGAGCGGCGGAATTATGCTATGGTCTCTTTCGTGAACAATATTGCTTCGCAACGCATTGACTCAGCTTATTTATTATCAAGACTTAATTGTTATGTACCTTCTCGTCAATTGCGTAATCGAAATTTGTTCGCGGTAGATCGTCACCGCACTAACTTGGATGATGTCTGTTTATAATCTAATGATAGACCTAAATATGCCGCTCCTTAAACTAAATAAAAAATATTTCCAAGCACTGCGAAATCATAGATCATAAGTGTGACAAAGCTGTACAGTGAATATTAAGTAGTTGTAAAAAAGTTGAATAAGCACCTTTCAACTTCATACACAGCTTATAAACAGATGAATATCGGCTGAGTAGAAGAGTTAACGAATATGGGATTATGAGCTGTATAATGTGACAAAAAATAGCTGCCTGAGCTTGCCAGATTTGCTTGTATAGAGGTTGTGTTAATGTTGACGCATATAGTATAGTGTTTCAATTCAGCTTGAGGCTGTAAAAACAAAATTGATAGAGCGTTTACATGTACTCATTTGAAAGTGACTTTATAAAAATAGGTGGTAATCACTCTGGTCCAGTAGCCAATGCTTCAAGAGCACGAATGATTTCATCGACGGATAAATTATAAACTGTAATGTCCATAACTGGCTCTTGGAAACGAATAATATAAAATTACTATGTACATCAGTATCAAAAACGTGCTGCTGTTCAATTACATTATCGTTCGTTAGGGAGCTTTTAATGTTATCAGTGGAAATAAAACACTCAGAAAACCGAAAAAATATCTTTCGTTGCAATCGCAAAAAGTTGGTTTATTCAGTTGTGCACAGTTCGGGCAAAGTCAGCAGCGTTTTTCTACGTTCTAAGTTTTGAATGATCCTCTTTATAACGAGAAACTTCGCTGATGACAAAAAGCCACGAAAATGCTTCGTTTTTGCATTGCGACCAGTTAAAAGTTATCATTGCTCTAGTTGCTTTAATATGATGTGATCAATTTATCTACTCATTTATGACACTCTGTTCCCAATCCGCCTGTTACAGTGTCAGCAAAGCGTCGTTAACGTAGACCGCAGAAACCGTTTGCGGTAACAGTAATCTCTGCTCCCATTAAACATCCTGTGACAATCCATTAAACTTGACTGCCATAACCCACATCCAATCCAATATTGCCTTCACCTAGGCTAAGATAATTTTTGCAACAGCTTCCAATCCGTTAAACCGCCTAACCTAACGACGTGCCTCCTTACAGTGATGTTGCTTTCTTATTTCCATATAGATACGCCGATCGCCGTGCCGCGAGGGAGTCCATTCCGGTTCATTTACACCCAATACCGCGTTCTGTTTACATCATCGTAAAATCCCTCCCGTCCTCAAGCCGACGAGCTTCGAACTGTTATCTCTCCTCAGTCAGCGTCAGTAGCGCTTTCTCCGACCCGTCTTGGGGAGATTTCCCTTTGAAGAGGGTTCCTACCCACATCGTCTAAGGAAAAGAAAAGCCAAGACTACCGGTTTATCGCCTCAACTACCCAGTGCCACACGAACACCTTTCTGAAAGGACGAGGATGAAAAGTAGATGTGAAGCGTTGAATTATTTTTTACGACCCTTTTTCGCCCTTGGAAGAACTGCGTTTTGTATATCACCTCTGACCTACTCTGGAAAGGCCACTTAAGTTTCGTCTAGGCAGTACACACGTGAGTCATGATGAATCACTTTAAGGTTCATAAATCTTACTGTAGCTTGCGTCTAGAAGCTGGAGGGAAAAGTGATTCCAAGCTAGGGATGATCCTTCTATTAGGATGGGTAGGGGAAACCTCAGTAAATCTGTACAAGAGCATAACATCGAAGCCTTTCTTTCTTTCACAGAACATGGTGAAGGTGGAATGGAGTAACCGTAGCATGTAGTCAGTGTGTCAGCAGTCAGGGTGGGAGGACAAACATGTGGGCAAAGCACGTGTGGCAGTCAAAGCTACTTAGAGTCAAATTGAACGGAAAGCTGATACGATTACACAATTGCACACTGCCTGTGCCTTCATTTGGCGTTATGAGTATGGCAGAGGGTGTGTATGTCCGCACGGAGCACAGGGCTTATTGTACATATTTTACTTCTCTGATTTGTTTGGCATGTGCTGCAGTACGTAAATAAATGTGAATATCTAGGAGCATTGGAACGGGAACAACACTGATTGAACGCAGTGGTTGCGGTTGTCAAGTGCATTGGCAGGTCACGCCTTGCTTGGGTATTTTTATCACGCTGAAACATAAACGATTACAGTGTTGCGGATTTCAATGTTGCTAACGATGAAAACCTGGATGTAAACTTGTATGAGATTGGAGTTTAGTTTTGAGGATCTTAGAATTAATGCACACGAAAGTTTCTTAAATTTTAACTTTTTTCTGGCATAAGTTTAATGATCTTAGACATAGTACACAAATGTGAATTTATTCAATGACCTTTACTCAATTTGAATCATTTAATGACCTTTCTAAATGCTGTAAAATATAAAAAAATTACTTGACAATTTACTGATAGTTTTAAGAAATTTCAGACCGACGGGTGCAGCGGCATTTTTTTTTCGAGTCGGGGGATGCAAAGAGTTTGTCTTTTGTCTTTGGACCGGGGATCGCTACTTGTATTACAATTTTATTTATTTTTTGCCTAAGAAAGTTGCTTCGCTGACAATGCAGAACATACAAAGTACCCGAATACAAATTTATCATTCAATAATAATAGAATCGATTGTTACAATGCAATAAAATCTATTGTAGCAAACATGAATTTTTATGTCAATAACTATAAAAATAAAATAGAACTTGTTGTTATGTACAATAAAATGTATTGTTGATGAAACTTTCACAATAGAAAAGGGAGCTTGAATTTGATCTCATTACTATTTTTTTATTGTTTTTCTATTGTTCTTAATTTTGATAACGTATAATTTATTGCGAACCTGTTGCGATTTTGGTGATATGTCCAATACAATACATTTACAATAGGGTAAATTGTCAACAATAATATTATGGTTATGGAAATTCGGGTAACCAGATGATCAAAACTAAGTGGTCTTAGGAATCTTAATTAACATGCACTCCTCTCGAAATTTAAAACATTTTTTATCGTTTTCTGTGCAAAACTTACTCAAAAAGTTTAAACACGCTTTTTGAGTCATTTTTGAACAGAAAACGATTTTTAAATATCGAGAAAAGAGCATGTTAATCAAGATTCCTAAGACCACTAAATTTTGATTAGGAAAAACCAGGTTTTCAAAAATTTTACCAAAAGTTCTTGTTCTACGGTTTTTGTCAATTGTCCATGAATTTCAAAATTCCAAAAGTTTAATTTTTCTATGAGTTTTTTTAATAAAAGATATAAAACTGACAGCAATGACATTTTGAAATAATTCAGTATTTAAAACTTTCTTAGAACTTTCACTAAAAATTACTGAATCCAATTTACCGTGAATTGTTTTCCCAAAAACATTTATTTTTTTTTAAATTTTGTCTCAGCCGTCAAAAAAAAAAAAAAAAATCTAGATCCAAAATGACCGAATTTAAGCAAAAATGTGAATGATTGTCCATAACAAACAATTATGCCAAGTTTCATGCAAATCGAAGAAGGTTGAAACACGATTTAAATTTTTTTCATAGCTGGAGAGGTTTAACGTCAAATATCAGACTTTAAGTGGAAATTTTATAGGATAGATAAGGAGATGCAAGTATAGAGTTGATAGTTCCGTCATAGTACGGCAGTGTAATAATTGTATATAGAAAGTAGAAAGCGAGCAAAGGACAAGTTTGACTAAGTTACGAGTCGGGTTGATCATCCCCTTTATCAAACTCATCCGTTGATGAGCGATGGTGAGGGGTGTGTCCACCCGCCACCACTAGTAAAAGGGATGTTTATATATCTTGGATGTGTGGAAACAGTTCTGAGCTCGGCAAAGTTGATTCGAAGCTGGCATCTACTTCGACGTGATCTTGGCCCCGATCCGATCCGCTTTACTCCGTTCGCGTCGTTGGCTCAACAAAGCGTTACCGGACTTCGATTTGTGCGAACGACAAGCCTACCCAAGTAATAATTTTGGTTTTATGAGGTTTCTGTAGACCATGATTTTGACTTGTAGCATGCTTTAAAATCATTATAAAACTTAAAATGTTACTTGGGTATATTAAGCCGTTGGAAGCCTCCTAGCGAGTCGATCAGAACTATTGACCAGAATTTGGACAAAGTGTAACGGGTGGCAACTAAAATTTTGGATTTTTTCGAGGCCTCTATGCTCAACAACAAACGAGCTCAGAGAGAAATAAGAGTGTGTATGTGTTAGCTCTCTCTCTCCTCTTTCTGCAAGTATTTTCTGTTTTGTTTATGCTTGCTCAGTTTTGCTCAAAATGCCGTCGAAACAAGAAGTATTTCGAACTGCACAGAAATCTCGGCAAAAAGTATACGGTACAACATTTTAAAAGCGAAAATGTTGCGGCTTCGACTGTTTACCATATCCTAAGATCCCCAACACCTGCTCGCAAGCAAGGTAGTGGAAGACCAGCCAAAATTATGGACGCAAAAGAACTTCGTTCGCATTTCTAAGCCATGGTTCAAGCCCTCTGGTTTGGCAATCAATCAATATGTGTACCAGAACGAATGTTTGAAGAAAATTTTGATCCCGTTTCTACAAAAACATCATGCTGATGGACAATACGTGTTTTGGCCGGATAAAGCGTCATCCTATTTGTACCCAAAAACCACAACCTGACAAATCTGCCTCAGTGTCGCCCAATCGAAGATTTCTTCGGGGTTTTGAGCTCCTTGGTGTACAAAAATAACTGAAGAGCCATGAATTGCAAACAGTTGATTGGTAGAATCAAGAGCATTCGCAAAGTTGACATGAAGGCCGTACAACGCTCCTGTTCTGACATTAAACGGAAGCTTCGCCGAACATCCGATTACGGACCGTTTTCAAATGTTCACTAATTTTTTTTCAACAATGGACAATGTTTCTTTAATTTCAATAAATCAGATCTTCTTCAAGTATGTTTGTCTTTTTTTGACAGCTTGAGAAAGAAATTCCAAAATTTTAGTTGCCACCCGTTAGGTGTATCTTTCGGCATTTCACCCCAGCACTACGAACGATGAAATTTGCGACACTCGTTCGCGACTGTTTGGCATTGGAGCCAAGAGGGAGAGATCCATCCACGTTGAACTTCGTGTCGTTCAAGGTTGGTGTAAAGGAGGATCTACGTGATTCGGCACTTTCCTGCAAGTTTTGGCCGGAGAGTATCCGGTTTCGCGAATTTGAAGATTTACGAACACTGAAAGTCACCAAAGTAAACAATCCTGCTCCTATGGAGTGACGACGATATCTTGGCCTTACATACTCTCAGCATCCTAGAAAGCCTGATGGAAGCTCCCAATAACCCCAGCCCAAGTAACCAAAAGCTCTGATAAAAGGCTTTTTGTGGCTTAAGCAGCTCGGTTGAAGGTGGTCTATAGAATTCTAAGCAGCCACATTTTTAAGTCATTATAAGAACTTGAAAGTTCCGGTACCATAAATAAAGAGAGAGAGAAGGATTTGTAATTTCCATTTAATTCCACTACCTTATAATCAGTCGAGTATTAGTACAAGACTCTGAAGAAGTCTGCACATTGTAGACGAAATACGCGTATCTGTCGAGGATAACTTAAAAAAAGGTTTTTGTGCTCTACACCAATTCTATATTTAGTTCGCACTTTTAGGAATGAATTCTAAAGTCAGGTCTTTATGAAAGTTAGTTCTAAAGGCAGGTATGAACATGTATTGATTTATAAGCATTAGTAGTGGCATTGGAGCTGTCTGAAGAATAAGCCCCAGCACGAACCGCTACGTCATCAGAGATACATTAAAGTGAATCCAGGAAATTGCTCTTTGATTATGTTTGGATAGAATATTGATGCAGTGCATTAATATAAGAATTATGATTCATTTGAGCCACTGATCAATCCATATTTACGTACATTACATTTTGTTACTAATAAATACTTGTGCGGATTGCTTCATGTGGGCTATGACATACCTCTTTAGAAACTTTCAAGTTGCTAAGAAGTTCCGCAAGGAACTTCTTAGATACTTTAATGTTACTTAGAAGTTCCGCTGGCAACTCGTTCGGAACTTTGTTGTGGCCATGTTTTCAGCCTTGCCTAAAGTTCCTAAGAAGTGCTTAGGGATGCTTTTTGGAACTTTTTTTGAACTTCAAGTTGCTAGGAGTAAGCATCGGAACTTTTTGGTTACTCGTGTGCTTTCTAGTAGTGCTAGTTCTAGTTGCCACAATGTTGAACTTGAAAGTGTGTTTTATCGTTGAATGCGGAACTTGGTTGCTTGGAAAGTAAGTTCTGTCGGAACTTTATTTGAACTTCATGGAACTTGGAGGTTCTATCGGAACTTGATTTGATCTTTATGGAACTTGAAAGTTCTGTCATCACTTTATTTGAACTTCATGGAAATTGGAGGTTCTATCGGAACTTTATTTGAACTTTATGCAGCTTGGAAGTGAGTTTTATCATTGAAAGCGGAACTTTTGGTTACTTGGGAATTCAGTCCTGCATAATGCCGCCTTCGTTCATCATAGTCGTCTCGGCCCTGAGGTTGGTGGTGAAAAGTGAGTCTTCCACCATGCTTGCTCAGTCTTCATGCATGCTTGAAAGTGTCTTAATTATTCATGTTCGCCGTTGTGTGATGAGTTTTGCTGCATCCAGGTACTCCCGAATCCCTCGAGACTAAACGATGCGTCAAATGGTTCATCTGCTCATTCGGAACACACCGTAGATGTTTCCGGGATCTCCAAGAATACTAATGTAGTAATGCTGCATCAGGACGCCCCGTAGAAAGCATTTTGGGAGTCCCCAGCTCCTCTAGCTCAGTCGCACCTATTGGTGCCTGCGTTTATTCAAGTCGTCCTGACACTGAGTCTAGATGTGGGCTGAGGGTCTCCCAGCTTGCTACATCAGGCAAGTACTAGTGTAATTTTCAGCTTTCGGAGCTTGATGTTGTTCCGAATTTCAGTGCTAAAGAAACTACATCTGCCAGTTGGTTTCCCGGAGCCTGGATACTGGGACGCACACTTGTCGCTCGCCTTGAGGAAGCTCTTTTTGCACTCTCCACATTCGAACCCTTTCCACTAGCGACCAGCAGACATCCCGGGATTCCTCCTTGACGAAAGGTAAAACAAAGAGTTGGAACAAAACATCTGATTTGTTTAGAGACATTCTAAAGAAATGCAGTAAAATATCTCTAGCATGGTGATATGTAGAGCTGGACATACGACGTATTCAGCAAAGTATGTTGCTGAATACATTTTTTCTACATTTCTGCTGAATATTGATCTAATATTCACTAACTAAAACTTACATTTTAATATTTATTTATCAAGTTTGAGCAGTTGTTTTGAGCCTGATTATAGCAATAAGCTTTGAATAGTGTAATAATTAAATTCTGTAACCACTATAGGCCCATCAAAACTTAAGTAAAACACAAATTTCGCATTATATTTCAATTGTAGTTGTTTATTTCAGATTCATGGGATATAATTTAAAAATTCATGAATTCAAAACATAGCTATTCGAAATTTGCATACAATTTTCAAACTTTGCGCTCAACTCCATCCATTAGGCTTTATACAGACTCCTCAGATACCGTGGTAACCGTCTTTGTTAAAATTTGTTGGAAATGAAACACTTGATTCCTTGTTTCTTTCCAGACAGCTTCCACTTCATCAGAGCCCAATACCTCTCGATTGGACGTAACTCTGGACAATTTGGGAGATTTACGGTTTAGGTACAATATTCACTTGATTTGCTTCGTACCACTCCAGTTTTAGCACAATGGCATGATGCCAAATTGGGCCAGATCAAAAGGTTTTCTATGTGGCTTTTGATGAAGGGTAGCAATCGCTTCTGCAGGCACTCTTTCTGGTTAATGTCTCTCTTTCAGCCACACGTGCAAATTGCTTGTCAAATAAGGTATTTTTTTTGGGAAATTTCAATGCCTTCTTCGTCCTGAAATACTCAGCTGTAGCATTTTTGGCCATAGCAGAATATAAAACCAGTCCTGGAAGCTGCTTGAAATTCTCCAGGACGTAAGTTTCATCGTCCATAACAACGCATGAAAACTTCGTCAAATATTCGCAGTACAAATCGTGCCAACGATTTTGCTGTCAAATTCTGTTGGTCGATGTGATTTGGAACTGTTTTTACTTGATACGACTTCAGCCTCAAACGCTGTTTTGATTTTTGGACAAAACCAGATGACATTCCTATTTTACGAGCCACCTTTCGAACAGAGAGGTTCGGGTTTTCCTTCAATATCCTCTCTTCACCTTGTATATCCATAACAGGATCAGCACGTCCAATGTTTTTATCACTTCTCGGTTTCATCTCGACCATCGAACGTTCCGAAAATGATTTGAGCACACCGTGAACAGTGGATTTAGGTAAATTCAATTGTTTTGTAAGTTCCCGTGTTGACAAGTCAGGATTTGCATTACGTCAGTGCAAAATCCGCTCGCATTCGTCGCCCTATTGAACACTAAACAAGGAATGTAAACACCAATCATAGTCTTTTTCATCAATGACTCCCAGCTTTTTTCACTCTTACGTGCAATATTCCAAAAGTTTCAGTGTTTCGAAGGTGTCCGGATTAATGTGGACACAGACCTTATGCATCAACGACTTTAAATTCCATTAGTTTGCAGCCAACATTCAAATACAATCAATCGAAAATATCACCAAATCGTACGGTGATTGCTTATTTTGATTGACGTCACTAGCTACTTATCACCCAACACAAATTGAACTGTAATAACCCGGATAAATCAGTGGCACACGATTGATTTCCTTGTTGAGTTTCCCACCTTCCATCCATGGCCCTAGCTAATCTGTGCTACTTAGACAAGCTTTTTCGCCTCTCTTACTGCTTCGCTTGGAATCGCCGGAAAATCCATTACGTTAATCTAAGATTAATGTTCATTCATCCATCACGATTTCTCCACCAATGCCGACGACGGACGGTAGAGTGAGCCATGCCTTACGGTCGGAAGGATGAGTTTCGTCAGTTTTCAGAATCGTCGAACGGTTCGACCGAACGGACGAACGAACATGCAGAGGAAGCAGAAGTTATCGATTGAACTCCGTCCCGTTGCTGATCCGCCGCCGCATCAAAACGGTTTCGATATTGGAAGGCAATCTGCATCGTCAGTGCACGGGTTGCAATTTCCAAACGAAACGATCGTCAAATTGGATTCGAATGTATGCAGCATACAGGTCATTAAATATTCGCAAGCACTACGCTATAGCTTCAAAAGCTTTGTTCTCTCTGCATAACAGTTGGACTACAGACAATCAGACATAGACACTAGAATGTTTTTCATCGATCACGCATTAAATGGTACTGCCGTTTGTGGTGGGTAGAGATAATTCCCTTGCGATTGACGTTTACACACAACTGGCATCTGTTGAGCGTACTACCCATGATAGTGTACTCGAAAAACAATGACAATGTTTTACAGTGAAAAATATTCAATGCGTTATGTCTGTTTGTCTGTGGTTAGACCGTTGATTTTAAGTTGGTTTGGGTTGGGGAAACTAAAAATACACTTTCGCATAGTATCTAGATTCCCAGTCTTTATCACTTTCTCTGTCGACTGTGAAATTAAAAAGTTCTAGATTCATTTTTTTCATGCACCACCACAACCTACCCAGGAACCATACAACATGCTGCATTTCAAATAAAGTCGAAAAAAACAAATAATCAAACTTCATCATACAATCGGAAATAGACGTCGAAGCATCTAAAACCGAATTTTCAATCCAAAACTTTTAGTATTGTTGTTTTGTGATCTTCCGTTGAATATGGCAAAAGTTAAATCTCGCGGAACATGTGGAAAAGGCTTATGAGCCAAAATATCTAAACAATGATATTAAACGTCGATGGAGTAACGGGTGATCACTAAAAATGAGAATAGCTTCAACTCTCTCATACCAAACCAAAAATGTCCACAAAAAAGAGACATCGTATGGAAATCACTGCTCTCTCTCTCTCCACAAAGAATTTAGAATTTTTTATTTTGTTTTTACATTTGCATTTCTGTTCAAAATGGCATTAAAACAAGAAGCACTTCGTGAGCACATTGTACAGTTCTTCCAAACACTCGAAAATCGTGAGAAAAAGTTTGAAAAAAGAATGTACACTGAAGTCTTTTTTTACACGGGGGATACGTACCGTGTAAAAAAAAAACCGTGTGAGAAAAAATCCGTGTTGTTTAAAAAAAAAAAACAGTGCGTTTCACAAAACCGTGTGATAAACCCGTGTTATTTCAACATACATCATAAAAAAAAATTGAGCAGTCTGCATGGAATTTTGTTCTGTACTTGTAAGTCATGATCACCTAGAATATATTCGTTCATGATAAAGTTCTTCTGGATGTAAAGACCTTCCGAATGCTTTGTCCACATCATTTCGGAATTTTCTCTCATCTGTAAATCCTAAAGATCTTGAAAGCAGCTTGCTTCAACAAAGCTGTTCCCGTAGCTGAGTAATGAACAGCAAAACGATGTAGGTACATTAGACCTGTTCATTTTAACAGAAATATTCGGGATGCACCGGGTCAACCGTGACTAAATAATTGGTGATGATTTAGAGGTGCTTCAAGTTAATTTTATGTTTTATGGTAATTTACGGCTTATAATATTTGTATCTCGAAACTGAAACAATGAAAACTGCTGTAACAACTTTCATTGCAAAGCTTAACGTGTTATCTACCAACTTTGTGACCAAAAATTGAGTATTCAAAGTGATTTTATTGTGACTTAGTTTCATGCTCGAAGATATCTTAAAAAAGTGAAGAATTTAAAAGAATTTTTTCTATGTATTTCTTATACTGTTCTAGAAATTTTGATCAAACATAGTTTTCGTGTAGATTCCATAGATTGAGAGATAAAAATCAGAAAAGAGGCCGTTATAGCTAAAATTTACGACGACTGTTTCATTGATAGATGATTTTTTTTAGAAACATGAATCTTCAGTAGACGTGTTTTGTTTTTTATCAAATGCAAGTGTTACTTTATCTTGAAATTAAACCATATCCCGTCAGTCAATGCTAACCAGAATATCATTGCGGTAATGCTCTTCGACAGAGGAACCATGCCATTAGTGCGAAGCATTTTTAGTCCTCTGATGCCGGCGCTGGTTCCAGGAAAAAAATGTTATAATTTTTTCATTACTTGCAAAAAGAATTGATGAATAAGGGCACATGTATCAGAATAAATCAAAATAACAACTCACTAGTGTAAAAAAATCAACAAATTGAACAATTTACTCGGAGTCGTGTGATGTTGCCTACGACGATCTCATGAAATTTAGCAAAAATTGCGGAATAAAGATAAAATTTCAGGGCATTACGCGAAATTACATATTCTGCCAAATAATATTCCGCTTCATGAAATAGGTTACTCCGTAAATCGTTGTTGAAATGCCTTTTCACTGCCGTCAAACTATCGGCCTTCTGATTATGTTGAGCCAACTATTTGAATTAATAATGGATGAAATGGTTTTGTAGAACATCGTTACATACCACCATTTTTTTTGACCAGGTTAAACAGTGGAATTTAAATTGATGTTTAATTAAAAGGGTCTACTTCAGGACATACCGCGCACTGGTAGTGGCAGTGTCCATGATGTGTTATTGGCTAAACATCAATTTCAATGACAAGGATTCTTCGTTCGCTGTGTTTCATGACTTTGACTATTCGGCCAGCGACAACTTCAACCTCAGTTCCTGTTACGTTAGGTATTGTCGCGCTTATGTTAAATTCTCATTTGGTGACGGTCGAAGCGCGCCGCTTATAAGCGCGCAGCAACTCCGCCCATAAACATTATAAACAGGTGTGTAACTTAGATAGTATTTTTTAGCAGCAGCTTGAGGAGCAAATCCTGGATAAAGAGAAAACAGATGGTAGGGGAAATGGCTCCAATATTGGCCTATGGATTTAAGATTGGGCCCTTTAGCGATGGGCTCTGAAAATAAAAAAATATCAATTTTATCGAGAATAACGCCTCATTGGGACGGTAATAATTGATATTTTTGGTCGCTATTGAAAATTAAGTCGATTGCTGAATTTATGTATGGGCCCAAATTAGGGGCATTTAGGCCGACATTAGATTCATTTCCTCTATAATCCCATTTTGAGAAATTATATATATTTAGTTTTTTCTACCGAGCTCGGCTGAGCAATTCTCGGTAAAACATGTTTTACTGAGATCTCAGCTAACATTTCATTTTTCTTGCTGACATTTAGCTAAGCATTATCCGAGACTCAGCAATCAAATGTCACTTTTGCTGAGATCTCAGTGAAACTTATTTTTGCCGAGATTTGCACAGCCGAGCTCGGTACACACTTAGAAAATATTACAGAACTCGGTTTGATTTCAACAGAGTTTTTATCTGCTGAACGCTCGGTAGTCTGTTCGGTTCAAGGAGGAATAACCGAGCTGTCGTTAGTTCTTTTTGTTACCCACAATCTGTCAAAGTTACCGAAAATCTCGGTTGACGAAAAATAAATTCAAGCAGAAATAACCGAACATCGGTTTACTCAAGAATTACCGAACGCTGTCAAACAAACTGACCCACCTGTTGTAATCACGGAATTCAGCTCTCTTCGGTTTCCACTTCAAATCCTGCTTTGAATTTTGATTAAGGATGCGTTGCTTCGAATTTTCATAAAAATAAAACCAGTTTTTTCAAAGAAATGTGTTTAAATATTATTAATTTGTTTTTTTTGTGAATAAAAACTTCCGTAACGCGAGTAAAAGCGTGGAAAAGTACAGTCAAAAAATATCACTGACTTTTTCACGGCAGTGGAAAAAAAAACTATAGCACAAGATGCCTGCAAATAAAATCATAGCGTTAGTTTCAAATACTTACAAAATATTTCATTCAAATGTGCATCCTCCTGCTGCAGCTGCAGAACATTTTCCATTTTTCTAAAGTTTTGCACACGTCTGACGAGCACACGCGAG
Organism: Ochlerotatus camptorhynchus; assembly: GCF_037179485.1. NCBI lineage: Eukaryota > Metazoa > Arthropoda > Insecta > Diptera > Culicidae > Ochlerotatus > Ochlerotatus camptorhynchus. Next base: position 2,276,358 of record NW_027040513.1, on the reverse strand, counting down.
AAACAATGGCTGACTAATTTTAGACTCAGTTTAGAGAACCGATTTTTCGGTTAAAATTTCCGTCGTGAACTTGAGCGCAAGTGGAACGTTTGACGTTTAAGCGTTTGACGTTTAGCATGTTTTAGCAAATATTCGGTTCAGTTTACCGAGTTTCTCGGTTTTCACGTAGCGAATTCGTAAATGTCGATACTCTACCGTACTTTTCGGTTCAGTCTTCATTTCTATCTGTCAAATTTATACTATTTTACCAAAATTCGGGTCTGCTTCGATAAATACGTCTGAAAAAATGTTTTTAAACCATTTATTCGGTTTCTCGTTGGTAACCGAGGAGGTTCGGTAGAAAATTAAACCGAGTTCGGTACTATTTTCTAAGTGTGTAGAAAAACTAAGCGTGCAGGCCATTACCACTTGTACTTGTATAACCTCTAGTGCTACATTCATTCCCAAGGAATCAAAAATATGACAAAATGACAAAATGACAAGCGAGAAACGAACCGAATGATAATGCTATGTCAGAAGTGGAAAGCAATAATGATATATAATGACAAGCAGCATGTACGACACAGCTCATTCGGGGCGGTAGAAAAGAAACGAGCAAATTGTTGGCAAGCTGCTTCACGAAGTAAAGCCGAAGATGTGTTAATTGGATTTTTTTTGTTATGTCTTTTTTCGATTCAGATCAAGCTATGTCCTCGTCCGTGTATATTGCAACAAAGCGGGCATGCAATATATCATTATCCTTCTGCCACTCTGATCGAGCCATGTTACAGAGCGAGTTTGTCATGGTAGTCGTAGCAACCGTTTTGTCTGTATCGTTGGTTGCTTTATGTGCTTGGATTTACTGTGCATTCCACAACCAAGTCATCGGTATCACATGTTGTTCAACTTTGAATTTATGAAATTTTTGTAAATGTATGAAGATTAATTACAGATTATCGAAAATAAACTTTAATTACAATTTGTTGCATAACATTTTTTTGAAACATTCACAAACCTGAAGTCGCTATCTTGGATTACAAAATGGAGTTAATCATCGGTTTCCAGCCTCTACACGTCATCTCCGTTCCGAAAATATCCATATCGTTGGCTATTTGACAGTTTTTCACAAACCGGGTGTTGCCATCTTGTATTCCAAAATGGCACGAATCATCGATTTCCAGCCTTTACACGTCGTTCCCGTTCCGAAAATATGTATGTACCCATATTGTCCGGTGAATCCACTCGAAGTACACTTCCAAACAAGGTTTCAAATACCCATTTAAGCTATAACAATGTTTTTTTTTGACGTAGGATTAAGTCTTTCGGCAACATATTGGGGGTGTAATTTCAAACAAACCAAAATCGACCGCGGGACGAAAATAGGTCAGGTTTTGACCACATATACCTCTGTCAATAGCAGATGAATTTTAATTCTAAACAAGCCAAAGCATTGGGAATTTATCTACCAATCTGCTAAATTGAACACTTTATTAATTTTCAATAGGTCACTATTGAAAAATACACAAATGTCCAACTGTTGCAATGGTGGTCAAAATTATCACCGATTGCCTGCAAACAGCGCATTCCCTAACATAGATTTAAAAATCGAATTCGATCCTGTCTCACTGAACGGTACTCATTCAATCACTGTGTGTGGTGGTGTCCGGTCGTCAACGTCAGCAGCAGCAGCAGCAGTGATTAGCGTGTGGCGTACCCCCACGAAAGGCGCAAGCAGTGCGCTGCAGAGCCCACATGAGCACCCAAAGAAGGAAGAAGAAGCCGCTGGATCGAAATCAGTTTCCTCGTGAGTAGCTGTGGGTCATCTATGCCAAGCGTGTCAACCTTACTCCAAACAATTAACAGCTCGACAACCACACCCCAATAGCTCAGCATTACTCAACCATCACGACTAAACGGTCCTTTTCAGGACCACCACAAATTTGTTAAAGAGTCTGTTTTGGATATTGTAAAGGTTATCAATCGGATATCAGTTCCCGCAAGCAGCTAACTATCAAAGCTCAACCTGGTCTATAGAAGGTGTGGAATTGTAGGCCTGAATTTATTGGTGCAATTCGTTTTTCACTCGGTTTTCATTTCGATTCGCACGATTCGTTTACTCAGTCACCCTTGTAAATAGTGGCGTCATAATGTTTGTTTCGATCGGCATAGGAAATTAGTACGAATTATAGAATTTGTGTATGTTATCAAAATTTTTGAATGGTCTGCCACTAAATGTTGAGATAATTAATTGATTATTGAATATCACACTGTGTATACCATGAAAAAGCAGCCTGTTTGTAAGTTCCATATAACAAACAGCTTGCCAGCCTTATCCGTGTTGAACACCCTAATAGATCAGCATTACTCAACCATCACGAGAAAACGGTCCTTTTCCGGACTATCATAAATTTGGTAAAGACTATTTTTTTACGTAGGATTACGTCTTTCGGCAACATATTGGGGGTCCAATTTCAGAAAATCAAATTCGACCACATTACGAAAAGAGGTCAGGTGTTGATTACATACATAAAACTCTGTCAATAGCATATGGATTTTAATTCTAAACAAGCCATACGATTGGAAATTTATCTGGAAAATTGCTACAATGAACACTTTATTAATTTTCAATAAGTCACTATTGAAAAATACACAATGTCCACCTGTTGCAATGGTGATAAAAATTATCACCGATTACCTGCAAACAGCGCATTCCCTAACACAGATTTGAAAATCGAATTCGATCCTGCCTCACTAAACGGTGCTCATTTAATCACCGTGTGTGGTGGTGTCCGGTCGACGGTGTCCACAGCAGCAGCATCAGTAGCAGCAGTGCTTTCGGCGTGTGGCGTTGAACATCGTTATCCAGTACACCACGAAAGGCATCCTGAAAGCAGCGAGCATCCATAGAAGGAAGAAGAAGCCGCACCGCGATCGAAATCAGTTTCCTCGTGAGAAGCTGCGAGTCATCAATGCCTATCGCGTCAACCTTGCTCCAAACAATTAACAGATCGCCAGCCTCATCCGTGTTGAACAACCTAATAGTTCAGCATTACTCAACCATCACGACTAAACGGTTCTTTTCAGGACCACCACAAAATTGTTAAAGAATATTATTTGGACATTTGTCAAGGTCATCAGTTCCCACAACCAGCTAGCTATCAAGGCTCAACCTGTCTATAGAAGGTGTGGATTTGTAGGCCTGATTGTATTGGTGAGATTAATCATATCGTCCGGCCATTTTCCAGATACGGAGCTGTTCCGCTGGTAGGAAGTGATAAAAATCCACATATAGAATTTGAAAGAAGTGGGAATAATTAGCTTTAGGTGCATATTCAGGTAAAAAAGTGAACGACAAGTTAAATTTATTAGTCAGGGACAATCATTTGTTTTCTTGGAAAATACTGTTTAATAAAAATGATTTTTCTTCATACAGTTTTACCTGCTTTACTACCAATCCCCAGAAAGCCAAAAAATATTCAAATTTGTGAGAAAATTAGCTCTCACGAGCTCAATCTCTCAATTGCCATGTTTTTTATGACACCCAATTTGTGATTTCCTTTCATAGATTACAAAATAGAGTATATCTGACAGTACAAAACATGTCTGGTACCGCATTTAGATTAACATTCTAAGTCCCTCCTTTTTTACATATTCTGCTCAAACGCTACTTTCTGCCCCGCCCCATTCATACAATTCGGAAGGAAATCCTGAGAGGGGTGAGCTATTTTGAGTGCAGAATGTGTAACGAAGGAGGGACTTCAGTTGTTAATCTAAATGCATATATAGAGGTACCAGACATGTTTTGCTCTGCACTGTCCTCTGTGAACAGTTATTGGAAAACAAATTATGTGTAGTTTCCGATCGATGCCACCGCCAACAACAGCAGTGACATCTGACGGAACATGAAAGCAGAAGCTTGACAAAATGATTAATCCGTGTTTCACTCAGCTTTCATTCCGCTTTGCACGATTCGTTTTTTACACAATCAACCTTGTAGTGACGTCATAATGTTTTTTTTTTCGATCGGCGCTTACATAGGAAATTTAATATGGATTAAAGAATTTTTTGTAGGGGAATTGGCTCTAATGTTGGCCTATGGATTTAAGATTGGGCCCATCGCTAAAAATCTGCTATTTATCAATTTTATCCTGATGAACGCGTCATTGGGACGGTACTAATGGATATTTTTGGTTGCTTTTGAAAATTTAGTTGATTGCTGAATTTATGTAAGGGCCAAAATTAGGGGCATAATGTTGAGGTAATTAATTGATTATTGAATTAGCGCTCTATGTACCATGAGAAAAGCAGCCTGTTTGTGAGTTTTTGCCTATTTTCAAGTAAGGAGTTATCATAAAAAAATAATCCGCCAGCTGGTATTTCCCGTCGACTTTACAAATAAATACAATCAACCAAAATCATCATGCAGAACTAGGATTTGTTTCACTTCATATTTAGTTCACAAAATTGCTTTCGAGTGCTATGACTAGACCTGTGCGCCGCCGCGCCACGCCGCCGCCGCCGACGATTTCCATACGCCGCCGCCGCCGATGAAATTGAGCCGGCGCGCCGCCGCAGTAAAATGGTTCACGCCGCCGAATAAATTTATGTCACGCCGATGAAATTTTTATTGGTATAATGCATCTTGAACGCGTTGAAATTAGAACTTTTGTGCACGCTCGTTCGTGGCTCGTTCGTGAAACCAGATCTACTTTAAATTGAGTAACATAGCCAGCACCGAATTTTGACTTTTAAGTATTTAACAAAGGCTAGGTATTTGTTGATGAGTTATTTCCTCTCATTCCCATATATCCAAAATAGCAGCAGAGATGCTCAAAGCTGTCTCCAAGCTATCCGCTCAAATGTTGCATCAACTATTCTGTAATATCTGGAACACCACGACTTTTCCGGCCGACTGGATGCAGGGCGTCTTAGTGAAGGTCCCAAAGAAGGGGGATCTGACTGTGTGCGACAATTAGAGAGGCATCATGTTACTGTTCTCAAAGTTCTGTGCAAAGTTATCCTGAATCGGATACAGGAGAAGATCGACGCGACACTGGTGGCAGCAGGCAGGATTATGTGCCGGAAGATCTTGTGTGGACCATATTGCCACGCTCCACATCATCCTGGAGCAGGTCAATGAATTCCAATAGTCCCTTTATTTGGTATTCATTGACTACGAAAAAGCTTTCGACCGAAAAATCACGAGAATCTGTGGGGCGCCCTGAGACGCAAGGGAGTCCCGGATAAAATCGTCAACCTCATCGAAGCGCAGTATCAGCAACACTCAATACGAAACTAACTATTTTAAATTGACTCACTACTTGACTAGCCTATTGGTCCCAAGCAAATCGATTAAAACACCCCATTCTAGTAGAAAGTCTAGTACTACACTATGTTTGTTTTGATTCGCTATGTAAGTTTGACAGATAAAATGAGGGGTTCGTGGGTTTTCTCATGTTTTGAGGGGTGCATCGATTAAAGGGTGATACGGTCAAAATTTGGTCAAGGGAAAACGCGTGTAAATCGGTGAAATCGTTTATTTAAAAAATCAAATTAAATTTCTTTTTCAAGTTCAATTAGTATAAAATTCAGGAAAAATATTCAGTTAGGCTTCCGCTTTTCCAAATACGAATTGCCGGGCCTTACGGGGTCAACCCTGCCATCAGATTTTGTACAGCCACCTTATCCACCTTCTTCGCCGCAGAAAGCCAGTTTGCCTTGAACTGCTGCTCGCCCTTAGCAGTTTTTTTGGTCTTCTTTAGGTTCCGCTTGACAATAGCCCAGTATTTCTCAATTGGGCGGAGCTCTGGCGTGTTGGGAGGATTCTTGTCCTTGGGAACCATCTGCACGTTGTTGGCGGCGTACCACTCCATGGCCTTTTTACCGTAATGGCAAGATGCCAAATCCGGCCAAAACAGTACGGAACAACCGTGTTTCTTCAGGAAAGGCAGCAGACGTTTATTCAAACACTCTTTCACGTAAATTTCTTGGTTGACAGTCCCGGAAGCTATGAAAATGCTGCTTTTCAAGCCACAGGTACAGATGGCTTGCCAAACCAGATATTTCTTTGCGAACTTTGACAGTTTCATGTGCTTGAAAACATCTGCTACCTTTCCCCTTCCTTTTGCCGTATAAAACTCCTGTCCCGGAAGCTGCTTGTAGTCGGCTTTGACGTAGGTTTCGTCGTCCATTACCACACAGTCAAACTTCGTCAGTACGTCGTGTACAGCCTCCGGGATCGCGCTTTGGCCGTCGTATTTTGTTTATCATCGCGATTTGGAGTCACTACCTTCTTGTAAGTCGATAGTCCGGCTCGTTTTTTGGCTCGATGCACGGTTGTAGACGATACACCCAGCTTATTTGCGGCATCTCGGAGAGAGAGGTTAGGGTTTCGCTTGAAACTACCGGCAACTCTCTTTGTCGTCTCAGCGGCTTCCGGTTTTCGATTTCCCCCTGATCCAGACTTCCTGGCTGTCGACAAACGATCCCCAAACACTTTAATTACATTTGTAACGGTTGATTTGGCAACTTTTAGCGATTTTGCCAACTTTGCGTGCGAGTAGCTCGGATTTTCGCGATGCGCGAGCAAAATTTTGATACGCTGCTCTTCTTGCTTGGACGGCATTTTGACAACTGAAGAGTGAATTCCAAAATCAAAATAGGAGCAACATTCTACACACACACACCTTCAAAATGAGGGGTGTTCAGGTTTTTTAAATGCAAAATTGAAAGAAATACGTCAAGTTGATATTGACCAAATTTTGACCGTATCACCCTTTAGCTTAAAAACCGAAGATAGTACCAGAGATGAGCCAAAAAGTTGAGCTCGTTTCTTCGGGACCTTCTGGTCTTAGAGTTACCTCTTTTGTATCAGGCTTTCATGTGCACAGTTCTGCAAAATGGCCTGAACCGATCAACAATGACAGAACAGCCGACTGAAAAGAGTGAATGAATGTGGTTTACGAAGCACTGGAAACCGTCAAATTAGACGCTTAAAATTGATGGAAATACCCATAATACTGTCAATGGCGTTTGTCTCGCGATCTGAATAAACACAGACCAACGTTCTCCAGAAATCGCGTTTCGATGATGATTCGAATAAGATGCATCAGTGCCAAACTGGGACTGCCGACAGGTAACTTCAGCAGCTGTCAGTCAGCTGGAAACTGACTGCCTTCCGAACAATAGCAGCGGTTTCATTCGGCGAAAGGGTCAACTGTTCCAAAAAATCCAAGCAAGTGCACATTAACTTTCTCGCATCATCCGGGAGAAGAGAAACTTTTAGGGAACGATTGAGCTTCCACCTGTTCCAAATTATGCAGACACACATTCTGATTAACTGCTTCCAATGGATGATAATCGCCCTTATCGAGGATGCCACGAAACTTGTTGATCCAACGCAGGAGTAGAAGCAACAATCAATACGAATCTAACGATTTTAAATTGGCTCACTACTTGACTAGCCTATTGGTCCCAAGCAAACTATTAACGTACCCCATTCTAGTCGAAATTCTAGTTCTACGCAATGTTTGTTTTGATTCGGTATGAAAGTTTGACAGATAGAATGAGGGGTTAATCTATGTTTCGAGGGGTGAATCGATTAGCTTGGGACCGAAGAGAGTACCAGAGCTGAGCCAAAAAGTTGAGCACGTTATTTCGGGACCTTCTAGTCTTAGAGTTACCTCTATGGTAGAAGCTCGGTGCAATGGTCGCGCAACAGAATTATCGAAATATAAACAAATTTTGACGTTTAAATTTTCCAGGCACCATTAATGCCGTCATAAAATTAAACGGAATAGGATCAAGCAAAATGACCTTAGATAAATACAATTCAGTCTGAAAATTATCTTCATCAAAGCCAAATTAAAACGTTTTTTATTTGTCAAAGATTTCATGAGAGCAAAATAGCTTTTTCACAATTAGCTTATGGAAAATCAATTTTTTAAACCACCGCCATATTGCCATTATTTTTTTACTATCTTCGTTTTTCAAGATTAATTAATTAATTTAGCTTTATTTAGGAGGCTTTCAGCCTTAGGCTGGTTCGCCTCCAGTTTTTCAAGATGTTTTTCCATGAAAATAACTTTAATCTCATAAATTCATCATTGATCAGTAATAGAGATTCCGAAAATCATTTTATATCTCGCCTGGACGTAATGATTCATATAAAAATTAACTATACGTTGTTTCCTAAATTAAAAATAATAAGTAAAATTACCGATTTCCGAAAGCGGACATATTTTTTCGATCTTTCGAAGTATATTTCACATAAGATTTAATCTGTCACCCAAAAATAGACCACAAAATGAGAACTACTTTGATAATTTTGGAAATTCTTTCGCATTAGATGAGGAAATTTAAGAAGATTTTTGAAAGATTAATTTTTGAAGAATGAATTTGGCAAGATCTGATGATATTTATGTATCCCTTTTTATCTTAATTCATGCTTTATTTTCAGTGCGGTTAGCAAGCGTCAAACGCAAATGACACAAATATTGATGCCAAATGGCTTTTAATGTAGTTTTAATAAGGATTTAAAATGGTTTTCAATGCTTCCGCCGTATAACCTTTTTGCAGCCAATCAATCTTGAAGTGTCTCGAAAATATGCCCTTCAAAACCTTTTTCGAGGTTGGCCAACTAGATTATAGACTTAACGAGGTTTTGGTGGATGAAATAAAGGCAAATCTGTCTTGACCAGGGTTTAATGAATGTTGTTTTATGGTAGCCTTGTAGTATTTCATAAAACGTTAAATGTTACTTGAGAAGGATGTATACTATCACTGCTACTGTTCCTCATCGTAATCGACGAGATCATGGTGGGTGCAATTGATCGTGTACCGAACCGTGGGCTGCTTTGGCAGCCTATCATCATGGAGCATCTCAACGACTTTGATTTGGCTGATGATCACAATAGTGCTTTGATATGCAGAGTAAGCTCAATGACCTAGGCGAACGCTCCTCTGCGGCAGGTCTCACCATCAACGTCAACAAGACTAAATCGTTGGATGTCAACACGGGCAACCCTTCCAACTTCACGGTAGCGAGCTCCATCCTCGATGTCATCTGAAGCCGATAGCAACAGAAATTCGAGAGCGAAAGTGGAGGTGGGTCGGCCACACACTCCAACGGGGCGGACACGAAATCTGAAAGCAAGCGCTGGATTGGAATCCACCAGGACATCGCAGCAGAGGCAGACCCAGGGGCTCATGGCGGTGGAGCCTCAACAAGGAAATAAAGCAAGTCGATAGGAATCTGACCTGGGCCCAGGTCAAGACAAAAGCGAGCAGCCGCCCAGGATGGAAGTCTTTCGCGTTGGCCCTTTGCACTTTCGATGGTGTAAGTAAGTATCCTTGGTTGCTACCCTTGGTTCGCATCAAGGTATTGTGTGTGCCCACCACCAGCACGCCTAGTGAATGAGTTTTCAACATAGCTGGACTGACCGTATCTGCAAGACGTATCCACCCTAAAATGTTGATAAACAATCTTCATTCATGAAAATAGCAGCATTTGCAAAAATAGAGTTTTGCAGTAAGCAGTGGCTGTTACGTAATGCAACAGATTGCTTTTATATACTATCCACCCCTGCATACGTACTTTTCTTATACTTAATAAAAGGGTTGTAACACTTTGCCATATGACTCCACCCCCTGTAATTTTAACAAGCACTTGACATACTTTTCTAAACAAATTCCGCATGCACGGCCAATGAAAATGCTCAAAATTGAGTAAGAGTTACTCATATTTGAGTTCAGGTTAATCAAATTCGCGAAAACATAGGTCACTCATAGAATGAGTCAATTTTTCGAAGCTATTCCGAAGAAAACTTCTCGAATACGAGGCAAACTGATTGTGGTTTTTGTCTGTCTACTAGTGCACTTCTAACCTGTGTATAATTTTCTTAAATTTTCCCCATAGTCGAGAAGTTTTCCCGAGAAAGTGTCGGAAAATTACCTCATACTATGAGTGACCTACGTTTCAGCGATTTTGAGTAATCTGAACTCAAATGTGGGTAGAATTTTGTGTCCATGTGCGGTTGGTTTGTAAAGTATTTTTTTCTAAATCATTAAAAATAAACTCACGCCGACCAACGCCGCCACGCCGCCGCCGCCGAAAGCAAACGGCGTGACGCCGCCGGCAGAAAACAACATATCACGCCGCCGCCGAAAATATTTTGATCGGCGCACAGGTCTAGCTATGACATCGTCTCCCGCAAAGCTTACATTTTGACATAGGATTACGTCTCTCGGCAACATATTGGGGGTGCAATTAAAAAAAAACAAAATCGACCATGTTACCAAAAGTGGCCAGGTTTTGACCACTTATAACTCTGTCAATAGCGCATGGATTTTAATACTAAACAAGCCAATCGATTGGTAAATTGAATACTTCATCAATTTTCAATAGGTAACTATTGAAAATTACACAAATGTCCAACTGTTGAAATGGTTATCAAAATTATCATCGATTGCCTGCAAAAAGTGGTTTCCCTAACAGAGTCGCCAAATATTGATACTGAGCACGTAATCCTACGTCAAATCTACGGTCGAGTCTTGGATACAACCTCTTACTTTTTTAAATTATGAAATAATTAGATGCCATGATCATATTTTGAATTGGTAGGATACAAGAAGAGGTTGCAAAGAATGTGTTTGACATATTGAACCTGTTTATTTCACTTCATGAGAGTCACAATCAGCGATTTTTCACACACTCACTCACTCACTCACTCACTCACTCACTCACTCACTCACTCACTCACTCACTCACTCACTCACTCAGCGATCAGCAAATCGCTGATTGTGACTCAAAGAAAGTAAAATTTACAGGTTTTGCTTTGTAACCTTAACCGTTGACGTAAATTTGACAGTTAGACAATAGATTTAGCTGTCATGCATGAATGCTATACCAACATGGACATTTGGACACATAGTGGTATAGGAGCTAATAAGCCGACTATAGGATTCAGCTTTATTCAACAATATTGTCAAGAAATATAATGCAATCGCATAATGGAGCTAGAAGAACGTTCTTCAATCTTCTACTATCGATTCAGAATGACAAACAACGTTCTTAAAGCATTTACTAAATATATTACTTCTGGTTACTTACCGTATATGTTTAAAATCTTTAATTTTTGTATTTTTTTTACAAAAAAATGTGATATTTTTTCAGTGTGTAATTTTCTGAAAAGCCAATCCAGTTTCCCAAGACTTTGACTTTACTCGGAAACAGAAACGGCTTTTACCGTGTCTAAAGTCCCACGGCTGCCCTACTTTGCTCTGTCTGGAGCTGATGTCCTGTCACTCAAGGAAATCCATGCTGGAGTGGCAAGAGAAGCACAGTGTGGATCCAGTTTGTTCCGAAAGAGTTCAATCCTTCAAACAGAACCCAACGCCGCAATTCAATTCAGATGAATCTTCATTTTCCAAGCATCGCAGCAAATCGCTTTTACGACCGCGCACTTCTTGATTTATTACACTCTTGAACTAGGTGGCTACAACCCCAACACCAACGCTACAACCCATCATCCATCCGTTTTTGCAGCGATTCCGTTGCGCCACTTTTTCTCCGTATCCGTCCTGCGGATCTACGATTAGTGCGAAATTGAAATTCCAGACTGCATGCCGCTTAGCCAACCCACCATGTACAGCAATTACACACCACATGGACCAGGCGGATCCACAAAATCTGCTGGCAGCATTCAGCGTGTTTTATTCATTCGAATATTACTGGGCCGAGGTTGCTCTATTTACCATAGAAGTAGATGATTCGAATTCGATAACGTGAAATCGGTGAAAGCTTTGCTACAAGCACCACCACCACACCACCATCACCACATACAGTTGGAACGTCAGCACTGCGGGTTGTGGAAACAGAAGAAAATCAATAATACATAAATTTGCCTTGGAAGGTAGTAGTTTCACTCCGTTAGTTGGGTGGGTGGATTATGGAGTACGTTTACTACTACTCCGCAATGCCAGGAGGCGAAACAGAATGCCAACCTACAATGGTAATCGACTGAAAAGCGGCGAGTTTTGCACGGTGTGGTTCATACGGAGGAATTTTTCACGCTTCATGGTCGGTTTGGTAAGAGCGAGATGAAAAAAAAAAAGCTTTTCAGTTGTGCTTGGTGTTCGAATACAATAAACCTTTGAAAGTCTGTGATTTTTTTATGAAATTTACAGAGATTATTTAACTTGAAGAACTGGTAGATCTACGAGATGAGTTTTGCTCAAAACACGTGTTCCAGTATGAGACCTCCCACAGACAGCCAGCGGGAGATTATCGAAATGAAAAGGCCTAAGCATGAGAGAAATAGGACTCCCAATCCTGTCAGGGCGGCAGTATAGGTACCTACCAGACAGCAAAGAGCAACAGCCTAAGGCTAAGCAGCACGTATAGAAGGATCATCCTCGTCGTCATCGTCGTCGTCATTATCCTTTCCATATAAAGCAACGTTCATATGGAATCTGATTTTTCATCTCTCCTGTGCATAATGCGACTCTTCTTCTTCTTATTCATGTGACTGTTACGTCCCAACTGGAGCTTGGCGCCTGCCTCTATGGAAGTTGTGAAATTCACCAACCTGAAACATTCCTGCGAACCCGACGCCTTCAGCATGGTAAGTCACGTCTTTACCGACTATGCTATCGGGAGGCCCCGATTCGTATCTAATACTGACAAAAGACTTGATACGGTCTGTGGCGGGTATGGTGTACAACGCAGGATATGAGATATTCATGTCAGCTGATTAAATTCTGATGCGAACGCGCTGCAGGCGGTACTAGACGGTAGATGAGGCCTGCCAGCCAGCTTCCTGCTTTTGATGCTAGGGTTGATTTCAGAATAGCTTAAAGTACATGAGCTTTAATTTGAATAATAAAGGCCTTTAGGATTGGTTGGTTGGAGTCACTTTGTCACACTCATTAGGAAGCTTTGAGGCAAAGTGTTGTTGACTGTTGATGGGAACAAAGGCGCGGAGCCTGTTGATTCTTTGTGTTTGGCATACCGGAGGCAATGATGACGTTCGGAGGATCAGTATTGTGGTTAGGATGGTTCGAGAGCAGTCACTTGAAACTAGCAAGTGTTTATTTTATTTCCAATGAAAAGCTTCAGCGGCTGTGTACGAGATGTCCGTACACATTTCTCAAAAATAGTAGCATAAATCTCTATTTAATATGATGACGATTTGATGATGATTGAGACTCATGTAGCAAGGCGCCTGCAAAACAATCAGGACGACTAGATAAATTCCCTCTGACAAATTAAATTCAGCTTGGCACTGTATGAAGGGGCAAAAACGGAGGGGTGGACCTGTAAGTAGAAACGCCCATACGAAACCCACCGGCATAAGGCTCTACTTTTGATCGACACATATGAATTTCATAAGCGAGACTTACGTGCTATTTTTTCTGAAATGGTGCAGTACTTTTCAAAGTGATCCTAAGCTTTTCTCAAGTTATTTAGCACTTTCTGAAGTGGTTCCAAACTTTCCTAATGCAATGTAATGTCAGTATAGACAGATCTCGTTTTTGGAAACGTAACTACAGTGCTCTCTTTACAACTCGAGTTATAGAATTATAGAATAACACAATCCCATACAAATTCGCTATCGCAGTAGCCATGACACTCATTTTCGTTATGGGTATATAACTCGATATCAAGTTAGTGGACATCGAGTTGTGAAGAGTTGACTGTGCTTCATCTATGTTGCTAAAATCGAGAACTTTTCCGATGTGTCACAATTGAGTGACTTAGCGATAAGAATCAATATGCCTTCAAGGGGATCCTATTGAAAAACTATTTTAAAAAATCGTGAAAGTGAGAAGGATCGCTCGGTTTTTGACGGTCTCATTGACCTACATTTGGAAGCGGCCAGTACTTTTATTGCCTTTCGTAAAATATGAGATCACCAGTTTTTACACATTGCAGATGCATGCTAGTTCAGTACTTTCTGAAGTTTTTCTGCAGTAATTCGTTACTTTTCAAACTGATTTCGAGATTTTTAAAGTGTACTTTCAGAAGAGATTTTGAACCTTTTTTTTAATTGATTCTGTGCTCCCCAAAGTGATTCTGATTTTTCTGAAGTGATTAAATATTTTCTGAAGGGATCACAAACTTTTCTGAAGTGATTAGTTATTTCAAAGTGATTCAGCTCTTGAAAAAGTGATTGTAAACTTTAGAGAATGGAAGTACTTTCTGAATTTTTGTGAAATTGTTCAGTTCTTTCCGGAATTATTTAGTTAAGTCATTCAATACTATCCAAAGAACTTCTGAGCTTTTCTGAAGTGATTCTTTACTTTCAGAATTGATTTCAAACTGTTAAAAAGTGATTCAGTTTATTCTGAATTGATTCAGTATTTTCGGAAGTGATTACTAACTATTTGGAATTATTCAGTACTTTTTGGAGTGATTCAAACATTTCTGAAGTGATTCAGTACTTTCTGAAATGATTCAATGCTTTCCGAAGTGAGTATGGATATTCTGAAAGTGTTTCAATATTTTCAAAGTGATTCTGAACGTTCCAGAAGTGGTTCAGTGCACTCCTAAGTGATTCAATTATTTTAAAAGTGAACTTTCCGCAATTTTTCAGTACTTTCCAAAGTAATTTCGAATATTTATTAAATTTTTCCGGTCTTTTCTGAAGTAATTCAGTACTGAGTCCAAACTTTTCTGAAGTGATTACGAACTTTTCATAAGTTATTCAGTCAAGGGCGTAGCCAGTGTTTGATCTAGGAAGGGGCGAAAAAAATATACTATGAAAAATATGGCCGAATGCCATTTTACCGAACGCCATTTCCCCGAAAACCTTTGTGTTGCTGACTTTAGGGGGGGCCTGCCCCCCTCTGGCTACGCCTATGTATTCAGTGCTCTCTGAAATGATTCCTAATTTTTATGAAGTGATTCAGTACTTTTCGAAGTGATTCCAAGCTATTCTCAAGTGATTCAGTACTTTCCGAACTGATGTCGATCTTTTTTATATGATTCCAAATATAAAGAGAAAGAGAGAGAGAGAGTTATAGTGTCATGCTCGTTGAACCGGAGTTTACTGTCCACAGTGACTCCTAGGCCACGTATTGCTTGAACACGTTCTATAGCCTCTGAGCTGATGGAGTATTCAAACTCTGTTCGTGATTGTCGGCAAGAAAACGAAGTGACTTTGCACTTTTTGATGTAAAGTTCCATTCCATTCTGACAGCACCATTGCAGAAGCTCGTCAACACCGGCCTGAAGAGCACAGCAGTCGAGATGCGGTGATATCACTTTGTATATTTTTAGATCGTCAGCGTAAAGCAGCAGGCTCGATTTCAGCCGATAGCACAAATCATTCACGAACAATATAAAAATCAGTGGTCCCAGAATGCTTCCATGTGGGACACCTGACGTGATGCAAACATCGTGGGAGCAAGTACCGTTTAATTTGACGAATGCCCTCCGACCGGATAGGTAAGAGCCCAGATGCTTGAATTTGTCAATTGCGAGGTCATGAGAAACCTCGTCAAACGCCTTCGAGAAATCGATGTATATGGCATCAACTTGGTGCCGATTCTCGGTTTCTGAATACAGGAAGCTTACGTAGGACATCAGGTTCGTCGTCGTAGATTACTTCTTAACAGGTCCATGTTGAAAGTCCGATATCAGCGGTCGGGAGGCGACATACAGAGCTTTGTGAACCATCTGTTCGAGCACTTTTGCTAGACAGCATAAAACCGAAAAACGTCTGTAACTTCCAACATCATGATTGTTACCAGCTTTGAAGATCGAGGTGATCAAGACTAACTTCCACGCTTCGGGAAAAGTACTTTCACTGAGTGACCTGTTAAAAATAATCGTCAGCGGTGTCAGCAGTTAAACAACGGCTGTATGTTGTCAGTGCCAGGCCCTTTCGAAACGTCTAACTTTTGCAAAGCTAAAAAAACTACAAGGGACAGTACTATGGGGTTGTACGCAATGGTGACGTAGGGCTACGTGGTCTTATATAATAAATGATATTTGTTAACTGCAGCAGAAGTTTGTGTTATTTTTAGAAATAGAAATTTGAGCGGGGTTCTCTCTGTTTATACTCTTTAGTATGACTATGATTGCCCTGAAAAGAACATTTTGATATAAATTTTAGTTGGAACATGTTGGAAATTTAACTCTTTTGTAACTATTTGGTGGCCCTGAAAAGGGCCAAAGTAGTACAGGCTTAAAGCTTTTGGAAGATGATGATGACGTGTAGGCATCTGGATCAGCAAATAGCATCGGACAATCCCATATTTTTCGCTTCAATGATTGGGCACTAGACTGATGCAAAATTTGACTTTTTCGCTCCACAGTGCTTAAATGGTTTCAAATCGGGTCCTGATTTGCCTCCCAAAGTTACAATTCATTTGGTTAGAAACAGACTTCGCACAAGCCATTTGAAGTTTACATGTAAATTACTATGGGAAATCTCAACTTTTTGTTCATTGCCTTCTAGTATTTTTCCATACTGAACAGCAAAACAGTTTGATAGCCATTATTATAGAAAATTTTCTCAGCTACAACTGTATTTTGCAGTGTGACATAGTAGCACAGACAAACAGACATAACACTTACAAGTTGTTCATCGAACAAGCATTTAACGGTCAATTCAAAAGTATCGTAGTTGGTCGTACTGCCACCTGTGGCGCGCATAGTCAATTCACTTGCGTTTGACGTTTACATACTACCGCCATCTGTTCAGCGTACTACCCACCACAGTGTACTCAACAGATGGCGGTAATGTTTTAGCGACGATGTTTTACATTGAGAAATATTCAATGTGTTATGTCTGCTTGTTCGTGATAGTAGCATGATTTTTGTGTCTTATTCAACGACCCAGAAACACCAATGTTGCCTGCTGAGCAGTTGATTGAGCATGATCATAAGATATCAGCGCATTGAACCATTGATAACTTTCGATCCTTGCATTTAATCAAAAAGTGGTCTTCAGCAAAGTTGTAGCTGGGAAACCGATATGGTGACTTATTAGATAGACATGAACATAAATCTTGGTTTTACCATAGTAATTCCCATACAAAACTTCAAATGGTTTGTGCCATCTCAGTTTCTCACCAAATGGGTTCAAATTTTGAGAGGTGAGTCAGGATCCGATTTTGAATCGTTTAAGTATTGTGGAGCGAAAATTTCAAATTTTGCATCACTCTATTGGGCACTCACAAGAGCCTCGGTCCGTCTGCTGTTGAACAGGAATTGAACTGGTGTCTGTGACAGGTTGGAAGGTCACAAAATATCAGTGTCAGCTCCGTCTCTCAACAAGTTGGTAAATTTTTGCCTTTAGCAGAAAGACGCTTAACACTTTTTTCTGGGAATTCATGATCATGTTTCACGTCATGATGCCTGTTCAGATAAATTAGTTCTTTTATTTATTTACTCTACTGCGCTAATTATGAGAAGGATAATAACTAGGTAGGTTTCATACACATTTCCTGACAGTTGGTGAAAGATTTTGGATTCAAGCTGCTGCACGGGTAAGTTGGATATTGATAAGCAGCGTCCTGGGTGATTTGCCCATTATTAATATCGGCGGATTTTCACATTGCTGGAGATCCTGCCAGGAGACGAACCTGGAATCTTGAAGACCCCCGATAGGTAATAAAAGGGCAAATCACCCACTTGCAAGGAAAATAGGATAAGAACGCGACTTCTGAACGCCGTTCTGAATGCGAGTGAGGACGGATTTGCAAAAATCGTCTCCTCGCCGTGGCAAAGCCACAGGAGAGAACGCGATGGGACGACCGTTCTGAATGCAAAAGAGGACGGATTTGAAAAAAATCGTCTCCTCGTGGTGGCACTGCCACAGGATAAGAACGCGACCGGGACGGCCATTCTAAATGCGAGTGAGGACGGATTTGCCAAAATCGTCTCCTAGTGGTGACAATGCCACAAGATAAGAACTCGACCGGGGCGGCCGTTCTAAATGCGAGTGAGGCGGATTTGCAAAAATCGTCTCCTCACCGTAGAAAAGCCACAGGAGAGAACGCGACCGGGACGGCCGTTCTGAGAAAACGAGTGAGTCCTTCGTAATGCTGCTAACAGAATTGTGAAGGTAACCACACCGGAGGTAACGGAGCCCTCAACGGAGCCAATCTGAATCGCGGTATTTATAAACGCGATCGGAACCGCCAGCAGGGGATAAGTATGCTTTTCCGGCAAAACCAAGTAAGGATGAAAGTTATAAAGGAACAACAAGCAAATACAAAGAGAAGGTAGTAATCAAACGTTGACAATCGATATCTAGATCCTAGATACGCATTTGCATGCTGCTGGAAATTATTTGATGGACGATGAGGATTAACGGATTAAAATTTAATAGATGAGAGCCATGAGAATGAAGCACTATTTATTTTTGTGTTGTCATTGAACAATCTCAGTGATTTCCTGGATCTCCTGTTTATTTATTAGACTGTTCAAAAGTTCAAAACCATGGACGCAGTCGATTGACTCTCCCACCGAAATAGTTTAGTAAACTTAGATGAATTCAGTACCCAAAAGTTAAGGCTAACATTAGGAAGTAACTGAAGGTCCATTGCTGCTTCTACTATCGCCAGTGGGAATTTTAAGTCGAATCCTTCTTGATTTCTAGGTTGTAGCATTGTCCGAGTTCCTTGATGATAATGTAGAGGTACATTTTCCACTTGCCGGTTGGGTCATAAGTACAGGTTTCGGCAAACGTCTACCAGAATGAGACACGGTAAAGACATTTCTTGTCCTGGATGGACAGCTTTTGCCATCACTCATCCTTCTCCTTCTCGTGGAGAAGTTGAACTTAATGGTTGGCAACGGTCAGCGTATACTGGCTAACAGTTCCAGCAGTGGCCGACGATCTCGCGCTTACCAATCTTATCATCGTTAAAGCAATAGGAATGAATGTTGTACAAAGAAAAACTCACATTCGTGTTATTTGATGCACGTTTAACTTTTTAACAGGACAGGCACAGTGATTACCCTCGTATATACTATGCAATATATACAGATATAGCTCGTTTAATCATCCATGAGAACTTGGCAATCAGAGTGGCCAGATTATTTTTTTTTATTATCGGTAGCTTCTCAAAACTTTTATCGGTAGTTATCGGTAGGTCGACTTAGGAAGGCTTTACGATACTTGAAACTTTTGTGAGCGAGGGGAGGGGGTTTCTTCTGCTTTGAATGTGTCGAAATCAATTTTTCTAATTCTAATCTAAAAATCTGCGATTCTCGGTAGGAAAAGTGAAAAATCGGTAGTTTTGAACCTTTCGTCGGTGAATCGGCAGGCACCCCGAAAATCGGTAGGACTACCGATAAATCGGTAGGTCTGGCCACCCTGTTGGCAATGTAAACAAACAATCTCAAAAGTGATAACTGCAGGGTTACCAAACTCATGGGATACTGAGATCGACAGCTTGATTGCCACACTTCGGCACACTCGACCCAACGCTTGCCACAGTTTTCGGCACAGATAAAGTTCTCGGTACAGATTGAGGTGTGCAGAGTTGAATACTCCTTGCATATGATATTTATTTGATAATCTTCTTTTTGCTCGAATGTTATTCTACCATTTGTGTTGTGTGAGAGAGACGACGGTAGAGTATGAGTGTATGAATACAAACAGACTGTCACGCACGACAACGAAGCTAGTGTAGTAAAAACTGTCAGCCGTTTCAACCCCTATGTCCACCAATGATCGCGTTGAGGCTTTGCTGCAGAAATTGTCCGAGTCGAACAGCAGATACTGTGATCTGGTTCCATATTACCGTGAAAATCTCCAGTCGATTAACATTGTCAAAGTGAGTTTTTATTCTAGACGCAGCCAATGCCGCCGATGTCGCCGATGAAACAGATACGGCGATTTGTTTTTGCTTATATGAAAAAATGGGAAATACTGGTTTTAATGTAAAAATTGACACTGGTGGTTCAACACATTTTTTACGGAACACAACTACAAAATATTGTTTTCTCTGATAACACTTAAAAAAAAACTCGAAAAAAAAATAAATAAATATGGAAATAAAATCAACTCTCCATACATTTTTTTATTAACATTATGCCAATGGAAAGGTGGGTGGTGCCATGATATTAGTGAAATTAAAACTGACAACATTCAGTGATTCATTATCATTAATTATTGTTCGAAAAAAATAACTACAAGGGACAGCTCTATGGGGTTGTACGGGGACGTTAGACTACGTGTTCTTATATAATAAAACTTATTTGTTAACTGCGGCAGAAGCTTGTGTTTAGTGTGGGAATAGGAATTTGAACGGGGTTATCTCTGTTTGTACTCTTTAGTATGACACGCTTGACAAAGATGGCCCACAGCGACTCACGAAAAGCTACAGATTGCGATCAATAGCTGTGTGACTTCTTCCTCCTTCTATGGATGCTCATATGGGCTGCAGCTCGTTGTGTACTAGAGAACCCCACCACTCACGACGTGGTGATTGAATAAACACTGTTTGGTGAGACTGGATGGAATTCAACTTTGAAATCTGTGTTAGGGAAATCGTTTTTCGTAGGCAATCGGAAATAATTTTAATCATCATAGAAACAGTTGCACACTCGTGAAATTTTCAATAGTGACATTTTGAAGAAAAAAACATAGTCTTAATTTTAACAGATCGTAGAAAAAAATCCTATCGATTGGCGTATTAAGAATTAAAGTCCATCATCTCGGGATCAAAAACAGACCACTTTCAAGCCGCCACCGACTTTGGTTTTTTTTAAATTGCTCCCCCCCATTGACTTCTCTCGATGATTTTTAGGAATTCAAGGCACGCCCACGCAAACCAATATTGCCGTCGGGTAGGAGAAGTCTGATGGTGATGTTGATTTGCGTGGGCGAGCCTTGACTTTCAAGGCATCACCGAAATAAGTAATTGTTTACCAAATCTGTTACGCCCTAATTCCAGCTGTATCTTGATATGGGAACTGATCGATTGATGACCTTGTAAAATGTCCAAAAAATACTCTTTTACAAATTTACGGTGGTCTATCACGAGATGGTTGAGTAATGCTGAGCTATTAGGGTGTTAAACACAGATGAGGCTGGTGAGCTGTATGTTGTTTGGAATGAGGGTAACGCGCTTGAAATAGATGGCCCACAACGACTCACGAAAAGCTACTGATTGCGATCAATAGCGGTGCGACTTCTTTCTCCTTCTATGGATGCTCATGTGGGCTGCAGCTCGCTGCTTGCAGGCAGTCTTTCGTTGTGTACTGGAGAACAATGTTCAACGCCACGTGCCGAAAGCACTGCTGCTGCTGCTAAACAGCTAAACACCGTTTGGTGAGACCGGTTGGAATTCAACTTTGAAATCTGTATTAGGGAAATCGCGTTTCGCAGGCACCTTTTAACTATCATAGCAACAATTGCTGCAATTTTTAATAGTGACATTTTGAAACATGATAAAGTCGTAAATTTAGTAGACGGGAAGAAATATTTATGA
Organism: Ochlerotatus camptorhynchus; assembly: GCF_037179485.1. Taxonomy (NCBI): domain Eukaryota; kingdom Metazoa; phylum Arthropoda; class Insecta; order Diptera; family Culicidae; genus Ochlerotatus; species Ochlerotatus camptorhynchus. The sequence continues at coordinate 2,254,926 of NW_027040513.1, read as the reverse complement.
TCGATTGGTGATAAAATTACTGAAATTGGTGCAGGGGCAGCTGAGTTATTAACGTTCAAAATCTTTCATAATTTCGTTACATGTTCCATTTTCGGTTTTCACAAAGTGTACCCCCATATAGAAATCACAGACGTAGTCCTACGTCAAAAAACTTTTATAACTTGTATACCGAAGAAGAGGGAAGATATGAGATGGATAATAACTAGGTAGGTCATGACCTTTCATACACATTTCCTGACAGTTGGTGAAAGATTTTGGATTCAAACTGCTGCACGGGTAAGTTGGATATTGACAAGTTGCGTCGTGGGTGATTTGCAAACAATTAATATCAGCGGATTTTCACACTAATTAAACGAGTAGAAATAAAAAGGTATGTCGGCTACGCGCTCGAATAATTGGAAATTCGATACATAAAGGGTGATACGGTCAAAATTTGGTCAATATCAACTTGACGTATTTCTTTCAATTTTGCATTTAAAAAACCTGAACACCCCTCATTTTGAAGGTGTGTGTGTGTAGAATGTTGCTCCTATTTTGATTTTGGAATTCACTCTTCAGTTGTCAAAATGCCGTCCAAGCAAGAAGAGCAGCGTATCAAAATTTTGCTCGCGCATCGCGAAAATCCGAGCTACTCGCACGCAAAGTTGGCAAAATCGCTAAAAGTTGCCAAATCAACCGTTACAAATGTAATTAAAGTGTTTGGGGAACGTTTGTCGACAGCCAGGAAGTCTGGATCGGGGGGAAATCGAAAACCGGAAGCCGCTGAGACGACAAAGAGAGTTGCCGGTAGTTTCAAGCGAAACCCTAACCTCTCTCTCCGAGATGCCGCAAATAAGCTGGGTGTATCGTCTACAACCGTGCATCGAGCCAAAAAACGAGCCGGACTATCGACTTACAAGAAGGTAGTGACTCCAGATCGCGATGATAAACAAAATACGACGGCCAAAGCGCGATCCCGGAGGCTGTACTCAACGATGCTGACGAAGTTTGACTGCGTGGTAATGGACGACGAAACCTACGTCAAAGCCGACTACAAGCAGCTTCCGGGACAGGAGTTTTATACGGCAAAAGGAAGGGGAAAGGTAGCAGATGTTTTCAAGCACATGAAACTGTCAAAGTTCGCAAAGAAATATCTGGTTTGGCAAGCCATCTGTACCTGTGGCTTGAAAAGCAGCATTTTCATAGCTTCCGGTACTGTCAACCAAGAAATTTACGTGAAAGAGTGTTTGAATAAACGTCTGCTGCCTTTCCTGAAGAAACACGGTTGTTCCGTACTGTTTTGGCCGGATTTGGCATCTTGCCATTACGGTAAAAATGCCATGGAGTGGTACGCCGCCAATAACGTGCAGGTGGTTCCCAAGGACAAGAACCCTCCCAACACGCCAGAGCTCCGCCCAATTGAGAAATACTGGGCTATTGTCAAGCGGAACCTAAAGAAGACCAAAAAAACTGCTAAGGGCGAGCAGCAGTTCAAGGCAAACTGGCTTTCTGCGGCGAAGAAGGTGGACAAGGTGGCTGTACAAAATCTGATGGCAGGGGTCAAGCGTAAGGCCCGGCAATTCGGATTTGGAAAAGCGGAAGCCTAACTGAATATTTTTCCTGAATTTTATACTAATTGAACTTGAAAAAGAAATTTAATTTGATTTTTTAAATAAACGATTTCACCGATTTACACGCGTTTTCCCTTGACCAAATTTTGACCGTATCACCCTTTATTTAATCAAATAGCTGAAAAAATCTTTATGATTAATATCGTTAATCGAATAATTTGACTTCTTAGAATCCTTAGAAAATAATGTAATTTCATATGTTTTGTGGTCTTTCCTTAAAAAATGTCGAACAGCAGAATTGTAACCAGCAAGTGTAACCCAAGAACCAAAAGCAGCATCGCACCAGTTTTCATTGCTATGACGACGACTGAATTAAGGGGCTTAGAAGCAGAAGGGTGGAAGTCAATTCTCTTCATCGATTTCCTCTTTTAATGACCATGGCTTCACTAACCTATTTCGCACTATTTCTGCTATGCTCTTCTATCATCCAAAACAACAAACGTATCAGTGAATGTGTTTTCCGTCGAGTTATTAACGAAACAGAAAGTCGATTAAGAGAATTGATCCAAATCACTTGCACCCCTGCTTTCAAGTTTGGTTACAAGATTACAACTCTGGAGAGCATTTTGTGTTGTCGTTGTTGGCGTGTGGTTCTGAATATGGTGATGAGTGTGCAAAATTTTACGCAATTGAATCCTTCCTATTCGCACACGCTCGAAGATCGGGGGCGAATGCCACTTCGACTTAGTTCGTCTACTAACGACTCTCTGATGACAGTGTTGGGGAAGCAGCATATGCATGTACGTAATTGGTGGGTTTGTTAGTTATTTCGACGCTTTCGGACAATGCTTGACATTTACCACTTTTTCAATATTTTCTTGTTAAAACAAAAAGAAGCACAACTATCGATGCGTATAAATATTTCTGATCGATTGGTGATAAAACTATTGAAATTGGTCCAGGGACAGCTGAGTTATTAACGTTCAAAATCTTTCATAATTTCGTTACATGTTCCATTTTGACAAAGTGTACCCCCATAAAGAAATCACAGACGTGATCCTACGTCAATATTTTGTTCTGTTTGCAGGGCAGGCCTTTACACTGTCAGGAGAGAATGTCGGCGATGCTGTACTGTGCAAATTCTCGAAGAATTCGGCAAACAGATTAGCTAGCTTATGCGGTGAATCAGCAGAGGAATTCTTGAAAGTCATCTCGGCAGGAATACGATTGGATTGTTTACGGATACGGCTTATATAAAAAACCCTGCTGCTGTTTAAAATTGAAAATTACGTAATATGTTTATCTGTGTGGCGAGTGTTGTTGAATAATTCAAGCTCTCCCGGTACAATACATATTTTTAGGGTACTTAAACTTTTATTAAATTGCATGACACAAGATATAGGTATTTCATAAATATATATATATATATATTAGAGTGATGCAAAATTTGAAATTTTCGCTCCACAATACTTAAACGATTCCAAATCGGATTCTGACTAACCTCTCAAAATTTGAACCCATTTGGTGAGAAACTGAGATCACACAAACCATTTGAAGTTTGTATGGGAATTACTATCGTAAAACCAAGATTTTTGTTCATGTCTATCTAATAATTCACCATATCGGTCTGCTTCAAAAGCTTTCAACTTTGCTTGTAGGAAATTTTCCCAGCTACAACTTTGCTGAAGACTACTTTTTGATTAAATGCAAGGATCGAAAGTTATCAATGGTTCAATGCGCTGATGTCTTATGATCATGCTCAATCAACTGCTCAGCAAGCAACATTGGTGTTTCTGGGGCGTTGAGTAAGACACAAAAATCATGGCTACTATGTCACACTGCAAAATACAGTGTTGCCTACAGAGCAGCTGCTTGATCATGTCATAAGTTTACCAATCTCTTAAATAATTTATTAACTTTTTCCTGTCTCGTTTTACATAGAAACGATCTTGGGCAAAGTTGTAGCTGAGAAAATTTTCTATAAGAATGGCTATCGAACTGTTTCGCAGCTCAATATGGAAAAAGACTAGAAGGCAATGAATAAAAAGTTGAGTTTTCCCATAGTAATTTACATGCAAACTTCAAATGGCTTGTGCGAAGTCTGTTTCTAACCAAATGAGTTGTAAATTTGGGAGGCTAATCAGGATCCAATTTGAAACCATTTAAGCACTGTGGAGCGAAAAAGTCAAATTTTGCATTAGTCTAATATATATATTTATATACTTTCTTCATCTCTCACATCATTTGAACATCCAGTCTTAGGTGAGTATATGCCGAAAGATGTCGATCGATTTATGATTTCGAAAACAATTTAATCCTTACAACTTCCATCCCATCCGATCTCCGGTTTCAATCTACCGGCTTACACGGGGTCACACATGCTGCAGACCAGGAAGGGTGGCAACGATACAAATACCGCATTCCGGAAAACCAGCAGAAACAAGTGTTTTAGAGCACGCGTGTGTGTTTGTGCACATATTGCATGTGTAGACAACTCCGACCCGGACTTCCGTTCATTTCTAAAACCCTATGAATTTCAAACGGCTATGAATGGCTATCATTTGCATATGGGTTGGGTGCAGGCAGGTACGTGTGGGAATAGACACAGCTGTATAGTAGGTATAACCACTAGCACTAGGGATATGACTGTGGAAAAGTGGAGAGCATTAGTAGCCTCCTCCATCGTCGTTATCATTCTTGTCGTCGTTTGCATAAACATTTGCAATCGGTTGCTTCTACTGAAGGCATTCTTTCGACTTTTCTCAATTCCGGTTCGCAGTTGTAGTGTAGTGTATTTTAAGTGATTATGGATTGGAGCAGTTGTTTAGCATTTATTGGAATGTGCTTCGAAATGAATTTATTTACTCGCTTCCGCTTCCGCTTTGCAGGTCCCGGATTTTATTTCAGGGACGCTTGATGCCGCTCTGTATTATGAGTCTTATTTCTACAGCAGAACAAAGAGCGCCTCCAACAAGATAAATGTTCCAATATTATTCTCCCGCTTGAATAATACATCACTCAAACATAATCACCCGTGGGTTGGTCGCCGAAAAAGATCCTCAGAACACAAGCTACCCTACTCTTGTTATTATCATACTGTCGTACCCCCGAGAAATGAGACGAGTTGAAAAATGCTTTAAACTGCAAAAAATAAAATAAAGTAAAACAAAGAATCACTCCTGGCTCGTAACGAAATTAATTTTAATTACATTCTTGAGCGTGAAACGAGCGCAAAAACATCATCTCTCGAGATTCGCTTGACATTCATACTCCTTCATAGAGGATTAGCGCCATAAAGTTGCTTTTGGGACAACTTTACAAAAGTGTACGATGTCTCATTTCCACTCTCTGCTAGCTGCGGCAGTGAACAAGTTTCAATCTTGCAAATTATGCTCCCACTAAGGGTACTATCACTTTCCACACGTAGGAAAGTCACTGGTTGGGTTTCCCACGCTTCGCCACGCCGCCGAGCTGTCATTTCATCCAAAGTGACACAAAACGGCGCACAGTGGGGATTTTGATGGGAACTTTGAATATGAAATAAATAGTAAAAGAGAATTGTTCTCCTATCCTTTGAGTGTACAACAAGTAACAATTCAGAATCAATTTTGGTAAATTGATGCAAATTCTACTTTTGATCAGCTATAATTGAAGAAATAACCCTCTGTGCGGCGGTGGCATGGGAAGGCGAAAAGTTTTTAATATAATTATCGCTGCGAGCGTGTAGTAGATTGAGATTGAATCGCTCTTCCGGATCCCGGAGCATAGTTGGTTCCAGTTATGGTTCCGGTCCGGGGAAAAAGCTAATTAGTGGGTAAAGGGGGGGGGGGGGATAATTATTCGTTTGAATTTCTTGATTGGTGGTTTCGCTGTTTACTCGCAGAATGGGAACGATTAGAGTGGGAAGTTATTAGCACGCAGAAGATTATGTCTTACTCCGAAGCTGGGTAAGTTTATATTCATTGTCTTTGGGAAGAGTTTTTGTTAGACACTACAGGTCGAACATTATTTTCAGAATTTCGAGAATCGTGACATCTGAACATGCCTCCCGAAAAATGGATTTAGATTACAATTAGTTGCAAAAACAAAAACTGTCACATCTACTGTTCAACTGTCAGAATTTTAAAATATCAAGCTGAACATTGCATTAGGTCCTAAGTAACATTGACAGATTATCTTCGTCGACTTTCTTTTTGTATTCCCACGGCCATTAAGCACACAAATCAAACAAAGAAACTTTTATCTAGCATCTAATACGACAAACACAACAAGAAATGGTTGTGTGCTCAAGTTATTAACGAAAGAGAAAGTCGATGACGAGAATCGATCAATGTTACTTAGGACCTAATGCAACCTGAACGCATAGAAGGGTACGTATTTTTGGCCTTAGTGGTTCTGAGTTTAAATTATGTTTCATTCTTTACTTAGTTTAGTCCTGAATTATGACTCCACATGCGTTATCTTTCAAAGGCATGTCAAATCACATCTTCTCAACGAAATATGCTCAATGGCCATCAAAACAACAATCATAAAGTCATATTGTCACCTAAAAACCGATTTAAGATTTTCAGATTCCGAAGCATTGATTTGCAACCGGACATCCCTCGCCCATGCAATTTTGCACAAGTTGCGTTTCCCTCGTTCTGTCAACGCGTCAGCTGTGTTGAATAAAAACGAAACAAAGCCAAGTCAGTGATGCCTGTTCTATGAAATGTTCAGTATTAATTGAATTTAGCAGAAATACAGATTCGTAGGACAGAAGATCAGTCTATTTTTAGGGATTTGTTTTGTTTGTTTTCGTGCTTTTTATTTTGCTGGAAACAAGATTTTAAACGTGATAATGTATCACCTTTCTACCACCGCCCATCACTTTAATATGCACACAGCAAACAAGTATAATATGTATCCATCAATGTTATTCATGATGATGTATTGAACTCATTGATGGAGGCCAAAAGAGTGAACAAAGAGGTGAAGGCCGAAGCTCTTTCACAATTATATCGAAAAGTGTTGAGGGAATTTATAACTGTAACTGTAACCAGTTTGTTTTTGTTTGCTAATCTGGTTAAATGTTATAGGGTTTTTGATCTAATTTCCATCCTACTAAGCACAACCCACACTTTACCTCTCTTTTTTGAACGGGTTTGATAAAAAAAATGAAACATTTCTGTCAAAGATGACTTTTAAATTTATTCACCTTTCTATACGTACCGTTAGATTTGATAAGAGTCACAACTTGTGGAGATATTGTTTAAAATCTAACACTGCTTCTTGATTCTAAATTCGTTCTACGACTTTCAATTCCATCCTAATGCATTGAAATGCCATTAGATTTTCTTCGTCCTATCATCATCATCATCATCATCATCATCATCATCATCATCATCATCATCATCATCATCATCATCATCATCATCATCATCATCATCATCATCATCATCATCATCATCATCATCATCATCATCATCATCATCATCATCATCATCATCATCATCATCATCATCATCATCATCATCATCATCATCATCATCATCATCATCATCATCATCATCATCATCATCATCATCATCATCATCATCATCATCATCATCATCATCATCATCATCATCATCATCATCATCATCATCATCATCATCATCATCATCATCATCATCATCATCATCATCATCATCATCATCATCATCATCATCATCATCATCATCATCATCATCATCATCATCATCATCATCATCATCATCATCATCATCATCATCATCATCATCATCATCATCATCATCATCATCATCATCATCATCATCATCATCATCATCATCATCATCATCATCATCATCATCATCATCATCATCATCATCATCATCATCATCATCATCATCATCATCATCATCATCATCATCATCATCATCATCATCATCATCATCATCATCATCATCATCATCATCATCATCATCATCATCATCATCATCATCATCATCATCATCATCATCATCATCATCATCATCATCATCATCATCATCATCATCATCATCATCATCATCATCATCATCATCATCATCATCATCATCATCATCATCATCATCATCATCATCATCATCATCATCATCATCATCATCATCATCATCATCATCATCATCATCATCATCATCATCATCATCATCATCATCATCATCATCATCATCATCATCATCATCATCATCATCATCATCATCATCATCATCATCATCATCATCATCATCATCATCATCATCATCATCATCATCATCATCATCATCATCATCATCATCAGCATATTCCGAACTGTAACCTTATTTGCGAAGATTGTGATTGTGAGTGTTATATCTGTTGCCTGTGATGAAGCTTTAGTGTGATAATTTCTAGACTAACATTTCAAAGGGGCGTAAGAGCCAAAATGTAAACAAACCATATTTTGCCACATATAGAGAGAATAGTTCACAAACTACTCGATAAACACGAAAATGTAGAAGAAAATATCACTTCAAATCATCAAAAACGTTTCTTCTTACATGGCGTATTTCCAACTTTCAACTCTACGATGCATCTGGTTGTTACGTCTTGCACCAGAACTACGAATTATATCGTTTTAATATGCCAAACGTATTGAGTCTGTAGTATCTAGTCACGCCCGATTCATTTGAAATTTCACGTGTAAACAACGAACAAAAAGAAGACCAAAAAAATCTCCGGGCGTAATTCCACTCTCACAAAATTTGCGAACGAAGAACCAAGGCGGAACAACAAACAAAATATCCCGAGGGTGTACTTCCACGGCGTATCACCAGTGTTGGCAGTTCAAAGGGTGGATGATCCGGGGGGTAACAACATGTATGAAATTATCAGGGCGTATGATGTTTTCTTCTCGATTTCACGACAAAGAAATTTTTTTTTGAGTTTTTAGTGATGCATGATGATAGATTACACTATTAACTATATGTCAAGCTTATAAAATCATCCAGAAAATGGAAAGTCGTGAAATAGGATTAATTTTTAGGTCATCAAAATCCAGAAGCGATTTTCTCGATATGGTCATTTTGGAATTACGCCCTTTTCATATGTTAGTCTAGATTTATTAGCTAGAGAATGGTCTGAAGAGGGTAATTTGCTAGTTCCTCTAGAGTACGGAAGTTTGAAAAATGAATAGAAGTTGATGTTCACACTGCCGTACTCTAGCGGAACTATCAACCTACCCTCTTCAGACCTTTCTCTAGCGAATAAATCATCACACTAAAGCTTCATGTTAGATTGCATTTACAGCCAACTATGAAAATCGTAAACTTCACGTATAAACAAATCACTTTGAACGATTTAAGATGTTCCGAACATATGTGACATAATATAGCTAAACTCAATCCGCCAGATCCGACGTAGATATCAACAGAATTTCAGAAACATAACTGAAGGTGAACCGACAATACACTATGGAGGGGTGGAGACGAAAGCAAGTGCTGGATTAGAGCCAGGCAAGTTGGCATATTGATGGGGAAGGGGTTGAATAATATCCACACTCCATACAAAATGTAATACAGTGATTTTCCGATCTTGTCAGCCCCTTCTCAGATTGTAGGCTGACAAAAACGGAAAACTGACAAAATCGGGAAATTCTTTCGATCAAAATTTATTCATAATATTGAAATTGTTATAGAGTAAGGTATGGTAATATGACCAATAGCGCCTATTTACGTGTTTTTCAAAAGAAATTTAATAGGGTTTCACATCACTAGAAGAGCTGCTGAACTGGGAAAATCTATACAGGGGAAATGGCTTTAATGTTGGCATATGGATCTAAGAAGATTGGGCCCATCGCTAAAAATCTGCTATTTATCAATTTGATATAGATGAAAGCGTCATTGGGACGGTACCAATGGATATTTTTGGTCGCTATTGAAAATTTAGTCGATTGCTGAATTTATGTATGGGCCCAAATTGAGAGCATTTAGGCCGACATTATATCAATTTCCCCTATATAAAAATGAATTTCTGTCAGTTCGTCTGACCCTTATAGACTCGGAAACTACTGATCTGATCGGCGTGAAGATTTGAATGCAGGGGTTTTTTTTGGGTCAGGAAAGGTTCTCATTATGGTTCGAGACCCGTTCCCCTCTGTAAGGGAGGGCTCCCATATAAATGTAACAAAAAAATATAGCATGCTTTTTTTTTTAAATCGGCGCATAAACTCAAGCTAATATTGAATCCCGAGCAAGGAAGGGCACACTCACCTAGTGTTTATATACATTATTCTTTGAATAGACAATTTTTGATAAAGATTGGCATTCGAGAATTAGCGGTGATGAAATCTCTTAAAAATTTTAAGTCAATCAAAACTTTTATGCAAGGTTGCAAATACTCATTTCAGCTAAAATAATGTTTTTCGGAATAATAAAACCAAAAGATGGTATGATGGCATGTTTTACTTGTAACTTACAAGAAGAGGTTACAAAGTATGCGTTGGAAACATAAAACCTGTAAATTTTGCTTTCTATGAGTCACAATCAGCGATTTGCTGATCGCTGAGTGAGTGAGTGAGTGAGTGAGTGAGTGAGTTTGTGAAAAATCGCTGATTGTGACTCTCATGAAGTGAAATAAACAGGTTTAATATGTCAAACACATTCTTTGCAACCTCTTCTTGTATCCTACCAATTCAAAATTTGATCATGGCATCTAATTATTTCATAATTTAGAAAAACATTGTTTTAGCTGAAATGAGTCTTTGCAACCTTGCTTTTATGTGTAATGCATTTTGGAAATATGTAATGCTCTTTTTCTTTCTAAGAATAAATTTTGCTGGCAATCAAGCAAAGTTTATTTAAATAATTTGTTTTTTTTTTATTTCAAAGGAAAAAAGCACAGGTTTTCCGTGGAAACATTATTTTTCCAGCAATCATCAATTCAAAATTAATAATTTCTATTTATTCGTTGATTTGAATTCTGTCGATCTTGTTTTCCGTGCTGAGCACAATGCTACCGACGCCAAGCAGGCAGCTTTCACATCTGGACCCTACCTATCGACCCATCAACTTATGAACCGGGACCAACGGCTTTACTTCTCTCCCGAAGGAAGGCGTGATCCGAGATGTTATATCTCAGAGCATCCCAGCGACGCTGACTGGGATTGAACTCAGGCTTGCTGGGGTGAGAGATAATCACGCTTACCACTACCCATCCGGCTTCGCTAATTAATAATTTCTAGTAGGGGAACAGAGAGTACAATGAACAATTGACATCTTAAATGGAGAAATCATTCAAATTGTATGATTGTTATTGAATTAAAGACTGGCAAATGACTGGGATAATGCGTACCACCGGTACTTCGCGTACTTGAAGGTTCTAAAATAGACCTGCGTGACAGTGGTCCTTAGCCTCTTGCCCAGTAACTCCTATCCCTTCCTCCCCACGGCGTCGGCTGGAGTACGAGTAACCTTAGGGAAGATCGGGTAACCAAGCCCGGTGGGAACTTTGGTCGTATGCTGACAGGGAAGGGGGAGCTGCATCCTTTTCGGAGGATGTGGCTTACAAAACCCGAGCGTCTGGTCTCCATGTTAGGGGCGGCTCAAACAGCGTCTGACTGGCATCCAGCGGCTGAATACGAAATGCTTCTCCCCGAAAGCTATACCCAAGATGGCAGTCCCATCACGGCGGATAGGAGACCTTAGGCCAACCACCTACTGTCTCCGAAACCTTCAAATTGTTACAGAAACCTATAGTGAAAGATTACGAACTGATTTTATGGCAACGACTTTTAGCGCTAAACAACGGACAAGAATTGGAACATGGAATGTACTGACGCTAGCCCAACAGGGTAAACTTGCACAACTTGCTAGTGAGGCCCGCCGTATGAAGCTAGAAATTCTGGGACTTAGTGAAGTTCGCTGGCCGAACTTTGGAGAACACAAGCTGCCTTCGAGACAGGTACTTATATATTCTGGTATGCGGGGTGAAAACGCTCCGTGACATCGATGAGTTGGATTTATGCTTAGTGCCCAAGCACAAGCTGCGCTCATCAAGTGGGAACCTATCAATGAGAGAATAATCGTTGACAGATTCAGAACACGGGTCCGAAACCTTACCATTATCCAATGTTATGCTCCAACCGATGCTGCCGAATTGTAGGACAAAGAGAGCTTTTACAGTCAACTGAATGCTGTCGTGGATAAGACTCCAAGAGGTGATATCAAGACCTAAACAGGCGACTTCAATGCGAAGATCGGCTCCGACAACTCGGACTATGAGCGCATTATGGGACGCCATGGTCTCGGAGATATGAGCAAGAACGGCGAGCTACTTGCAGAGTTTTGTGGCAACAAATAACATGGTGATGGGTGTTCGGCTCTAGAGAGGGAAGTTAAGCGCTCCTGTATACGGGACAAGCGAGCGTGGGTGGACTCCCTGTCTGATGAAGGGGAGAAAGCCGCAGCAACTGGCGATATCCGCCTCCTCTATGATATTTCACGACGCCTGAGTGGGACAAGGATGAACCCAAGGATGCCTGTGAAAGACGCGACTGGACAGTTGCTCACCGACAATTGCACGGAGCTTTGTCTGACACGATTTGGGTAATCGTGGGTGTGAGGCAAGGATGTATATTATCACCGCTACTGTTCCTCATCGTAATCGACGAGATCATGGTTGGAGCCGTTGACCGTGTACCGAACCGATCTCGATTTGGCTGATGATGTTGCGTTATTAGCACAACGCTCCTCTGAAGCAGGTCTAACCATCAACGTCAACAAGACCAAATCGTTGGATGTCAACAAGGAAAACCGTTCCAATATCATGGTAGATGGGTCAAAAGCTTCCAATATTTTGGCAGCCAGATAGCGTCGGACGGCGGCACCAAGAGCGACATAGGTGCACGGATTAAGAAGGCGAGGGCTGCTTTTGCCAGTTTGCGAAGTGTATGGAGAGCGAATCAGATCATTCGACGCACCAAAATCCGAATTGACGTGAAGTCTGTGCTGTTATACTCCAGTGAAACATGGTGTGTATCAGCGGAGAACACTCAGAAGCTGCAGGTGTTTATCAACCGATGCCTGCGGTACATAATTCGTGCCTGGTGGCCCCACAATTGGATCTCAAATTCCGAGTTTCATCGTTTGTGCCATCAGAAGCCGATAGAGACAGAAATTCGTGAACGGAAGTGGAGGTGGGTCGGCCACACACTACGACGGAGTGAAATGAAATCTGCAAGCAAGCACTGGACTGGAATCCAGCAGGACATCGCAGCAGAGGCAGACCCAGAGGCTCGTGGCGGCGGAGCCTAAACAGTGAAATTAAGAACGTTGACCGAAATTTGACTTGGGCACAGGTGAAGGCCAAAGCTAGTAATCACCCAGGATGGAAATCTTCCACAAAGGGCCTTTGCACCCCTAGAGGTGCGCAGGATCGTTAAGTAAGTAAGTAAGTAAGTAATGAATTAAAATGCAAAAGATTCACATTGGTTGAAAGACCATCAAAAATATCTGAAATCAGTACAACTCAAAAGAACTGCTCATGTTCAAAAGAAGGAAGCATTATATTTGAATTGCTTACGAACCTTCTTAATCTTTTTTCGAGACTGATTTAAAATTTACTGAGCCTTGAGAAAAAATTCAAACCGTAGAAAATGGCTTTCTCGTCGGCAAACTGATTAATTCGGCGAAATGACCTTCGGCGAAACGTCCTTCGGCGAAATGTCCCGCTTCCGTTTATTTTATATATTAGTGCTGCGTGTTCCCGTTTTTGAGATCGATTGTTTTGACGCAGACTACGTCCTACGGGAAGGTACTGGGGGTTAATCGAAAATCTAAAGCTGCGACCGTCACGAAAAGGTGTAAGGTTTTGATTATACCGTTCTTTGTCAATTATAGATGTAATTAAAATCCAAATACACCAATCGATAGGAAATTTGCTACAGTAAATGCTTTTCCAATTTTCTCAAAAAACAAATCGTTTAAAAATGTATAAATTAAAAGTGATAATTTTATCACTGTTTCAATGAAATAAACGTTCTCCCCAAACCAAGTCGTCGTAATCGAGTACGATTTGGTTGCGCATCGTTTTGCTTGAACCTGTAAAACTATATAACGGCTCAGCTGTCGTTCCTACGCTCATTAAAGCTTTGGACGGCGTGGCAAGCAGAAGCAGGAGCAAATCAGGAAAAGGTGGAATTTTTCCCTCTGTCTCTGCTGAACATTACCGCAGTCAGAGTAGAGCGCTTCTGTTGTGAATCCGCTTTTTTTAAACTCTGTATTTGTTCCAAATTCAAAATAAATTACATTACATTTTAACCGAAGTGTTCCAGTTACTACAGTCACTTACCAGCCTTAATTGTTATGATATATATCTAAGTGTTTTAACATTGTTCCTGCCTTGGCAATTCTGTATTTTAAACAGGTTTTTTAAACTTGCATCTCAGGATAACAATTGAAATCTTAAAACTAAAAACTAGAACTAAATCTGTTGTGAATCTGCTCATTTTTATTTATTTATTTATTTATTTATTTCGTCAACCAACGTAGACTAGTACATATTAGAAAACAGTTTTGTTTTCTTAAATTTATTTATTTATTTCGTCAACTTTGGAAAAAAGGTTAAAAGTATAATTTTTTCTTTAATAAAAATTAAGCAGTGTCAGCTTTCCTATTTTTTATGAGTTATAATGCCTTATGGAGTAAAAATATTGTTTTAGTTTATGCCGAGACATTGTAAAGTCAATGGTTTCGCAGTATTGATTGTAAGAGGCCATCATGCGGTTTAATGGCCCATATTTTGCATAATTTGTACGATGATGTTTTATGGCAAATAAATTTCGATTTCGGAGTTGCCGAGTAGGTGCATGGAAATTTAATTTTGATAAAAGTTCTGTGAAGTCAATGCGTTGCGAAACGATATCGTTTACAAATGAAACCATTGCATATTCACGACGCTCTTTTAATGTTTGTATGTTTATAAGCATGCAGCGTGCTTCATATGATAGAAGAGGAAATGATGTCCAACCTAATTTACGAAGAGCGTATAATAGAAATTGTTTTTGTACGGATTCTAATCTTTCTTCGTGCGTGATTGAAAAAGGAGACCATACAATGCTGCAATATTCCAGTATTGACCTCACATAGGCGATATATAGTGCTTTAATTGTGTATGGGTCCTGAAAGTTATAGCAAAAGCGCTTGATAAAGCCTAGCATGTTATTTGCCCTGTGAATAATTGTGTTGTAATGGTTTATGAAAGTTAGTTTAGAGTCTAAGATAATTCCTAAATCCCTAACTCTTTCACATTTTTCTACATTTTGATTTCCTAGTGCAATTGAAATATTTGAAGTTGTTCTTTTCCTGCTAAATGATATTAAGTTCCATTTTTTTACATTCAATTCTAGTAGACTTTTTTTGCACCATATGTAGAATATGTGTATTTCATTCCGGAATATATTGATGTCTTCTTTATTTCTTATTTCTAAAAAGAGCTTCATGTCGTCGGCATAAATAAGCAATTTAAGTTTTTTGAGAATGAAAGAAATGTCGTTTACGTATAGAATAAAAAGAAGAGGTCCCAAATGAGAGCCTTGGGGGACGCCTGAAGTGACTTGAATTGGACTCGATTTCTTTCCGTTGAATTTAATTATTTGTTGGCGGTTAGTTAAATATGATTCAAGCCATTTTAGGAGCCCTGACTCAATTCCAATTTTTTGCAATTTAAAAAGTAGCATTGGTATGTCTATGCGGTCAAATGCCTTGCTAAATCGGACGGACGGTGGGGTAAAATAACAGCAGTCAGCGTGATCACCTTGATGACAGCCTACGATGGAGTAGAGAGGATGTGGAATTTGTGGAGATCGAACAATTGGTCCACGCATATTTTACAGAAAGAGTTATTGAGACTGTTTTCGGTCCCATTCAAATAATTTGTAACGTGACAAATGCTATTTTTACATGACTAAAAAAGATTGACGTTAATATTTTCACCCGCCAAAAGAGCCAAAAATTCAAGTTGAGAGAAAATTTGCTGTACCTCTTACAGCTACAAAATAGTGTAAAACATGTCTGGTACCTCTTTATATGCAATTAGATTAACATCTGAAGTACATTCTTTTTTACATATTCTGCACAAAAGATAAATTCTGTCACGCCCGATTCATTAAAAACGGCCTGAAATCCTGTCAGGGGCGGGGCTTAGAAAATAGTGTTTGTGCAGAATAGGTAAAAAAGGAGAGGCTATGGGTTTATTTTTTCTGCAGAATATGTAAAAATGGATGCACTTCGGATGGTGTATACAAATGGCAGATGCATTACTACACACTTAAAAAAAAAATCATGTGAATTTAGGTGCTCTGAGAGTGACATATACGAGCGTCAATTTTGACATAAATTTGAGTCATAGCAGACGCGACATATAGCTCAATCAAACGTACTTTTTGTCAAGCAACGAACTTTTTAGTCTCGGAGCACTTAATTTTACAAGACATGTTTGTTTACGTCTCATCTATTATGTTAAAGACGGATTCCATCACGTGTAAAATTAGTTATTTCTAAGTGTGTATAAGAACTGTCAAAATCATATGAATGTACACGCTAGTGTTTGTTAGATTCTGCTCGGCGAACTGAATTTTGATGATTTTGGGCCGTCTCTGTGTTGAACTGGGATCCAGAGGGACGGTAAAAATTCATTTACATCTTTAAGTAGAGCTTTACATTATTGTTTGTTACCAAATTCATTCACCAAGTGGATAAGCGAGTTTCTGGGTGGTGCTGTGTTTAGTTCGGTCCAACAAAAATTACACCTCTGAAAATGGGTTGGAGCGTCTTTGTGTAAATCCAAGCATGGCAAAAAGTTAAGAGATATATTTCTGAATACTTGTAGTTCTAGTTCCTCATTATTTGCTTAAGATGCGGATAAATTCCTACATTAAGCTATTCAATGAACATTTAGAATTATGATCCAGCTTGGATGGACGGATTTTGGATTGCTTGAAGTAGCAAATTATGATTAAATATTGAATACGGACCAAAATTTCTAATTTTGTGAAAGCACAACTCTGAATAAATTTTTTTTCGATTATGATGTTTCAAATAAAGTGAGGGAGCAGTCCCTAGTAACCAACAAGTCTGCTTGGTAACAATCCGACTAATAATGCGCCAATAATGTATTAGTCGTATTTTAGTTTTAAATAACAAAATCAATCCAAATTAGCGGGCTTATTGGTTACCTCCCAAGCAACAATTTTGGTTTTATGAGTAAACTGCATACCATGATTTAGACTTGTAGAGTGCTTTAAACCTTCAATAAAACTTACAATGTTACTTGGGCTGGGATGTGCAATACATGATTGTGAACGATTTCCGCCGGAGGTATCCCACTGCGATCAAACGTTTGGTTAAACGTGTTATCCATAACAAATGTTCAACGGAGATGGGATGGGCATTGAAGTGTACGCGGGGAATATATTTTATAACAGAGGATTAAAGACAAGTGTTTCATATGCGGAAATATCCCTAACAGAAAGTCCAGAAACAGTCAGAAAAATAACTAATAAAGGTGAGGAAATTGATATGTCAATGAGAAGAAATGGAATAAATTTAAGAAATAAGTTACTCCTACTGTATTTTAAATCAATATCAAGACAAATGCACGAGAAGTTCACTAAACATCTCAACATCGTCTACGTCAACCATGCGGTCGTGTCTTGTACACAACCCCACAATTTTTCAAACAGGGGACCATCAACCGTTATACGCGTGACCAAACTCCCATTTGAATAACACGGTATAGAGAAAAGCAAATAAAAATGCTCGTGAATGCTGTGATTAGTGTGAGCTTCAAGATTTTTGCTGTACATCCGAACACGAAACGAAACTTCTATCATTGCTAGCAGCAGTAACTTCGTATCTGCCATCTGTGAAGCGTAAAGAAAGATAGCAAACAATGCTTTCTCTTTCTAAGAAAACGATGTGCAACGGAATCATTTTGGTGGTAACTCAACTCGTGGCTGCAATTTTACATGTTCTGAATAGTCTCGCAATATCAAATGAGCTGGAAAAACAATATCATGCTTGATATTTTATTCCAATATCATGCGTGATATTGGGAGCCCTTGAGAGCGAAACAAAATCATTTGAGTGAGGATTATGCCATCAGTCATCACTGACCAAGATACATAATATTCGAGTTACTGTAGCTGCGGTAACAAACCGGTTTTCTAAGTTTAGAATATGTTCTCACCTCTCATCATTCAGCTCAAAGACGGAGGTAGGTTTATCTCAGCTTAGTTTGCATGAAAGCACTTCATTTGCAAAATCCATCATGTCAAAATATAAACCAGATTCCTGAAAATGCACGAATAATTAATATATACATAGGCACCATACGGCAACGCAGCACGGGAAGACTGCAGCCGCATTCAAGAAGCACAAGTTCAGTAATGACTTTGTAAAATATTATCTGCATAATTACTCACAGCCCATCGCAATATTCAGCACTTCACTGGGGCTCGGGTTTCACTTAAGCAGAAGCTTGTTGCTCATGTTTATTCGTGTCATCTTGCAACCGTCTCAGATTGATATTCTCCGACCCTCAGCAGCAAGTTAAACGCAAGGCGGAAGTTGATAAATAATTTACGCTCCACTTTCCCCCTTCCGAATGCCAATGGGGAGAACGAAAATTTGCTCGTTAGGCCCGTCCGCCCTTTTCCTAACAAATCTCAATTGCAACGCACCAGCAACAGTAGAGGCGCAAAACTTTCCGCCACGAGCCTTTGATTGTTTAACTCGAAAATCGGGCCGGTAATTTGGGGCCAAGCCAGGATTTTCCGGGGGTTTGGTTAAAAGTTTTTCACTTTTCCACCAGACCAACCAGCCCCGGGGGATAAATGGTTGATGTAATGTTTTTCTTTCTGGGAGCTAAGCCCAGGATCGCAGCAGGGAACCGGACTGGAAACCGCTTGGGTTCAATTAGAGAGGCAAATTGATTGCTTAGCCATGGAAAGGGTTGTAGATTCGGGCTGTTGGCGGATGAAGTTCAATTGAATTGAGCTGAAATTTTAGCATTTATCGTTAGATACCATCTCCATGGTTAATAACTACCAGAGACGAAGCAGCCTACGGCCTAAAGTCGCTTTAATAAAGACAATGATAATAATTAAAAAATTCTAATGTTTAACGTAATGCCTCGTGGTGAGATTGGTAAACAACTTTTATCTGATCGTTGGTATAAACAAATGTTATACCCACGTGATAGGACTTGCAGAATTTACATTGGACGTATGTATATCAGCCTCATTTGGTAAAAATGCAAATTAGCGGGCTTGTTGATTAATTATGTATAATAATTCGTATCGTTTCAAGTCTGTTCAAAAGCTTCTCATCGACCGCAGTACACAAGCTGCAGATTCAATGAAGAATAAACTTGATAGACAAACATACATTTGCCGGGTATGGTTGTAGGAGGTACTCATCACTCTCGGGAGAAACAATTTTGAAAATCCACATTCCAACGTTTCAATTTACGTACCACAGAAGGAGCTCTATGCCAAAGCAGGAAGGCACGGTAGAAGTCGTTATCACTCCTTACCTAAGGTAAACATGTCATATTTGTTTGCTCGTTATGCATGCCTCTTCAGGCAACAGCCAAGTCGTTGATGAAGAGGTGGTCCTTAACTAAGACTTTTGAGGGGCATCATTCTCCACACTGTGAAACATTGCCATTACGTGAAATTAATTCACTGAGGCGATCGCTCCCTAAATCTCTCCAACAGTTGAACAAAACCGTTCAATTTTCGGCCCAGAAACGCGTTCCTCGAATTACGACTTTCCTTAATATCGCCATCATGTAGGCAACAGCAGCGATCGGAAGTCGAAGAAACATCCAGCAGCCGGTCTCCGTAGAGCTGGAAGCAAGGATGTATTTTTAATTACATTTCTCTGTACCGGATCTCTTAGTACCAGCCAGCAGCATCCAACCTACGGTGAAAACCAGAAAAGTTGCAACCATCGTCATCATCATCGGGAAAGTACCTTACCACCAGAAGGTACACAGTTCGTTGGAATAATTCTGATCCTTCTGAGCTTTGCTTCTTCTATTCGAGCGTTGCTACTTGGACCGGAGGGAGGGATGATGAGACGGAGCAGCTAACGAAGTATAATCCTCAATTCCATCAACAATCTAACTGCCGGTGCTGTTGCTGCTTCTACTACTACTACTACTACTACTGCTACTACTACCGATGAAAACAGTATTAATAATGCATTGGAGCTTCTGCAGAATGCCGGTGGAGAAGATCTTCGGCACCTGTCTTCGGTCCCAGCGCTGGTTAGGGAGTAAGCTTGCTTAGAAGTTCGTTTGTGTATGTGCGTGCGCTCAAATGAGGACTTTAATTACAGGTGGCAGACCACCGCTGGAGATTATGAATGGAGCGGTTTCAGATCTTTTAATCGAAATTATGTAGCTTTATATTCATGATGATTATACATCAAAGCACAACTTGTTCATGTGAAAGAATAAAACATATTTAGATAATATATTAACAACCTGCATTAAGCCAACCATGGTGAGATCTGATCAGGGGCGTAGCCAGGCTTCAAAATAGGAGAAGAGGAGGGGGGGGCAAACTTTTGTTTTAACATGGAGGATTAGGACAAATGCCAACAGGCTGATTATCATTAGGACGAACGCTATTATGTTGAATGCTATTAGGCCGAATGTGATTATGTCGAATGGGATTAGGCCGAAAGTGATAAGGCCGAATGAGATTAGGCCGAGTGGGATTAGGCTGAAGGGGTCGCTGTATCAAATGAGCAATTTAACCGAAATATAAATTTCTGCTTCAATATTTATAAAAAAAAAAATGTATGCATCAAATTCCGATTAGCTAGTCCCCGTTTTTTCAGGAATAAAACCGAATGTGATTGAGCCGAATGGATCAAAGTTTGTATAAGTTTGAAATTCGAATAGAAATCTTCACAGGATTTTTTTGGAATGGTCATGAATTTTATTTATAATCATTTCCTTTCACAAAATCATTTTTTTTTTTTCAAAATTTCTCCAGACAGGGTCAATCAAAATCATCCGCTTGATCGTAAGATATAAGATTTGATACGATTTCTTTTGAAGCTTCGATTATTTGAGTAAATATGATTGTTCAACTTCATTAAGGTGATTCCTTGAAGAGTCCAACAATGACCGTCATATCACTTCAAGTTTCCTAGAGCACAAATCAACACAAATTCCTTGTTTGTTGCACTGTAGCAAACGAGAAGTTTCAGTTTCATTATTGTACTCCTACAATAAAAGAAAAAGCAAAAAAAAAAATGTCAAAACAAAATATTTTTACACTCACTATGGATGACTCTCAGTAGAACCCATTTCATTTATATTTTTTTAACTAAGCAGTTATTTCATCAAAGTAAGACTGTTGAATCTTTACACATCATCCAACATTACAAGTAGGTAGTTTCCGAAAAATGCTGAGCCGAAATTAAATTCTTCCATAAATTTTATATTTAATCACTTGCAATAATCAGTTTCAGCTTGGCAGTCTGGCAATCACTCAATCAGAACAAACTAATGTTGTAATTTGTCCCTACGTTTCGGCTCTGATTTGTTTTGATTGAGTAATTGCCAGACTGCCAAGCCGAAACTGATTATTGTAAAACCTCACAGTCGAACACTCCAACACAATTTAATCACTTGGTACAATTTAAACCAAATTCACTGTACACGGTAAGAAAAAAGTACCCAAGTTCACTTTTACCTACTTTTTAATAGTTTGTATCCTTTTCTCCTTCTAATGTTGTCAAAAAAGGAGGAGCAAAACCAGCGGTCGATTTGCGATTCTGTCTGCTGCGGTGACCTCCAGGTGTACCGATATGGGAGGCTATGCTGGAAGAAGGTACTACGTATGGCCATGTTCTTAGTGGTGGCGAAATCGATGAGTCTAAGGCCGTTGGCGTTCGTTAGCTGGTGAGCGCTGAACTTTCCTATAGCCGGTCTGAATTCCTCCTTCTGGCCGACCTGAGCGTTAAGATCTCCGATGACGATTTTGACGTCATGGCTTGGTCAGCTGTCGTATTCCCGTTCCAGCTGCGCGTAGAAAGCGTCTTTTTTATCGTTATCCTCACTTGCTAAGTGAGAGCTGTGCACGTTGATTATTTGATCCTCAACTTGCACATTCTCCTATCGATTGGCCACCACCTAATCACGCGCTTCTGCATTTCACCCATCACGATGAAAGCTGTACCCAGCTCATGTGTATTGCCGCGGCTCTGGTAGATGGTATAACCATCCCTATACGTATGTACCGACGATCCCTTCCAGCAAACTTCCTGCAGCGCTACGATGTCAAACTTGCGGATTCTCAATAAATAGGAAAGCATGCGGGTACTTCCCAAAAAATTGAGAGACTTGCAGTTCCATGTTCCGAGTTTCCAATCGTTAGTCCGTTTCCGTTGCTTGGGTCTATGCCGATTGTTCCGGTCTGTACTTACATTGCTTGCTTCCTGTACTTTTGTTTTTTTTTTACGGCTGGTTTGTAGAGCCTGCACCAACTCCCACTGTCTCGCCGGGGGACCATCGTGCACAGCACTGTTTAAAGTCCCACGCTGGCACCAGGACGTTGAGCAGCCGCTCCTTACACGACGAACAGACGCCGTTTTGAGCCGCACCTCCATGGTGAACAGACGCTCGAAGACTGCACTCTCCGGAGAGAGGAGCCGCCCCCCATTCCCTGTCAGCATACGACCAAGGTCCCACCGGGGTTGGTTACCCAATCTTCCCCATGGTTACTCATACCCCAGCCGGCACCGAAAAGCAGTGGAACTATGTTCTGTCAATTTAATTGAAACTTTTATTGGCTCTGTTGCCTTGTGAATTTTAGCTATAACGGCCTCTCTTCTGATTTTTATCGCTCAATCTATGAAATCTGCACGAAAACTATTTTTGAACAAAATTTCTAGAACAGTATAAGGAACATTATGCCGTAGACTACACATTTTTTTTTATCATATGAGTGGATAGTTCGTAGAACAAATACTTTATTTTTTTTTTCACTTTCTAAGATATTTTCGAGCATGAAACTAAGTCAAACTTCAATAAAATCACTTCGAAAAGTCAACCTTTGGTCACAAAGTTGGTAGCAGGGCTCTACATTTTCGAAGCTCTAAAATGAACTCCACTTTTGTTTCTCTCATACAAACATGTTCAACGCTTTATTTCTATAACGCCTAGCTAGACTAACAGCAAGAAATGATATTGAAAAACAAGCACGC
The DNA here is from genome assembly GCF_037179485.1 of Ochlerotatus camptorhynchus. Classification (NCBI taxonomy): domain Eukaryota; kingdom Metazoa; phylum Arthropoda; class Insecta; order Diptera; family Culicidae; genus Ochlerotatus; species Ochlerotatus camptorhynchus. The sequence continues at coordinate 2,232,131 of NW_027040513.1, read as the reverse complement.
TTAGAAGGAAACGCTGGTCGTGGATCTTCTCGTCGTTGCTTTGCTCATCGCTTTCAATGTAAGTACACAGCAAAAAAATAATTTTGATATCACGTCAAAGTGGATGCACTACAATCATGTCGAAAATATGGTGTAATATTACTTGCTAAAAAGGACAAAATTATCATTAATACAATGCATGAACTGACATTACGCTGCTTTTACTGCATTTGTTTATTTATGTGGTCATAAAAATTACATGAAATTTTCGACATGATTGTAGTGCATCCACTTTGATGTGATATCAAAATTATTTTTTTGCTGTGTAATGTCGATGTTATAGTTAAACGAAACCTCATTATGGCTTTCAATCCCATTTCACGAACACTCTATCACCGCTCTTTCAGTCTGTTTAAAATGCGTTATGTCCCGTTTTCGTTATTTTTTTTAGATAAATATGTGGATGGAAGATAAATTAAACATATTACTTGTAATCTTCAAGTGTTTTCATGTGAAAAATGCTTTAAATGTGTTATTTCATTTTCCGTCATATACGTCATGAAACCTCTGTTGATGTGTTTCATGAAAGAGAAAACTACCAAAGTCGAGCGCTCACATCTCACTGCGTCCTAGCAAGAAGTACGGTCGACTTGTTACGCGCTCCGTTAATTTGGAAGTTTTCTCGCTATTATCTGACGTAATAATCAGTTTTTCTCGCTTAGTGATTCCTGGCATAATTCCTGATAAATTTATCAAAAAGTGAGTTTTTTTCTGAGAAGAAAGTGTTTTCGGCATCATCGAAAATTGTTTTTGCGATTGGCAATTCGCCAATCATTTTGCGCACCATCGGTGCGTGGTCACGCATACCTGTGCACACGGATCATCGTCATCGAGTGTCAGCATCTGCCTCCACATTCAAACCGCTCATCCATCTCGTGTGTTCAGCTGAGTGCCGAGCTTCATACAAGCACACATCAACGAAAACCGCCCGCACACGCGGATCGAAGATCATCAAAGCTGCGCATCGCTCCGCTGCTGCTGTGTAAACGCTCGGTGGTAGTAGTATAGGATTATCAGATAAGTTTTTGTTCTTGTTTCTTCCTTTCTCCCATCAGTTAAATTTTAAGTTTGTGTTTCTGTGTTTGTATTTTTTTTCTCGTGTATTGTGTCCGAGTAATTTTGATTATCGTTGCAGTGGTAGAGCGTTTTTCGCTCCCACTAGTACGGCAAAATGGACATTTTGTCGGAAGACGAAATGGACGTTTTGTCGGAAGATGACACCACTTTGCCACGCGATAGCAAGAAGGGTCGAAAACGTCTGTCATCCCAGAAATCAGATGATGTCATCCCTGGTTCGTCATCTCAGTCTGGTAATGGACAGGGACAGATAAGCCCCCGATCGTGAGCCTACCCAGAAGACTCGACTGGCCCATGGGTTGTTTACTTTCAGCCCAAAAAGAAACCTTTGAATGTAATGCAAATTACTAATGATCTGACGAAGCGGTTCTCGGCCGTGACCGAAATCTCGAAGGTGAGGTACAATAAACTTCGCGTTGTCGTCTCTAACCTGAAACAAGCTAACGAGATTGCTGCCTCCCAGCTCTTTACACTCGAGTATAGAGTGTACATCCCAGCTCGTAATGTGGAGATCGAAGGTGTGGTCACCGAAGCGAGTCTGACCCCCGAGATCTTGGCGAAGCAAGCGGTTGGCCGTTTCAAAAACCCCTTGCTTCCCACGGTTGAGATACTGGAAGTCCAGAAGCTGAACTCAGTATCTTTCAGCGAGGGTAAAAAGAGCTTTACCCCCACAGACTCGTTTCGAGTGACCTTTTCTGGTTCAGCCCTTCCTCACTACATCGAGTTGGGAAAACTTCGGCTACCTGTGCGTTTGTTTGTTCCTCGGGTCATGAACTGCCAAAACTGCAAACAGTTGGGACATACGGCCTCTCACTGTGGCAGCAAGGCACGCTGTTCTAAATGCGGGGAGAAGCACGAGGATGGCGCCTGCACAGTCACTGCACCAAAATGCGTGTACTGTAAGGGAACTCCTCATGGTCTCTCATCGTGCCCGGCGTACAAACAACGCGGGGAGAAACTAGAACGCTCTCTTAAGGAGCGTTCCAGGTAGTCTTTTGCAGCAATGCTAAAAACAGCCACACCATCAACCAACGACAAAAATCCCTTTGCTGTTTTGTCTGATGACGAGTCTGACTCTGACTTGGCTGAGGAGGGAGTTTCTTTCAGTTTTCCGGAAGGTTCTGCACGGAAACGAAAACGCATCCGTTCGCGGAAAGTTGCAGATAAGGAACCCCAAATCAGCTTGCCCAAATCAAGGAGTGATGGAAAAAAGGAAGTTTCAACTCCTCCTGGTTTCCGCAGAACTGACTATAACCAGAACTTTCCATCTCTCCCGGGGACATCAAAAACCCCTGATGGCCCATTTTTAAGAACAGAAGCCCCTTCTTCATCCGGGTTGTTCTCATTTGATAAAATTGTGGACGATATTCTCAAGTACCTCAATATTTCTGATCCTCTCAAAAGCATTGTTCTGGCAATGCTTCCTTCTGTGAAGACCCTCTTGAAGCAATTAACATTGAAGTGGCCCCTCATTGCAGCAATCATTTCCTTCGATGGATAATTTTCCAAACGAGGTCGGGGATTTGATCACTGTTCTACAGTGGAATTGTCGAAGTCTCATTCCTAAATTAGATTCTTTTAAGTTTTTAGTTCACAATAATGATTGTGATGCATTTGCTGTTTGTGAAACTTGGCTCTCTTAGATATCGATCTTCCTTTTTATGATTTTAACATTATTCGACTGGATCGTGAGGATTCGCGTGGAGGAGGGGTACTTTTGGGGATCAAAAAGTACCATTCCTTCTATAGAGTGAATCTTCCACAATTTACAGGTATTGAAGTTGTTGCATGTCAGGCTATTATTAAAGGTAAGAGCCTTTGTATTGCTTCTGTTTATATTCCTCCTAGAGCCGTTGTTAATCGCAAACAACTTTCAGATATCTATTCGGTACTTCCTGCTCCACGGTTGATTATGGGAGATTTGAATTCCCACGGTACAGGCTGGGGGGAACTGTATGATGACAACCGTTCTACTTTGATATATGACATCTGCGACAGCTTTAATATGACAATTCTTAACAATGGAGAAGTAACACGTTTGGCTGGCCCATCCTCGAATGGAAGTAGATTAGACCTCACACTTTGCTCTAACTCATTATCGTTGGATTGCACGTGGAATGTGATCCAAGATCCCCACGGTAGTGATCACTTGCCGATCAAAGTTTCAGTTGCCAGTGGGTTCAATCCGTCGGAACCCGTTAAAGTCGCGTACGATCTTATCCGTAATATCGATTGGACAAAGTTCAAGAATGTGATAGAAGATGCCCTTACGTCGGTAGAAGGGCTTCCACCGTTGGAGGAATATAACTTCCTCTCCAATCTGATCTTGGACAGCGCGCTTCAAGCTCAAACTCGGCCGGTTCCAGGAACGTCTTTCCGTAGGAAACCTCCTTCCCCTTGGTGGGACCAGCAATGCACTGAGGTTTATCGTAAAAAGTCCGACGCGTTTAAGCTTTTCCGGAAACGTGGAACACCCGTACATTTCGAAGCGTACTCGGCTCTTGAACGCGAACTCAAGAGCCTCATCAAAGCCAAGAAACGCGGATACTGGCGGCAATTCGTGGACGGATTATCGCGCGAAACGTCGATGAATACGCTTTGGAATGCGGCGCGAAGGATGCGTAACCGGTCTCCACACAACGAGAGTGAGGAGTACTCGGATAGTTGGATTCTCAAGTTCGCGCGAAAAGTATGTCCTGATTCTGTGCCGGCACAGATGATTCCTCGCGAAACGACGAATTCGGTAGATGAGATCAGCCAGCCTTTTTCAATGCTGGAGCTCTCACTCGCGCTCCTTTCGTGTGGCAATTCGGCTCCGTGGGCTGATAGAATCAATTTCAACTTGTTGAAGAACCTCCCAGACGTCGCTAAGAGGCGCATGTTGAACTTGTTTGGTCAGTTCTTGGAGCTTAATATTGTTCCGGATGATTGGAGGCGGGGAGAGTTATAGCCATTAAAAAGCCTGGAAAACCCACGTCAGATCACATCTCGTATCGTCCCATTGCGATGTTATCGTGTATTCGAAAATTGTTGGAGAAAATGATCCTTTTTCGCCTGGAAAAATGGGTTGAGTTGAACCACCTACTCTCAGATACTCAATTTGGTTTCAGTAGGGGCAAGGGAACGAACGACTGTGTCGCGTTGCTTTCCACTGAAATTCAGTTGGCTTTTGCTAAAAAAGAGCAAATGGCTTCTGTTTTCTTGGATATTAAGGAGGCTTTTGATTCAGTATCGGTTGAAGTCCTTTCAGAGAAACTCCACGCTTGCGGCCTTTCTTCATTAATTAATAACTTTTTGTACAATTTGCTGTCAGAGAAACATATGAGCTTTTTTCATGGAAACTCTACAGCTTCACGATTTAGCTACATGGGTCTCCCCCAGGGCTCATGTTTAAGCTCCCTTCTGTATAATTTCCACGTCAGAGAAATTGACAATTGTCTAAGTGACAACTGCACGCTGAGACAACTTGCAGATGACGGAGTAGTGTCTATGACAGGGCCCAGAGAGGCCAACCTGCAAGGACCCTTACAGGATACCTTAGACAATTTGTCTACTTGGGCTATCCAGCTAGGTATCGAATTCTCCACGGAGAAAACTGAGTTGGTCGTTTTTTCTAGGAAGCATAGCCCAGCTTCGGTTGTGAGCTTCAACTTTTGGGTAAGCCGATCACTCATTTCATGTCTTTCAAATATCTTGGGGTCTGGTTCGATTCCAAATGCACCTGGAGATCCCACATTGAGTATCTGAAGCGGAAATGCCAACAAAGGATCAATTTTCTCCGAACAATTACCGGAACGTGGTGGGGAGCCCTTCTAACGTTGTACCGGACAACGATTTTATCGGTTTTAGAATACGGTAGTTTTTGTTTCCAGTCGGCGGCTAAAACTCACATCATCAAACTGGAACGGATCCAGTATCGCTGTCTTCGTATCGCGTTAGGATGCATGCACTCGACTCATACGATGAGTCTCGAAGTGTTAGCGGGCATGTTGCCACTCTCTGATCGGTTTTCGGAATTATCCCTCAGGCTCCTCACACGTTGTGAAATTATGAACCCACTGGTGATTGCAAACTTTGAGAAGCTTCTTGAGCTAAACCCTCAAACTCGTTTTATGTCATTGTACTACGTGTACATAACACAGGATGTCAGCCCTTCGCAGCATAATCCCTATCGTGTTTGCTTCTCCGACTTCGACAGTTCTGTTCATTTTGATTTATCAATGACGCAAGAGATTCGCGGAGTCCCAGAGCATCATCGTTCCATGATTGCTCCGTCAATTTTCGCTGCAAAGTTTGGCCAAGTTGATTCCGCAAGATCGTTCTTCACAGATGGATCACTAATAGAGGCGTCCGCTGGTTTTGGTATTTATAACGAATTTCATAGCGCCTCTCGAATGCTTCATGCTCCTTGTTCCGTATATGTTGCTGAACTGGCGGCAATACATTATACGATAGAAACGATCGCCTCACTTGCACCAGATCATTATTTTATTTTTACGGATAGTCTCAGTTCTGTCGAGGCTATTCGCTCCATGAGGCCGGTAAAGCACTCCTCGTATTTTCTCATGAAAATACGAGAGCTTCTAAGTGCTTTATCTTTAAGATCTTTTGTCATCACCTTTGCATGGGTCCCATCTCATTGCTCGATTCCGGGCAATGAGAAGGCGGACTCGCTTGCAAAGGTGGGCGCTATGGAAGGCGATATTTACAATCGACAAATCGCCTACGACGAATTTTTCTTCATTTATCGTCAACAGTCACTCGCCAGCTGGCAAAATAAATGGAGTGAAGGGAGTTTGGGACGATGGTTGTATTCAATTATCCCTAAGGTGTCGAAGTGTCCTTGGTTCAAAGGTTTGGAGGTGGGTCGAGACTTCATTCGTGTGATGTCTCGCCTCATGTCCAATCACTATTCACTAAGCGCTCACTTGTTCCGTGTTGGGCTGGGGGACAGTAATCTCTGTGAATGTGGACAAGGTTACCAGGACGCAGATCACATTATTTGGTCATGTGCTGAGCACCGTGGAGTCAGATCCGAGTTGTACGATTCCCTTCGGGCTCGAGGTAGACAACCTAATGTTCCAGTTCGGGATATTTTGGCTAGACGCGATCTGGAGTTTATGCAACTCATATATATTTTCTTGAAGAATATTAACCATAGATTGTAAGTTTGATTAACCTTGTGTTTAGTTTGTGTTTTGTATGTGTGTGTGTATTTTTTTTTGTAGATTTGTTTCTGTAATAATTGTATAATTACAGAGTTGATATAACGTCAATAGGATTAAGTATATGTTTTAGAAATAGTGGCATTTTTTAATCATAAATCATATTCCAAATCTCCTTTTCCCTCTCCCGATCCAAACAATTGTCATCCACTAACCTCGAGAAGACCGCGAGTAATCGGTTCCAATCCTTTAATTTTAGATTTAAGACATTTATAATGTATAAAAATGATAACTTGGCTCTGTAAAGTTTATTCGATTGAGCCTGTACAAATAAAGAAATTAACAAAAAAAAAAAAAAAAAAAGTCGAGCGCTCTTTCGCTCATCCGTTTCACCGAAGCTTGAAAGGAAGACCAATCTAGCGACGGGAGAAAGAGAGGCAAGCGATTGAACATTTGTTTGTGCACGCCGACTGAGGTTCTAGAATGCTGCGAAGCTGTTCGACTTTAACAGAAAAAGAAAGCCAACCGTCTCTTCGTCGCATCGATTTGGTCGATTGAAGCTGATATTGTGACGCTCTGGTTGGTAGATAACACATTCAGCTTTGCTTTGAAAGTTGTTACAGCAGTTTTCGTTGTTTCAGTCTCGAGATACAAATATTATAAGCCGTAAATTATCATAAAACATCAAATTAACTTGAAGCACCTCTAAATCACCACCGATTTTGCTGAAAATTTGCTTAGAAGTTCAAATTTACATGACTAACAGTAATCACGGTTGACCCGGTGCATCCCGAACATTTCTGTTAAAATGAACAGGTCTAGTGTAAAGGGCGTCCACGATGAAATTGCCACACTATGAAAGTGCTCTAACTTTTTAACCGTTGGGTAGAATTTAATGAAAATTTGGGTGGATTTAGTTCATAGTGCATTATTTACATCCTGCAAGTTTTAAAGTCCTGTGATCAAAACTCGCGGAAATGGAGTCAAAAGAACAGCTCGTGCGTGATAAAATCTTGCGCATTCATCACGAGAACAAGGATCTCTCGCATTGTTCCATCGCTAAAACGTTGGGAATCGCGAATTCCACGGTGTCGCGAGTGATTAAGCGGTTCGAGGAACGGTTGACCACCGATCGGAAGCCCAGAAGTGAAGGAAAAAGTATTCCGTACAACACCAAAAATCACAACCGCGTAGTTGGGGCCTTCAACCGAAATCCGAACGCCTCCGTTAGGGATGTGGCTAAGAAGCTGCACCTAAGCCGAAGTTTTGTCCAGAAGGCCAAAACTAAGGCTGGGCTTCGAACGTTTAAGGTACAAAAGGCCCCTAATCGCGACGAGAAGCAGAACAAGTCCGCCAAAACCCGTGCCAGGAAGTTGTACCTCAACATGCTGACGAAAGTTGAATGCTGCATCATGGACGACGAAACATATGTGAAGGCCGACTTCAAACAGATCCCCGGCAACCTGTTTTTCACGGCCAAGGATAAGTATGAGTGCTCATTGAAAGACAGCCATAGTATGTACGGGGTATAAGTCTTTATTACGACTTTGTTGCGCCTGTTCCGATAATTGGCGTATTGGAACTAGAAAGCTTTCCACAACTTTAGATCCGAAATCAGAATTTTTTTAACAGTAAACAGCTTTACTCTGATGAACGCAAATGCAACGAACGTTTTGTACCATAACAATCGAATGACAGTTAAAAAATGGCAATCATGGGTTGCTTTGGCATGTCAAAAACAAACATACAAAACATGGTGGGTGGTTAGAATGCTGTTAATAAAACATTGGTCAGCTCACATGGATACAACGGGATACAAATGACTAATAGATGAAATGATAGTATTTTCACTATAGTTTCATCATATTGAGGAGCCGTCTGCCCCTTTTTGCCTCTTTGAAGTTTGTGGATGCTTGAAATTTGGCTATTTTTGAGCTGATATTGCCTATAACATTTTCTGTTTTGCAGATAGAACCTTTTTGTCTTCAGCAAAGTTGTGTATTTTATTGATTATCAAAAAGTTGCAGTCAACTAAAACAAATAGTTTCGGAAATATTTCCAAAAAACGGATTTTTGCGGCCCTTCTATAAAAAACGCTTCATAACTCAAACTTGCAAGCAGATAGAGACATGGCGTCTTATACAAAGTTTTTAGTTATACCTAGAGCAACCTTCAACTTAGCTGAAAACTTTATATCTCTTTCTGGTCGAACTAAAAAGTTAGGTTTTGCAGCGCCACCTGTGGTGAAGTTTCAAACTAAAACTTTACTTGATTCAACGGGTCTTTTCATTTATAAAAACTCTTCCGAAGACACTCTATTGAAAAAAACCACTTTAAAAGATGCTATCAAAAAAAGTTCACGGATTTAGCCTTTTGCATCACTGTGCAGCGGTGTGAAAATTGTATAGAGAGTAGAAAGTGAAAGTGAGGGGGATACCCCTGACCATCCCTCTCCAACGGGGGAGTTTGGTGAAGAGAGCTGATTATCCCGATTCGTACCTTCCTCAAAGTTGTCCGTGCTCACTTTCTACTCTTTATATACAATTTTAACACTGCCGTACTCTAAGGAACTATCAACTCTATACTTTCATCTCCTCATCTATTGTACAAAAATTACCAACAGGAACAGGAACAAAAATGGATAGCGGTGATTCTACTGGACAAGTCCTGGGTGATACGGATGTACCAGAAGCCGATCCAAAAGCAGAATATCTGATGGGCTACGATGTTCCAGATGGATGTAAGGCTATATAAGATCTGAGTTACAACAAGAGAAAAATTAACAAAATAGCCGAGAAATCACAGATCTGAGAAGGGCATAGTGCCCCTCTGTCAGTCAAAATTGGATCCATAGCAACAAAATTAAACAATGACGCCGGCATAATTAGAACCCTAGTCCTTACCACTTCAAACTAGGTACAACGTATACTACTAAATTTGGGAAATTATTGAGAAAATTATTTTTATATTTGATTTTTATTGATTTTCAGTATACTGGCATATGAGTCACTTTTGCAATTACGTATTGAGATGTGTCAAACATGCAAGCAACAACCCATATCATATCGAACATCATTTCAGAAAACGTAATTGTAAATAAATCAAAATGGCGCTCAGGAATTTTCTGCAATAACGTATATAGCATACGTATTTTAAGCGAATAGTACACACTTGGAAAAATTGATGTAAATTTAGGTACTCTGAGACTGACATATACGAGCGTCAATTTTGACATAAAATTGAGTCATTATAGACGCGATATCCAGCTCAACCAAACGTACTTTCAAACTTTTCAGTCTCGGAGTACTTAATTTTACATGACATGTTTGTTTACGTCTCATCCTTTATGTCAAAGATGGATTCCGTCACGTGTAAGATTAGGTATTTCAAAGTGTGTAGCTCTCAATATCTAGAGCAGGTTTGCTAAAATCTTCAATTTAGATTTATGTCCTGCCTTCCCATGCATTGAACGCACTGTACCCAATAATAAAAAAAAAAACAATATCCAAACTGGCTGAATTTTTGCACAACTATGCACGATTGCCCACAACAAACAATTAAAGGGTGTCCACGATGAAATTGCCACACACAAAATTGATTCGCAAAATTCGAGTTTTCATCCGATTGCCATAAAATTTTCAGGGATTGAGAAATAACTAATAAACTTCATTTTACCATTTTACTCGTATTTTATTTACAGTCCATATGCAAATGCCCACACCTTGGCCTTAACCCCGGCCATAAGATTCTGCACAACCTGTGAATCAACTGTTTTTTGCATGTAAACCCATACTTTCTTCAGTTCCTCGACTGTCTTCACTACCTTAGGTCGTTTAAGAAGGTGCTGCTTCATAATCGCCCAGTACTTCTCGATGGGGCGGAGCTCCGGAGTGTTGGGAGGGTTGAACATTTTCGGCACGAAATTGACCTTATTGTCCGCATACCACTTCAGCACGTCCTTGGAGTAGTGGCATGAGGCCAAATCCGGCCAGAAGATTGTTGGGACGTTGTGGGCCTTCAGGAGAGGAAGCAGCCGCTTCTGGAGGCACTCTTTTATGTACACCTGTCCGTTCATCGTGTCCTGGGTCACGAAAGGTGCACTCCGCTTCCCGCACGTGCAGATGGCTTGCCAAACCAGGAATTTCTTCGCAAATTTGGACATCTTCTGAGTGCGGACATGCTCCGGAACGCTGAACTTATCCTTGGCCGTGAAAAACAGGTTGCCGGGGATCTGTTTGAAGTCGGCCTTCACATATGTTTCGTCGTCCATGATGCAGCATTCAACTGTCGTCAGCATGTTGAGGTACAACTTCCTGGCACGGGTTTTGGCGGACTTGTTCTGCTTCTCGTCGCGATTAGGGGCCTTTTGTACCTTGAACGTTCGAAGCCCAGCCTTAGTTTTGGCCTTCTGGACAAAACTTCGGCTTAGGTGCAGCTTCTTAGCCACATCCCTAACGGAGGCGTTCGGATTTCGGTTGAAGGCCCCAACTACGCGGTTGTGATTTTTGGTGTTGTACGGAATACTTTTTCCTTCACTTCTGGGCTTCCGATCGGTGGTCAACCGTTCCTCGAACCGCTTAATCACTCGCGACACCGTGGAATTTGCGATTCCACAACGTTTTAGCGATGGAACGATGCGAGAGATCCTTGTTCTCGTGATGAATGCGCAAGATTTTATCACGCACGAGCTGTTCTTTCGACTCCAGGACTTTAAAACTTGCAGGATGTAAATAATGCACTATGAACTAAATCCACCCAAATTTTCATTAAATTCTACCAAACGGTTAAAAAGTTAGAGCAATTTCATAGTGTGGCAATTTCATCGTGGACACCCTTTATGCGTAGTTTCATGTAAATTGCAGAAGGTCAAGTAAACAATTAATATATTTTTTGCTATTTGGCCTGGAATTGCTCCCATGCTTACTAACACCAAATTAAGTAAAGTTTTCCATGGTGTTAGTTTGCTGATTGTTTTGACGAAATGATCTTTGAATCTATGTTTACCAAAGCAGATACGACTATTTGAAAATTTATCTTCGATTTGACTTTTTTAATTGCTAGTTTCAATGCTTATTCATCAAAGAATCTATATATTTATCACAACATTATTTGAATCGTTTGCATTTACTGAATGTTGATGATTTCAATGCCAATAAACCAATTGACCATTCTACCCCCAGTTCTCCTATATTTAGTACCAACCTACCACTACTGTGTCATCATCGCATAACTTCTTCATCTTCTTCGACACGGGTCATCATAGCCGTCATCATCATTTCCACCATGCCGCTAAAACAACCCTGCCAGATTGAGCCATTAACCATCAACCAGGCGACTAGCTATGGTGTGTTATTTTTGACATGATTGGAAAGTTTCCGAATCGAACTCCAATATTCACAGGCAGGTGCAAGGCTGGCCGCCACTCAATCAATTCTAGAACCTGCCGCTGCTCACTGCTACTGAAATTAATAGATATAACGACGACCGGTGACGTTGATGGTGATGGTTTGGATTGATTTTGACGCTTGCATGCCCCACCTTTTACTTATTCATTGTTTCGCTCCGATATGGCTCAATTCAAACTACTGGCGGCAGTTATTGCCACCCACCTCGGTTATGCCAATCGACGGCATCCAGGGGAACGGATGGCAACAAGTGAATGGAAATTGATTTTGTTCGTGTCGAAAGTTATTAGAAATCTAGTATATAGTGAGGGTATACTTACACAGAAAAATGATATACAAAACACAGCCACCCAACTGGATGCTCGAGGAACACGTAGAACCGCTCCTGCACGGTTTTGCCCCTACGGTGATGGAAAACATATTTGGCTTTGAACGCTTGATCGATCGGCAGTGCTATGGGATAGTACGGATCGGGAACGCCGATCTTCTGCTTGGCCTCTACGCCGTCACCGTCACACGGATCGTCGTCCCCCGGGAGCACATCGCACGGATCATCTCCGGTCGTCACCCCGTCCAGGATGTCCGCATTGGAGCGGGACCGCGATCGGCTACGGTTCTTCCGGCGAACCGGCGTCGGTACCCGCCGATGGTGCGGTTCGAAACGTCCCGTTTTACCGGTCCGGAAGCGTCGCAGAAATTTAAGCGCACGCGGCGAGGAAGACGGTGGTTCCGCCGCCGCGTTGGCAGCGTTCAGCTCGGTAGTTTCGATCGCCGACTCAATATCGTCCAGCAGTTCGTCCTCCGAGCCCCGGAGCGCTTGATACCCCGCGCATGGACTTGGGGACTGGCTCGTGGCCGTCCCGGTGCCAGTGTTGACCCCGGTCCCCAGACCATTGCTACCGGCACTCGGACTGGCGGAGATCGTTTGGCCACCGATGCTGCTGCTACCGAGCAGGTTCGTCGTCTCCTTAACAGGAGATTTGAGCACACTGAGCACCAGGTCGTCACACGCAACGCCTCCAAACTGGTGACCGCCGCTGCCGCGATCATCGCCGAACGATCGCGAGTTTGATGCTTGCATATGAAGATTGCTGACCTGGTGGATGTTACCATAGGAATAGTGACGCGGTTTACTGATATATTGCTGATGTTGTTGTTGCTGATGTTGATGCAGCACTAGTTGCTGCTGTTGTTTTGCTTCTTGCTGCAGCCGTAGATTCCGAGACTGTCGAAAAAGATTCTCCTGCTCGCCCCTGTTCATTGTAATCGTGGTCGCACTGAGCACAACCGACAACATTTGACCCCGGGTGCGGTCTATTTCCACGAAAACTGCTGCCTCCGTGACGTCGTTGAGGTCCTCGTCGTCGTCGTCCACTTTCTACCCATCGTCGCAGTCGTTGCATTACCTTACACTCTGTCGTTCTTTTTCTTCACTCGGTACAAGTTCACCGGTCCACCAGACCACGCCACGCACAGCTCGGTTATCCAATTTCGCGAATCCACTAGTGTCACCATTTTTCCTTATCAGCCCGCAACGCAACGCCCACGTGTAGCCGAAGGAGTTGAAATGTTTCTATTTTTCTTCCATTAACTTTGAGCGCACTTTTTTTCGGGTTCCATTGCGCTCCATTGCAACCGGAGGGGGGTAGCAGTAACCTGTTTTTACGAGATAATTAAAAAAGTGTTAACCAAATTAAATCTTGTCTGTTCTGCAGCGGTAAAGTACACTCTTCTCTTGCCACGCCCGGGCTGCTCAGAAACGAGGACAATCGCTTCAAATTTTGCTGCCTGTCTTATGGTCACTGTCCTGTCATGGGGGATGGGAAAAGTTGTCGTCAAGTCGAGTTGGCAGAAGTGGTAGAGATGGTAGATTCAATTTTAATTTTGACATTTTATTGAAAGTGATGTTGAGTGGAAGTTAGAGAATGAGGATGGTGGTAAAAGTTCGCTGTTTTTTTCTGTGGATTATATTCGCTAAATTATAATTAACTACGTTTTCGACTGTTATAATTCTTAGAGTTAAGTCCATATTCAAAATTTAGTTAAGAAATAGCTAAGATATGATTTTTTAGATATTGCTTAGACATTTCTTCAAACGGGTTTTAACTGCAAACAATATACGACAAACTAATTTATGTATAGTAGGGTAGATGCACCAGCTATGCCTAAACGGTCCTTTTATGGCGTGTTCCAATTATGGCTTATGTGAATTCCATAAGCCATAATATGAACACACCACTATAGGCACGTATAGCCAAGACTAGTATATCTATCCTACAACGAAATGAATTCACTGTGAATACCTTGTTCAGTGGATAACTGTGATCGAATTTACGTACAGTTTTGAACGGAGAAAAATTTCAAATTTATGTTTGAAAATATTCCACATCCTCTTCCATCTTAAAAGCAAAATAATTAGATACCGATTAAAGATTATTGGCTACTCCCAACAATCATTTGGTTAATTCTTTGAAACCAAAGTGTTGTGCAGTTTTTTGACAACGATGCCATCGTTTAAATTCGTTATTTACGGTTGTAGGTCATTAGGCATTAAGTTGATAATTTTGTTCTCCTCTGTTCGAGGCATAAAACAACTGCGACCAGTAATTTGATCTATTGTAGTATATCCCGTGTCCTTAATTTAGTGCATGTCGTATTACTTTTAAGAAATGATGAAGTATTCGGTTTTGATACAGTTGTCATTCTTGCCTTCATCGCAAGGAATCGATTCTAATTGAAAGGTCCCGCTATTTATACCTTACGGAGTGTTGGAACCCCCTCCAAAGGCGCGCCCCTTTGTCAGTCAAAATTTGATTCCTTAGCAACAAAATTAAACAATGACACCGATAATGACCATGCATCAGAACCCTAGTCTTAACCACTTCAAATTAGGGAACAACGAAAAGAAGATTAGAAATCACATAGATGAAGACTAACTAACTCATTTTTTCCTAGTTTCAAGATCATCCTCGGTCCAGGCAACCCGAGGACTTATCACTATCAACAAGGCATAAAAAGTAACAAGGACTAAGATGTGTTCCTTTGATTACTGAAAAATCCTGTTCCCCTAGTTTGAAGTAGTCAAGACTTGGAATCGGTGGTAGATCTTACATCCCGTAACGTACCACGAAAAGGTGATCTACCCACGTTACGGGGCACACGTTGATAATAGTTTTATGAATGACAGCTTACCATCAACTTCTTCACCTAATCTTCAGACAACTACTGAAATTTTGGTATATTGCCAAAACGTTAACCGCATGAGAAGCGCCGGTAAAATGAATGAAATTAACAAAAATATATTAAGTTCTACTTACTCTGTCATAATGTCTAATGAAACATGTTGGGATGATAGTGTGAGAAGTGAAGAAATTTTTGGTAACAATTATAACGTTTATAGAGACGACCGCAATTTTCAATGGTCTGGAGAAAAAATCAGGAGGTGGAGTATTAATAACGATTTCGACCCAATTGAATTCAGAAATCATTATGGCTACTAAATTTAAATAATTCGAACATGTATGGGTAAAAGCGTAGTAGCAGACGAAACACATGTCTTTGCTTCGGTTTACTTTCCTCCGAACAATGCTCATAAGGACACGTATGATAAGTTTTTTTGGAAAAGCGAAAGAAATTTTGTCTAGTTTATCCCCTGAAGTAAAAATACATATGTATTTATGGGGACTTTAACCAACGCAATGTTGACTTTATGTCTAATATGGACAATGAAAGCATCACCAGTCGTTGGGGAAAATGAAACACTCCATTTAATTTTTGACAAAATTACAAATTTTGGATTTAATCAAATTAACCATGTGAAAAATCAACAATTGTTATTTACCGTATGCGTGATAATGTTTGTCCCATTAAACAATGTCAAAATTATAAAAAAATTCTCAAAAATTTCGTTTTCGAGTTTTTTTCATTTCTCATGGAGGATGTTTCTCAGAGTCTTAAACTATGTTAATCATCGATCGAGTTTCCATTTGATGCAATTACGGCCTCCACACGCTTCCGGAATGCACGGCAGGTTCTAATAATGTAGTCTGGATCCATTTCTCTCCAGGTACGGGTCAATGTTTGTCTGAGGCTTGCTGTACTCGGTTGGCGTTTAGAACAGGCCTTGGCCTTCATGACGCGCCATATTGAGTAATCCAGCGGATTAAGATCGGGGCTGGATGGCGGCCACATATCCTTTGCCCAGAACGAAAGATGTTCCTGCAACCACTTCTGAGTGCGGTTCGAGGTGTGGCACGGAGCCCCATCTTGTTTAAATACAACATTTGGCTTCGGACCGTACTGTTCTTTGATCCACGGAAGAACATACTTACTTAAAATCCCGATGTAGACCTCCGTGTTGACCTTGTCGCCTTCTGAAATGAACACCGGGTCCATTTTTTTGCCATCGGAAGCCACGAATCTAAACACCATAACGCTAGCAGGATGCTTGGTCAGATACACGTTTTTGTGCTTGTCGGCTACGTTTTTTACCGGAAGAGACGGTAAACATGCTCGTCGGTGAACAGGATAACCGGATTTTTTCGCTGAAGGAAGTTAAAGATTTTCTTGCATCGTTCGACTCGTAGCTCCCGGATACGGTTGGTAATCATGTGAGTTTTTTTCCGAGCCCTCGACTTCACCCCGCAATCTTCCTTTACGATCTTCCGTACCGTAAAGTCACTGATCCCGATCAGTACGCTGATTATGTATATAGTTCGCTTTATGTATTTGAACTTGTAAATAGTAATTAAGTAATTTAATCATAAGCAAAACTTGAATTCTTTGAACAAAATTGAATTCAAACTGACATAACAACTGCACGCGATCACTGTAAATATTCTATTCTCTATCCGTGCAAAGCCATTAGCAAATTGAATTCAGTTGCAAATATACAGCAGGAGCGTTCGGTATTTATCCCGTGTTTTCTTTGCCCGCTCGATCGTCTAAGGGTAATCAAGTGAGATACAGTGCAAGACAATCTAAAAATAATTTCCTCGTTCACATCCGAAACGATCCAGGGTTTGTGACCAAACCGGGAAGTTCCGTCGGTCGTAGTGCGTGAGTTATCCTATGGACTGTTTCGTAGATACGTGTGTCCGAATCCATAAATTCGTGAAAGTGGTTATAGTGGAAAGTGCGTTAAGAGATAGCACTGTGAAGATCAGTGCTACTGCAGTGAAATTTCGTTTTCCCAGAGTTGTGGCTCCGTTGTTTGAAACAACGGGTAGAAAAACCGCCGGTGGCCGGCAATTAGAGCCCACGCTCGAACATTGGTCCTTCGAACCGGATCGGAGGAAGCATCCAAGCCACAATTCAATGCGCGAAAGGGATATTTCGCCATCGTGGTAAGTGGTCAGGGACGTTGACCACTAAAGGTAGGCCATTCAACCTCATCTCTATTGAGTCGAAGTGCCATTTGCTTTCGCACTCCCGATCGGCGCCAATTATGTGCACCACTTGCTGTGGCAGCGCAAGTAGGTGGAAGTTTGCATGGAGAAAGGCGTAGTATAAACGATCGAAATTTCATTACCTACTGATGGTAAAGCGCAATCTTAGAAGATTTTTTGCAATTCGTCTGCTGTGGTGGCATATAGGTTCAATCAATTCGCCTTTTGAATTAATTGCTCGAGGTGTGCTGTACAGTGTCGCACACACTTGTTGGTACGGTGGTGGACATTGTGTGGTCGTGTAGAAGCATCACGTGTCGTGAAGGATATTTTCGTACGATTATCCGTGGTGTTTCCGTCGCTTTCGCGTAAGATCAGCACAACGCGACGGGAAGGAGTAATCGTGCGAACTTATTGTGTTGTTAACGTCCGGTGCGCGTAGCTCAGTGGTTCGAGGTGGTAGATAGTGATGGCAAGCAAGAAGGAGAAGAAGTTAGCGGAGGACCAGCTCGTTCTGAAACGGGTGCTGGCTCTTCGAGATGTGGTGGAAAGGTTCGTCAGCGATTATGACCAGCAACGCGATTCTTCCGAAGTCTCAGTACGACTGGATACATTGGACAGGATAAACAAGGAGTTCAACAATATTCAATCGGAGATAGAGAAACTGGATGCAGCGGAGAACTTCGAGCGACACATCACGATACGCACCGATTTTGAGAACCGCTTCTGCAGGTTGAAGGGCTTTCTGCTGTCTAAATGGGAACGAAATCATCCTCTTCTACGATGTCATCATCCTTCGCTTCGGTCCACAACTCTACCAACTTCCATCATCGTTTACCAAAAATCGACCTTTCGAAGTTTAGTGAGGACGAATCACGTTCCGAGATAATTTCCTCTCCATGATCCACAGCAACGATGAAATTCCGACAGTTAACAAGTTTCAATACCTGCTGCAGTCGTTAGAAGGAGATGCCAAAAATCCGTTTGAGAGTGTCGATATTCAAGCGGACAACTATGCGTCGACCTGGGATGCCCTGATGAAAAGGTACGACGATAAACGGTTCCTCAGGAAAGAGTTGTTCAGAGGATTGTTCGATCTACCATTGATGAAGCGTGAGTCGGCACACGAGCTGAATACTCTAGTCGACGACTTTCAACGGCACGTCAAGGCTTTGTGTAAACTCGGTGAGCCTATAAAGTACTGGGACACTCCACTCACCTTCATCCTCTGTAACAAGCTCGATGTATCCACGCTGCGTTCCTGGGAGCATGAAACTCGTCAGAAGGAAGAGGTCAAATATGATGAGTTAGTAGAGTTCCTCATATAGCACGTACGAATGCTCAAGTCATTTTCCAGTGATCTACAGCATCGTTCCCAAGGGGCTACCATCAAGGTGGCTGGTACAATTCCGAAAAAAATCGACTTCAATCAAGTCCATTGCAAACGCTGCAACGAATGAATCTAATTCGAACGCTCTACAATGCCATGCCTGCTCACAGAAGCACCAACTCTATCAATGTCCAACGTTTGCCAATCTTAGTGTCAAGCAACGTCGAGAATTGATCTCCCAGCGAAGCTTGTGTTGGAACTGCTTCCGCCCAAATCACCAAGCAAAGATCTGCAAATCTAAGTTCTCGTTCAGAACGTGTCACGCTAGGCACCACACGTTGTTGCATGACCAAGCTGCTCCAAAGATCACACCAAATCCTGCCACCAAATCAACTCCTGCTAACTCGTCGAATTCTGCTCCGCAACAACAAACTCCATCCACGTTGGGGAACGTGGGGACCGCTGGATCATCTAATCCACCCGAAGTGAACATCTCCGTTCAATCTCGCCATAGTACGGTCCTACTGGAAACGGTTGTTCTGACCATTGTCGACAAACACGGCAAGGAAATTCGTGTTAGAGCCCTACTCGATTCAGCAGCGATGTCCAACTTCATTACGAATAAACTGGCAAACACACTTGCCACCCGTCAAGCTTCCGTGGACATTGCTATTGCTGGAATTGGAGAATCCGTCAAGCAAATCAAACGGCAAATCACTGCTACGATCAAGTCACGGACAAGCTCCTATTCCACCACACTCGAATTTCTCATAATGAAGAAGCCAACCGCTAATCTGCCAACAATTGCCATCAATACCGCTATATGGAATATGCCAAACGTTCCACTAGCCGATCCGCATTTCAACATTCCGGGCATGGTCGACATCATTATCGGTGGAGAATGCTATCATGAAATCCACACCGGTAACCGTTTGTCAATCGGTGACGGTCTAACACTACTGGTCGGCACGCTTTTCGGGTGGACAGCTTCTGGGAGAACATCCACCAATTCCTCTGTCGTACCACCAGTCTGTTACCTATCAACCGTCGATCGATCTCTCGAAATAGCAATTCAACGTTTATGGGAGCTAGAAGCCGTCGACCATGGCCCAACGTATTCCACTGAGGAAAAAGAATGCGAAGAATGTTATGCCACTACTACCACCCGAACTCACTCAGGAAGATACGTCGTACGCCTTCCTCGGTTCGAAGATCCGCAAGTCACCCTCGGTCAATCTCGAGCAATTGCCACCCGCCGATTCTACAGCCTCGAAAGACGCTTCGAAAGAGATCCCGCCTTAAAGCAAACGTACCACGCATTCATCGAAGAATATCTCCGCCTTGGTCATATGCAGAAACTCGATGTAGTTGACGACGAAATCCCGCACTGCTATTTGCCAAACCACCCGGTATTCAAGGAGAGCAGCACCACCACTAAGGTACGCGTAGTGTTCGATGCCTCCTGCAAGACCTCCTCAGGAATATCGTTAAACGACACACTTCTCGTTGGTCCAGTCGTGCAACAAGATCACGTCACAATCACCATTCGATTCCGTTTCCACGTGATTGCTTTCGTTGCTGATGTGGAAAAAATGTACCGACAAGTATTCCATTTTCCCATCGATCAACACTTCCTACGAATCGTATTTCGCCGAAACCCGACTGATTCTCTCGAAACGTACGAATGGCTTATTATTACGTACGGCATCGCTTCTGCTCCGTTTCTGGCAACACGGACACATCAACAACTGGCGAAAGACGAAGGCGACAAGTATCCAGAAGCAGTGGATTTTTACGTAGATGATCTACTCTCGGGTGCGGACAATCTCGAATCCGCAATCGAAAAACGTCGCCAAATTACTGCTTTGCTCGCGTCAGCCGGTTTTCCGTTGAGAAAATGGGCGTCAAACGTACCGAAAGTCTTGGAAGACGTCCCACCTGAGGACCTAGCAATTCAACCTTTTCACGATCTGCAAGACGATCAGTCGGTGTCAACGTTGGGATTAATCTGGGACACAAGAACAGACATGCTTCGCTTCAATGTTCAGATGCCACTTGCAGCATCGATTCTCACCAAGCGCAAGGTGATTTCCTATATTGCTCGAATCTTCGATCCTCTGGGACTTGTTGGTCCTGTTATCGTGACAGTAAAAATATTTATGCAGCGACTGTGGAAGCTGAAGACAGACGATGATCATCCATACGAGTGGGATAGACCTCTTCCATCGAAGATGCAGGACGAATGGAAAGCATACCATTCAATGCTTGACGTGCTATCTGAGTTACGAATTCCCCGCTTTGTTTCTTTCGCCGCTACTCCTCGTATGCAATTGCATTTGTTTTCCGATGCATCAGAGTCAGCATACGGGGCTAGCTGTTACGTCCGATCCGAGGGTTGCCATTTTCCTCAACAATCAATTCTTTTCACCGACAAGATATTCTGACAAGCTGGTAGATGCCACACTCCATCACATCAGTGGGCAACTAAAATACAACTACCAGACCCATATTTCATGAAGTGTCCAACCCGTAGCCACCAACCTAAATTTTAATCAGCATAGTTAATTTAAAATAAATACTTTACAAGTAACAATCAATCAAGGCCTAATAAGTGATCAGCTTTTTTAAACCAAATGAGAGTTGTTTATGCAGTACCGATAGTTCCTATTAATTTTAATTTTTTAGCTGGCAGAAAGTTTATTGAACGCAAAAATGCTTAAAAACTAATTTGAAGAAGTATTTAATGTATATATTTAAACATAAACATTTTTTTTAATAAAATAAAAGGTATAAATTTTATCAAATTTAAAAATCAATCAATCAATAAGAAATAAATTAATGAAATAAAAACAAATTGAAATAGCCTGTAAACCAATTGGAATTAATGACTTTAACTCGCAAACCCCCAATGTCTATTACTGAAAAATGCTAAAATTTTAATAATTTCGTCATTTTTGAACAGAATATTTGTATCTATCCATTGCATTAGAACCGCAAAGTTCTCAAGTTTTGATGATAATTATTAAAAAAAAAAATTAAAAAAATCTTCTGATTCTGAAATAGTTTAAATTTTTGACATTGGGGGATTGAAAATCAAACGAAAGTTCACCGGTTCGATTTCTTTTCGATGCGTTTTGATTTTTATAATAGGAAGCCATCCACAAATTATGTAAGGGTTTTTGAATGATCGTTAAATCCCCCTCCCGTCCTTGTAAGACTCTGTAAAATTTGCAGTTCGCAACCCTTCCCCCGAAAGTCTTTCTAAGATTTTAAAATTTTCAGAAGATCGTTAGATACCGATTTGGGTAAATTTTTACATGCATTTGCGCATTTAATGTATTTGGAGGTGTTTTGGCATTGAATCGCTTAAGATAAAATTATGTTTTTCACCTAATAAATTTTATGAATGAAAATGTCAACCCCCCTCTCCCCCCATTCCGTAACTAAATTTGTGGATGATCCCAAATGTTGGAAAAGATATAAATAATCCAAGAAAATCATGTTTTCCAAAGATGTGCAGTGGTAAGCGTGATTACCTCTCACCCCAGCAGGCCTGGGTTCAATCCCAGTCGGCGCCGCCGGAATGTTCTGAGGCATAACATCTCTGATCACGCTTTCCTTCGGAAGGGAAATAAAGCCGTTGGTCCCCGGTTCATGAGTTGATGGGTCGATAGTTAGGGTCCAGGTGTGGGAGCTGCCTTCTTGGCGTCGGTAGCATTGGTGCTCAGCACGGAAAACAAGATCGACGGAAAACAAATCCAAGGAAAAAAAAAATGTTTTCCAAAGATTTCATAGAAAATTAGCATGTAACAATACGTTTTAAATCTCATCGAAGAAAGTTGGACTCCCAACCAAACCGAAAGGTTGATTTTCTGCGGCTTTTGAGTCCATATTTGTACGATGATGTCTGAAAAAATGTATTTACCCGTCAATATTCTCTAAAAAAAAAAATGATTAAACTTGAGCGGTTACGGATTCCGAAGACAGTCGTTGGAGATCTGTGGTGGGACTCGTATGACTCCCGGAAACAAGAAACAAAAAGTTAACTCCATATTAATATACCAGCTAGCTGCTGCGTATCATCAATTTCCGTGCAATACATAAATCCTTGCTTTTTGACCCTTTGGTCGATCATAATATTACTATCCAATAATTAGTTAATGGGATCGATATTTCAACGCTTAGAGTTCATACTTCAAACCCTAAGGATTCAAACTTCCAGTTTATTGGGCGAGAATTAAAGCGATTTCACTACGTCGATTACGCAAACCGTTAGACTTCTTTTCATAATAATCTAGTCATCATTCACTGATCTTTTAAAAAATAGCTTATAATTATAAAGCAAAGATTTCTATCGAAATTTTGACAAAATACAAATCAAAGCTTTAACCTGAACAACATTACACGATAAGAAAATAGAGTCAACAAAAATGGAGAACTTAATATAGTTCTTTAATGTCCTGCACCGATAACGCATCAAAACGGCCTCTCATAACCATTTACAAGTGTAAAATTCTGAATTGAAGTAGTTTTTTAATGTTTGGAATATTTGTGAACATTCTCCATTATAGCAACATAATTTCGGCTGGCAGTGTACGGTTCATCAAGATATAATCCAGTTCACTGAGCTGTTGCAAACATGTTAAATAGTACGTTACAATAATGTAGCTATTTTGCAAGACATCATGAAAAGTTTACAACAAGTATTTTTTACGTTGCAGATGAGTGGATATTAAAATTAATGATTCATATTGAACTGCAACAACACCGCAACGATTTGTCAACATAACTGCACCATTACGTATTATCGATGGTATCTATGTTCCAGTTATGTTGAAAATAAGTAGCAAATGCGTAGTTTGAACAATCATAGAATTTGTTAAGTATGTGCGTGCTTTAAACGTCACTTGTCAGTAGCAATGTGACATCGAGTGGTAGCGACATCGGTGCAGCTCCTCCGCCAGCAGTCATCAGGTTTCGGCATTATAAGCCACTAGTTCTGGCAATCCACCCGCTATTTGGTGCCGTTTCCAGTTCGCCAGCAGTTCCGGCAAATACGAGCTCAGCCTCTAACGGATCCTCAACGGCCACATCTCCGTTCGGCGGTATCAACATATTTGCTGCCCCCAGCTCATGCAACAGCCAATCCATCGTCACCTCAGGCTTCTCACCGTTCTATTTAGCCCTTTGGAACACCCGGTTGGTTGATAGACTACGGCCACGCCAGCCGCTGTTGGCATCGACTTTAGTCACCATCGTCCCACGCTAACCGTAATCCTATCGTCCTCGTGGTCTTCCATTTCCTATCCAGATGTTAGCACATGCATTACGATTTCTCCGCTTTTGCCAATGTTGTCCAAAAATATTTTACAACATCAAAGTGACAAGACATATTTGAGCCATGGTAGATACTAGATGGTAACAACAAACCTTTACAGTGACAACTTGATTCAGTTGGTTGCAAAACGAAGTTTGAAAACTTATAGATTCATACGCTTAATTGGAACAAAATTGCAAATAGGTTCTTCAACACATCTTGGTCGTCAACTTTTTAGTAACATTTCGAAACAGTTGCTCAATAGGTACAAAAACATATAGTTCACCAAAGTTTTAAGAAACATAATGTTTTATAGAACTCTCATTAAACAAACACAACACAAGTTAGATTTGTTGCTCAAGTGTTTCATACAATATCACGTAACATATAACTTCATACCAATTTGAGTATAACATGTTTGCTCCTCCCATTTGAGACATGATTTGACAGGTCATCCAAGCAGTACATTGAAACAGTTGAGTTTCATTATTGTGACCTAAAGTAAATGAAGCAACATAGCTGAAATTTTGTCGTATCAAGATGTATTTCCTTTACCATTGAAGGGATTTCTGGGCAACTTAAATAAAAAAATAAAAGAATTGAGATGTTTTCTGTGTTGCTTGGGTATGCAACATATTCCGGTCTAAATCAAGTTGTCTGAAAATTTCTCGACTTCCCTGGGCATAGCGTATGATTGTACTTGCCACACAATTATACTAATGCAAAAATGGTACAGGCATCGAAAGCTCTCGGTCCGTTTGCCATCCACGCCAAGCGTGTCACAATTATGTCAAAGGACATTCAGCTGGCTCTTCGTATTTGTGGTGAACGCTCTTAATTTCTCCGTCGAAATCTGACAAAACCGGCCCTTTTCAGAGCCACTAAAAGATCAACTGATCGCATCACAGTGAATCCTGATCTAAAAATTGCAACCAGCAAGTTCCCTAGAACCAAAAGCGGTGCGATGCTATGACGATGACTGTAAGGGGCTTAGAAGCACAAGGGTGGAAGCCAATTCTCTTTATCGATTTCCTCTTTTGTGATGACCATGGCGTCCTATTTCGCACTATTTCTGCTATGCTCTTCTATCATCCACAACAACAAACGTATCAATCAATGCGTTTGCCGTCGAGTTAACATTATCTGACCGTGCACTTGGTAGTTGCTCCTCCGTGAATGATCAAAACTGATCCACTTGCACAGAGAACTACATAGATGGTGCACGGGATAAGCTTTCTATCTTCAATGTACAAGCACATTAATTCAATCTATAGATCAATTCACAGCGCCGGCCACGTCCTCGCGGTCTTTTGGGGAGGGAAGGATGATTAGCTCGACGTCCGGTTGATACTAGAGTCCGAGAATACCTCTACATCTCCACGGCTGTCTCGGGAAGGATAGTTGTGTTAAGGAGGTAGGTTATTTTTAGATCAAGATTCACTGTGGTAAGTGATGCGATCGCTTAAAGCAGAATTTGTTTTTATTTAAATCTAGTGGGGATAGAATAAGGCAAAGTGAAAAATTGCAAGGAAGGGGACAGGCCTGGGATTGAACTCCCTACCTCCTGCGCAGTAAGCAGAAACGGTAACCACTGAACTACCGAACCTCGTCGTAATGCTACATCGACATGTTTCTCTAGCAATGATTCTCTGATGACTGTGCGAAGCAGCATATGCATGTACGTAATTGGTGGATTTGTTAGTTAATTCGACGCTTTTGGACAACGCTGGACATTTACCACTTTTTCAAAAGTTTCCTGTTGAAAATCAACATTCGGAAGCATTGTTATCGATGCGTAGCCATATTTCTGATCGATTGGCGATAAAATTATTGAAACAGGGGCATCTGAGTTTTTAACGTTCTAAATTTTTCACAATTTTGTTTCATGTTCCATTTTCGGTTTTCACAAAGTGTACCCCCATATAAAAATCACAGACGTAGTCCTACGTCAAAATAAAACAATAACATGCTAATAACTTTTCAAGATCAACTAGGATCGCCTTCCGGTCTTCGACACACTTGTTTAGCATATTATTTACTATCGCAGAAATTTACACTACTTTTTCGAACTGTGTAGTTTGTGTAAAATTAAATACAAGTTCACTCGTTTGGCAGTTTACATCGCCCATAATATTCAAACATTCATCGAAATTCATACCTGTCATCAAAGCACATTCCATATATGCCCTCAACCTCACAAAAAAAGCTTTAAAAATTGATGCAAATCAGCACTGACCGGAACAAGCTGCTCAAATCAGCACACCCGACGCGAACCTATGAATAATCTACAGTCTCAAAATGGCACATCCAAATTTCCACGACCAACTGCGCTAGGAAGCACGTCCTTTTTTCAGCACATATTTGTCTAGCCCCCGGCCGGACAAACTTCTCCGAGTGTCCCTTCCCAAAAGGCCATCCTCAGGTGCAGAAAGCTCCGCTTCATGCACCCGTGAACTTCTATCTCGACTCGGAATCATGCCCCAAAGGTAAATTTTTCACCCGTCCGTGTGTGTTTGCATAGAAGCCAACTCGAACCAAGGCTTGATTTTTTCCTCCGTTCTCGCCGATGATGCGCTCGTGATGATAGGGAATTTTTCATGATTTATTACCCCGCGCACGGGTCTTTCAATTCAATTGCCGCGAGTTGTTATATATCTATACATACGAGAGGGATGATCCTCACCGTGGATCTATGTTTGCTCGTTGCAGCATTTTATCATGGCCAAGGTTGCATGGCAATTTATCATTTTGACGTGGAACTTATTTCCACATAATTTACTGTCCTTAAACAAAAACGTTTTGGGATTATATCACAAACAAGATTACAAATTCATGTACCTTCAAAGTGTCCCTGTAATCCGGGGGAAACCAGCAACATAATACCAATGAAATTAATGCTCCTCCTAAATTACCCCAGCAAATCAATTAAATAAATTCCCTCTCCTGATAAAATCTCCCACTCCAAGCTCACACCGGACAGCCATTATCACCCTCCCTAATCCCCTTATCTTGCCCAATGGCCTACCTTTGAATATACTCTTCTCCCCCCGCGCCATAACCGAAGCGAAGGACACCTGGCGAACAAACGACAGCTCCGAGTCTGTAAAGTATCCCTCGGTGGAATCTCGTTTTGCCGGTCGTCGAATCTTGTTTGGATGTTACATTTCCTTGCTTGAGTTTTTCTCCGGTTTGTCCTTCCGCTTACATCTATGTATGCCTCTAGGAGAGATCCCCGTTCGGTCACAGAATGTAGGATTGTGTCGCTTCCTTCGTTGTTGGTTTTTGTTTCTCCCTTTGATTTCCATCCTTTCTGGCGAGCACAGATTGTCTCCCTTTGGGCCCAATTTCCATCCGACGACACCAGAACGGCTGGTGATGATTGTAATCTCATTTGAGGGACGGGACATACGTTCGGTGGTTGGAAAATGGACCATTTTCTTGTATTCCAGGAGGTTCGTTTAAATTTTGTTTTGGATTTCAGGTAGTTTGGTGTTTAGTGATTATGATTTGTTGGTTTGGTTATGTTCGTCGAAAAACGGCATTTTCCGGTTTCGGCATTGTGATTGCTGAATAGCATGGCTAGACTGATGAGAAATCTAAGAGGAATTTAATGATTTTTATTTCTATTTCACCAAAAGGGTCATTTTGCCGAAGAGCAAGCAAATTTTGAACTTATCTCAAAGCTCAGTAAATTTTGAAATCAGTCTCGAAAAAATATTAAGAATGTTCGATGTTTTCAACCTGGCAAGCTGGCAAGTGTAATGTTTCCTTCTTTTGTACATGAGCATTTTTTAAATGTTCTGATTTCAGAGATTTTCAAATAATATATAGTATTGAATTATAGGAATGCTTCCTTCTTTTAAACATGTTTTTTCGAGATGTAACCCATTCGGCGAAATGTTCTTCGGTGAAATATGCTTCGGTGAAATATCCTTGGGCAAAATGACAGAGATTCCGCGCACACATTTCTTTATCCTTTAGAGGAAATCGGTGTAAGACGGACACCTGAAGGATTGTTATTGTGTTATCGTAAGTTGAGTCAGAGACGATGTTATATAAGAGACGCGCGAAGAGAATAAAAGTAAATCTGGCTGCACAGCCAACTAAGTTATTTTTCTGCAAGGTTTGGCAATCTGCGGTGTATACTGTAGCAAGCTTCACAATGCCTTTTCAAAGCACACCAATACGCACACACATACACACACGTACCATATATCAATCTCTTATGGTTCATGCCGAGGGGGAAGACGGCTTTCATTTGAGTACCTCTTTTACTCAGAGTTGCTCAGAGCTACTCTGGTTTGCCCTGGGATCTGATCTAATTTGTGACGAAAACAGAATTAGTAGGGAATATAGTTTAGGAATCTGACCATGCAAATGTCAGTTCGATAACGAAACGAAAACATTGAATGAAGAAAATAAATATATGCAATATTTAAATAAGGAAATGATCTCGTTTTCTACAAGCTCATTGAAGTTTTTACTATTTTCTTAAATCACTCTGATGATGGCTTTCTGCACGGCACTTTTCTCTTTACAATTGTAATGAAATTGACCAGGATCTTGCTACCGTAGTACTGGGCATCCAGATGCTTAGAGCAAGCGAATGGATATTCCCTTCCGGCTACGAGCTCAGGTGGGGACATGTACTTGAGGATGAATCCTGTGAGGGTCTCGGTTGCTAGAACAGGAAAATACAAACGTACAAACCACGTCCACCAAACCCCCACAGACGCCCCCCTAGCCCCATTTATTTTGTATCAAAACAGCAACGTTATAACGTGAGTAGCAGGTTCTCCGATGAATTGATAGTATTTTACGGCATAGATCACCAGCTGAAAAAACTAACGTTCCTTTACACCGAAAACATTAATTGCTTGGGCTGCGCTGTCGAAACAATCGAGATAATAAAATCGTTCATCAGAGAGTAAAAGAGTTCCTCAGAGTTACTCTGGATTGCTCTTAAATTCTCACTATCTTCCCCCTCGGTTCATGCGTTATGACTTTTTTTTAAACAAGCAGGTTAGGGTGGCCCCTAGAAAATCGGCATTCTTTAAATATCTTTTTATACGTTCATTTCTCGTGATATTTTTATACTAGACACTTTAAGAACTTTTTATGGCACATATTTTTGCTAAGTTGTTATCTCTTTTATTTGAAAAGTTATGGCTAGCTTTTGCTGAAAAATATTACTTTTTTTAATTAAATTAAATCAAAGGCATCATATCAAGAAGACGGACCACTTTACCAGAATCCAAGCGACAGATACAATAGCGCTGCGTTGAGTGAAGGTGGAAGCAACGCATAGAAAAATGAGCAAATTCACAAACCTTTCTTCTGAGGATGTAATCTTTGCTATCAAATTCGTTCGAAGCATTTACCTTTGAGCGGCAGATGACGCGATTGTACCTGTCTCATAGCGTTCGTATGAGAAAATGGAAGAGTTGCCAGTCTTCTTGATTTGTTGTCTTCGATTAAATGCTTTAAACAGTAAAAGCTATTGCACTTTTTTAGAAAAAAAAATAAGAAAAAAACGGTTTCCAATGAAATTAAATGTTTGAAAATCTGTTTGCTCCATTTTGAGATATTGACAATTGAAAAGAGCAATTTTTTCGAAGAAAATAGCCTTTAACTTTCTAATCAAAAAAGAAAGTAACCTAGTTGCTTGAGAAAAATATGCGTTATCAAAAGTTCTAAATGTAATCAGAACAATATTTTTACGAGAAATTAACGCATGAAAATATATTCAAAGAAACCTGATTTTAGTGGCCACCCTAACCTGCTTGTTTAAAAAAAATCATAACTCATGAACCATAAAAGATAAAAAACGTTGTGTCTTCAACAAAGTTGCTTTGAATTGAATGTTCTACAACTGTTTAGAACACTGCTTTGGTCTATCTCAAATAATAAAAAAGTTTGTATTTTTAATTCAACAATTTTATGGACCACCCTAATTTTACGAACATTAAAAGATTGAACAAAACATATGAAGCAAGTTTACCTAAGAAACCATATACCTAAAACTGACGGTTTGGGCGCAAACATTTTTGTCTTCCTAAATACGGCTTTGGGACCATTGTGCATTGGTTCTGGCTCTACTATACTCCTTTTTGTGACGTCTTGAATGTAAAGTTTTCTTCGTACAGCTAAAAAACATCTATTTCAACTGTTTTATGCCTATTTGCAACAATTTTTAGGTTTTGGCCAACTTTTGTTCTAAGGGGAACCACTGTGCAGTGGTGCCAAGGGTATCAAAACACGCGCTTTTTTATTTACGCTGAAATTGTTGATTAAAGGTACTAGGTGTCTTCTGGTACAAAACTGATTTTAACGATGTCTCCACACAAAAAAACCTTTATATCTCAGCAGTTATAAGGGCTAGAAAATTATAGTCTTCGGCAAAGTTGTTCACAGTAATGTTTACTACAGCTTTGCCGAACACAATTATTTTGTATCTCAACATAATAAAAACAAAATTGCATCTCACTTTTAGGTGGATTAATCTTTAATTTTCTTTTACCATAAGAACGAGTGTTGTAACCCGAGAAACTTCCCAGAAGATACCTAGTACCTGTAATCAACCATTTCAGCGTAAATAAAAAAGCGCGTGTTTTGATACCCTTGGCACCACTGTGCGACGCCAGGAAGGCAGCTCCCACACCTGGACCCTACCTATCGACTCATCAACTCATGAACCGGGGACCAATGGCTTTACTTCCCTGATCAGAGATGTTATGCCGCAAAACATCCCGGCGGCCCGACTGGGATTGAACCTAGGCCTGCTGGGGTGAGAGGTAATCACGCTTACCACTACACCACCGACGCCGCTATTAAGGAATAAATACAACCAACCAACCAACCAACCTCAACAATTAAATTCAATAGTAAATCATAGTACTTAAACAAACATTTCATGTAAAATTAAGTGTTCTTAAACCGAAACATCAGCTAGTCAACGAAGAGAACGTTTGATTGAATTGATTTTCACGTTTCTTTCAACTGATTCTTATGTCAAAAGGCCCGTTTACATGTGTCGGTCTAAGGGAACTGAAATTTACATGACTTTTTAATAGTCTGCAATGTCAATACTCCCCACGCTTTTCTTCGTGAAGTGCTCGTGCTCATTTAAATTTAAATTCGATTAAAACCGCGTTTGACGGTTCCATTGGAACTTTTGGCTTTAGTCTTCGCGCGTCTCTTATTTAACATCGTATCTGAGTTGAGTGATTATACTTGATAACGATACGCTTTGATCTCATGATTCTAAACAACATTTGAAAAAAATCACAAGGTTCTAGGGCATTTTTTATAATGCGGCCACTTTATCCGTCGTTCCGGATCCTCTTTTAGGCTAGTAGAGTTTCCCGGAGGGCTTATATGGTGTCTTAACACCATATATACTTAGTACAATCAATTTCCAGCAATATACGTTAAGTAAAGTGTAAAATTATATCGATAGATAGTGGCATATCCTACTTTACCGGGAACTCGGGTTGATCCCAGTCCTCTATCTCGGTACGCAAAAGTCTCTGGCCAATGAGTTTTCCCTCAATCGATTCAGCAGATTTTTTTGACGGGGTACACTTTGTGAAAACCGAAAATGGAACATGTAACAAATTAAGAAAGATTTTTAACGTTGATAACTCAGCTGACCCTGGTCCAATTTCAATAATTTTATGACCAATCGATCAGAAATATGGCTACGCATCAATTACAATGCTTCCGAATGTTGATTTTCATCAAGAAACTATTGAAAAACTGGTAAATGTCCAGCATTGTCCAAAAGTGTCGAATTAACTAACAAATCCACCAATTACTTACATGCATATGCTGCTTCCCCAGCACAGTCGTCAGAGAGTAGTAAGTAGACAAAACAAGTCGAAGTGGCATTGCGTGCGAATAGGGAGGATGGAATTGCGTAATATTTTGCACACTCATCGTCATATTCAGAACCAATGATAAATGAGATCCGTGATGCTGCCACCTACACTAAACACGCCAAGCGTAAGCGGCCATGGATGTCATCTACGTTTTGAAGTGACAGAGACGCACTCTGTTTGGTTTCGGAGGTTAAATCATCACCAACTTTGGCAACAAAACGGCTCTTTTCAGGGCCACCAAGCTTATTACAGTAAAGAGTAGGAATAGAATTCATCTGCCTGTTTGTCCATATTCAGACTGTCGACCACACAAAATACTCATGTAATCAAACTGGAAGCAGGGGTACAAATTATTTTGATCAACCTTGATCAACTTTGAATCGCCACGGCCGGATATTTTCGATGGAAGAAGCAACAATCTAGCATCTAATTCGACGAAGACGGCAGGAAACATTTGTGAAGCCGAGTTATTTACGAAAGAGAGTGTCGATGAAGAGAATCGATCAATGTAGATAGGACCTATTGAAAAGTGACGCGAGATTTGTTTTCCGTTCTGAGCTCCAATGCTACCGACGCCAGGGAGGCAGCTCCCCCACCTGGACCTTCCCATCGACCCATCAACTCAACCGGGAACCAATGGCTTTACTTCCCGAAGGAAGGCGTGATCAGAGATGTTATGTCTTAGAACATGCCGGTGGCGCCGACTGAGATTGGACCCAGGCCTGCTGGGGTGAGAGGTAATCACGCTATCCACCGGCACTGATATCTTTCAAGGTGATATCACGGCGAATGAGAACGACCCAAATTTGAGTTTAGGTATCTCAGAAATAAAAAATAAAGCGCAGGAACTCAGCGATGAGTAAATTTGCCTCATGTTTTCCCAGGTTTTTCCAGGATTTTCCAGGGAAAAAATCCCGAATTTGATAAAAGTAAAGATTGGCTTCACTTCAGTCTTTTGGTACTACTCCGAGACTGAATACAATTTTTGTCAATTTCCTCATTTTCTGGCAGGTTTGTTAGGTTTTCCACAGGAAACCATGAGAAAAATTTACTCATCGCTGAGTTCCTGATTATGAGTGAACTAAACTCAAATTTGGGTTGTTCTCATTCGCCGTGTACGCAAAAGGAAAAGAACCAGTGTCGCTACTTGATAGCAAACTACTCATAATGGGAGGAGTCTTTGTAGCTTTTATACCACTTGGTTGCACATCATTCTGCTTTAACCTGAAAATATATAAAAGAGCGCTGCTGTATGGCATTCAGTGTTGGAAAAATCATTTTCAAAAAAAGTTCTATCACAGCTCATTGCAGAGATAAATCCCAAAGGAACTTCTCACAAAAAGTTCGCGAACGAGAGATGATAAAAAGTTCATGAAAGCGTAGAGCGAGAGAAATTTTCATTTCGTATCGCGAAAGATCTTTCGTCTCTCCATCTCACTTCATTTCACACGTACTCGTGATTCGAACCAACCAAATATCCCCTCAGCTTTGTTCTTTTTTTCCAGCGAGTAAAGGTAGGCGATGATCATGCGAGAGTGTCTGTTTGTTTTCTTCTCGTTCTCCGATATTTTTCGCATCCTTCACATTAAATACCATTTCCAGAGAACTTTGAGATTTGGGCGTAATTGCTTTTGTAAACAAACACTTCATTCAGCGATTTCTCACGAATCAAAGCACAATCTAGCGAACTATACTATACCAAATGAATCATTCCTCTACCTGTCTGTGTTGTTAGTTTTTTAGATTGAACTTTAATTCACGAGAAATCGGCGAATTAAGTGTGTGTTTACAAAAGAAATTACGCCCTAATCTCAAAGTTTTCCGGATTTATTTATAGTTTTAGTTCTCAATGCAACCAGCTAATAATAGATACTTGTAACCAGTGCTGTAAATTTTCATATCATTCGATTGAAGATGAACCACTACAACCATTCACAGAATTGTGTAAACGAATTCTCACATGACCATAATTTGAAGCGCCCCTTTCTCATTCGAAGCTCATTGTCACTGTCAATTGAGTCACTCAGTATCATTTGATATACGACAGTGGAGTATGGAAGAAATCCAGGAAAATGGTCCCGAACAGACAAGTCGACCCGATGTCGGATCAATGTAAGGCTAATTTAAGGTCGATGTCGACCCAATGTCGTGTTAATGTCGGGTCAATTTTGGGTTTATGTCGGGTCAATGTCGGGTCAACATCGGGTTGGGGTTTGATAGAAGTCAGGTTGGTGTCGGGTTGGCTTAGCTTTTTCGCCGGAATGTCGACCAGAGCTCCGTTTGTGTGTAGGTTACACTCAATCGAATGATATATAGCGTTTCTCAAATGAGAATGATCCATGCCTTCGTCAAATGACTAAGCAACTGATATCACCCATTCGGAGGAGGTCCCATTTGATAGCGAATAGCTACTTTTCTCATTTTCATCAAAAATGTTCAAATGATTTTGAGAATTTACAGCACTGGTAATAGCACAGTGAAAAAGTTCACCACCACCTATATTCCCAACTATCCCCCTGCATATAATTATTGCATAAGAGCTTACAGGAACGATATTACGAACACTAGTGATGAGAGGAGCCATGCATTAACTGTATTTCGTGAAAATGAGGATACATTAGGCGCTCCTCCTTCCGCAACCCCCTATCCTGAGGAACGGTTTTAATATAAAAATTGCTACACGGCGAATGAGAACGACTCAAATTTGAGTTTAGTTCACTCATAATCGCCAAAAGTGCAGGAACTCAGCGATGAGTAAAATTTGTCTCATGGTTTCCTGTGGAAAACCTAAAAAATCAGCCGGAAAATGAGGAAATTGACGAAAATTTTATTCAGCCTCGGAGTAGTACCAATAGACTGAGTGAATCCAATCTTTACATTTCTCAAATTCGGGAATTTTTCCCTGGAAAAGCCTGGAAAACCCTGGGAAAACATGAGGTAAATTAACTCATCGCTGAGTTCCTGCACTTTTGGCGATTATGAGTGAACTAAACTCAAATTTGAGTCGTTCTCATTCGCCGTGTAGTCACAAAATCTTACACTACCCTCCCCGTTCCTCGTTAATGTCGCGTTGACACTTGTGCTGATTCATTCATTTTTTTTTGCCAGAAACCAATGCACGAATCAATCAGTTGCACAAAACGTTGTCATCCTGATAACGGCTACTTTAAACAACAGGCGCCAGTAGACAGCCAGGTACCAGACTTATCAGTCTTTAGAGATTGTATTGATTTACTCGGGATAGCTTTCTGTCTATAATCTTTCCCTTGTGAAATGTGCAGTGCAATTTTCAAGAACGAATGTGGTGTAAAGAGATAGAGAGAAAAAATGATCTGATATTTTTCGTATCCTCACGTTGGTTCGCTCAGGAAATATTGGAGTGTGAAACTAGTGAGGGAAAGTTCCCAAGAGAAAACGTATCGCAAGCGAAAATGATATTTTGGTGAGAATTCCATCACTGATGGCATTAGCTCATTTTCGCTTCGGACGGCGTGGTGAACAGCAATAGCAGCACTCCTTCACACCTAACAAGCAACAATTGACTGGTCGTGGCAAAGGAGGAAAAGGTCTGGTAAAGGAGGCGCCAAGCGTCATCGCAAAGTTCTTCGAGATAACCGCCATCGGTCGTCTGGTTCGCCGTGATGGTGTCAAACGTATCTCCGGTCTGATCTACGAGGTGTGCTGAAGGTGTTCCTGGAAAATGAGGTCCGTGGTGCTGTCACCTACACTAAACACGCCAATCGTAAGTGGCCACGGATGTCCTCTACAATAAAACGGTTCTTTTCAGGGCCATCAAGCTTATATCAGTAAAGAGTTAGAATAGAATTTGTCTGTGCCTGTTTGTCCATATTCAGAACCACAAGCCCCCAACGACCACACAAAATACTATCCAGAGTTGTAATCTTGTAACCAAACTTGGAAGCAGGGGTGCAAGTGATTTTGTTGATTTTCTTAATCAACTTTCTCTTTGAAAAAAATTACTACAAATTTGGTACGCCTACAATTCAAAAACGGAAAGAGTTGAGATAATAGATAATTGATCAATTAAAAGAACTAAATGCTCTTCACATTTATTCCGTCCTCTAGCGGTCCTACGTCAAGCTTCCGTTCGTGCCCCTAGGCACAGACCCTTCTACTTTTCTTTGAGAATATGTATAATATGTTAACTGAAACCGTTTGACAGCCAAGATATTCAATTTATTCGCGGTTTTGTAAATTTTTGCCCAGTGTGCATTGGATTGATTACGGAAATTATGTTAATTGAATGGAATTTAATGCAAATTACTCGAAAATTTGATGATTACGTTGAATAGGTGTAAAGCTACCATTTTGTCTGTGGTATGTTGAAATATTGTCAATTGTGCTTTTAGTGTGTCAACTTTTGATTACATCACGAAATATCCTGTTGATGCATATTAACGTTTACATTTAAAAAAGCAATTTTCTTTCTTAAAAAAAAAAACTATAAACAAAACAACTTCCAATAGAACCAAACGATTATTTTCTTTGTAAATAGTGCTTAACTTTGATACACTCAGCTGTGAGTCCCAACCTAAGATCTTAACCATAGTGGTTGAAAAAAAGTTTGTTGCCCTTTGCCGTTTCGATCAACCAGGTTCAACCTTACCACGGTTTTTGTTACAAAGTAATTGGAGTAGTTCTTTGTGTTGCGATTTGAGAAGAAACTTTCAATTGACGGCAATTGAGCATCGTAGGGAGTGTTGAAAGCTTGGGTATTACAGGTATCGATAACCACTCGATTTTATTTATCGCCCTGTTTGCAAAATTCTTGTGAATGGAACTATGCAAGGTCAGCTCAAAACACTGCATATTTTTCAAATGGTAATTCTGTATAAACCTTGTTAACTTGTTGCAAAATGTTGCTGCTTCTCTCTGGTTTTCAGAATGTAAGCACTTAACTCCAAATTTTCACAGTCGTATTTTTCCTTCTACGAAACCTAATTAAATCAAATTTGTTCCAAGAAATTAGAAAATGTCCAAAGAAGAAAATGCTACATACATTTTTCTTCTAAGTTTACCACAGTTTTGCTGTGTCAAGCAAGGTGATGAATTTGTTAAAGCTTGCTTTATAATTATAAATAAAGGACACAAATGGTTAAAAAAAGAAAGACATGAGTTCAGGAGTGCTAAGAACACATGGTGATCGCGCAGGGGCAGGACCTTTTCCTACGTTGTGTTATTTTATAAATCAAAAGACGAACGGTTGTCTGGCCGTCCTGCCATGGCGGAGGCATACGAACTACTGGTCTATGGTTTATTTGTATTCGTTTGTATAGTAGCTACAGTGGGTAGGGTAGTTGTACATGTAGATAAGGATATTTTAAATGAATTGACTACCCCCTTGATCCCCCTTCTCATTTTACAGCTGGTTTAATCAATTTGTCCTCCTATACCACTTGAAATCACTGAAATGGGGTCGATTTTTGAATATCGAGTTCCACATATGTTATGTAAAATGTAGGACACACTCTAAAATATTTTACCTTCTTTAATTCATGAGCAATTCGTTGGAAAATTAAAATAACACATATTGTCGCACTTATGTTATTGTCGCGCTTATGTTAAATTCTCATTTGGTTACGGTTGAAGCGCGCCGCTCATGAGCGCGATGCAACCCCGCCCATAAGGATTATACACAGGTGTGTAACATTGATAGTATTTTATGGCAGCGGCTTGAGGAGCGAATCCTGGATAAAGAGCCACCGTGTGTTAAATCAATGGGCGCAGTCGTACGGCTATTAACGGATAACAGACGGTATAATCCCATTTTGAGAAATTATCCTGCCACACACAATAATAGCCGTACGACTGCGCCCATTGATTTAACACACGGCGGCTCGTTATCCAGGATTCGCTCCTCATGCCGCTGCCATAAAATACTATATAAGTTTCACATCTTATGGGCGGGGTTGACGCACACTCATGAGCGGCGCACTTCGACCGTCATAAGTGCGACAATAATCTCTTTGTATTTGTTGGTTTCCTATAGATTTCAAAATTGATCGAAAACGTTTCCCTGATCACGAGAAGATTTAAGCAAGGGAGTTTTTCGTCTTTCTCTTCTTCGTGATTAAATTTGATGTCCTTGTGAACGCTGTTTATGGCTTCCGACATTTTTTTTTAATCTTCCGTTGTGACAATGCTAAAAATATCACCACGTACCTATACCAATACTTGGGCAACAAATTCTTATCCTCAAGAACATTTTCATGGTTGGCCATGAACAAAGCACATACAAATGGGGAAAGTGGATAGTCTATAGGAGCACCTTTAGTTTGTTTATGAAAATTTCATCTGAAGATGAAATAATTTTCCTGCATACAAAGACGAGTACGCTTCAGATATGACCGAGCTTTGTTTTTCCAAGTAGAATACTCACGTTGCTTCAGAAGCCAGTACTCTAAAAGGCAGATGGCATTCTTTACTGGTACACTCGGAAAAAGTTCTATGCCATCAAATGAAAGCATGACTTCATCTTCCCTGAAGTTGATTTGCGAATTCCTGTGTGCTGTTAACTGACCGAGAGACAGGTTAGGCATATTTTGAAATTCCTTTAACAGCTATTTGGGGGATCCTTCAGCCGAGATAATCTTCCTCATTTCGTTTCCTGGTTTGTGAATCTTTGTTAAACCTTTGATCCTAGTTTTTTTTCCTCTGTTCGGGACATAACACCACTGCGACCAGTAATTTGATCTATTGTAGTATATCTCGAGTCTTTAGTTTAGTGCATGTCGTATTACTCAATCACTATTGAGAAATGATGAAGTATTCGGTTTTGATACAATTGTCATTCTTGCCTTCATTGCAAGGAATCGATTCCAATTGAAACGTCCCGCTATTTATACCCTTCGGAGTGTTGGAACACCCTCCAAAGGCGCGCCCCTTTGTCAGTCAAAATTGGATTCCTTAGCAACAAAAATAAGCTATGACACCGGTAAGGATCATGCATCAGAACCCTAGTCATACCCACTTTTTTTTTTTTTATTTAGGTCTTAACTACTTCAAACTAGGGAACAACGAATAGAAGATTAGGAATCGCATAGGTTAAGACTAACTAACTCATTTTTTTTTTCTTGTTTCAAGATCATCCTCGGTCCAG
This sequence comes from Ochlerotatus camptorhynchus, assembly GCF_037179485.1. Lineage (NCBI taxonomy): Eukaryota > Metazoa > Arthropoda > Insecta > Diptera > Culicidae > Ochlerotatus > Ochlerotatus camptorhynchus. Next base: position 2,193,411 of record NW_027040513.1, on the reverse strand, counting down.
CCAACCCGAGGACTTATCACTATCAACAAGGCATAAAAAGTAACAAGGACTAAGATGTGTTTCTTTGATTACTGAAAAATCCTGTTCCCCTAGTTTGAAGTTCTCAAGACTAGGAATCGGTGGTAGATCTTACATCCCGTAACGTACCACGAAAAGGTGATCTACCCACGTTACGGTTAGAATAGGGTTTGAAACTTTCAATTCACTCGTAGTGTTGCCAATAAGCGGCTAGTTTTATCCACATGTTTAACCATGATGGGAGAGGGTCAATTAGATAAAATTTAATGTTGATTATTTCGTGGGATGCGATAAGCCGACGAACATTGAAGTTCATCATTCTGTTCGTTGAGCGATCTTCAGAAAAGATTCTTGACCGATCGATCTTATATTTGACGTCTCGATCAACCGATTATATCGGTACCAACGAATCAATCTTTGGTAGATCGATCTTTTGATTTTTTTTTGACGTAGGACTACGTCTGTGATTTTTATATGGGGGGGTACACTTTGTGAAAACCAAAAATGGGACATAAAACAAAATTATGAAAGATTTTGAACGTCAATTACTCAGCTGCCCCTGAACCAATTTCAATAACTGAATCACCAATTGATCAGAAATGTTTCGAGGAATCTGTTAAATTTATGATTTTATTATTTTCCAAAAATTTATTATTGAAAATTGCACGAATGTGCAACTGTTTCTATGACAATTAAAATTATCACCGATTGCTTGCGGTGCTGGTCTCACCAAATGGTGTTTATTCAATCACCGCGTGGTGAGTGGTGGTGTTCTTCAGCACACAACGAAAGGCTCCCCGTAAGCAGCTAGCTATCAAGGCTGGCCTCAACCGCTGATCGGATTCAGTTCCAATCACCGTGTGTGGTGGTGTCCGGTCGTCGGCATCAGCAGCAGTAGCAGTGCTTTCGGCGCGTGGCGTTGAACATTGTTCTCCAGTACACAACGAAAGGCTGCCTGTAAGCAGTGAGTTGCAGTCCACATGAGAATCCATAGAAGGAGGAAGAAGCCACATCGCTATTGATCGGAATCAGTAGCTCTTCGTGAGTCACTGTGGGTCATCTATGCCAAGCGCGTCACCCTCATTCCAAACAACATTCAACTCACCAGCCTCATCTGTGTTTAACACCCTTATAGTTCAGCATTAATCAACCATCACGACAAAACGGTTCTTTTCAGGACCACCATAAACTTGTAAAAAAGTAGTTTTTGGACATTTACAAGGTCATCAATCGGATGTCAGTTCCCATATCAAGATAGAGCTGGAATTAGGGCGTAACAGCTTTTGTAAACAATGACTTCTTCCGAAGATGTCTTGAAATTCAAGGCTCGCCCATGCAAATCAACAACACCATCAGGTAGGGTAAGACTTTCCCTACCCGACGGTAATGTTGATTTGCGTGGACGTGCCTTGAATTCCTAAAAATCATCGAGAGAAGTTATTGTTTCCAAAAAAGCTGTTACGCCTAATTCCAGCACAATCTAGATATATTTAAATCTAGCATATCATGTACCTTAAGGCAACATTGGGGGTGCAATTTCAAAAACGATTCAATCCGTCAAAGGAAGAGAGATCGTAGTGAGCTGTGCTCGAAGATAGACTTAGAAAATTTTCAGCCGTCAATTTTTGCTCCGTTTTTTCTAGACTTTTGTGAAGTTGTAATTAGTGTTCCTTCAACTATTTGCCACCCCAGAGTTCTTAAACCACTGATCATCTCGGAACCTAGCACCATTGGTTGTTCTTTGTGGCTCTTTGTGTTCCTTACAAGTGGGTCAGATTCTCCGTTTAGCAGCCTGAATCCATTCAGCCACAATTGTGCTTTCATCATCTGACTAATCAACTGATTGGCCATACAGGATTTTTGGTTCGCTTGTCCGATACTAAGAATAGGAAAACCTATTTTCGAGCCCAGTCAACCAACCCTTGAGTATGGAGATCACTGTAACAGGACATCGTTCATGGATCAATTTGGTGAGTCCGTTGCAATTTATTCTGGTGCTTATAATTGGCAGGATCCAATATTGGACAGTTTGATGTTTATAAAGTACTATCAGTTAAAACTGTGTTTTTGAGATTTGTCTATATATATTCTTTGGTGCTTCCTACATCGGTTGCAGGACAGTGGTACCGATTTATATTGGATAATCCAAAGCTATGTTGATCATTATAACATTAAATTTTGAATAACAACCCTAATAAACAAATACCATAAACGAACTGTATCTCGGATAGGTAAACCATCCCACATAGGGTTTGGATGATACCCCGAACACGTCGTTAAGCTCTCTTTTATGGTTATTTTTATTAGGGAAATGATAAGACAATCTTATTCAAATGTCGTAATAATACCTCTGACCAAGGAAGAATGATTTATATAGTTTTCATAAAAGTTGACGATACAAATACTAATGAGGAAAGGAATTCCGCATTTCCTTTTCCCAAGTCCTTTTCCTCTCCTTCCCTTCCCTTCTTCTCTTTTCAGAAAGCGAGTAATGGCGCTATAACCATATGCCATATAGGGCTAGGACAAGAGTTAGTGCTCAGGTCCCAACCGCTAGAAGAAAATGGTAGCGAGCAAGGGCGCTATAACCTAGGCGAATACAGCATTCCCTCCGTATAGGTTACGTCCGCACACCGCTCTCTGTTGTCCTTCGACTGAGGTCGGCTGGATCGATTGAGGGATGGCAGTGGGTTGGCGGTGCCGTCCACGCTTGTACGGAGGGAGGACTGTACGCTCGAACACAAGGGGTAAATACCTGTGTTCCATCCCAGGAGATCGGACAATCAAGGAGTGTACATTAACTTTCTTAGCTCTGTCACTCCCAACGATTTATATAGCCTATTTTCAAATCCTGCATACGGAGCGGTTGGTACGGTATGTCCCCGCTCTTTGATTACCTGTGGATTAAATGTTAACCACTGTCTATACTTATTAAGTAGACATGGTAAACATTCACTTCCACAAAAATTAACTTAACGCTACACAGTAGGCCTGGCCGCTTTATTGTTTGTTTCACATCCTTGATGTGCAGCAAGCATTAATAATGACAAGAAAAATGATAGATGTATCATTTTCCAGGATTCTTTCAAGTACTGGCTGTGTATGTGTAGACTAGACTAGACTAGACTAGACATTGGGGGTGCAATTTCAAAAACCAAAGTCGGTCGCGGCATGAAAGTGGTCTGTTTTTGATCCAGAGATGATCGATACGAATTTTTTCTACGAATCCGTTAAAATTAAGACCATCATTTTTAAAAATGTAACAATTGAAAATAGTACGAATGAGCAACTATTGCTATGATAATTAAAATTATCACCGATTGCCTGCGAAAAACAATTTCCCTAAAACAGATTTCAAAGTTGAGTAGTGTTCTCCAGTACACAACGAAAGGCTGCCTGCAAGCAGCGAGCTGCAGCTGACATGAGCATCCATAGAAGGAGGAAGAAGCCGCACCGCTATTGATTGGAATCAGTAGCTCATCGTGAGACGCTGTGGGTATAAACGCTCAAATTTCTATTCCTACACAAAATACAAGCTCCTGCTGCAGTTAACAAATAAGATGTATTATATAAGACCACGTGTTCGATCGTACCATCGGCACCGGGCTTTACTATATTTAAATTTAGAATGAGAAAATAATAACAGCCCCCCCGTGCCATGGTAACGATCTGTTCAGTGCGAATTGCTGTATGGTGCAGCCATCACTTTTCATACTATAGACGTGGATGTTTTTGTTTTGGTCATTTTTTGTTGTTATTGTTTTGATTGTAATTGGATGTGATGAAATACCTTAATGTGATGTTTGTATATTTAAACCAAAGAATATTGTGAAATATATAGTTCGTTTTGAGTCCCCGAGCAGGCAAGTTGCCTCTCGGGGCATAGTAACCGGTGTGTCCACCTGAGCCGAAAGAAGACCAAATTAAAAGACAACGTAGGGTAACATTATCCTGGACGAAACACCACGTAATCCAACGTCATCAGTGTGTACAACCCCATAAGGCTTTCCCTTGTAGTTTTTTTGTTTCAAATAAAATTCGCATCAGCCCAATCACATAGAAATTATGAGGAGATTTTCAATACAAATTTTCCACTCATATGCGATGAGTAATTTTTTCAACGTACTGTAGCACAAATTAAATCGGATTATATTGTAAGACTTTTAAAATTGATTTTTTATTACATGTTAAATCGTGTATGATGTCAAACCAACTCGTTTAAAAATAAATTTAAATATGCGTGCATATGTTCTCCATTTTTTATGGCATAAGTCAATTTTCATTCTATATAATTTGTTTGATTGCACATTAACAATTCTCTCTCGCATGACCGTATGGACTTTGCCGTCGCCGATAATAATACTGATTCACTGGAGTCGTTTCTCATTTCTCATACTCTCTACTCATACTCACATTGCTTGCTCGTCTTGTTTTATGAGGCGGGCTATAGCATCAACTCAAACATAAGCTGCGTGTTGTGATATGAGGGGCTCAGCTACCGTAGACAGGTGGGTTTGCTTACTGAGCAGAAAATCGTGGGTTCAAACTCTGGCCCCATCATGCTAAGGGATTTTATAGTCACATTACTTGCTCATTGAGTGTTTTGTGAAACTTGTCGTCGTAGTCATCGTCGTCAGTGCCGGGTTCAAATGGTTACAACAACTCCATTATAAGTGGTGTGATGTGATAAGAGGGACTCAGTGGCCTTAGAGCGACCGTTTTTGATTACTGACCAGAACATCATGCACACTCAGAAAAATTAATGTAAATTTAGGTGCTCGGAGACTGACATATACGAGCGTCAACTTTGACATAAAATTGAGTCATAATAGACGCGAAATTCAGCTCATTCAAACGTACTTTCGAACTTTTCAGTCTTGGAGCAATTAATTTTACATGACATGTTTGTTTACGTCTCAGCCTTTATGTCGAAAATAGATTGTGTCACGTGTATGATTAGTTATTTGTAAGTGTGTTGGTTTAATCTCATGCCCCTTCACATTCATTAGTTTTTTTTTCTTTCTTAACTCAATCTCATCACTTTATTTCAGCATATCGTTTACCAAAACGAATCCTGCTGCAAACCCGACCCTTTTATTCAACATCCCCGTGGAAGTGCAGGGGATTTCTCGGCTTCTCTAACTAACCTGCACTCGGCATGCATGAATTTGTATATTTGTGTGGCAAGCACAATGGTACTGTATTTAGGTCATGTCTGAGATATAGAAATATTAATGTGTCTGGAATTATTAAAATTTTCAACAGCGAACAGCGAACACTTTATTTTCATTTGTAAAATAGACGCAATGTTTCAGCATTTTTTGGCAGCCAGAAACCAAATCCACAATCTCCTCAACTGATCGGCTCATATGATGCTTTAAAGATTTAAATTTTCCAACCCACCCTAACTTCCATACCTGAGCGGAAGAAATGCTTCTGGGAAAAGGGGGGGGGACAAACCCAAATCGATCATTATTGTGTGCTGTGGTTGTGTATTTTACCCTCGCCATTCACTTGTGTTTCTTTCCCTTTCTTTTTCGGAAAAACAACCGACGAAAAATCGATCCTACATTCGCAAAATTTTCCCAGCTAAAGAAAATACGGACACACACACCGGTAGGCATGGTTGCATGGCTCAGTCCGGAACCTCTTGCCGTTTGCTTAAGAAAAGCGAAGCGAGAGCTCATGAATTTTTTAAACTCCAATCAATGCGTTCGCTACACGGCCATATTTTACCATGTAATGTATGTATACAGAAGAAGAAAAAAATCCGAGAGGGGAGTCTGCGATTCCTCTGACTTCCTTCGAAAGGAGGCATTATACGACGAAAATTGGCCTGATTTGGTTTCATGTTGAGCAGGTAAAAAGAAGAAGAATAAATATAACGCGGGAGATTTCACTTTCACCGAAAATGGGAGAATTATAATAAAACAATACAAACGAGCTTGGAGATTTCCCAAAGAGGATGTAAATATATCTCGGTAAATGTTGAGGTGTACGATCGGATCGGTGGTTTGCGGATCCGCATGGTATAACTTCAATATGATATACCGGAAAGGGCGGATGGGGAGGAGTGGGGTGCTAGGATGCATAACGAATTCGATTCGCTTTCAGCTTATGAGGCAAAGTGGATTCTATCGGAAGTGGGTGAGTTTTAGTGTTAGGGAGTTATTCTGCTCACGATTTAATCTGAGTTTAATTAGTCTACTAATTAGGAAATTTTGCCCATTCAGCGTTTTCCACTTCCTGATACTTTTTGCGAGATGGTAGCCAATGGGAATGCTGTAAATTTTATTTTGCGCTTTCTGTTAACGACTGGCTGCCGAGCGGAGAATCTGATAGTGAAAATCGGTTTGTGCAGCAGAAAGCTTGGATGTTAATTAGTGGGATTGTGTGAATAGTAGCTACCTACGAATTTATAGTCCTGTTAAGTTTTTTGTGATCGGTTCGTTCAAATCATACTTATTCTAGCTTCTCATCAAGGTTCCGAAATATACATTGAATGAACTGCAAGGAGAAATCTGCTTTAAGAAAATTCTTAGCACCTAATCTTTAAAACTAATTCCTGGGTCCGAAATTATTAACATTTTTGATTAGAATCTTGAATCATTTTGATAATTCAGTAGCAGCTATTCATAGTATTGCTGTGGATTATTTTCAAGAATTTTCTTGAAATATATTCGTCATGCAATTTTTGTTGGAATTCTTCTCGAAATTCTCTGCAGAACTCTTTCAAGAGTCTTCGGAGACTTATAATAACAATATAAATATGTAAATTCAATTAGTCAGCACCTTGTAGTCCCATAAAAAATATGAGATATGAAGCGGTCTTTCATTATTTATTAAAATAAAACTAGAAGGCTGAACAAGGGTTGGAGAAGACTGTTATTTAATGCCTTAAAAAGCTTTTTATATAACTGTTAAGCTTTTGGCTGCTTTAAATCACCAGCTTTAAATGTTTAAAAGCTGAAAAAAGGTTAACGTAGTCTATGTACAACAATTATTCAAACTAAAGGGCGAACACGAAATTATTGCGACACCGAAAATGTCATGCCAATTTTCTTATAATGTTTAGAATCAAACCAAAATTTTAGGGTAGTTTTATACATATATTTACTTCAAAAATCAAAAGAAAAGTTAATCGATGGAGCCTTGAGTGTAAAATTGAACGCATTTTCGCTTGATGCCCTCCATCAAAGTCTTTACAGTGTCATCCGGTACCAGTTTCTCAGTTTTTTTTCAATTTTCTTAACATGTCCTTCTCGTCTTTGACTGTCTTCTTGCTCTTCCGAAGTTCCCGCTTCATTATTGCCCAGTACTGCTCCACCGGGCGCAGCTCCGGACATTTTGGCGGATTCATGTCCTTTGGAACAAAATGGACAGAATTGGCCTCATACTACTGCAGGACACTTTTAGAATAGTGGCATGATGCCAAATCTGGCCAAAATAGCGGAGCTTCGTCGTGCTGCTGCAAGAACGGCAAAAGGCGCTTCTCGAGGCACTCAGATTTGTAGATCTCGCCATTTACTGTGCCCTTTGTCACGAAAGGCTCACTCCTCAGTCCGTAAGAGCAGATGGCCTGCCAAATGAGATATTTGGAGGCGAAGTTCGACATTTTCTTCTTCTTAAATTTGTCGTCCACATCGAACTTGCTCTTGCCAGTGAAAAACTCCAACCCCGGAATTTGCTTAAAATCGGCTTTTATATACGTTTCGTCGTCCATCACACAGCAGCCATATTTTGTCAGCATCTTCTCGTAGAGCTTCCGTGCCCGAGTTTTAGCCGTCGATTGTTGCCGCTCATCGCGGTTTGGGAAGTTCTGTACCTTGTATGTATGTAGTCCAGCTCTCTTCTTTGCATTCTGGACGTAGCTCTGCGACATGCCGATCTTTTTAGCCAAATCACGGCTTGAGACGTTGGGATTTGTTTTCATCATTCGCTTCACCTTTCCCTCCGTCTTTTTGTTCTCCGGTCCCGGTTTTCTTCCAGCTCTTTTGCCGTGGTCCAACGTCAACCGCTCCTGGAACCGCTTCAACACTCTGGAGACGGTTGAATGGTGAATGTTCAACATTTTTCCCAACTGCCGGTGCGACAGGTCAGGAAATTCCAGGTGTTTGGAAAGAATTTGTTCTCTCAACTCGCGTTGGTTCACCTCCATTTTCGTTGAATCGAAAAACACGACTTCGAGTTTGACAGCATGTACACAATACACATCAATGAGAAAGTGTGCAAAATTTGGTTGATTTTTACCCAATGGTAAAAAAGTTATGCCCTGTTGAATGTGTCGCAATAATTTCGTGTCTAGTCTAGTCTAGTCTAGTCTACACATACACAGCCAGTACTTGAAAGAATCCTGGAAAATGATACATCTATCATTTTTCTTGTCATTATTAATGCCTGCTGCACATCAAGGATGTGAAACAAACAATAAAGCGGCCAGGCCTACTGTGTAGCGTTTAGTTAATTTTTGTGGAAGTGAATGTTTACCATGTCTACTTAATAAGTATAGACAGTGGTTAACATTTAATCCACAGGTAATCAAAGAGCGGGGACATACCGTACCAACCGCTCCGTATGCTGGATTTGGAAATAGGCTATATAAATCGTTGGGAGTGACAGAGCTAAGAAAGTTAATGTACACTCCTTGGTTGTCCGATCTCCTGGGATGGAACACAGGTATTTACCCCCTTGTGTTCGAGCGAACAGTCCTCCCTCCGTACAAGCGTGGACGGCACCGCCAACCCACTGCCATCCCTCAATCGATCCAGCCGACCTCAGTTGAAGGACAACGGAGAGCGGTGTGCGGACGTAACCTATACGGAGGGAATGCTGTATTCGCCTAGGTTATAGCGCCCTTGCTCGCTACCATTTTCTTCTAGCGGTTGGGACCTGAGCACTAACTCTTGTCCTAGCCCTATATGGCATATGGTTATAGCGCCATTACTCGCTTTCTGAAAAGAGAAGAAGGGAAGGGAAGGAGAGGAAAAGGACTTGGGAAAAGGAAATGCGGAATTCCTTTCCTCATTAGTATTTGTATCGTCAACTTTTATGAAAACTATATAAATCATTTTTCCTTGGTCAGAGGTATTATTACGACATTTGAATAAGATTGTCTTATCATTTGTTATTCAAAATTTAATGTTATAATGATCAACATAGCTTTGAATTATCTAATATAAATCGGTAACACTGTCCTGCAACCGATTATTTTTCTAATCCAAAAACTAAAAGTTACGAAAAAGCACTTAGGCCTTCATTAAGTTCCACTTTCACGCGACGTTCAATGTTTCGCGGATTGCTCTTTACGCATTGTTCAGGCTATCATAACAAGCTATGACCAACGTGACGATTGCTTAAGCCCTGGTTAAACAAGTAAACAAGTTATTAAAATGAAATCATGTTCCCGAAAGCAGTCAACAATGTCTTAAACCGGATCAAGCGTGCGCCCTATTTTTCTAAACATTCCGACGCGGTCCGCCCAATATCTATCAATTACGTTTTTCTACAATAGTAGCCTGGGATAAATCCTAATTCGACCGACACGTGTTTGTTGAAACATTATATTCTGCCTAATATCAGTAGTCAGTAGTCATTAGGAAACCTGTTACTATATTACCACATATGTATCCTTCTTTCATGAATTTGTCCACTGACTGGCAGTGGCATTATGGATAAAATCCTCCTGGAACCATCTTTTATATAAATAATTTCAAGAAGCTTAAATCCGGGAGTTAGAAGGTGACAGCTCTATCACAACTCCTAAAGCCCATTTCAAGAACGCAAGCATTCCGAAGCTTTTTTCGTATATGCTAAGCCCCGCTCCAATACATTTCAATGTAGGAATCATTAATAATGTACTGGGACTTTCAACCAAGCGGTATTGCTTGATTGACGCGTATTTAATGAGTTGGAAATGTTTGTAGTATCACTAGTACTAGTACTCGGAAATTAAGTATGAAAATATTGTAAAGGACAAAATGGAACGAACTCACCAAATCTGGCCAAGTAAACCTAACAAGCTGGCATGATGTGTTAGAGGGGAAGTCGCAATTGTAGACGGTTCGATTCACAGGGTAATCCGGTTTGTGGTAAAGCTTGCACGGAATGTATAGTCTTGAAATACGTCTTGGCCGTCTGATACAATCCACATATGTTAGAAAAAAAAATTCGGAGCAACGCAAAATCCATAAATTTAACGGGATGAAATTTCTTCGCTTCCATCTACAAGCACAACACTCTTCTATCTCCCACCGGTTTGTCCACTCGTGGTTGTCTAATAATCCGTTCGTTTCTATTTGTTGTAACAACCGAGCACTTACACACGAAATTATTGATTAAGTTTCAGTTGACAGAGTTTTTCAATTCTCTTACTAAATTTTCACTAAACACTCAGTAAAATTCGCGAAAAATAAAGCAGCAGCATAAACATGTGTCGCAATAATTTCGTGTTCGCCCTTAACTTGTATGTGGTAGAAAATCTGTTTATATATATACGTCTTCACGTAGATCGGTATCGACGGCGGTGGACTTCCGGCGGACTGACTAGACTGTCATTTTAAACTGTCTCCAGAGAGAGAGAGAGACTGTCCACCAAATGGACAGCTAGATAGGGAACCTAAACGATATCAAACAGGGACTACCCAGAGAGATCCCTGATAAGAGCGTAGAGGCTATACTTGTACTGAATAGACTTCAGAACACAACTGATTTATTAATCAATTTCGTAGGCCTTAAATAGGTAGCCCTATGTTGCGCTACATTGTGAATTTGCACGGGTTCTAATGGAGAGACTTCTGGAGTGACTTATGCTGAGGTCAGCGTGGCAAAATAATCAATACTTCGCGTATAGAACTTTGTACTCAGAGTTACGTTGCTCGTTGGTGACCAGCGTTGCCAGGTCATTTTCGGAAAAATCTGAACCAGTTAAAATACAAAATCTGGAAAAATCTGGAATGCTCCAAAAAATTCTGTTTTTAACATAATGCTATTGAAATCGAAGTGATGTGCCAATCTCCCGTAAAAATCGGTCAGTATGATCATCTGGATTTTATTCAAAGTACAAGATTGTTTATGACTTACATGTTTAAATAAACTATATAAAGCAAATAACTTGTTAGCATTCCTTAAATCATCCAAAAGCGAAGAAAAGTATTGACACAGTGTGTCCAAAAAAGAATAATTGTTGGTAAAATACTGCAGAACATATTTTTAGAATTTTTTGTTAAACTATAACTTTTTTAAAAGGACTGAGAAGCAAATAATCAAGCAACTTTGATGGGATGGATATTGTTTAAATTAATAGTCGATTTAGTCCTTACTATTTGATGCAGGACCAGAATATGCCTTAAAGATTTTATTTGTTCTTAACAAGTTTAATATTACCCTGATGTTGATCAGACTTACAATTGAATTCTTGACATCATACAACACACAACACCCAGTAGACCAGTATGCAATTTTATTTTAAAGCAAAATTCACCCGGCTGAAGTGAGAATCAAAGCCTTACATCGTGGTACTCACCAATAGTTTAGATAAACTACGGGTGACTCTACTATACTCATGACTGTAATAATTTTATGCCAAAGTATAATTTTATTAAATAACTAAAATGAAAGTCTGAAAGCATCATATTTGAAGTCTCATGATCTTGAAATGATTCAAATGCTGGAATGTATGTTTTTACTGGGTCCCATGCCAGTCTGAATTTAGTTGAAACTCTTTACTCGATATCTTCGTCCTTTTTTTTGAGTTCCATTTGAATCATCCTAGAATTCCATCATACTTCTTTTCTGGATTCCCCTCAAATAATCTTAATAATATCCAAACTGTTTCAGTAACATTTTAAGAGTTCTTAGCATTATCTCTTGAAATATCGTATAAATCACTCTTCGATTCCACAATTCCCTCAAGCTGGTAATAATTTCCAATAATTGGCATAATTTTGTATCAGAATTGTTTTGAAATCCTCTTCAGTATTTCCTAAGTACTTCAGATGTTCTTTTCTCATCCGTTTAAATATTTAAAAATTTGATAAAATGAGTCTCCATAGAAACATTGGGCGGAATTCTATTGAAATTATTCTCACGATTCGTATCAGCATACTTCTTAAGTTTAATCTTAAGAATTTTCTATGATAATTTAGGTTAGCGACTGAAAGTCAATTTTTATTTGTTATATGCGACAGTTAGAAGATACTGAGAGGTTAGCACATATCATCGGCAAGAGACGTGCATGTGAGAAAATTTGCGAAAAAAACTAAGGGCACCGGTGGGATTCGAACCCACAATTCCCATTCAGTACACGGGTGCATTGCCAATTATACAACGGTGGACCTATGGTCTACGGATGTATTTGGCTAATGACATATGAGTTTCGAATCCGTTTCCCTCCCTTAGTCTTTTTGCGCAAGCGTTCTAAATACACAACAGTCGTCTATTACCGACGATATGAGCTTGTACCGCAACCACTCAGTATCGGAAATGTGGGAAATGACACGGACATCAGATGGTTAGTGAAATTCAGCATTTTTTTGGTATTGATATTGATATTTTGCAGCACTGTCTAAGTACATTTCAGCGGGCATGACTTGACATGTGATTCTCGTCATCACAACACGTTGTGCGTCGTTGACAGCAGTGTCTCGACCCAGCTTCAGTTGTTAGTTTGACTTGCTCTGCGAGATAAATCGTTTATGTGCTCGGAACATTCCTCTACGTTCCTATCAACTAGCGCGGAGGGTGCCAATTGCCTCGTTGCAGCAGTAAGCTGGAGGCCGTCTGCTATTTAGCTTAAGTTTCCTCGGCATGGTCTTGTCACATGCTCTCCCTAACGATTCTGTCAACTCGTCTTCCACTTCAGGTCGCAAGTTCTCGCCCTCTTTACTGCCCCAGAATTCCGTTGGCCAATGCCATATCAGATTGCCTGATGGTCACTATGGGTATATCCTTCACACACTCTCCAATTCATGTTTTACTCCAGCGACGGAGTCCGCATAAAGTGACGTCGATAATGGATTCCCGGCCATCTCTGAGAAAAGTGCTGGTGGTGCCTTTATTGAACAGCCTAATTTCCAGCTTCGCCAGAGCTTCCAGCAGAATGTGCCCTCTTACGGTGGTAAATCTGTTTCCTCACTCCACTGCCTAAGCATTGAAGTCTCCTCCGATGACAACCGGTCGTCGTCCAATCAGCTCTTCGGTAAGTCCAACCGCTCCATCGTCCATCGGGTGCGTAGCAACTTCATATGAATATTCCGTTAACATTGGTGATCACGAAACCTTCTTCTTGAATGGAGTATCTGCCCATAACATGTATTGCAGCCATCTCAGTTCTATCCACCACCTAGTTACCTTTATCGGGATGGACTCACGAAATGCAAAATGTTTGCGAATTCATGCTTAAAATAATATTAAAGGGTTGTGTCTTAGACACGACCACAGTATTGATGTTTGTCATGCATTTTTGACTATAATACTTTATCTTAAATTTTTCAAGTATTTTAATGTTTCGGTTATGGTTCAAAACTCGCGAAAATTCAATTTGGAGGACAACCCTAACATAAAATTACCATGCATCATCATTATGTACTTTACAGCGTGTTCATGGAATGATGCAAAATAGAATACTGTGACTTTTCTCAAATCAAAGAGCCACAAACTACTGTATTAGAAATAATTTCACCGTTTCAACTTCCTCACGCGTTTCAACTTGCCCCGGTGTAGGATAATGGATTTTGGTTGGACCTATTCATGTCATTTTCGCACTGCGTTTAAATATATGCCACCCACCACCCTCCCCATGTAGTCAATTGTCCATATATATATATATATATATATATATTTTTTTAAATTTGTATGGGCCTTAGTTGAACGGGAGCCTTCTCCTTGCACCCCATAGCTGGTTGTCAAGGTGATCAAGCCGTGATCCTTTTTACACGTTGACTTGCTCCTGCTTACTGCAGGACCAAACGCCACGCTGTCCAAAGTGGTAATGAGCAGCGGAACCTTTTTTTTTTACTTTAAATGATCTTTATTTCTTGTGATTGTGTGGTTTACATGTATGATTTTTTAAGTGACACAGATGCGTCTTTTCAACTTTAGTACATTTGAGATTTTAAATTTTTATTTACAGTTCCTAGTCCTTTCAGGCCTATTTTAAAGTATGACTACCTTGGTGGGATTGGTTTGATTTGAATTGGAAAAAGGAGACTACTTATAACTACTATTTACAACTACAACTAACCTACAAGTACTATGTACACCTAACCTACTATATACAAATTGCTTATCAAAGCATGTTTTGATAAATTACATTTTTGTGCAAATTTAGTCTTAATTTCGTTAATTTTGGGATCTATTTTGGCAATGCCTGCCTCTTCATGTAATTTTTTATTCTAGTGTCGAAAGGACGATCAAGTACCATCCTCAGCATTCTATTCTGAGCGACCTGAATTTTGTTCCTGTGAGTCTGTGCACATGATTCCCACACCGGAGCTGCGTAGAAGATCGCAGGTGCTATGATTTGTTTGTAGACGGCCAGTTTGTTCACCCTTTAGAGGTGGGATCTGCGGCACATCAGCGGATACAGACACCTAACCAAGGTAGAACACTTGACTACAGTTTTCTCTACATGCGAACGGAAGAGGAGCTTTTCATCGAACAACGAGATAGGTTATTTCGGCGGACCACTCCACCCTTGTGCCATCCATGATTACAGTACAAGATGGAGCCGGTTTCAGTTTGGACGATTGCCGATGGAGGAACATGATCGCTTGTGTTTTGGGGGGATTGATTTTAATTTTCCACGTGGTAGCATAATCAGCAAAGGCGTTAAGGCATCATTGAAGTTTGTTCGTTATTTCGCGAGGCATCCTTCCTTTGACGGCTATTGCGGTATCATCTGCGAACAGGAAGATCACGCAACCGTCACCGAGGGGAGGAATGTCGGAAGTATAAGGGGCCCAGCAAACTGCCTTGCGGGACTCCTGCTGGGATGGAAAACGTGTCTGAAAGACAACCATTCAACGATACCTTAAACGACCTTTGCTGGAGGTAGTTACGGGTGATTTTAACCAGATGTAAAGGAAAGTTGAAGTTACAAAGCTTGTACACAAGTCCGTCATGCCAAACATTGTCAAACGCCTTTTCAACGTCTAACAAGGCCATGGCTGTGGACTTGGATACAGCTTTGTTACTTCGGATATTATGCATCACCCGCACTAACTGGTGATTGGTGGAGTGCCCCTTTCTGAATCCAAACTGTTCCGGAAGGAGAATGTTGCTTTCTTCGCCAAACTTGAGCAAACGATTGAGAATGAGTTTCTCGAACAATTTGCTCAGCGCTGAAAGGAGGCTGATTGGTCTGTAGCTTGAAGACAATGTTGGATCCTTACCGGGTTTGCGGATTAGTATGATTTTTGTTACTTTCCAGATGCTTGGAAAGTAGTGCAGTTCCAAGCATCTGTTGAAGATAGCGGTTAGAAGAGACTGCACTTTCATGCTAAGTCTCTTCAAGATCAAGTTGAATATACCGTCAAACCCGGGAGCCTTCATGTTCTTGGTGCATTTCAGCGCTGAGCAAATCTGTTGTACTGTAATCATATCCGCCGGTGGCACGACAAAGGGGAGGCATCTAGGTTTTGAACGCATTGCGCAACCTGATCTTCGAGCGGACTTTGGATATTCGAGCCAAGCAAATGCGATGAAGCGACATGCTCGCCGATCGCATTTGCTTTCTCCTGTGTGGTGATTAAAAGCCGATCGTCATCATTTTCGACTCTGAGAGGTGGAATGGGTTTGGGATGTGTTTTCAGGACCTTGGCTACCTTCCAGAATGGTCTGGAGCGGTCGTCCAGATTCTGGACAACACGCCCGAAACTTTCATTTCGGAGTGAGTCCATTCTGGAAGCAATCTGTCTGTTCAGATCGGCCATTTCACGTTCTTTGCCCAAAATCTCCAGTCCTCTGAAACTGGCGTCTACGAACATTTCTCAGGCGAATCAAAAGTTGGGTGTGGGAATCAATGGCAATAAACTTACCCCTCACAGGAACTCGTCGGACGCATGCCTCGTCAGCCACGGTTATGGCTTGGTGCAGTCCTTCCAACGCTCGGTCGATGTCCTCCACGGTGTCAAGCGGCGGGTTGTCGATGATGTACCTGTCTACCACGCGTCCAAACTGGGCCCAGTTTACGCGATGGTAGTCCTTGCGCAGGCTTGAAGCAGGAGCCACGTTGCAGCCCAGTTCAGCCACCACCGGTTGGTGGTCGGATCTGAGTTCGTTCAAGGCTACCGGCTTGGACAAGCCGATATTTGTCAGGAACAGGTCTAGCGTCGATGGGTTGCCCGCCGGTGAGATGAATGTTGGTTCATCCGAAAACCAAACGGAGTACAGCCCATGCTGTGTGTGGTCAAACAGTAGACGTCCGTTCTGGTTCTGCTGGTAGTTCCGCCATGCCTCATGGCGAGCATTCAGATCTCCTCCAACTACGAAGCGGGAACCGGTACGGTGATGGTGGACAGGTCCTTCTTAAATTTAGCCGCTAGTCCACTGCTGGCGGCACACTGTCGAGGGCAGTAGACGGCGATGAACTGGACGTATCCAGTCGACGACTCCACCTCCACACCAAGGGCCTCGATGATAGAGGTGCGGGTATGGGACAGAGTGTGGTATTTTATTCCTTTCTTGACGACGACCGCAACACCACCCCCCCCCTCCCCCTGGAGCTGGTGCGATCAAGCCGGATAATGTTGTGGTCAAGCAACCAGAAGCTGTCGCCGGACTTTGGATGGGTCTCGGTTAGAAGGCCCACGTCGATGCTGTGCTTGCGGAGGAAGTCGGCAAGCTCAATCTTTTTTGCTCTTACAGAGCAAGCATTCCAGGTGACGATAGTTAGCGGTTGGATCTGTTCGGGCTTATTGCGGCACTTACGAAGAGCACCGGACATGTTGACGAAAATTTCCATCAGTTCATCCGCTGAGAACAGATCGGGGTTGTTGTTTTGCGCTGTTGGTTGTCTCCAGAATCCAGGGGGGGATGGAGAGCTTTGGCCAGCAGAATCACCGGAAGTTGCTTGAGCGGAATGCACCCGCGAATTCACTTGACTTTGCTGAGGAGCACGAAGGGGCGGGAAATCCTCCGTCCGAAATGCCGGGACTTTGTCCTTCTTGCGTCCTGGTTGGTTATTAGTTGCCACCTGTTTTTGGATGCGTTTGAAGTCCTCGCGTTTGGAGCACTGTCTGTCGGAACCTTGATGAGCACCACCACAGTTGGCGCATTTTAACGCCACGGCTCCATCAGCAGGGCAGTTGGAAGTGGCGTGTTCTTGAGCGCAGTTGCTGCAGCGTGGCTTGATGTTGCAGTTGCAGGTACCGTGTCCAAAATTGAGGCACCGCTGGCACTGCGTTACGTCACGATGGTCGCCACGGTATGGCTCCCATCGTACGATGATGGAGTAGATCGATCGGATGGCTTGCAGCGCATTGAGCGTCACCGTCCCTTTCTGGAAGTGCACCAGGAAAAGACAATGCGGGTACGTCTTCACGTTCTCATCTCTCCTTGTCATTCGGAAGACAGCGATTGGGGCTAGCTTGTACCGGTTGATTTCGGCTTCGACCATCTTGGGGTCGAAGTTTGGTAGACCCCTGATGACTACCTTGAAGGGCTTCTCACCGGGGATGTCGTGCGTGAAGAATTCCGCCTTGGTATCCTTCAGATATTTCACGGCCACTTCGTACTCCGCTCTCCGCTCCGTACTCAGCTGCAACGCCCAGCGATGAAAGATCGCCAATCAGCGTGTTGAGTGGGACTTGCTTCACCACCAGTGGAGAAAGCTTCATTTTTGCTGCACTCGGACTGGCAGCAGTTTCGTTGTCGACGGCGTCGCCGAAATCACCAATGACGCTGACGTTCGTCGCGGTGGCATCGTCCCGTCCACTCGCACCATCGGACTGGCCTTGATTTTTCTTCCTCTTCTTAGACCGCTTCACCGTGGCTGAGGTGGGATTCCCTACATCGGTGGGAAGAGTAGCGTACCTATTCGAAATAGGTACACTCAAGCTACCCTCACCGCTGTTCTTCTTCTCCGTTTTCTCTCGGAGCCTGCTCCGGGAGCGCTGTCTTCCCATCACACGAAGCGACCGACACTATTGACGACGCGATTAAACTGCGAATGTTTGGAACAAACTAGAAACTTTAGAACAACTCGACAGAGCGAGCAAAGACCGAACTGTACTGCTTGACGTTCAAGCAGAGAATCTGACGGTAAAACATGTTGAGCAGAGGCACGACAGCAGCACTGTTTTATATCTTTTCAGAACGATGTGCAACCAAGTGGTACTCGATTTTAACGACTTGGGTTGGGAAAAACGTTTATTTCATGAAAACGGTGATAAAATTATTAATTGTACATTTTACAAAAGTTGTATTACGGAAAATTAGAAAAACAAAAGTAGATGCGTAATGTAATATTCTATCGATTGGCGATTTTGGATTTTAATTTCATCTATAAATGACAAAGATACAAGCGTTCAAAACCTATCATTATTTCACCACACATATTTTTTGATTTGCACCCCAGTATAGTCGACAAAGACGTAGTTCTACGTTAAAACAAATCGGGTTTCGGAGCTGATTACTCATGCACTGACCATGACTGACCTGGTCAGCGATCTGAACAATTTGTTACAGGATCTCATTATGTACAAAACATTGCATAGTTAATTTTCAGATTGTCCAAAAGTGGGCCTGGTCTTCGAAAAAATGTTATTTTGTAGCTCTACAACATCCTACACTGTCTGATATTTTGATAAACTGTACATATTTCGGACAGCATAAATGGTTTCAATTTTGTACACGAATAAGCTGCAACATGTTAATGTCTCTGCCTCCCTCCAGCTGCGTTCATATTTCCTTTGTCTCTTTTGAATATTCTGACAAAATTAACATGTTTCGAGGTACCTTTTTGAGATGTCAAATGATCACAGCTCATGACAAAAAAAAATCATACAAAAGCCATTACGTCATTCAATTGAAAAGAAACTGTCCCAGCCCCTGGCGGAACAAGAAGCTAAGATTTTTATGTTGTCCGTTGAAGATGAATGATGGTTCACGTTGATGCTGGTTTATATTTTGTTTTCTGAGGTATTGTGTTGGCGGTTTGCTCGAGAGGAATCATTGTGATTTGGAAAAACTTACAGGTGTTGTAAAGTTTCCACTTAATCTGTCAACCTTTGTACGTGAACATCGCATGATTAATCTCGTTGTCCCTATCCTTTCCGAGGACTAATTAATGAATGGAACTGCCAGCAAGCGAAGCAGGATCTCACTTTTGTCTTTGCCCCATCTGAATTCGGCTTTGATAAATTGGCTGATGTCACATTAAATAAATTAATTAAAGCTCTCGAAATGCGAACTTGAAAAATAGGTCAGCTGGTTGTGATTTTAGCAACGTTGAAGGATCATTTTTTGTGGATCGCAACTTTGTTCATGTTAAATGAAATTATGCTCAATGTCTGTCATTCTATGAATTCATACAAAACGAGGGTAGGTTTTACAAGCATTGGTCTTTTTAACAAAATCATTAGCATCGCTATTTATATTGTAATTTCTCACAAATCCCGCTTTTTTGACGTTTTCTCATTCATTAAAAAAAACCTTACAACCATCGTCAGAGAGCCCTAAGGTGTGACAATGCATGATTATTATTCACACCAATCACCACGCCAGACCACGTTTCCGTTATGGTATAAAATCGAAGAATGTGCCATCACACTACGCAGGATGCCACCAGATTTGTATCCTGGGTTGTCGCCTGTCTCTGCTCGCATTGTCAAACGCGTTGACGTTGAGAAACCATTTCCACCGATCTTCCTCGGTAGGCCTCGGGGTCCGGGTGACGACGACGACGGTGACAGTCAGTCAAGCACGCAGAGGAAGCCATCTGAAGGGAAGCATTTCAAGACAAGCATTTGCCATAAGTCAACGATATACACTGGGGGTATTGTTTTACTTGTCAATTATGCTTCTTTCAGAACGAGTGAATGGGAACCGGAACATCTTTCAGAATGGCAAATGGAAGAAGGAAAAGTGAGGCTTTCATTTAATCCCATACATGATGAGGGGGTTTCGTTTCCGTAACGGAACTTGGCACTGTCTCGATGCGTGCCAGGAATCGAGTGGGTGCGAACTTATTCAAATTTGGCTCGTCGTGACAAATTGGGTGGAAGCGGATTTTTCGGTGAACGGGCGTAGGAAGGCTTGATGGAATTTGTTTCGGATGCTTTTCCGTGAAATCAATTTCGGTTTGGAAACGATGAATGGATTAAATTCAGATTTTGTGCGATGTGTGGGTGTTGTTCAAGTGTTCTACTTTAAATGTAGCATGAATAAATAAATACAATTTTAAGTCATTTATAACGGCATTTTTCAGTTTACAATGCCATCGTGATCAACTTTCCTCTCTGTTGGCATCGCTGCTATTGCAATGGGTCCAGCTACTGTAACATCCAATTTCGATTTTGAACTCACAATCGATTCTTGCTTTTTAGATTTTTACATGGGTTGATTTAAAGTTAAATCTATCCAAAACTAATTAAAGTGCGCAATCAATTGATTAGACATAGCTTATTTCATTCCTGATACCACACCACTTACTCCTAGCTATTTTGCAGAAAAGGAATATGAATTAATTTTCCAAGGATCAAGTAAAATCCATCCCACAGTCCCCATGTCGTATGCACATCAGTAGCATATGAAACAGAAACATCCCATCTCGATCCCCTTCTTCGAGTAAGCCTCTGCTGCGGTTCTTGGATGAAAAATGTCCCAACAGGAAATTCTTCCTAAATAATTCCA
This sequence comes from Ochlerotatus camptorhynchus, assembly GCF_037179485.1. Classification (NCBI taxonomy): domain Eukaryota; kingdom Metazoa; phylum Arthropoda; class Insecta; order Diptera; family Culicidae; genus Ochlerotatus; species Ochlerotatus camptorhynchus. The sequence continues at coordinate 2,172,543 of NW_027040513.1, read as the reverse complement.
CCTCCTTCCATGGAACCGACAAGGAAAAACGAGTTGTTTTACATTTGTAATCCTTTCCTGGGTATATTTCTTCCTACTGCAAACCCATAATTCCCCGACTCTGAGCTGAAGTCGTTTCTTTTCAGTTGGACACCGTACAGTACTGAAGTCCGAACTGTATCCTTCCTGTCAGTATATTTAACATTCTCGAAATGTGAAAATTGTCCCGAATTCAATGCATAACGGTGAAGTCGAGAAGGATTGAAAAATTGATGGCTTTAAGTTGCTTTTATGATACATATCCACTCTGGGAATAATTTAAGACCCGCAAATGTAAACAAATTTCCATACAAATTGAGATCTCCAAATTCTTCATGCGCTCGTACCCTGCGCCAAGCAAGCAAGCAAGCTCAGATAGCCATGTATTTCACCTTCGCATTTCCCGAAGAAAATATTACAACAATAATCAGGACATTTGAATGCAGTAAAACTTGGTGCTTCCATACAACGTCGCCTCTACACACAGGACAGGCGATGGAACACATCCTCCCATCGCCAAACGTAGACAGGTACGGCGTCAAGCTTTCAATGAAACGGAAAGTGTCACGCTTGTTCTTTAGCTAGATTACTCCCACGCCACTGACTGCTGCTGGCTGCGGAGGTAAGAGTGAGTAAAATTCAGAATCGTCGCTCGTAAAATTCGATTTTTCCGAAATGGCTGGCAGAATGAAGGTGCGGATAATGGTGATTGCGAAATAATAAATAACACAGGCCATGAAGGAGGGTGGAGCATGGGAGGTCTTCTACACTTACGGCCTCCACTGATGTTCATCGTAAGGGTTAAGCTCTATCGAAGCCTTGGTTCAAATGGATCTCATTAGCACTTCGAAACTTCAAGAACGCAAATATCAGGTAATACAAATCATACAATAATGAAACTGCTTTACTACGTTTGCTGCAATGCAGCTAGCATGAGGTACACTGAACAAAAACATCCGCAATACTTTGAATGATTATTAGATTGCTCAAGGCTTTTAACAATATGCATTCGAATTTCGTATGATTGCTGATTGATGGTTGAATTCATCAGCAGCTGATGAGCATCCATAGGAATGCCATCCAAATAAAGAATTATATTTATTTGAAAAGTGTGTGTGTGTCTACAATTCATTCCCGCTGGCCGCAGTGCTTTTATGGAAGAACATTTTTTGCACCTATTTTTATACATAGATGCAAACAGTTTTCGCCCTGGCGATGGAAGGTGATAGCTCTACTGTAGATCCAACGACCGATTTCAAGAATGTCTGTTCATACACGTACATTCTGAGGTCGCCTTCATATGCAATAAGCCCCATATGAACACATCGATATACCAATTGTCGTGTCTATTTGTGAGCTCGTTGTTCTTCTCTATATCACGGCTAGCATGCTTGGCATGCACAGTTGTACATAGTAACTGCTTATTTGTTAATAACTTTTCACTCAGTCGTTGAAATTTGTTAACATTTGAATTAACACCAATGAATGTTTAGACTAAGTCCGAGATGTGCAGCGAGCATTTCTCACTTTATTTTAACAACGCGGAAATATATACACTTTATTAATAGAATTAATATTTACATACTCTAGGTATCTATAACAGGCTATTCTATCTACTGCTTCAAAAAAAAAAAAAAAAAACTACGGTTCGTCAACTGTTTCCAAAATTATTTGAAAATGAGCAGTTTGTGAACAAAACTGTGTATGCCAAGCATTACTGCTAGTTCCTGAAAGTCTCCCATGTAATTTCTGATGCCAGCCACGATATATTGACGTCTTACCCGAAATTAAGTTATGTTCACTCAGATCGGTACTAAATCATAATTCATTTAGAATTTGCAAGAAAGAGATCAGCGTTATCTATGGATTGGTTTGACGTACGAAAAACATTAAGTACGTAGCCAAAATAAAGCTTTTTCATTGCATTTCCATAAAAATATATCTTAAACTTCTTAAAATTAATTCCATTGGGTTTTTGAAAAACTATGTTTTCTTGAAATTCATATTATTATTTTATGCACACTCTGTTGGTCAATCTCAGCTTGCCTCAGCGGCCAATTTGTTTCAACGTCTGGCTATCTCCCAGCTGTAGTGGTTTTTTAATCGAAAACGCGTCAAATTCACACAATCGATCTAATGTTAAAATATCGATATCGGAACTGTATTTTATAAAAATTATTGAATTATTTATTAGGCATCCGTATTCTTGTTTTCGTCCGAACCGTATTTCTCATACATTTTTTATAGTTCTATATGGAAAAACCAAATTTTGAATCATCTGACAATTATTTGTGCTGATCAGCTATAGCCGAAGTCGCTTTATCAAATGAGGAAACAGACAGTGAGCATGCAGAAGGGCGTATACGCGATGATAAGTAAGCGAAACAATTTTCTAAAATTTGTTCAATGCAGAGTTGTAACAGGTTGTATTGGCTATCAAAAGTAACAGCAAACGCACCGAGAAACGATGATTCTAGCGAGTTATTAATCAAAGAGAAAATTTACGAAGAGAATCGATCATCACGTCTGCGCCCTTCTGCATGCTCACTGTCGAAATGATCTCCTTGAAACGAGCCATCTTCATCAGCTTAATTACCGTCGCACGTCTAAAAAATATTGCTCCACTCACGGATGTTTTTTAATAAGTAAATTTTGCTCTGTTAGAATTGCTTATCTTTAGACAGCTACGCGTTTTTCGACTATTACTTGCAGACTTCATCAGTGCCAAGTACTCAACACCACAAATACATGTATCTCTCAAAAGATAAGCAATTTTAACGGTATTTGAAAGGAAATAAATCAACACACTCAAAGCTCTTCATAAAGGGATTCCGTTAAGAGGTTCGACAAATTTAAAAGATTAAATTTAGCTCATTTCGATTCGATTTGATCGTTTCTGCACAGCGATCACTCACAGATGCCATTCAGATGACCATTGCAGTCAATGGTGGATATGCCCTTGTGATGTGAATTCCTTGAAATAATCCACAGAATTCCCTAGGAACTCTTCTTTGAGTTGTCTAAAGATAATCTAAAGAAAAACCTTGAAACTTCCCATAGTTTTCCTTTGAAATTTCCTTGAAACTTTTCGGAAAACTTCATTGAAATAGTCCTACGAGTGCTTTTGAAATCATCCGAATTTTAATTGAATTCTTTTCAGAACTCCCTTTGGGATCTCCTTCTTTACTTGTAATTCCACTTGCAAGTATCTTGGAGTTCTCCTTAGGATTCACTTTCAATTCTCCTAACAAATCTCTTAGGAAAGTCTCCTCAAAATCATTTTGCAGTTTTAGTCTGAGTTCTCCTTGAATTCTCTTTGGAATTGCCTTGAAATGCTCATCAAAATTCTATTGTAAATTTGCTTTGAATCCTACTCAGGATTCCCTCGAAATTCGTCTTAGAACTACCTTGGGATCTCCTTAAGTTTTACCAGGAGTCTGCATTTCCTCAGAACCAGGCATGGAAAATCATTTACATTAATTTCGTGCATTCATTTACATTCATCTGCCTCCTGCTTTTTTCATCAGCACAGATTCGTAAAATGATGTATGAACCTTTTGCAGGTTTTGATATTAGCTACTACTTTTGTAACTTACTCAAATCAGAATCTCTTATGCGTGACGAACCAGAGTTTACTTATCTTGTCATTGCTTGTCAGTGAATGCAATTTACATTCACTGTTAAACAATGGTACGTTCTGTTCGCTCTGGTTTATCATGCATAAGAAATACAGATTTGAGTTATTACCAAAAGTCATAGCTTGTTATAAAACCTACAAAAGTTTAATACGTCATTTGACAGAATTCTGTTGATGAAAGAAACTACAGTCAAATGAATGTAAATGAATGCACGAAATGACATGATTTTCCATGCTTGCTCTGAACTAATTTGAAAGGAATCCTCAGATTTAACTGTAAAACATACATCGCTCAGAGGACAACAATTTAAGAAAAGGATAACTTTCAAATACTTTAAACAGTTATTCCATCATGAATAAAAAATCGTTTGTTGGTAGTGGAGACTTCCTCCACCATGAAATTAGCCAGAAGGGCTAATTGATTTTGTGTTGTACATGTTGTATTTTACTGTGTAACGTTTTTCAATTTTGTTCTTGTGAAGTATGTTGTATGAATGTATTAATTTGTTATTCTACCTACTTAACCTAACTTAACCTAACGTGCCAGATCCCTAACGATCTGTTGATCGGATCGCCTACAGCAATCTCTGTGCCTTACGATGGAGTCAGCTCTCCGTAACTTCAGTGTCTGAAGACCAGCCAGGCGGTGGACCTCAGAATTTCTAGTCCGCCCCCGCGGACTGTTAAGGATCATCCTAAGGATCTTGTGTTCGATCCTTTGGAGTTTGAGGTGATGGCATTTGGCGCAACTCTCCCAGATTGGCATCCCGTATTCTACTACGAGAAGGATGATTTGTTTGTAGACAGCAAGCTTATTTTTCAGGGACAGGGTAGACCTCCTGTTGATGAGTGGATACAACGATCTTATCAAGATGTTGCACTTGGTTTTGGTTTTGTCAACGTGCTCCCTGAAAAGGAGCTTGCTGTCTAGTGTTAAGCCCGAGGTACACGACCTCTTTGGACCATTCAACCACTGAGCCGTTGGAGCAGATCTTATTATTTTCAGACGGAACAAGTCTGGGAGATTTAGAGTGTGGAAAGATGATGACCTGGGTCTTTACCGCGTTGATACGGATCTTCCAGCTGTTAATATTCTGTAAAATACCCTTGTAAACGATGGATGTGTCATCTGCAAACAGAGACAACGATCCATCATCAGGGAGAGCCGGCATATCGGAGGTGAACAGGTTGAATAGAATGGGGCCAAGGATGCTTCCTTGTGGAACCCCGGCACCGATGTTGAAAGCATCCGATGTGATGGTATTCAGAGAGACTTCACTAGGAAGATTGGAAGACTGTAATGCTGCAATTTGAACACCAGGCCATTATGCCAGACATTGTCAATGATGCCACATTATTTCGAATGTAGATCTGTATTTTCATCGCAAAAAATCTTTTTAATCTGTATCTGGTTGACAAAAATCTGTAAAAAAAAATCTGTATAATTTACATTTTATGGTTTCAGTGCGGATTTACATAAATCTCCATTTGCTGAATGGTTATAGTTCAGAAGGAGTTTGTTCTAAGTTTAGTATAATGAAAAATGATTAAAGTTGGCTTTCTAAAGAATTTATCTATTTTAAAAATCTTAAAATCCTACAATCTTGATGTGTTTTGCATCTCTTCTATAGTCTGAAAATACAAAACTTTAAGTTATGAGAGACAAATCTGTTTCGGCTGAAAATTTCCGCAATGAAGTAACTAGCACAATTTCCAAGATTTGAATTTTTTAATGTCTGAGTTTACAAAAAACTTTATCTGGACATTCAACATAACACAGAACTTTTACTGAAAGTTTAGTCTAATTGCATGCAATAATCTTTATTTCTGTGATTACGCTTTTCAAATATAAAAATATCCAGTTAACTCTTCGACGCACAAACTGTAATCAACCAGTTTGTGGGTTTTCTAAAATGGCTTGTTTACCGATTTGTCAAAAATATATTTAATTGACCTTCGTATCTGTAGCCATGTGACATAGTTAATTTAACAAGTAGAACAACATCCCTTACAACGAGAAATCAGAACATCTTAACACCAGAAGCCCATTCGAAAGATTCCAAGTCCATTCGAAGCTTAGAGGAAAACAATGATTGTTTATCGTAATTAATAAATATAAAAAATTATGTATAATACATTCCCTTTATTTGAAAAATCTGAAAAATCTGTATATTTTTCAAAAATCTGTAATCTGTATATACAGATATCTGTATCAATATATTGAAAAAAATCTGTATGATTACAGATAAATCTGTATATGTGGCATCACTGAACCAAACTGTTCCTCGAGTAAGATTTTGTTTTGTTCGGCAGATGTTAGGAGCCGGTGGTACGAAATAGACAATCTTCGGTTTCTACGCTTAACCAATGTTCGTACCACCTCTGATAGTGATGACTATGTTGCCACCTCGTTGGCAGCTAAGATCAGCCAATGACATTCGATATAATTATTTACATCATCGTTTTGGATTATTTGTGTCATGGGGCTGAACTAAACTGTACCAAACCACTGTCCTCTGTTCGAATGAAACCTCAGACCATTCAAATGGAAACATTGAAATCGCCTTTTCGTATGATAGCTGCAACCGGATGACGGTTGTTTTGAAATCAGATGATTTTCCTCTCAAATACAGGATAAACATTATTATCATTCAAAACGATGATGAAAATAATTCTAGCGAACGTCATTTGCTGCTCTGAGTAGGCAAACGAGCTGGAAGCATAGCCATCGCAATCAGACATGGTACGAACATTGGTAAATGGTGGAAACCGTAGATTGTCTTTTTCGTGGTGGAGGAAGATTCCTCTACCAACTAGTATTTTTTGTATCCTTGGTTTTTCATGGCTATTTAATATGGAAATGTGAACAATCGAATTAATAATCTAATCTATAGCATTTGCAAGTCCTCTGAGCCCTGTATGTTTTACAGCCAATTTTCAAATAAATATTATCCCTTATTTGGAGGACAGTCGTATGGATGCTCATCAGTTGATGACGAATTCAACCATAAGGAAATCATCCGAAATTCGACAGCATATTGTTAAAAGGCTCGAGAAATACAATAAGCAGTCGAAGTATAGCGGATGTTTTCGTTCAGTGTAACACCACAAACAAATAGACATAACACTCGCAAGTTGTTCATCTAAAAAGCATTTAACGATCAATTTAAAAGTATCATAGTTGGTAGTACCACCACCTGTGGCGCGCATAGTTATTTCCCTTGAGTTTGACGTTTACATACTACCGCCATCTGTTCAGCGTACTACCCACAACAATGTACTCAACAGATGGCGGTAATGTTTTTTCGACGATATTTTACAGTGAGGAATAGTCAATGTGTTATGTCTGTTTGTCTGTGGTAATACCTTCTATTTGGGATAACAATCATTTTACAGAGAACATTGCGTATTTCGACTGAGGTCCATTCACTTTTCGTATCAATGTTCATCCTGTATTCTAGTGGAGCATACCATGATTACAAAACAACCTTCATCCGGTCGCAGTTATCATTCGAAAAAGCGATTTCGATGCTTCGATTTGAATGTTCTGAGATTTCATTCGAACAGAGGATGATGTTTTGGTACAGTGTAGTCGTTTCGTGCGCAAAGTCTCAGTAGCGTTTGAGATTTATGCAAATGATAGTTTGAGTTAGTAGTTCATGTCAGTCATTTGTGGAATCCATTCGGTACGCCCTCAAGCGTTTTGCATGGAATAGAGTGTTAGGTGCTTTGTGAGGGGAAAGTGCACCATTCTATGCATGATTGACCTTGTCAGAACAGAGTAAAATACAACATGGAAAAAAGTAGATAGACTTAAGGTGAATCGCTGTGACATCCTTATTCTTGGATCAACTTCGACAACTCCACTTACATCGTCTGATGATGAATCCCACATAATTGTAAGCGAATCTTACATCCACCAGTTAGGTGTGGTTTTGGTTGTAACGAAGTTTACTCAACATAATTCCATACATATATAATCACGGAACACATTTCCATATAAACCAGCGGTGTCATCAATGTACCGCGTAGCAACACATCGGACCAAGCAACCACTCCAGTTCATCGAACATCAAGCGTCAGCAGAAATTAGAATTATACAGTGCTAGCAGAAGTAGGGCATAAGTATGAACGCTGAGGCAAAATTCAAACAGTTCAGTTTTAGCATTAAGTGAGACAAGTTTAATCAAATGATTTAGTTCAATAAAAGTTTTTTTTTTTTTATAATTATTATGAGAACCGTCTCGTAATTATATGTTACTTGGGTAGTGCACCTCGGTGGGACTTCGAATGGGAGCGAGCTGTCTTTTTGTTAGTTTTGTGTTAAACAGTGACGCGATTATTTTGCTTTAAATCTTGATTTAAAAATCGAGATGGAAGTAAATGGGAACGAAAAAAATATCGTTGTGTTCAGAAAATGAAGCCCTTTAAGATGATGTACAGTAACTGGTATTTTTTTTTTCAAAATAAAAGAACCCTATTAGGGTGTAGCCCAGGCGAGGAAAATCATTCACGTTCATTTCGTGCATTTATTTACATTTGCTTGCAACTATTTTCATCAACAAAATTACGTTAAATGATGTATTCAACTTTTGTAGGTTTTGTTATTAGTTACCAAATTTGTCCATAGTGTTTTGGATAAAACTTGTAGCTGATATCAAAACCTACATGATGAACCAGAGCGAAGAACCCACAGTTGTTTTTAAGTACATAACAACTAACTCTTTTGTTTGACCTTATAAAATGAACAAACTTGGACGAACAATCAACTTTGGTTAAAATGTCAAATCGCCATATTTAATATTTCTTGAGGTATTGGACGAAACCCCCTTGATTTCAGTTTTTACTCGTAATTTTCACTGATCAGTTTTTTTTTCAGTGTAAAATGTTCAAGAGAATTTAAAGGCAATCTATAAGCATACAAAACTTTTCTTAAAATACCATGCTAAAATATTAATTTGTTTATTTTGTCTACTGTTAATAGGGGAGACTTAGGGAAGCCGTTCATGCTGATAGCCATTTTGAAGCTTTAGACTAGTACTAAATAAAAGATAGCGAAAATAGTTAGAAATCAAATGAAGAAATGTAACAAATGAATATTTCGTGAAGCGGGCGGAAGTCACGAATCTATATTCTCTCGCACGGTCATCACTTTCCAGCCCATGCCAAAATCAAATACGCACTGCGCATGCTCAAACGACGTTTTCCATTTCGGTGAGTTGATCGGAGCTCAAAATGAGGGGAGACGAAGAGCAGCGTCCACAAAAACTATCCTGCAACGGTGCCAAATTCCGGTGCTGCCGCCACTTTCACTCAACAGCCGTTTTGTTGGTGCTGCATCGGTCCCGCCAACAGCTGGAGTGCATAACACTCCGGTAAACTCAAGACGTCAGTCATACGCGGCAACCGCTGCATCCCGAACCACCTCTTCACCTCCGGGGCTATCGTGGTAGTATTTAGGTGCTCCCCTTTCTTCAGCGATTGAGAATGAAGATACTCTGCCTACATCGGTGGAACTTGTTACACTCGTGCCAGAAGTAGTCATGATCCAGCGCACCTGCAGGACCCGAACAGAACAGCTTCGGTCTAAGGAGGAATACCAACTGTCGGCTGCTGCCGATCTTCCGGCTAAAGATTAATTAATTAATTTAGCTTTATTTAGGAGGCTTTCAGCCTTAGGCTGGTTCGCCTCCGAAACCGGCTAAAGATTATCGAAGCCGTAGGGGTAGAAGTTTCTACTCCTGTCGGCCCCATCACCATCGTTGCGGCATACTGCCCCAAACAAGCCAACATCAGAGATGGGTCGGCAGCAGACCTGCGAAGAGATATTGTCAAGCTAACACGACGGCGGGAAAAGTTCATCATCGCTGGCAACCTGAACGCCAAACATCAAGCTTGGGGCAACAGTCGACACAATCAAAACGGCACCATCCTGAACAACGACCTACATATTGAGTCCGAACACTCCCACCCGGTTGAGTCGGTCAGGTGTTCACGCTACCATCGATATTTTCATCAGCAACATGGGCAACAATATTGCTCAACCTATCGCCTATCAAGAACTCAGCTCGGACCACTATCCGGTGGTGGCTGAAGTTGGTTCCTCGGTGAATCGATTCGAAGCTTCCCGGCGTAACTGCCATCGTGTGAACTGGGATCAATATCAACACTGCGTTGACACAACCATCAACTACGATGACCAACCGGAGGCGTCCAAAGACGTTGACCGGTGTGTACAATCCATCGAGGAGAGCAATACTCTGAACCTTGACAGCCGTACCAAAGACCTTATAAGACTCCGTAACACCATCCGAAAGCAGTACCAACGCTCTGGTCTGCCTGTCCATAAGACCAATTGCAATCGCCTTACTAAAATTATCCAAACCAGGATGATGGATTTCAGAAATAACGACATTGCTAGTAAAGGCTGACTAAAAGTAAATTGGTGCGCCCCTCGTACGCCGCTAGCATGCATCTAGTGTCGGGAATCGAAAATCTTTCACAATGGTTTGTTTACGCTTCTATAGAGAACAACTGGTGCACGTTTGATCAAAGTAGTCGATCGCGTTCAGAAATAACGTCAAAGGGAACTCGAAAGAAGAAAAAATATTGTGCACAAACACCTGGAAATCCAGAGTTGTCCGGTTCCAAGCTGGCTAAAGTGCTGAAGATGCCGAAAACAACAGTTTGTCGAGTGCTCAAAACCTACAAGGAAATCATGAGTGTGGAAAACGAAAAAACTGGAACCAGGGATCATCAGCTGCGCAGCAAGGTGTTGAGGTGCGTTAAAGCCAACCCCGGTCTTTCGATCCTGGATGTGGTCAGAAGGTACAACGCCAACTTTCAAACGGTGTGGAATATCCTTGCCAGGGAAGGATACAAGTCGTACAAAGCCAGTAAGGGTTGATGCATATATTATGTCACGCTCTAGATTTTGTGACAAGCAATGCATTAGGTATAGGAAAAACGTCACGATATGGGGGGGGGGAGTTAATTTCTCCTCGATTTAGTGTGACATAATTAATGCATGGGCCCTAAACATTCGAACCTGCACATGAAGTAGAATTCCGTGATCAAAAATCGTGCAAGGCTCTTGTACGACCGTGTTTTGATGAAACACAAGGGCTGCACTTTGATCGATGACAAAACATATGTCACACTCGATTTTAAGCAGCTTCCCGGTCAAAAGTTTTACATCGCGACTGGGCGTGGGGATGTGCCGGGAAGATTAAAGTTCGTGTTTGCCGACAAGTTCGCAAAGAAGGCTATGATTTGGCAAGCGATTTGCAGTTGTGGCCTGAAAACGGAACCATTCGTCACGTCCTCGACGATGACATCCCAAGTTTACATCGAAGAATGCCTGAAAGAGATCGATTTTGTCCCCAAGCTAATGAATCCTCCTAATTGCCCGGAATTTCGACCAATCGAAAAATACTGGGCAGTTTCAAAGCAGCGACTTCGAAGAAACGGGGGGCAGTCAAGGACATCCAGCAAATGCGGGCGCTGATGGGCTCCATCAAGAGGAAGGTTCAAGATTTCGTTCGAACTGGAGAAATGTAATGATATAATTTTTTAATATTGAAGTTTCAATAAAAGTACTGTAAAGCAACCATTATATCCATTAACGAAAATAGTCGAGTATTTGTACAAGGCATTGAAGAGGTCTGCACAATGTAGACGAAATATGCGTATGTGTAAAGGATAAGCAAATAAGGTAGTGGAATCAAATGGAAATTACTAATCTCTCTCTGTTTATACATTTAAATGATTTTAAAAACGTTCACTTACAGCCTACTTTGTGAAAACAAGAGAACATATTGCTACGGTGTTGAAAAGATTGACCAGACTCTTCTGCATTAGAAGACAATTTATTAAAACGATTAGAGGAAAAATGCATCGATCAGCTCTCATTTGAACAGTGGAAGTCAATGTTGTCATAAAGGAGTTGAAATGTTAACTCAGACGCAGACAACGATATTGAATTCGTTTCAATTTTATTGGGTGACATTTTCTTGACGAGAGAAAGCAGAAAGAGCCTTACTCTAGAACAGAGATAATTGTTGTTTTATAAAGCGTTATGAGGTCTCCCGGATGAGCACCCCACCATGTGCCACAAATTGAACGGAGAAAATTGATCCTCTGTTGACATTTTTGTTTCAAATACTTAATATGGGTATTCCAAGTGCACTTTGAATCAAACCAGACCCCAAGGTACTTAAAAGACTATGATTGAGTAATGTTTCTGCCCAAAAGATTAAGATGCATTTGGACTGGGTACCGCTTTCGAGTAAACACTACCAGTTCAGTTTTTTGCGGCGAGAATTCGATCCCTAGATTCCTAGCCCAAGAAAACCTCTTACCACACCGTCATCTGCAAGTTGTATTAGCGCGCATTGTTCTGCCAAACAGTTGTCGATATCTTTGACATAAAAGTTATAAAGCAAAGGCTCAGACATAACCCTTGCGGCAGGCCCATGTAACTAATTCTGGAAGTTGCCAGTTCTCCAAGGGAAAAGTTCATTTGCTTTTCTGATGACAAATTGTACAAGATATTATTTAAAATTCCAGAAAGTCAACATCTGTGCAGATTATGGATGCAATGGATATTGAATCAAAAGCCCACTTAATGGCCAGTTGAATATCTGTGGAAACCAGCGCTAGACAGTCGTTTGTTCCTTTGCTCTTGCGGAATCCAAACCGTATATTTAATAGCAAGTTATTTGATTCGACCCACTGATCGAGTCTCCGAAGGATCATTTTCTCCAACAATTTCCTAATGCACGAAAGCATAGCAATTGGACGGTATGAGTTATGGTCAGACGCTGGTTTGCTGGCTATTACTTAGACCTGTCTCCATTCAGGCGGTACAATGATGTTTTCTAGTAAAGAATTGAATAAGTCTAGCAAGTGTCTTTTAGCGATGTCTGGGATATTTTTCAGAATATTAAATTATTTTTCAGAATCATATCGCTTCCCGGTTCGATGTTCGATAAAAGAAGGGCCATAGAGAACTCCAGCATTGTGAATGACCACCGCTCGGAGATGCTTCGCGAAGAATATGTTGTGCTGGAACTAAGTCCGGACCGCCCTTTGTAGTGAAATGTTGCGAGCCACCCTCCACAAGGTGTTCATTGAGGTTCCTCGTGAGAGTCCTTCAACGAAATTGCGCCAATTACCGCGTTTTCTTGCTTTGATTAATTGTTTCAGCTTTGTCTCAAGATTTGAATATTCCTGTGAAGGTTTTGTGTCTACGAAATGATTTGAAAGCATCAGATTTTTGCTACATACAATTTTGTGCATTCTTCGTCCCATATAGGTGTGGCTGGTCTCCTTTTGAAGGTTGCACTTGAAACTTTTCTTTTTTGTGCTTCCAGTGAGCTTTTGTATATCAAACCGGCGAGGAGTCGATATTCTTCTAATGGTGGAAGCGTATCTATTATTCGACACCGATTTTCACCGCCGTTGCATATTTCTGCTCGATGTTCCTTGTAAGATCAAATGGAACTCGAGATGGTTTTGCAGATTGATGGCCACACTTAATTGAAATGATGATTGGCAAATGATCGTGGGTATCATTGACAACCTTTCACAGACAATCCAATGATAGCGATCTTGAACACAAAGATAGGTCGAGTCGGCTTTCTCGAGCCGGAGGTTGTGCTATACGTGTCGCTTCACCAGTGTTCAAAATAGTTAATTTGAAATCGTCACATAAATCGTAAAAAAAATAGCCGCTCTATTGTCATCATATAAGAGGTTAAGATTGGCGCGTTGGAATCGAATGTTTTCCCAAACAATTCGGGAGTTCCGCAAGGCAGTAACCTAGGACCGGTACTGGTTTTCGATCTTTTCAAACGAAATCGCCTTTCTGATACCACCAGAATGCCGTGTTTTCTATGAAGACGATACGGAAACGTTCAAAATTATTAAAAGCTTCTCGGAATGTTCGGATCTTCAGAATATGTTAGGTATTTTTGCTGACTGGTGCTCAAGAAATTTGATGAGTCTAAGCATCGAAAAATGAAACATTATTTCCTATCACCGAAAAATAGAACCAATCATGTTTGACTATGTTCTCTGCGGACGCTGTCTTGCTCGTGTAGAGCACTTAAAGGATCTTGGACTGCAGTCTCAGTTTCAGAATCCACTACAATGACATCATCTCCAGAGTTAATCGACAATTGGGCTTTATTTTCAAAATTTCCGACGAGTTCCGTGATCTGCTATGCCTCAGGTCACTCTACTGCTCGCTTGTACGATCCTTATTGGAGTCACGTTTAGTTGTTTTGTGCCCTTTCCATGCTAGCTGGATCACTAGAATTGAATCCGTTCAACGCAAGTTTGTGAGATATGCTCTTCGTTTCCTCAACTGGCGTGACCCAACAAACTTGCCACCGTACGAGGAGCGATGCCGTTTCCTGGGAATCGAACCATTAGAGGTGAGACGGACGGTCGCTCAAGCTATGTTTGCTGGAAATCTGCTTACGGGTGACATTGACTGTCCAACACTGCTGGCTCAGATAAATATGTATACCTCTTCGTCAACGCGACTTTCTGTTTTTGGAACCACGGCGCCGAAATTCATCAACTTCTTTTATATGTTCGACTTCAATATATCAACTGACGATTTTCGTCATCGTTTACATGGCCTTTTCCGTACCGTTGACCGTAACTATTTAGTTTAAGTTTTATACATTTAGACAATAATCGTCAGTTGAATTTTTCAATATACAAATACAATTACAAATATAGATCGCCCCACCCAGTACCATGGGACTTCATATCACTCTGAATTAATACCCTTGCTGACCCTTCTACTTTTTTACATATTCTCTATCCATCGGACAGGACGTTCCGAGTCTCTCTGAATGGGATCACATCGAATGCGTTCAACATCGGTGCCGGGGTTCCACAAGGAAGCATCCTAGGCCCGATTTTATTCGACCTGTTCACCTCCGATATGCCGGCTCTCCCTGATGGTGGATCGCTGTCTCTGTTCGCAAATGACACATCCATCGTCTACGCGGGTAGGGTCATCGAAGCTCTGACTGCCAAACTTCAGAGAGGCCTGGACGTCCTGTCTGAATATTTCAACAGCTGGAAGATCCGTATCAGCGCAGCAAAGACCCAGGTCATCATCTTTCCACACTCCAAATCTCCCAGACTTGTTCCGTCGGAGTATAATAAGGTCTGTCTGAACGGCGCAGTGGTGGAATATTCGAAAGAGGTAGTCTACCTCGGCTTAACACTAGACAGCAAGCTGATTTTCAGGGAGCACGTTGATGCAACGAAAACCAAGTATGACATCCTGATAAGATCACTGTATCCACTCATCAACAGTCTACCCTGTGCCTGAAAAATAAACTTGCTGTCTACAAACAAATCATCTGTAATCGAGTACGGTATGCCAATCGGGTAGGGTTGCGCTAAATACCATCACCTCAAACTCCAAAGTATCCTGAACAAGATCCTTAGGATGATCCTTAACAGTCCCCCGTGAACTAGAAATTCTGAGATCCACCTCCTCCTGGAAAGGTTCAGAGACACCTGTCTGAGAGCAACTCATCAGATCATACGTGATCTAGCACGTTAGATTAAGTTATACTCGTAGTCAGGTAGGTTTTCACTTTTTTCAATTCAAACATAACACAGCCTCCAAGAGGTTTTCTGTAGACTGGTAGAAGAACAAATTAAACAAAAATGAAGAGCCTGATAGGCTAATCAATTAAAATGTTAGAACAACGTTAAATCACTTATGCCGTTTTAGTTTGATGAACCAGGTTCGAATCTGGGTTAGTTTCTTCAAAATATCACTCTCGCGGTGAACTGGGTGAACTGAAATGTTGTGTACATGTGTATGTGTGGCTTGAAATAGAAATGTCAAAAAGGCAATGACAGCTAGCTGCCAAGCGATTGCTCAACAGCAGTTTTCAGCTTAAATATGCACTGGGAATTCCCTTGTTCACTGCTGATTGTGATCGCTGCCATTTTATATTTTCCATAATTTATTTGAACGCACGCAAATTACGAATTAATTTGTGACCATGAAGGAGACGTAATTCAACAGCATAATTACATATGATTGAGGAATATGGACAGTAAGTAGCAGAATCACTATTGAAATTGCATATTTCATATTTGCTCAAAATTGTATGCAGTTTAACAAAACCGCGTTTGTCTTGTACCACATTTAAAAATTGATAAGACTTGCGGTGAATCGGGATATTCATAGAACCA
Organism: Ochlerotatus camptorhynchus; assembly: GCF_037179485.1. NCBI lineage: Eukaryota > Metazoa > Arthropoda > Insecta > Diptera > Culicidae > Ochlerotatus > Ochlerotatus camptorhynchus. Next base: position 2,156,651 of record NW_027040513.1, on the reverse strand, counting down.
TTTTCTGGCAACCCAATAACAGAATCGGTCTGAGGATTGCATGTTCTCAAGCAATGTCATGCTCAAGATTCTATGCAATTAATAATAAAATCGTGTATTTCTTAAATTAGGGCTCAATTTCAAAGTTTAGTTTAGTTTTAGCCTTGGGCTCAACTCTATTTCAAAATTTGATGGACGCATTGCCGAGAATCGATGCTCAGGAGGTAACTTTCTGCTTCATTTGAAAGTAGACTCCTATATCTATCGAATGGTGGCTAATTACAAAAATCGATCATCACAATGCCATAAACCAACCATGCCAACATGAATCGAAACGCTGTTTGTAGTCTTGGGGTTCTGACTGTTAAAGGATGTTTCGGATTTTCTCGGTTCAAATAATATTTAAACATCGTATATTAAAGTAAAGTAAAACGATTTAGAATGACAGGTTTCCATTCCCCCGAACTCATTCCGGATTGTAGATGATTCCGAGCGGTTATGATGGCCAAATGGCATTCTATCCGTTAAATGGCAAAAAGGGGTTGTGTAATTAGATGTCTCGCACTGCCCTTGCTGCAGTTAGATTCAAAATCTCACTCAAATTGTGAATTTTATTGCAGAAAAAAAAAATTTGGGTTTTAAAAGAACCAGAAGCCAGGCGTGTGACTTTTTTATTCTGAGACACTGTACGTGCTCCAAAACTCTTGAAACTTTACCAGAAGTTAGGAAAAATCACCAAATTTCTAGATCATCGAGCTTTTGGCTTCAGAGATACAGTCATTTGAATAGCGCGTTTGGGTCGAAAAAGACCCGAATACCATCACAAAGTAAAAATTGATATAGAAGTTCATAACAATTCAATATTTCCAGACTGGCTGATTCTTTGTTGTTTACCTTTTTTACATTTCACCACAATAATTTCACCACCTCGAAAAAAATTCGGGTTCGATCCTAGTCGTTCTTCAGGTTGCTGGTCACCAAGCAACCTGAAGAACGGCTAGGTTCTGACTGTTAAAGGAAAAAGCGTTTAAATTATCAGTTTGACAGCTCTTAGGTTGAGACCCGGGTGAGGGTTCGCTTCAAACTAAAACAGCATTAGAAATTAATCTAGCCATGATGATTCGACTGAATAAATCAAACTTCCAGTTATTTCCTACGACGTTTTGATAGTGCCCCTTCTGGTGTTAAACGGAAGCAATATCACATTGAACGAGTTATAAGCTCTGGTAGTTGTTTGAAAAGATCTCAAATGAAAGAATGGCAGAAGCCCCCACTACCTTCCTTTTTCAGGCGAAAAATCCTTTTCACACACACAAACTGGGTATAGTGACTGCTGTAGTAATCGTCTTCATAGCCAATACACTGCTGGGTTCCTAGTCATCTTCCTAGCAGCAAGGACCGACTCAGTAAAAGCTCTGACAGCTTTGTATCTTCCCGGTTTTCCCTCAAGGCAGTGCCCTATATGACTTCACCGTACTAACATTCGTGTATCCGACAGGCAGGTCGTCATAACTAATAATATCAAACCATCCCACACCGCCATTCGCCATTTGCCATCCGTGCCCGACGGTTGACGGTGTGTCTTGGAAAGGAAAACCCGCTTATGTCATCCTTGGTTGGCGAAGTTCAGGAAATGCACTTTTTCTTGCCTTTCAATGTAGCGCCATTCGTGCGGAACTGTCGCTCGATTCGAGTTCCCCGTCCCGCTCCCTCTCCCTCCGGGGAGGCTTGCTCCACTCCGTAACTTTAATGCATTTCCAATGTACCCTATAGGAGTCGGAACGGAACAAAAGCAAGACTGACTGAGCAGCAACGGAAGGTAGCTTGCTTTCGTTCGTTCGGTTTGCTGCACAACCAGCAACTGCTTTATTGTGAGTATATTTTAATTTAAATCGTTGCCATTCTAAATTTAGTTGAACGATGCTCCAGGCTGTCGTTTCGTCTTCTTTTCGTTATGATCCACCTTTACGGCGACGGCGACGACGACGACAACGACGGTTGGTTGTCGTTTTTTGTTTGTTTTGACGGTCGCAATATATAGGTACTTTTTCTGCTACATCTGTGCCCATTTGCTTATTTTGGGGTAAGAGTAAGTCTGATGGTCTTCAGCAGCCTCAGTCTGGTTTCCTCCAGTACAGCGGTTGTCTGTATCTTCCCAAAAACCACCACCGGTTCCGTCAAAAACTCATTTTGGTCCAGATTCTGATAGTTAGACAATGGGTTTAGCTGCCACTTTGCGGCAACGGATCAGATCTGGAAGCATTGAGCGCGACGCTATAGTACAGAAAATGAAATGAATCATCGGAAGCTCCGTGATTTAAAGAGGCATGTCTGTCAACGACGTCTCACAAGGCATTCAACCACGTTTGCGCCATCTTTCAAGTTCGTCAAAGACATTCTAATGAGAAATTGGACCCCCACTACGTAATAAGTCTAATCCTCATACAATACGCCGTTCTCAAAATCAATGCGCCGTCAATCCCGGGAAAGCTTCTCTGATGACTGTATGGCTTTTTGGCGCACCAAGGAGTCTGATACTGTGGTACCAAACTGTTGATAGGCTAATAGCAACTTAATTAAAAATATCGATTAAACAGCCATACCTCCAGGGCTTTTCTTTCGCTGATGTTGTTGCGGTGGGGACGGTGGAGCTCTAGAGAAGTCAATTTCCGATGGAATAAATTTTGTTTTTAATATTATATACGAGGACCCAGGTACTTAATTTTGCTCGTCTCACTCGTGAACCTCTCAGGCCACCTCGCAGCAAGGGGTAATCCAGCGTCTTTGGATTCGATGGAATAAATTGTTTTATAAATTCAATTAAAAACTTTCCCCGGCCGAGCGAGCGGAAAGGGCACTACATTTTGCGCCGAAGATTTATGATCCTGGACACGCGGAAGCAGAATGGTGAATTTTCGTGACCAGTTGAAATAAGAGAAAGAAGCCAACATTTATTGCGAGTAACAAAACGCAAGAGCCTAATTTGTCAAGAGGACGACGAAGACAATGACGACGACGACGACCATCAAACGGAATTCAGTTACTTTCCCGTCGCTCTGCAGTCCACTGCGGACTGGGATCCTATATCGCACCCAAAGGAACAATCAACAAATTGCTTCCTCTTAATTGTTGAAAATTTATCGCCTCTCGGGTTGGAAATTAATCGTCGGTTCGTGGTACGGTGAGATTACTTTGGGAATTCAGTTCGTCTTGTGGTTCAACAGATGGACTTTTGGTCGGATTGTTGATTGGTTAACTGAGTTTACTTCCAGGGGGTAATACCGTTCTTTCATGATGATCGTATTTTTTTTTGGATATCTACACTACAATCCCGGACAAGCAACTGGGAACTTAACAGAGGGCTTTGTGAAGTTTCTTCGAAATTCTACAATATCCGAAAAACACTTTCTGTCAAGCGACAGCTGAATAAAAAATGTTGATGTACTGTTGTGAGAGCTGTCAAAATCCCATGAATTTACACGCTGCGTTAGTGAGTTCGTCAGATTCTGCATGGAGAGCTCAATGTCTGTTCCACGCCGGGTGATCTGACCAATATCAATATCGGAAATATCTACCAGAAACTGAACATTTTGACTCCAACAAACAATTTGACTAACAAACATACAGTATTGATAAAAAAAAGAAGTTAATCGAATTCAGTTTAAACTACGGGTTAATATGACCCATTATGGGGTGTTAACAGTTGTGCTAGTGTTGTTACTGGCGGGTAACATTGCTTACTTAATTATTAAATGACACTGTAGAGTAAAAAGGTTTATATTAGGGAATCAATCATATCGTCCGGCCTTTTTCTACAGAGATGGCGCTGTTTCGCTGGTAGGAAGTGATGAAATCCCCATATAGAAATTGAGAGAAGTGGGAATAATTCGCTTTCGGTACATATTCAGGTCAAAAAAGTGAACGACAACCTAAATAAATTAGTACAGTTTTTTCCCGGAAATTATTGTTAAACAAGCTACAGTTTTTTTTTATATTTACTTTATTTGTACAGGCTCAATCGAATAAACTTTACAGAGCCGAGTTATCCTTTGCGTTATACATTATTACTGTCTTAAATTTAAAGTTAAAGGAACTGGACCGAGTACTCGCGGTTGTCTCGAGGTTAGTGGAGATTTACAATTTTTTTGGATGGGAAAAGGGAGAAGGAGGTTTGAAATGTGGTTTACGATACAACTATTTAATTAATCCTAAAGCATGAAATTATTTCTATTCATCTTGAAAACAAACATTGAAAAAAAAAAAAACCCACACGTACAAAATACAAACTAAACACAAGGTTAATCAAACTTACAATCTAAGGTTAATATCCTTAAAGTAAACATATATGAGTTTCATAAACTCCAGATCGCGTCTAGCCAAAATATCCCGAACTGGAACATTAGGTTGTCTACCTCGAGCCCGAAGGGAATCATAAAAATGTGATCTGACTCCACGATACTCCACACAAGACTAAAGGATGTGATCAGCGTCCTGGTAACCTTGTCCACATTCACAGAGATTGCTGTCTCCCAACCCCACACGGAACAAGTGAGCGTTTAGACAATAGTGATTGGACATGAGACGAGACATCACGCGTATGAAGTCTCGACTCAAGTCCAACCCTTTGAACCATGCAAACTTCGACACCTTAGGGATAATTGAATGTAGCCATCGTCCCAAGCTCCCTTCACTCCATTGATGTTGCCAGCTAACGAGCGACTGCTGACGATAAATAGAGAAAAATTCACTATAGGCGATCTGTCGATCATAAATGTCGCCTTCCATAGCGCCCACCTTCGCAAGTGAATCCGCCTTCTCATTGCCCAAAATTGAGCAATGCGAAGGGACCCACGCGAAGGTGATGATGAAAGAGCGCACGGATAAAGTACTAAGCAGTTCTCGTATTTTCAAGAGAAAATACGAGAAGTGCTTTACCGGCCTAATGGAACGGATAGCCTCGACAGAACTGAGACTATCCGTAAAAATAAAGTAGTGGTCTGGAAGAAGTGAAGCAATAGTTTCCAAGGTGTAGTGAATTGCTGCCAGTTCAGCCACATACACAGAACAAGGAGCTTCAAGTTTTCGAGAGGCGCTATGAAATTCATTAAATACACCAAAACCAGCGGACTCCTCTATTAGAGATCCATCTGTGAAAAACGTTCTTGCAGAATCAACATGGCCAAACTTTGCAGCGTATAATGACGGAGCAATCATAGGACGATGATGCTCTGGAATTCCGCGGATTTCCTGCGTCATAGATAAATCAAAATTCACTGAATTGCCGAAATCGGAGAAGACTACACGATTGGGAATATTTCTTGAAGGGCTGACATCCTGTGTTAAATAAAGGTAGTACAAATTCATAAAACATGTTTGAGGATTTAGCTCCTGAAGCTTCTCAAAGTTTTCGATCACCAGTGGGTACATTACTTCGCAACAGGTGAGGAGCCTCAGAGATAACTCTGAAAAACGGACGGATAGTGGCAAAATGCCTGCCAGCACTTCGAGACTCATATTTAGTATGAGTCGAATGCATGCATCCTAACGCGATACGAAGACAACGATACTGGATCCGTTCCAGCTTGATGATGTGGGTTTTAGCTGCTGACTGGAAACAAAAACTACCATATTCTAGAACCGATAAAATCATTGTCCGGTACAACGTCAGAAGATTTTGTGGATGGGCTCCCCACCACGTTCCGGTAATTGATCGAAGGAAATTGATCCTTGGTTGGCATTTTCGTCTCAGATACTCAATGTGGGATCTCCAGGTGCATTTGGAATCGAACCAGACCCCAAGATATTTGAAAGACATGGAATGAGTGATCGGTTTACCCAAAAGTTGAAGCTTCGGTTGTGCTGGGCTATGCTTCCTAGAAAAAACGACCAACTCAGTTTTCTCCGTGGAGAATTCGATACCTAGCTGAATAGCACAAGTAGACAAATTGTCCAAGGTATCCTGTAAGGGTCCTTGCAGGTCAACTTCTTTTGGCCCTGTGATAGACACTACGCCGTCATCTGCAAGTTGTCTCAACGTGCAATTGTCATTAAGACAATTGTCAATTTCTCTAACGTAGAAATTGTACAAAAGGGGGCTTAAACATGATCCTTGGGGGAGACCCATGTAGCTAAATCGAAAAGCTGTAGAGTTTCCATGAGAAAAGCTCATATGTTTTTCTGACAGCAAATTGTACAAAAAATTATTCATTAATGGAGACAATCCACAAGCGTGGAGTTTCTCTGAAAGAACTTCAACGGATACTGAATCAAAAGCCCCCTTGATATCCAAGAACACAGAAGCCATTTGCTCTTTCTTAGCAAAAGCTAACTGAATTTCCGAGGAAAGCAACGCGAGACAGTCGTTCGTTCCCTTACCCCTACGGAAACCAAATTGAGTATCTGAAAGAAGGTGGTTCGTCTCAACCCATTTGTCGAGGCGAAAAAAGATAATTTTCTCAATCTATTTCCGAATACACGACAGCATCACGATGGGCCGATACGAATTGTGATCCGACGCGGGTTTATCAGGCTTTTTAATGGCTATCACCCTTACTCGTCTCCAATCGTCGGGAACAATATTGAGCTCCAAGAACTGATTGTACAAGTTCAACATGCGCCTCTTAGCGACGTCTGGGAGGTTTTTCAGCAAGTTGAACTTGATTCTATCAGATCCCGGGGCAGAATTGCCACACGAAAGGAGAGCGAGTGAAAGTTCGACCATTGAAAAAGGCTGACTGATTTCGTCTACCGAATTCGCGGTTTCGCGAGGAATCAACTGCGACGGCACGGAATCCGGACACACTTTTCGCGCGAATTTAAGAATCCATTGATCCGAGCATTCCTCGCTTTCGTTGTTAGTAGACCGGTTACGCATTCTTCGCGCCGTACTCCAAAGCGTATTCATAGACGTTTCGCGCGACAATCCGTCTACAAACTGCCGCCAGTAACCCCGTTTTTTGGCCTTGATGAGGCTCTTGAGTTCGCGTTCAAGAGATGTGTATGCGTCGAAATGCTCGCGTGTTCCGCGTTTCCGAAAAAGTTTAAACGCGTCGGACTTTTTACGGTAAACCTCCGTGCAGTGTTGATCCCACCAGAGCGATGGTGTTTTCTTAAGGATTGACGATCGCGGCACCGGTCGTGTTTGAGCTTGAAGTGCGCTGTCGACGATGAGATTAGAGAGGAAATTATATTCCTCCAACGGCGGAAGCTCTTCCACTGACGATACTGTATCGCTTATCGCGGATTGGAACTTAGTCCAATCGATGTTACGGGTTAGATCATACGCGACGTTAACGGATTCTGACGAGTTGAACCCACTGGCAATCGAAATTTTGATCGGCAGATGATCACTACCGTGCGGATCCTGGATTACATGCCAAGTGCAATCCAACGATAGTGAATTAGAGCAAAAGGTGAGGTCTAATCTGCTACCATTCGAGGATGGACCAGCCAAACGTGTTACTTCTCCATTGTTAAGTATTGTCATGTTGAAGTTGTCGCAGAGATCATAAATCAAAGTAGAACGGTTATCATCGTACAGCTCCCCCCAGCCTGTACCGTGGGAGTTAAAATCTCCCATGATCAACCATGGAGCGGGAAGTACCGCACATATGTCGAAAAGTTGTTTGCGATTAACAGAGACTCTAGGAGCAATATATACAGAAGCAATACAAAGGCTCTTACCTTTAATGGTAGCCTGACATGCGACAACTTCAATACCGGGGAATTCGGGAAGATTCACGCTATAGAAGGAATGGCACTTTTTGATCCCCAAAAGTACCCCTCCTCCACGTGAATCCTCACGATCCAATCGAATAATGTTAAAATCATAAAAAGGGAGATCAATTTCTGAAGAGAGCCATGTTTCACAGAGGGCAAATGCATCGCAATTATTGTTATGGACTAAATACTTGAACGAATCTAATTTCGGAATAAGACTTCGACAATTCCACTGTAGAACAGTGATCAAATCCCCGACCTCGTTTGGAAAATTATCCATCGAAGGAGATGATAGCTGCAAGAAGGGGCCATTTTGAAGTCAATTGCTTCAAGAAGGATTTCACAGTGGGAAGCAATGTGAGGACAATGCTTTTCAGAGGATCAGAAATGTTGAGGTATTTGAGAATACCGTCCACAATGTCATCAAATGAGAACAGCCCAGATGAAGAAGGGGTTTCTGTTTTTAAAAATTGGGGCATCAGGGGTTTTGGATGTCCCCGAAAGAGGTGGAAAATCCTGGGTATAGTCAGTTCTGCGGAATCCAGGAGGAGTAGAAGTCTCCTTTTTTCCACCACTCCTTGATTTGGGCAAGCTGATTTGGGGTTCTTTATTTGCAACAATCCGCGAAAGGATGCGCTTTCGTTTCCGTGCAGAACCTTCCGGAAAAATGAAAGAAGTTCCCTCCTCAGCCAAGTCAGAGTCAGTCTCGTCATCTGACAAAAGAGAAAAGGGATTTTTGTCATTGGTCGATGGCGTGGCTGTCTTAAGCATTTCTGCAAAAGACCGCCTGGAACGTTCCTTAAGGGAGCGTTTCATTTTGTCCCCGAGCTGTTTGTACGCCGGGCACGACGAGAGAGCATGAGGAGGAGTTCCGTTGCAGTACACGCATTTTGGTGCAGTAGCTGCGCAGGCGCCATCTTCATGCTTCTCCCCGCATGTGGAGCAGCGTGCCTTGTTGCCGCAGTGGGAGGCCGTATGTCCCAACCGCTTACAATTCTGGCAGTTCATGACCCGAGGTACAAACAACCGCACAGGAAGACGAAGTTTTCCCAGCTCGATGTATTGAGGAAGGGCAGATCCAGAAAAGGTCACCCGAAACGAGCCTGTGGGGGTAAAACTCTTTTTACCCTCGCTGAGCGATACTGACTTCATTCTATGAACGGCCCAGTATCTTTACCGGAGGAAGCAAGGGGTTCTTGAATCGGCCAACCGCTTGCTTCTCCAGTATCTCGGGGTTCAGGCTCGCCTCACTGACCACGCCTTCGATCTCCACATCAGAGGCTGGAATGTACACCCTATATTCCAGTGTGAAAAACTGGAAAACAGCAATTTCATTGGCCTGTTTCAGGTTAGCGACGGTCACACGAAGTTTGTTGTGCCTAACCTTCGTTATTTCGGTCACGGCAGAGAATCGCTTTGTCAGATCATCAGATATCTGAACAACATTCAAGGGTTTGTTTTTGGGCTGAAAATAGACAACCCATGGGCCAGTCGAGTCATTCGGGTAGGCCCGCAATCTGGAGCTTTTCTCAGCCTGCCCATTGTCAGACTGAGACGACGAACCATGGATAGACATCATCATATTTCTGAGATGAATGGTCATCCATGTCGTCTTCTGACAAAACATCCATTTTGTTCAACTAGTGGGAGCACAAAACGCTCTCCCACTGAACGCACAGCTACACAAACACAGAAAACACTACAAACACAGAAATACAAAATGAAAATTTAACTAATGTGGGAGGAAAAGAAACAAAAAAAAAAACAAAAACTTATCTGATAATTCTATACTACTACCACCGAGCGTTATATGTGTAGGCGTTTACACAGATGGCTGGAAGAGACGCACTGCGTGGATGACCTTCGCTGTGGTGCACTTGATCGAGGCGCGGCACTCAGCGCACACAGGCGCACGATGGTTGATGAACGATGTAGATGTAGAAACGGGTGCTCACACTCGATGATGATGATGATACGTGCGCGGGTATGCGTAAGCGCGTATGCGTGACCACGCAACGATGATGCCCAAATTGGTTCGCGAATTACCAATAGCACGGATTAATCGTTCCGAAAATGACACTTTCTACTTAAAAAACTCACTTTTCGATCAATTTACCGGGAACTATGCCAGGAGTCACTTAGTGAGAAAAAAAAACTGATAATTTATATCAAGCGAATACCGAGAAAACTTCCAAAACAACGGAGCGCGAAACAAGTCGACCGTACTTCTTGCTAGGACGCAGTGAGATGTCTCATTTTGACATGATGATGCTTTCAAAACTCTTTCACGGTAAGGTATGGGAGACCAGTTTGGAATCATATAAAAAAAGCTCGAAATCACTTCAAAAAGTACTGAACCGCTTCAATACAGATTAGAATCACTTTGGAATGTACTGAATTACTTGAGAAAATAATTGAATAACTTCAGAAAAGTTCGAAATTAATTCAGAAAGTTCTGAATCATTTCAGAAAAGTTTGCACTCACTGCGTAAAGTGCAGAATCGCTTCAGAAATGTTTTCAATCACTTTCGAAATTACTGAATCACTTCGGAATGTATTGTATCACTTTAGAAATGTTCGGAATCACTTCTAGTCTGAATCACTTCTGAATCAATTCAGAACAGTTTGGAATCACCTCAGAAAGTACTGAATAACTCCAGAAAACATAGGAAACACTTCAGGAAATGTTCGAAATCACTGTGGGTGGAAAGTACTGAATGATTGCAGAAATAATTGAATCACTTAGAAATGCACTGAATTACTTCAGAAATGTTCAGACTCACTTCGGAAAATACTGTATATCTTCAGGAATGCTCGGAATCACTTACTGAAGTGTACTGAATCATTTTAAAAAGTACTGAATCACTTAAGAATTCGGAATCACACCAGAAAGTACTGCATCACTTCAACAATGTTTGGAATCACTCCGAAAAGTACTGAATCATTCCAGATAGTTTGTAATCAGTTCCGTGCTGAATACTTCGGAAAGAACTGAATTATTTTTTGTAAAGTTTGAAACCAATTCTGAAAGTACTGAATCACTTCAGAAAATCTCGGAATATTTTTCGGAAAGTTTTGAATGACTCAAGAAAATTTCTAAATCTCTTTGGAAAATACTTAATCTTTCCTAAATGTCGTAAGAACTGAATAATTTTGGAATGGGCTGAATCAAACTTTTTGTAATACTGAAACACTTTAGAAAATCACGAAAAACTTCAGAAAGTACTGAATCACTTCAGATAGTACAGACATAATTTAGCATGAGAATCATTAATCGCTCACGGTTGCTACTCCGTTATTACCAGATCACCTGTATTACACAGAGAAGCAACAAACAATGCGTGAGACTAGCATCTGCAATGTGTAACAGCGCTGGCCGCGTCCAAATGTAGGTCAACTAGGAAATGGATAGGAATGTGTCGACGTGATTCTCGCTTTGTTGGAAACCAAGAAATCCTCCTCACTTCCACGAATTTTTCAATAGCTTTTCAACAGGATTCACTTAAGGGAGTATTGATTCTTATCGCTAAGCCATATTAGTAGTCAATTGTGACACATCGAAAAAGGTCGAGACCAACATAGATGAAGTGCAGTCAACTCCCCACAACTAGATGTCCACTAACTCGATTTCGAGTAATGGAACCATAGTTAAAATGAATGTCATGGCTACTGCGATAGCGAATTTGTATGGGATTGTTATTTTATAACTCAATGGTTCCTTAAATATCGAGTTGTATAGAGTGTACTGTAGTTATGTTTCCAAAAACGAGATCTATATGTAGTGACATTACATTAGAAATTTTTGGAATAACTTTGGAAAAGCTCAGAATCACTTCAGAAAATACTGAATAACTTGAAAAAAGCTTAGGACTTCTTTGGAAAGTAATGGACCAAATTTGGAAAGTAATGGAGTAATGGAGCTTGACACGCACAGAATCATTTCGAACAGTACTGAACTTTACAAAAGTTTTAAATTACTTCAGAAAAAATGTAAACACTGGATCCATGTATTCAGCTCATAAAATATGTAATTGCTCAGAAAAGCAGTTTAGTAGGGAAAATGTTGAATCGCTCAAGGATAGACTCACTTCCCAAAGTGATACATTTTTTTGATTGATTTAACTTTTTCGGAAGTAATGCCACGAGCTCTTGGGAACGCCTGAAACAAGAACCTGGTATAAACGTAAAAACCTGGCACTGAAACAGTAAACGTATTGCCTATTAAGGTTTCCAACGGTAACATAAATTGTAACAGCACAAACATCTCTGATTGTTATTTCAAATATTTGCGCAACGACGATTGCGATATTAACACGCACACATGCTCGAGGAGTTTGACATTCCACTTTTACTAAAAGTAGCAATGGTTGGGTTCACGAGAATCGTTTGTTGGGTTTTTTCTACCGAGCTCGGCTGTGCAAATCTCAGCAAAAATATGTTTCACTGAGATCTCAGCAAAAGTGACATTTGATTGCTGAGTCTTGGATAATACTTAGCTGAATCTCAGCAAACAAATGAAATGTTTGCTGAGATCTCAGTAAAACTTGTTTTGCCGAGATTTGCACAGCCGAGCTCGGTAGAAAAAAAAAAACTTAAAGTGTATAACAGTTTATAACCTTTGTATGACTGGTTTTGGTTGTTCAGATTATAGATAGGTAGATCACATATAGGTAGTGAACCAGCATATATGCAAACACCCCATTAACAAGAAACGAACCAGCCCATGGCTTAAAGTCTCTAATAAATCAATAAAAAAAAAATGATTTCTTAACACCTTATTCGTTACAAAAAGCTAACACCCAAGTTAAATATTTTTCAAAGTATACTGCAACAGCTTTCCATAAAAAAATACTCGACGATAACTTCATAGACAGAGAAGCTCAGGGAGAGGGTAATAACCTAGCCCACAAAAAATGATCACAACTGCCCACTGTTTCCCGCTGCGTCTAGACTATTTCAATTCCCAGAAGTATCCAAAATGCAGAAGAAAACATAAAACTGGGAAAACCCCCAGCTTATCTCTGGCCGGCGTTTTTGATGTCGCTCGTCCTGGCACCATTTTCCGAAAACGGAAGATTCCCATGCGGCTCGTTATCGACGTTGCGTTGTGAAGATTCCCAGGAAATTACAATTCCCATCAAGCGCTTCCTCGTCGTATCCGCTAATTTATCCATCAATAGTGATTCTCCCTAGCTGTCTCCTTTCTCGCCGACTCCAGTAGGAAAATCGTTTCCGAGAAAGACGAACGACGGCGAGTCGCAAAGTTTGCTCGTAAAATCCGTTTGAATAGATAAAATATTGTCGTTAAAAAAGATGACGGGTGGGGGAGACAAGTCTTTGTTCAGTTGAAAGTTACTCGTAGTAGTGTTCTTATTAGACAGCAGCGTGGGTATAAGGGCTCTTTGGAGACATTTTCAACTTAATCAGCGGGCAATGAAGATGAGTGCTGCTTTCGCTGTAAGTTAGGGTTTTCGTTCCCGGGTTAGATTTCCCGATTCCTGGGAATATCATTTTATTTTCATCGTTGATATTTATCATCTTTATCAATTCCAGATGTTGCAAGTGATTGATGTTTTAAACTCCGATAAGAAAGTGCTTTATAATAGCAGCAAAAACAATCGGTCGTCTGTTTTTCTACATAAATAAAACTTATAGTTTATTGGCAGGCCGTCAACTCATCTAAGATTTAATAAATTAATTCTAGATTTAAGCTTATTGCAGATTTAAACATCGAGAAAGTTGATTGTTGTCCAATGAAGTTTCAATTTGCTTTCAAGTCACTTGGACAGGCAAGTTTCACACGATAAATTTTACCATTCAGTGTAGCAGAGTACCTTTCCGAGTTAACCGATTGGGACGATGGAAATCTTGGACGGTGGTTACATTGAATTATTCCTAATGTTTCTTCGAGAGCGTGGTTTAAAGGCTTGGGCTTAAGTCGTGGCTTCATTCGCGTGATGAGTAGACGTATGTCTAACCACTATCTCCTTAGAATAAACCTCGTGGACAGTAGCATATGTCGGTGTGGAAACGTTTACGATGATATCGATTACGCAGTTTGGAAGAGCAACTTTTGAATACCCTCAAGACCCAAGGAAGACAACCCTGTGTTCCTATCAGAGACGTGCCGGGAACTTTCGATATCTGCTATAATGGGCGTCAAGTGACCAAGAAAACAAACAAATCTCGAGTAACATTTGAAATGGGCCTATGTCCAAAACGTAAACAAATCGGGTTTTGATACCATTCTTTAGCAGGAAAGTTCCATCATTAAAAATAACTCGATTTTCTAAACGGCCCATTAACGAAATTTTTCGATTAATTAATAGGCCCGCACGCTAAAACGGCCAACCATTAATTTAATTAATTTCATTGATAAGCCTAGTGACGTAGAAGGGCCGATGATTGAAAATTTTCAAACCAAAGCTAGGCCCTACTGGTTGAGGCAGGGCCGATGATTTGTTTTGAATTTATTTGACGTTGCGAAAAGGCTTAGCAAAGGACGTACCATTTGTGATGTCAAGCGCAGTGGCTTAACAAAAAGGGCCTATCCATTGAAAGATTCACAAAAAGGCTTATTACCCAACTAACAATTTTCACAATGTAAACGCTTTACTCATTTAATTTATACAGCCTCAAGCTGTATTCAAACGTTATACGATATGACGAAACCTTTACTCAACCTCTATACAAGCAAATCTGGCGAACTTAGTGAGCTACTTATGGCTGTTGGGACGCTTGGGACAAGCTCTTATTGCATATCCATTAACGCTTATATACAGCCATTATCCTGCTGATTAGTTGTGTGTGAACTTATAAGGCGCTTATTCAACCTTTTCCCGGTTATCCAATAATCAGTACACAGCTGTATCTTGAAGCCGGGTTAAATATTGCTATTTTTTTATGGAGGAATTTATTGAGTTTATTTTGCTGTGAATCAAACTAATCGAAATTAGTTACAAGCACACCGCCAAATTATTTAACCTGCACCGGACCTAGAATCGAACTCGAGAACACCGCATTGGAAAACCTTGACACTACCAACTGTGCTACGTCAACACTTTGAACTGATGTAAACATATCAACAAGCCCTTCTTCAACAAAATCGCTGAGTAGAGGCTTTATAATAGTGCACTTGAATCACTTTTCTCGACTAGTTACTTCAGCTTTGTAAAGGAGCAGAGTAAAAGCTGTAAAACTGCACACGTCTAAAAAGTAAACCTAGTTGACTGTGAAAATGCTTCCAAAGTAGCGCTGTTTAGTTGTTGAAAAAACACTTTTGATGTTTATGTTATTCAGCAAGATTGGTTGGTTGTGTAGAAGCCATCAAATGAGTAGCATATTCACGTTATTAGCTTTGTTTTGCAGCTACAAGTCGAAAGTTGATTAGCATGTGTATAAAGCGTGTATTGGCTGCTGTTATTCAGTGCGACTGACAAATTGAATAACGGTTGTTAAAAAGTTGAGTAATCGCTCTCCAAAATTATTTTGCTAGCTTCTGCTTATAGCTGTATCTGCAGCTTTTTTTCAGCTACTTTACATCACAACGCTGGAAAAGTTGGCTGAAAATGTTAGTTGGGTAATTTATGAAATTAAATTGTTATCGATTTTCATATATTTTTAAAATCTTTTCGCATATTTTGGATGTTGTGTACTGAGATCCAGTTACAGTTGTTATTGTCAACAATATAAATGCCTAAAATACTTTAATTTTCTTAAATATGAACTGAATAGTGGCGGAAAAATTTAAAATTCATTTTCTGGTTTGTTTACGTTTTGGACATAGGCCCATTTCAAATGTTACTCTAGAAATGTGTAATTGGTCTCTTCCGGAGGAGATGTTTATTTTGGTCTAACTTTTATTAATCATTTTTTTTGTGCCGATCGAAGCACCCTTCGGTTTGGGAGACGATTTTCTAATTTTCGTGATTTTCAAAAAAGAACTAGTTACTTTCTTGTGTCCATATATTCGTAACAAATTAAGATAAAATTGAAATTATAGCGTGTTTTTACGAGAAAGTTAGACAAGTAATCTAAATATGAATTTATTATTTTTGTACAGTGGGTTTTGCCGAACATATTATATATGCGTTTCAAAACTAAAAACGCAAATTCATCAGAATGAGTATATTAAGATTTCCAATTTAACAGCACTATCATGTACTCCATCCTCTTTTCTACAAAAGAAACACGTATCATCAAAAAGTTATTTGCGTATTCGCGATGTCTGTCTGTCTGTCTGTCTGTCTGTCTGTCTGTCTGTCTGTCTGTCTGTCTGTCTGTCTGTCTGTCTGTCTGTCTGTCTGTCTGTCTGTCTGTCTGTCTGTCTGTCTGTCTGTCTGTCTGTCTGTCTGTCTGTCTGTCTGTCTGTCTGTCTGTCTGTCTGTCTGTCTGTCTGTCTGTCTGTCTGTCTGTCTGTCTGTCTGTCTGTCTGTCTGTCTGTCTGTCTGTCTGTCTGTCTGTCTGTCTGTCTGTCTGTCTGTCTGTCTGTCTGTCTGTCTGTCTGTCTGTCTGTCTGTCTGTCTGTCTGTCTGTCTGTCTGTCTGTCTGTCTGTCTGTCTGTCTGTCTGTCTGTCTGTCTGTCTGTCTGTCTGTCTGTCTGTCTGTCTGTCTGTCTGTCTGTCTGTCTGTCTGTCTGTCTGTCTGTCTGTCTGTCTGTCTGTCTGTCTGTCTGTCTGTCTGTCTGTCTGTCTGTCTGTCTGTCTGTCTGTCTGTCTGTCTGTCTGTCTGTCTGTCTGTCTGTCTGTCTGTCTGTCTGTCTGTCTGTCTGTCTGTCTGTCTGTCTGTCTGTCTGTCTGTCTGTCTGTCTGTCTGTCTGTCTGTCTGTCTGTCTGTCTGTCTGTCTGTCTGTCTGTCTGTCTGTCTGTCTGTCTGTCTGTCTGTCTGTCTGTCTGTCTGTCTGTCTGTCTGTCTGTCTGTCTGTCTGTCTGTCTGTCTGTCTGTCTGTCTGTCTGTCTGTCTGTCTGTCTGTCTGTCTGTCTGTCTGTCTGTCTGTCTGTCTGTCTGTCTGTCTGTCTGTCTGTCTGTCTGTCTGTCTGTCTGTCTGTCTGTCTGTCTGTCTGTCTGTCTGTCTGTCTGTCTGTGTGTCTGTAAAAATGTGCCCAATAAAAAGTTTCTACAGAGCCTAAAACAAACTATTTGCGAGAAATTGATGCATAAAAACTTAATTAAATTAATCCTATTTTTCAGGCATCACCCTAAGTTAAGTATAAAAAACCAATATAAAAAGGACAGACCATTTTATCTTCAACAAAATTGCTTTAAATAATAATTAGTCTTACAACTTTGCCAAACATTGTCATGGTCTATCTCAAATAAATAAAAAAGCTGATATTTTGAACTTAACAACCATAGCCTAAACACATCTAATTCAATGACGTTTGACCACTAGCATTCAGTATAATGATCCTTCACCTAAAAATATTTACACCAGCCCCAAATCTTGATTATTCCTAAGTTTACGGCTTGTTAAAAGCACCAATATCAAATTTTAGAGATATTGCTAAAGGTTTACGGGTCGGATTTTCAGAGCAGCAGTTGTTCAATTGAAGAATAAATTTAAATCTTTGAAAACCGCTTGCTAAGCATTAAAGTCTAACCCATAGGGTTCATTTAAAAATTCCATATTTTTCACTATCGCAGCTGACAGCGCGTGGTACCGGAACCATTCCTGGGCACAATAACGAACACAGCTATAACATCACAATATGCAAAACGTGCACGGATAACCCCCATAATAAACATGTAGTAATCAAAAAATATTTCCCCATTCGACAGGCAGATATTGCCCAACTTTTAATACTCCCACTGCATTGGACGACTAGGACCAGGAGTCTGCTGGTAGATTAATAATTCAGGCGCCCTTTCAGATAATATTTCCCTTCCGTAATTCAGGTTGGGGTTGGGAAGCGTGGCAGGGAGAAAACAGTCTCTTCCTCCTTCCGTCACTGCTCATTCTCATCCTCTAGAAGCGCTTTTCAAGCCTCCCAGAAAGCCCATTCGACGTGGTGACGACGCCGACGAGCGACGACGTGGGTAAATATTTGCGAGAAAACCCGAAGCCAGTTACAGTCACTTATCCGTTTTACCGTTCCATTTGCACACCCTTTGGCCGCACCGAGTACGAGACAAGGACTGAGAAAGCACGTCCCAATTCCCAAGCCGTGCCCTACCTTCTGCTCATCACACACACATACTTACATACTTAGCCGCACTGGCACACATTTTCAGTTTATCATCATCATCCTACTCCTCCTCCTCCACGATCAACCGATTCTTCCTGCTAGCAGTTTAAGGAGCCGGACCGGACCGGACGGATGAACGGACGGAAGGACGTCAACTTCAACACGCCCATATCGCCTCCATTCAACACTGGAGTAGATGATGACTGAAGCGTCGGTAAAGAGAGAAAATCCGTTTTCAAAGGGTTCTTCTCGAAGCTATTCCGGGAGCAAGTGGACCGAGGCGTTTTCCGTTCCGGTACACAAACACACAGGTTCGACACGAGGAGCGCTAACCCTAATGCTCATCATGACACGTAGCACATACATATAGGTGGGGGATGGAATATGGTCGGTGGCGTGCTTTTTGCCTGAAAAGTGCCTTTATCCAGCTTAGACTTTCTCGGCAGCAAGGGCAGGGACCGAGTGGCTTGTTGGTATAATACTGGGTCTTAAGCATCGTTTGATGTGTGCCTTTTGGTGGGATGTTTTCTAGTGACTGGGAAGTTGAAGCTAAAAGGGAAAGGCTGCATCGAATCGGTCAAATGTTTCCTTCTTGACCATTACAGTCCAACTGGAACATTATGCCTGTTCTTTGGTTAGTGTTGTTCTTTGAGCACATCGTCGATGGATTTTAATGGCCGAAAAAGTTGCAGCCTCGAATGTATGACACCATTGAATCACTAAACCCCTGAACCTTTTAACTCAGTCCTACTTGCAGGTTCCTGCCGTCGTAGTCGTTTTCAACCTTCTACTTCAGGAATTCAGGCATACGTATTCACTCGTTATGGGCCATTTTCTTCCTGATTTGGTCATCGTTCACGGTTTCTCATCACGATCGCGATCCCGAATGATCCGTCGCCACTCTTCAGTGAGCCAAGTTCAGTATACCAGTATGGCTGTGGACTTGGATACAGTTTTGTTACTTCGGATGTTATTCATCACCCGTACTAGCTGGTGATTGGTGGAGTGCCCCTTCCTGAACCAAAACTTTTCTGGAAGGAGAATGGTGTTTTCCTCGACAAACTTGAGCAAACGATTGAGAATGAGTTTCTCAAACAATTTTCTCAGCGCTGAAAGGAGGCTGATTGGTCTATAGCTTGGTGACAATGTTGGGTCTTTACCGGGTTTGCGGATTGGTATAATTTTTACTACCTTACAGATGCTTGGCAAGTAGTGCAGCTCCAAGCATCTGTTGAAGATAGTGGTCAAAAGAGACTGCACTTTCTCTTCAAGATTAAGTTGAATATGCCGTCAAACTAGGAAGCCTTCATTTTCTTGGTACATTTCAGCGCTGAGCAAATCTGTTGTACTGTAATCATATCCTCCGGAGGCGCGACACACGGGGAGGCATCTAGGTGCTGAACGCATTGCGCAACCTGATTTTCGAGCGGACTTTGGACAGTCGAGCCAAGCAAATGCGATGAAGCGACATGCTCGCCGGTCGCATCTGCTTTCTCCTGTGGGGTAATTAAATACCGATCGTCATCATTTTCGACTCTGAGAGGTGGAACGTGTTTGGGATGAGTTTTTAAGACCCTGGCTACCTTTCAGAATGCCTCTGTCAACCACACGTCCAAACTGCACCCAGTTGACGTGGTGGTAGTCTTTACGCAGGCTTGGAGCAAGAGTCACGTTGATGCCGACTTCAACCCCCAACTGACATCGTTGTGCACCTCCGGCTTGGATAGTCCGATGTTCGACAAGAAAAGGTCCAGGGTGGAGGGATTTCCCGCCGGAGAGATGAATGTTGGTTCGTCCGGAAACACAGTGTACACTCCATTTTGAGCGTGGTCGAATAATAAACTTCCCTTCGGTCCCGCTGGTAGTTCCGCCAAGCTTCATGGCAGGCATTCAGTCGCCCCCAACGATGAATCGGGAGCTAGTACGAGTACGAATTGCTTGCTAATCCGATGTTGGTGGCACACTGTTGAGGGAAGTAAACAGCGATGAACAGGACATTTCCAGTTGGCCATTCGACCTCCGCACTGAGAACCTCAATTATAGAAGTGCGGATGTAAGGCATGGTGTAGAATTTAATTCCTTTCGTGACGACGACCGCAACACCACCCAGCTGGAGCTGGTACAATCACGCCGGATAATGTTGTGGTCAGGCAACAAAGAAGCAGTCACCGGACTTTAGGTTGGAAGGCCCACGTCGACGATATGCTTGCGGATCGGCAAGCTCATTCTTTTTTGCTCTTATAGATTCCAGGTGACTATAGGTAGTGGCTTAGACGCCATACTGGATGATGAACTTACCGAGTACTTGGATCTGCTCGGGTTTACTGCGGCACTTACGTCATGTTGACGAAAATTTCCATCAAATCATCCGCTGAGAACTGATCGGGGTTTTTGTTTGGCGCTGTTGGTTGTCTCCAGAATCCAGGGGAGGGTGGAGATCTTTATCCACTAGAATCACCGGATGCTTCTTGAGGGGGGCTGGTTGCACCCGCGAATTCGCTTACTTTTGGTGTGGAGCATGAAGAGGAGGGAAATCTTCCGTCCCGAATGCCGGGGTTTTGTCCTTCTTGCGTCCTGGTTGATTGTTGGTTACCACCTCGGATGCATTTGAAGTCCTCGCGTTTGGAGCACTGTCTGTTCGAACCTTGATGAGCACCACTACAGTTGGCGCATTTTAACGCCATGGCTCCATTCGCAGGGCAGTCAGAAGTGGCGTTCATGACCACAGTTGCTGCAGCGTGGCTTAATGTTACAGTTGCGGGTACCGTGTCCAAAATTGAGGCACCGCTGGCACTGCGCTACGTCACGATGGCCACCACGGTGTGGCTCCCACCGTACGATGATGGAGCAGATCAAGCGGATGGCTTGCAGCGCATTGCACCTCAGCGTCCCTTTCTGGAAGTGCACCAGGAAAAGGCAATCCGGGTACGTATTCACGTTTTCGTCTCTCCTCGTCATCCGGAAGACAGTGATTGGGGCCAGCTAATAACGGTCATTTATTTCAACTTCGACCATCTTGGGGTCGAAGTTCGGCATGCCCGTGAAGGGCTTCTCACCGGAGATGTCATGCGTGAAGAATTCTGCCTTGGAATCCTTCAAGTATTTCACCACTTCATAATCCGCTTTTGTACGGAACATCACCTTGGCTGATCACCTTGAGCTTGTTCGCAGCGGCGACGCCCAGCGATGTGAAATCGCCAATCAGCATGTTGAGTGGCACCTTCTTCACCACCAGTGGGGGAAGCTTCACTTTTGCCGCACTCGAGCCGGCAGAATTCTTGTTGTTGACGGCGTCGCCGAAATCACCAATGTCACTTACGTTCGCGACGATGGTATTCTCAACATCGGTGGGAAGTTTAGTTTCGCTTTCTCTCGAAGCCTGCTCCGGGAGCGCTGTCTTCCCATCACACGAAGCGACCGACACTACTGACGAAGCGATCAAACGCGCCGTAAAACTGCGAACGTTTGATACAAACTATAAACTTTTGAACAACTCGACAGAGCGAGCAAAAACCAAACTGTACTGTACTGACGGTCAAGCAGAGAATGGGAATCCTTCCAACAAAAAGATCATACAACCTGTCAAAAAACAGATCATCCAACAGGAGGATGTCCCAATGAGTGGGGGAGAAGAGCCCACCCTCTGTTCATGAAATGTCTCACTCGAAAGATCTCACTCGATATCCATGATTCATGACATCACGATGATTTCGAAGAGCTCCCATAAATATGATGGGGCTACCGATGTTAAAAACAGCAGCTGCTCTAACTAGATGGATTTCAGCAGAGAAAAACAACTGAGTCCATTTTCCTTCGGTTGGCCAGGACACGTTTTGTAAGACGCAGCGCCAGCTCCTCACCGGTCGAATCAACTCGCGACCAAAATCAATCAGATAGTTCTGAGGAGAGCTGCAATTAAATATCAATAATAATTCCAAAACAATTAATATAATCTAAAACAATCATTGCAGAATTTCAAGCTAGTTTGAAGATAGTTTCATGGAATTCCTCCGGCGGGGTCCATAGAGGAAATTTTGAAAATTATTTTAAAAAAATAGGACTAGCGTTCCAGGAAATTCTTAAGAAATTACAAATTTTATGGAGAGTCTCATGAGAATTCCATGAGAATTCTAAGAGATTCTCTCAACGTTATTTTGGGAAGAAATTCAAAGGCATTTTTAGGTAAAATCCAAGGAAATTATGGAAGAATACCTTAAAATTTCAAAGAGAAACACTATGGAGAGAAATGTAAACAAATTCTCGTGAGAATTATAAAGAATATGAAGATAAATGTTGAATGAATTTCTAGAGTATTCTGGAGGAAATTCAAAAAGTGTTCTGTACATAATGCACAGAATTTTGAATGTGCTATGGAGAGGCAATCTGAAGATAATCATAACATTATTTAAGGGGAATCCTGAAACTAACACTCATGCTAAGGGTCACGATTAAAATCTCCTGACAAGTCACGAATGACTCAACATTAGACTGATGCAAAATTTGACTTTTTAGCTCCACAGTGCTTAAATGGTTTCACATCGGGTCCTGATTAGCCTCCCACAGTTACAACTCATTTGGTTAGAAACAGACTTCGCACAAGCCATTTGAAGTTTACATGTAAATTACTATGGGAAATCTCAACTTTTTGTTCATTGCCTTCTAGTCTTTTTCCATATTGAGCTACGAAACAGTTCGATAGCCATTCTTATAGAAAAATTTCTCAGCTACAACTTTGCTAAAGATTGTTTCTATGTAAAACGAGACAGGAAAAAGTTATTAATTATTTAAGAGATTGGTAAACTTATGACATGATTAAGCAGCTGCTCTGTAGGCAACACTGTATTTTGCAGTGTGACATAGTAGCCATGAATTTTGTGTCCTATTCAACGCCCCAGAAACACCAATGTTGCCTGCTGAGCAGTTAATTAAGCATGATCATAAGACATCAGCTCATTGAACCATTGATAACTTTCGATCCTTGCATTTAATCGAAAAGTGGTATTGAGCTAAGTTGTAGCTGGGAAAATTTCCTACAAGTATAGTTGAAAACTTTTGAAGCAGACTGATATGGTGAATTATAAGATAGACATGAACAAAAATCTTGGTTTTCCCATAGTAATTCCCATACAAACTTCAAATGGTTTGTGCCATCTCAGTTTCTCACCAAATGGGTTCAAATTATGAGAGGTTAGTCAGGATCGGATTTGGAATCGTTTAAGTATTGTGGAGCGAAAATTTCAAATTTTGCATCACTCTACTCAACATGTATTAAAGTTTACAGAATTTATTTAAAATGGGTATTGAAAATGCATGTCAAGTCTTAAATAAAATTCCCGATTATTTCCCAGTTATTCCTGAATGAGTTTTCGGTTTGTCCGGTTCAGTGGCCACCTTGTAGTTTTATACAGAGAGTGCAGTTTCGAACCCCTTCGGATACGGTTGTGTTTTAAGTTTGCTCTCTGTTTTATGCGTGCGTTCGCTTTCATAGTTTTCGGCTGCATTTGCCAGATTAGCGCTGGCATTCTGCCTCCCGGAAGGTTATACGTGTGCGATTGGTGCTTTTCTCGCTATCCGGGAGGTTTTAGAATCGAGAAATGAAACGTGATTCATCATGAAGTAATGAAAATGGGTTGTTAGCGAAATGCTTAAATAAAACAGCAAAAAATGGTTATCTTCCATTTAATTCCACTTAATTAATTTTGGTATCCAAGACAGATACGTATTTCGACTACAATGTGCAGTCTTCATCAGTGTCATTCGCACTAAAGAACTTATCAAAATCAAACCCTTTTAAGTACTCATCCCTAGGTAAAAAAATTCAAGATCACAGGTATAATGACACTGTAGTCGAAATACGTATCTGTCATGGATATCAAAATTAATTAAGTGGAATTAAATGAATGATAACCCTTTTTTCTGTGATTCATCATGTTTGCAAGCATCAGAAGAGATGTCGCTATCTGAGTTGTTTGATTTTTTTTCGCCCGGACCAGAAATTTGTGGCATCGCGAGTGATAATTTTTAATTTCAGTTTATTTACGCGCTGTAAGGTGCGTGAAAGAGCTCGGCACGGTCGGTGTTGATGTTGGTTCACTCGCAACAAGTTTTGCAAAAAATTAAATGTTTTCCACCGAAATTGTATCAAAAGTGCTTCTGTACGTGTTTCGCAGTTGGATGTGGTGAAATTCGTGCATTCCTGGTTGATTTTCTGTGGAAATTTCGTATCACAAAATTGCTCAACGAGTTCCTTTTATTGCCGTTCGACGACGGGAGAGTGACGTTGATTGGATCCGTTTCTTTGCTCGGGTATGTTTTTTGTTACCAGCGGTGTGTAAGTGTGCTTGTGATTATCATTGCCTCCCGGGAGGCCGGTTCACCGTGTTCGGATGATACGCTTTTTGCGTGTAGTTCTATCGAGAGTCTCGTCACCGTGCGCGAGTTCGAACACGGTCCAGTTGGTAAATTAGCCGGGGAAAGTGCTGATACTGTGTCCGTCGTGAGTTTTGATGGTGATTCGGTGGCCGACGTTACCGTGAATCAGCAAGTTTACGGCTTGCAAAAGTGCTTGTCTGCTGGTCTCTCGCCAGTGTCGTAGATTGTGATCAAGCTGAAGGATGCCTCGCTGGATACGCCCAAGACTGGAGGGGCGGAAGCCGTTGGCCGTGAACGGTTCCTGGGAAAGCACTAGACGCGAACCACCTCCCAGATGATCATGGCAATTCAAGAAAATTTGTTTTCGTTGAAGGAAGTATTACAACAAAGTTAATTGATATTAGATATTTTTGCAAACAGTGACAGATAGCAGACATGAAGCTGAAGTGGAGGTGCTGGGAAAAGGTGTTATATCCTAGACAAATGGTAAGTTACAAATTCGCTGTTGCTGTCGCCGTAATATTCGCCGTCGTAGCCGTTGTCGCAGTCACCGTAGGCAGTATCGTTAGTATATTAAAAATTAGCCATCAACCCTGAAACTATATGCATAATCGCGTATTTCTGTTGTTCATTACATACCAAGTGAAGTTCTAGAACGTAATTTCATTTGAACAGCTTGTTTAACCAGGGCTTAAACAATCGTCACGTCGGTCATAGCTTGTTATGATTGCCTGACTACCGACTACCGTTATCAATTGAATAATGGTACTGCAAACACACTTCCAGGCTTTGAAATGTAATGTTTCAAAATCTGGCGGGTATTTAGAAATATATGGAAAAAATTATGCATTAATGATTAATTTAAAATCAGATGGATCTCACCAAATTCTGGCTCCAAAAAAGCACCGGTTTGTTCACTCGCTGTAATCGAAAAAATCTTCCGCGTTGTTTTTACCACAGACCACAACATTTTGAATCACATGCGAAGTTTTTCATTTGCACCGAATTTTTGCCTAACACCTCATTCGTGTGCATCCTCCGGAAGGCAGAAAGGCAGCACCAAGAAAAGAAAAAAATACCCGGTAAAACTCTTCTTGGGACCACCAAAAACAAGCGAAAAGAAAAACCGACCAACGCGACACCACAGCAACACAGCTACTCGAAACAAATTATTGTCCCAGAGTTTTCACGTTAATTACAATATCACTAAAGGTTACTAAAACGTGATAGATTTTAATTTTCGCTTATCCACACGCGTAAACAAATATATTTAATTATAACAATTAAAAAATATGCGGAAAACAGTTGCAGCTGGTCAGCGAAAACAAAACCAACCAGAGTTGGTTGGAAATGCTAACATGAAGCTTTAGTGTGATGATTTATTAGCTAGAGAATGATCTTTAGAAGAGGGTAGGTGGATAGTTCCGTTAGAGTACGGCAGTATGAAAATTGAATAGAAGTTGAAAATGAGCGAAGGGCCATTAAAGCGACAGTTTTCAAGATAGACGCACATTTTTGCCTAGCCCTGATGTACGCGGGGACTTGAAGTATGTCTCCAAGTCCACAGGCAAAAATGTGCGTCCCTCTTGTTGCTCATAAACTGACTGCGGCTGTGGAATAGTTCTAGCGACGTTTTCATCACTACCTAAAGCCCCACGTTGGGAGAGCATTTCCAGTCGATGGTGGAACAACACAATAGTTGGGTAAAGAAGAACTGCATTATAACACACCATTAAAAAATTAAAAAAATATTAATTTAAAATATGTAGTCTGGTAGATATGTTCAGGAGCAAAAATCCTAAATTTCAAGCGACTTAAATCAGAAAAAAATAAAAATTAAAAACATAAAATAGTTTGCGCTCCTGACATACCTACATGATCATTGAATTTTTAAATGATTTGCGCCCTTGGAAGATAACTTCAGGAAAAATTTGAAATGGCTTGCACCCCTGGTAAACATGATCAGGGAAAAATAAAAAAATATATAAATTAGAAATGGCAATAGTTACCTTGGAAGATAAGTTTACAGAAAAAATTAAAAGCAAATTAAATTTAAAATGTTTTGCGCTGCTGGTAAACATGATGTAGGAAAAGTAAATAAATAATGTTGAATTTTAAATAGTTGCGCCCCTGGTAAATATGACCAGGAAAAAATAAAAAAAAAACAAAATGGTAGCGCCTCTGGTAAACTATTTCAGGTTAAAATTGATAAATATCTTGAAATTTGAAGTGTCTGGCACCCCTAATGTACCGATCCGGTAAAAATTAAAAACAGATATTTTTAGTTTAAATGGCTACCACTCCTGCAAGAAAATTCCAGGGAAAAAATTGAAAAATATGTTTAATTTGAAATGCCTAGCGCACCTGATAAACATTTTCAGGGAAAAAAAATACCACAATCGCAAAACTTGAAGTGGCTAGCGTCCCTTACATACACGTTCAGGAAGAAAGGAGAAAGGCACGAATCGGGTTCATGATCTCCAGAGATACCCCTCACCATCCCTGCTCAACAGGGGAGTTTGGTAAAGTAGATGATCAACCCGATTCGTGCCTTCCTCAAAATTGACAATCTTCACACTGCCGTACTCTAACGGAACTATCAACTCTATACACACTTAAAAATTTTCGCCGAGATTCCAACAGCCGAGTAATTCTGCAATTTATTTTGCTGAGATTCAGTCAAACAATTGCCGAGGCTCAGCTAACAAATAACATTTTGCTGCGATATCAGCTAACAAACATATATTTTGCAGAGATATTAGCAAAAGTAAATGCCGAAGTAGTCGGCTGTTGGAGATTTTACCGAGCTAGATTAAGTGTGTACATTAATTTTCTCATCTATCGTATAAAACGACAACTTTAAGTCTGATCTTTGACATTCAGCATCTCCAACTATAAAAAAAAGTTAAATAGTACCACGGAACTGTTAAGAAGTTCATCCGGTTGAGGTTAACCTCTAACGGGGCAAATCCTTATTGGCGGTAAGATATAAATTTTGACATGATGGTGCTTTCAAAATTCTTTCACGGTGAGGTATGGGAGAGAAGTTTGGAATCATATCAAAAAAGCTCGAAATCACTTCGGAAAGTAATGAATCACTTGAGAATCATTGGAATCACTTTGAAAAGTAGTTAATCACTTCATAAAAGTTCGGAATCACTTCGGAAAGTATTGACTTATTGCAGATAGTTTGAAATCGCTTCTGAAAATACTAAAAATAACTTTGGAAAGTACTGAATCACTTAAGAAAAGCTCGAAAATTCTTCGGATAGTAATGAATGACTTAAGAAAATGTCTGAATCTCTTTGTATCTAGAAAATGTGTAATCGCTTCCGTAAGAACTGAATAATTCCGGAAAGGACTGAATCACTTCACAAAACTTTGGAAAGTACTGTATCAATTCTCTCAAGTGTGCAATCCCTTCAGAAAATATTTAATGACTTCACACAAATCCAAATCGCTTTGGACAGCACATAATCATTTCAAAAATGGTCGAAATCTCTTCTGAATGTACTGAAACACTTTAGAAAGTATCGGAAAATATCAGTTTGAAAAGTACTGAACTACTGCAGACAAGTTTTAGAAAGTACTGATTTACTTCAGATAGTACTGACATAATTTAGCATGAGAATCTAATCTGTATTACACAGGGCCGGACGTGGTCTCTGGATCTCAGCAAGGGCATCATTTTAGTGCAATTTTATTCATAATATTGAAGCATGAATGAGAAAGAAATAAAATGCAGCTTGAAACATTTTCATCGAAAATAGTTACAGCCAGGGATGGAAATCATTTATATTCATTTCGTGCATTCATTTACATTCATTTGCCTCTAACTTTTTTATCAACAGAATTCCATAAAATAGTGTTTAAAGGTTTTGTAGGTTTTGATATAAGCTACATCTTTTGTAAACAATTCAAATCTGTATCTCTTATGCATGATGAATCAGAGCGATAAGAACCCACCATTGTTTTTCAGTGAATGTAAATTGCATTCACTGAAAAACAATAACATGTTCTGCCAGCTCTATTTCGTCATCCATAAGAGATACAGATTTTAGTTATTAATAAAAGTTGTAGTTCATATCAAAAGCTACAAAAGCTTTATAGGGTATACGTCCCTAACCTCGGTCTAATATGCAGCCATCGATTACGTTTTTAATCATAACTCATCAATGAATTTACCTGCAAACGATATTCTACTGCTAAATGGTATGCTTAGATATGCTTATCATGTCGTTTGCTATCAGAAACCACGAAAAGTTGAAAAACTTACTTTTTTTAAGACAATAACTCACGAGGGAAATGTATGTAATATGGGTCTATTGTCCCCAAATTGGGTCTATTTATGGATGCACCTTCGTCCTATCTTGTTTGATCCTCAAAAAAACGCTCTTGGTAACGTTTTCTGATGTATTTTTTTTTATCACTATCACTGTTAACTTAATGCTCTTCATTCCTCAAAACATTTCTTAGAGAAAATTTTACGAAAACTACATTAAATCACTCAATTTAAAAATTAAAAATTAAAAATTTCGCTTATCGTCTTTTGACCGCAGAATATCTAAATCAGAACATTGTGATGTTCATTATACAGGTTTGGCAGAAAAAATCTCCCTTCCTGTTCGTTCCTTATCATCCAAATGCAAAACAACATTGTTGACGTTACTCTTATTGCTATATGCTGTCAAATGAATTTCATGGGCCATAGTTAGGAACATAGAAAAGAAATGTGTCCCTAAAGTTGGGTCCATGTTTTACTTGTGAAAACGTTGTTAAACAATTAAAATAAACATAAAATATTCAAACAGCAACTGTAAGTTTTACGTCTAGTGTGTATTATCAGGTAATTCCAATCAATAAATGCCATAATCAGGCCATTTGATGATCGTCAGTCAACCTTCCCATCTTAACCTTATAAGTCATGGCGGCTAAAAACTCCGAACATTGTGATATTCTCAACCAGTTTTATTACTTACGAGAGCTGAAAATGTATTGAAATGTTGTGATATAAATTGATTTGTGTGTGGTACACATTTATCAACCATCAGTGATCAATATTTTCCTTATTTTTTGTGTAATATTCCTTAATTAATTATTTATTTGCGTGATAGGCCGAATGAAAGGACTAGACCCACATTACATACCGTAACCCTACATCATTTTACGGTATTCTGTTGATGAAAAAGGTTAGAGGCAAATTAATGTTAATGAATGCACGAAATGAATGTAAATGATTTTTCATCCCTGGTTACAGCCACTCAACAAGCAAGTTTTGAAAGGTTGGGCAGGCCTGAACTAGATAATACACTATTTGAAACAATGTCATCAGGCGGACGCGTCGTTATTTTAGGCAAATTTATATTTTAAGGCCGCCAGTCAATATTGGGTGCGACTACTTAGCTCAAATTTTAAGAACACAGCACTGCTACTAACCACCTTGTACCAATCCTGATACGCCCAACCAGGAAATGTATGATTGTAGTATAGATTTGCATAAAAAGTATACACAATTTGTAATGTTTTAGTTGATTGCTTTAACTTTTACTATAACTTTGCTAAAGCAATTTTCTCTCTACCTCAACTTTCGTAAACATTGAATTTAAAATCTCACTTGTAAGGGGATTGGTCAATTAAAGCTCTCAAAAAATGGGACCAAAAATGTCAAGAAACTTCTCTGAATATACTATATATCTAAAGTAAAAGGCTTTGGCTTAATCTCACAATGAACGCGAACGAAAGGGGGTGGGGGCGTCAAATGAAGCAAAAACCACAGACACCACAGTCATGTCGACACTGCCGGAGCACAGCGGAACGGAAAAGAACGAAACAATCAGGAAACAAGCACAGATCAAATATCGGAAACCAAAGAAGGGGGGGGGGGGGGACGGAAGGATCGAAGGGAATCGCAAAATAAATGGCTATCAAATTCAATCTCGGTGATGGCACAGATTATGTGAGAGACTTGTGGCTTTCATCGCCTGCCTTCCACGGCGAAACCGGAGAGCACGGGACAAATAAAGATGGTAATTCGATCCCGCTGAATAAATCATATTCGGCACGACGGCTAACCGAGTGTCGGATAATGCTTCCTAGATAGTTATTGATTTTCCTCTCTATCTCTCTCGCTTTCGCTTTTCGAATGGAACCCGACAGCAAAAGATCAGCGCACTTGGTTCGTGGAAAAGTCTCCGTGAATTACCGAGGGGGAAAACCTGACACGCTCGATATATCGTTTGCAGAGGTGCTTATTATAAATATAGCATCATAAATTATTCATTCACCAATTTCGCATTGGAACAAGAAAGTTGGAGAAGCGTTCGTTGGAGGCTTTCCGTTCGGCCAGGAATAAATGTTTATAAACAACGCCACGACGAAACTCCACGCTGCCAGCTGCGGTGATGTAGTAGCTAGTTGGTACTGCTACACATGTGCTCGGTGTATTGTATAAACATAGTTCGTTGCCATTTTCTTCGTTTCCGAAGAATACCTCTTGCTAGAAAGATTTTCCGGATCGACTCCAACAATGGCCGAGTGTGATTTATTGACGCCACCAGTATTTCATGTGTTTTTTTTTTCAAACATCTTTTCTCCTAAATAATTACAATGCTCCGGAGAAATTGTTCGTGTGGAATCGGTCCGAAGAAAGAACGATGAAATGATTTATTTTCTGCGAGTGTTACATTATGGAGTGTGATTCTCTTATTAAAAGACAACTTGTGTAAACACATTTGTTTGAACAGAGTTCTTCTTCGAACAGGTGGACTATTTCGGCAAAATTAATTTCATGGAGGTTTTGCTTCACAGCTACCATAATTTACATAAAACATGCTCCGTTTTAAACTGGAAGACGCATTTTCGATTGTTACAGCCAGCGATTTGGAAACTCTTGGTATACACTCCCTCCTCCCCACAATTATGAATCACTTTTGTCTTCAAAGTTAAATAACTGGATAAAACAAATGTTAATATCTTTGAAACAAAATATCAATAGTTTTCTAGTTTTGGGAACAACAAGCATAATTTTAAACTCAAAATTAATTATTTTTCATGAACGTACAATGTTTTTGCTGAGAGCCTGTCAAAATAACATCGTATTGCTCAAGCAGCCTAAGCAGTACGTTCCGATTACCAATTACACTAGTTTACAGCATTTTTGAACTCGGTAAGGTGATGATCATTTCCAACGCAAAATCCTACGCTGAATTCAATGCCGTGGTCAGAAAAAATTAGAGTAGAGCCATTTTTGAGATATACAAAAATTTTGATTTTTTGAATTTTGGACAAAAGTACGATTACTAAAATGTCAATATCTTTGGAAATAGTGCACCAATTTTAAACCTTTTTTTTTATGAAAATGAAGCTTAATTAATTTGCTATCGTTCACTAGAATATTATGTCTTAATTAAGAATTAATTTTGAAGTCATTTAAAAATTTACAGCATTTTTTTTTTATTTTTCCTCCGAATTTTCCATAAAAATCTTGTTTTAATCAACATTTTAAATGGGATAAAAAAATTCAAAAAATCATTCCATAATTTATTCTTAAAGTCCATTCAAAACTGGAGAAAATGAGCCTTTAATGGATGAAATCGGTTGGAAATTGTCGAAGTTATGAGCATTTTTGTAAAACACTTAAAAATGTTGCTGAAATACAACAGCTTTAGAGTTCCTTTTCTAGGTGTCGTTGTAAGCATCCAAATCGCATGTAAAGTTTTCATGGGAGATTCTTTTCTCTACATATCAATTTGATTAAGGCATATCAGGATTCAAAACCGAGTTGATACAAAAGAAATTTATTTAGGTTTTATTAAAAATGATTGAGAATCGAATGACTTTGTCTTCGATGTTTTGAACTTGTTTCTCGAATCAGAAACCAACAATAGTCACCCATCATTGCTTCATCCCAAAACCCTTGGTAACGACGTTCCATCATCTTCATTTGTTGGTGAAAACGTTCGCCGTGCTCATCACTCTCGTCACCAAGATTTTCCGGGAAAAAATCCATGTGAGAATGTAGGAAATGTATCTTCAAAGACATATTCACACCTGTGTTCAGTGAAATAAAAGGATTTGAAATTGATTATTTGTAACAAACACAATATTTTTGATTTATACCTATTTTCTCATAATTTTGGAGCAATTCATCGACGGCTTCCTCATAATCTGGGCTTCTGAAATTTCCTAAAAAGGTTGTGACAACACGCTGGAACGATTTCCACGCTTCTTCCTCATCTGGTGTCAAAACTGTATTGAATACACATGTACAAATACACCTTCCTTTATCTTTGCGTCAGATAAATTTGGAAATACTGATTTCAAGTACTGGAATGCCGGCCCTTCTTTTTGCAACGCTTTGACGAAATTTTTGAATAGCCCAAGTTTTATATGTAGTGGTGGAAGTATTATGCGTTCTTTTACCACAAGAGGATCATTTTTAACGTTGTCTTTACCAATTGTGAAATTATCCCGTTTTGGCCAATCTTTTCGGACGTAGTGTTCCTTACGAGCTCGACTGTCCCATTTACACAAAAAACACATATATTGTGTGTATCCCTGTTGCAATCCAGTCAACATGGCAACCACTTTAAGATCGGAACAAATTTTCCAATTGTGTTGATTGTAATTTATCAAATTGAGCAATAGAGCCATTGATTCATACGTTTCCTTCATATTAACGGCATGAGCTAATGGAATAGAAGGTTTCTCATTCCCTTGATGCAGTAAAACGGCTTTCAAGCTCAACTTGCTGCTATCGATGAATAAACGCCATTCAGCTGGATCATATGGCTCACCAAACTCTTCAAACAAGCCGTTTACGTCATGGCAAAAACATGCCTTGTCCTTTGTAGAATAATATTTGTCAAATTTCTTGTGACGATTCCTGTGACAAGAAATTTTGACCTCCTTGCTCAGCATGTTGTGTTTTTTCAAGCGTGATGCCAGCAATTCGGATTTCTCCTTCGATAAGTCGAGATCTCGCACCAAATAATTAAATTCGGATTGTGTAAACAGTTTTGGGTTTCTTTCCAATTCCACCTCGAAGTCTTCCTCGCATTCCTCCTTGAATTCCTCCTCACTTTTTGTAACGGTCGATTCAACAGAGGGAGCTCGTTTCCGCTTTGGATAAACAGGATACGGGACCGAACTTGAATGTGGAACAGGTTTTGTCATAGAAGCCACTTGTGGATACTCAACTGTTTTGTGACGTCCTTGTTGCTTAACTTTTGTCAAGCAGAAATAACAATCCGTTGCATGACACAACGGTCGACGCCATATGGTGGGCATGTCAAAGGACAAATAGCGACTGACAGATAACAAATAAGTGAGTTAGTAAGTAAGACATTAACACTTATCAAAAATAGATGAAGTAAGATAATGTCGATCAGGAAAGATCAAAGCACTACCATGCTGTACATAAATTGTTTATATGAAAGTTATTCAAAAAATCAATTTACCTTTCGCCTGACATCCATCTAGCCAAGCACGTTTTGCACGAACTACATAATACTTTTGGAATCCACGGTTCGTCAAAGTCTCCAGGATCAATTTTAAAATAAAGACTGTATGCAGTTTGCAACGAAGCAGTGAAATTGACCGATTTTGTAAATATATAGTTGCCCCACGCGTAACAAAACTTTTGAGGATCATTTTTACACTTGAATTCACGTTTTGTCGTATACATCGTTAAGCAATGTTAAAGAAAGAAAGCTGTCAAATTGAGTTGGTTGCGTTAGGTTCTCGCCGAGCGGTCTCACAAACACTAGCGTAAATTATATTGTTGAAAATATCCCATTTCATTTTGCGTAACAGCTGGTAGTGTTAGTGAAATGCACCGTATGCGTATACGTCCGCAGAAAGGCTTACTGGAAGTGGTGCATGAACCTAGGAGCGGGACAACGGCCAATCTTGGAACATTCAATTTCCATGATTTTACAAAAAATTTCATAACTTCGACAATTTCCAACCGATTTCATCCATTAAAGGCTCATTTTCTCCGTTTTTGCATGGATTTTAAGAATAAATAATGGAATGATTTTTTGAATCTTTTTATCCCATTAAAAATGTTGATTAAAACAAGATTTTTATGGAAAATTCGCAGGAAAAAAAAATGCTGTAAGTTTTGAAATGACTTCAAAATAATTTTTTTAATTAAGACATAATATTCTAGTGAACGATATCAAATTTATTTAGCTTTATTTTCATAAAAAAAGATTTAAAATTGGTGCACAAGTTCCAAAGATATTGACATTTTAGCAATGGTACTTTTGTCCAAATTTCAAAAAATCAAAATTTTTGTATATCTCAAAAATGGCTCTACTTTAATTTTTTTTCTGACCACGGCATTGAATTCAGCGTAGAATTTTGCATTAGAAACGTTGGTCAACCACTAAAGTTCACACTTTTTATGTTGTTTTGTAAACTAGTGTTACCAATTTCAACCCATTAAATGGCTTGTGCAGCACGATCAAGGTATGTTTATTACAATTTAACTAAATTTTGTTAGTTGACAAAACTTTTTTGTGAAAACAAGCAATTTTAAAAGTGATATATAATCACTGGCGTGCACAGGGTGGGGCAATTGCCCCTCCTGTTATATATAAGATGTTGTTTGTGCAACGTCAGTTAAATGTATAACTACCCTACCCGCTGTAACGAGCAATACAAACAAACAATACAACAGTGTCTCGTATGCTTCCGCCATGGAAGGACGGCAAAACAATCGGTGTTCTTTATTAATCAATCCGTATCACAAAAACACAACGTAGGGATCCCGCCCGTGCGCGATCAGATGTTTATGTCCATATTTCCAAATTATGATATTAAATAACTTGATTTCTTGATAACTTGATTTGAAGGTAAATAACTTCATTTCAAACTATAAGGGCACTGAAAACCTTTTATTGCGTCAATTCCTTTGAGATGGTGTCTGAAAATTGCACCACAAAGGTGCTTGAATGAACAAACTTCAATGAAATTTTTTGGTCAAAAAATTGCACCACAGTGGTGCATACAAAAAAATTCTGGTGTAATTTGTTTTTTTTTTTCCAAAGTGGTTCATGGAGGGTTAAAAGAAGAGGATAAATTTAAGGTTGAAAAACTCACCTTCGTGGTGGTAAATTGTAGCAAAAGCTTTTTATTGAATAATTCTGGTGTAAAAATATCATCATAGAATAATTCTGGTGGAAAAATTGAATCACGCAAAAAAATTGGAGGTGCACATTTAACTGAAAATTTCTGGTGGAACGTTCGCAACACTGTGGTGAATGTAGAAGCAAGGTTTATTCTTTTTCTGGTGCATAATTTGCATCGTTCTGATGAATGCAAGCTTCATTGAAAATTTATGGTGGAAAGTTTGCACCATGAAGAGGCAAAGCCTGGAAATTGCACCACAAAGGTGCATGGTGAAACAAACTTCACTGACAATTTTTGGTGCTCCGTTCTGGTGAATGGAGGAACATGCTTTATTGAAAATTTTTGGTGCAAAATTTGTATCGCTCTGATTAATGAAATGAACAAAAAATTTCTGTTGGAAAACTTGCACTGGTCTGGTAAATGAAGGCACAAGCTTTATTTAAATTAAGCTATATTGAAAACTACTGGAGGAAAATCTGCACCGTTCTGGTGAACGGATGGGCAAGCTTTTTGGAAAATGTTTGGTCTCAAATGTGTATCCTTTTGCTCAATAGAGGAACAAACTTTAATAATAATTTCTGGTGTAAAATTTGCACCATTCTGATGATTGAAAGGAAGCTGCTTTACTGAAAATTCATGCTGAAAAATCTGAAAACAGGAGCAAGCTTTATTTGGTGGAAAACCTGCAGCAATCTGATGATAGGAGAAGCAAGCTATATAGAAAATGTCTGGTGGAAAATTGTTAAAGGATATCTGCACCAATCAGAAGATTGGAGAACAATTTGTATTGAACATTAACGGTGGAAAATTTGCATTGTTCTGGTCAATTGAAGTTTTCTGGTGTAAAATTTTCTGGGGCAAGTTGTGTTGAAAATTTCTGGTGCAAGATTTGCAACAATCTGCTTCATGGAGGCGATAGCTGAATTTAAAACTCCTAATGTAAACATTGCACAGTTCTGGTGAATGGAGGGGCAAGCTTATTGAACATTTTTGGTAGAAAAAACTACAACGTTCTGGGGAATGGACGGACAACTTAAACTTGACTTCCGAGAAGAACCTCAAGGGTATTGAATTCTGAAGACAAGTTCCAAAAGAAATGATTTCTGAGGATGATTCCATGAAAATTCTGCGAATAATTTCTAGTGAATAATGCAGATAGTTCCAAGATATTTTCGAAAAGAATACCGAGAAAAACAAATTTTGAATGAAATTCCAAAGGGATGTTGGGGAAAATTTCAAGGAAATTCCGTGGATAATTTCAAGCATATTTTCGGAAGTATTTCTGGAGAATACAGAGGAAATTTTTCTGAAAATTTAGGGGAATTTCAGTTCCAATGTGTTCTGAGGAAAAAAAAAGTTCTAAAATATTCTGAGAAGATTTAGGACAGTTCCAAAATATTTCTGGAGAGCATTCAAAGAAAATTCTGCGGATAATTTCTAGTACATCCTGCAGATAGTTCCAAGATAATTTCGAAAAGAATACCGAGAAAATCGAATTTTGAGTCAAATTCCAAAGGGATTTTAAGCAAAATTTCAAGCGAATTCCGAGGAAAATTTCTAGCGCATTCAGTTCCAAAGTGTTCTGAGAAAAAATCTTAAAGAGTTCTAAATATAATTCCAGTGGACTTCTGAGAAGAATTTCAAAAGAGCTCTTAGGAGAGTTCTCAAAAAAAAAATTCCGAGAAGATCCTCAAGGATAGGATATTGTATTATAAGGACAGTCCCAAAAAATTTCTGGTGAGTATTCCAAGAAAATTCTGCAAATAATTTCTAGTGAATCCTGTTATATTTCGAAAAGATAATTCCGAAAAGAATACCAAGAAAATTAAATTTTGAGTGAAAGTCCAAAGGGATTTTGAGGAAAATGTCAAGGGAGTTCCGATAATTTCTAGCTCATTCCGGGAATAATTTCTGGATAATACTGGGGAAATTCTTCTGAAACTCTAAGGGAATTTCAATTCCAAGGTGTTCTGAGTTGAAGTCAAGGATCGTTCTAAAAATAATTCCAGAAGACTCTGAGAAGAACTTCAAAAGAGCTCATAGAGTTCTAAAAAAAGTTTTTGGATTCCCTAATTGAAAAGTGGGTATTAGTTTTCCATTGAACCTTGGTCGATTGTTGTCTTACTAAAAGATCGTCAAAGAATCTTCTCTGAAAATGTCAATGAACAGCTTATCTTTTGACAGATACGCAGATATTTCGTCTACTACTTGCAGACTTCATCAGTGCCAAGCACTCAATATCACTGATCAAGATTGGATTGATCAAGGGCACTGTTTTATCACTGCTATGCGCACTCTTTGAACCTTGTACTTGTCGACGCAGTGTGCATGCGAAAGGAGAATGCGATTCTTATTGGTCATTCATCTCGGTTTGTCGATGCTATCACCACCATCTGACGTGACTTCAGCTGAATTCAACCACCAAGGCAACAAAATTGCAGCAAATGTATAATTTCGGATAAAGCCCTACTATCGCAACCATTTGCCGAACCAATCATCATCGACATCGTCCCAGTGTCCAGTTGAATTGTGATGGCTGATGAGGTAAGGCTGTCGGAAATTGGCTGCAAGCGATGAACGGATCAAGAATCATCGAGTACATTAAATAATCGTACTTGCCTTTGATGCTGAGTTGGAAGACCCCTGCACTACTCCCACACGCAGGGCCGGGACGACTGCTGAGCGCTGGCTGGAATGGCTCGACTGCGGTGGGAAGTACAAGGGCTTCCATGAGGACAACTTCGGTGCGTCCCAGTGTACAGCTGCCTAACTGTGGCTGATAAGAAAAGCCAAATGGAATTTGCTGGACTGGCAAAGAGTTTGGATGAAGTTCGGTAGAGACAAGTGAAACATGTGTCAAAGAAGATGGCAATGACGAAACCGGCCATTCAGGAACAGGTTGGTTGACGAGCTCTGTGCAGCGATGGGATTTGTCACTTATTATGTCATGGCTTTGTCTTGGTGATCCGGGTAATTGGGTGACTCCATGCTGGGGGATAAATTGGCATTTGGCGTTCGAGAAGGGTTCCAAAAATTTGTAACATTCCTGTTGTCCTTGAACTCACGGAATAGTATTTCCCTTTCCCCCACGTTGCAGCCGAAAGAGCCTTTGCTTTCAGCTCAGGACTCATACCGAGTTTGAACGAAATGAATGACAGACTGCTGACATTCTTACCATTGGCGACTAGTCTGAATGTCTCAACGTCATTTATTCCTAACCTCTGCTAGCCAGTTCACGTACTTGCTCCACTGTGACGTCACGAGAGATACGCGAAAGGTAGAGCCAAAACTTCTGCCTTGGAGATGGTACAGCAAAAGTGCCGATAGATGGAGATATTGAGCTTGTAGTTCCACACATCAAATCCTGTTGACGGCGTTCAGCAGCTTCAAGTTTACGGAACAATCGTCGGCTTCGCAAAGACCCAGCGGCATTCGTATTACGTGTTGATGATTTTGGTGTAAGTGCACTGGAATTGATCAAAGCGGTGAAGTTCAGACGAAGTTCACTTTTGAGTTCATTCATGATTTCCGACTTAATTCTTTGAACGATCTCATTATGATCGCCAAGGACATGTTCTTGTCCAGCCTCATAAGCGCCTCGAATGGAATTGCGGAAACGAATGTCATCCATTAATTTGGTACACGACCTGCACATCCAGAACAATTGCGAGTTCATTTTCATCTCATCGTTAACAGCTGAAGTGATATTGACGCATTTGAGGTGAAATTCCGCCTTGCAGAAGCCGCTGCATGAAATGGAATCGTCAATGACATCAGTAGCACAGGAGTGGCAAGTAGAAGTCATTTTCAGGATTGAAGTAATTCTCAGGATTTGATGCGATTGCCAAAGCAGCGCTACTACTTAGTTTAAAATAATGCGCCGAAAGAAATTCACGGCACTTTAATGCAGTAGCACATAAACTGACGATCGAACGATGAAGGTATAATTTATAACCGTAATAACAACATAAACAAGTGCAAGTAATTAACGACCAAACGCAGCGGTATACGTAGTGATGTGAGTGATCAACAGTCATGAGTCATGAAAGAGAAGGAAGAAGATTATATCATTATTGCTTTCCACTTCTGACATAGCTTTATCATTCGGTTCGTTGATCGCTTGTCATTTTGTCATTTGGAGATATTTTTGATTCCTTGATAGAGGCAGAAAATTGCAGGCAGAAGACATACTTCAAATCTCCGCGTACATCGTACCAATTAGACAAAGAGCATGCGTTTGACTTGGACTGTCGCATTAATGGCCCTTCGTTCATTTTCAACTTCTATTCAATTTTCATACAGCCATACTGGAACGGAACTATGTACCTACTCTCTTACAAGATCATTCTCTAGCTAATAAATTATCACACTAAAGCTTCATGTTAGATAGCATTTCCAACCAACTCAGAAAATTAATGTCCGACGCCATTTTGGAATCCAAGATGGCGGCCATTGGTTGTAAGCATAAGTAATCCCCTAGTCTAGTCTAGTCTACACATACACAGCCAGTACTTGAAAGAATCCTGGAAAATGATACATCTATCATTTTTCTTGTCATTATTAATGCCTGCTGCACATCAAGGATGTGAAACAAACAATAAAGCGGCCAGGCCTACTGTGTAGCGTTTAGTTAATTTTTGTGGAAGTGAATGTTTACCATGTCTACTTAATAAGTATAGACAGTGGTTAACATTTAATCCACAGGTAATCAAAGAGCGGGGACATACCGTACCAACCGCTCCGTATGCAGGATTTGAAAATAGGCTATATAAATCGTTGGGAGTGACAGAGCTTTTTTTTTTAACTCTTGATTTGTTTCAAATTCAAAATAAATTACATTTCATTTTTAACCTAGGTGCTCCAGTTCTGCAGTAACGTACCAGCCTTAATTGTTATGATATAAATCTAAGTGTTTTTACATTGTTCATGTCTTGGCAATTAAGTATTTTAAACAGGTTTTTTTTTATACCTGCATGTCAGTATAACAATTGATATCTTAAAACTAAAAACTAAAACTAAATCTTATCTAAGTATAAAGGGAATTAATCGTTGCAATTGAGGATTGCAACGATTTTTGCCTGAAATTATTCATTATTTTGTTGGACATTTGTTCTAAAGTCTCAACATTCGAAATTCTATGTACCTCGGTAGTACTGTACCAGGGAGGCAACTTCAAAATCATTTTCAGAACTTTGTTCTGAATCCTTTGAAGTGCTTTTTTCCTGGTAGTGCAACAACAAGACCATATTGGCACAGCGTAAAGCATGGCCGGTCTAAAAACTTGTTTAAATATTAGAAGTTTATTCGTCAGGCAAAGTTTGGATTTCCTGTTTATAAGAGGATACAAACATTTAATATATTTGTTACATTTAGCTTGAATGCCCTCAATGTGATCTTTAAAAGTTAATTTTTGGTCAAGAATTAATCCAAGATATTTCACTTGGTTTGACCAGGAAATTGGAACTCCGTTCATAGTGACTATGTGACTACTACTAGGTTTCAAAAACAAAGCTCTAGGCTTATGTGGAAATATTATAAGTTGAGTTTTGGAAGCGTTGGGAAAAATCTTCCATTTTTGTAAATAAGAAGAGAAAATATCTAAACTTTTCTGCAGTCTGCTGCAAATAACACGAAGACTTCTTCCTTTAGCGGAAATGCCTGTGTCATAAGCGAACAAAGATTTGTGGCAACCCTGAGGCAAATCAGGGAGGTCCGAAGTGAAAATGTTATACAATATAGGCCCAAGAATGCTACCCTGAGGAACTCCTGCTCTAACAGGTAGTCGATTAGATTTGGAATTTTGATAATTTACCTGCAGAGTTCTGTCAGTTAAATAGTTTTGAACTAATTTTATAATATAAAGTGGAAAATTGAACTTTTTCAATTTAGCAATCAAACCTTCATGCCAAACACTGTCGAATGCTTTTTCTATGTCTAGAAGAGCAACTCCAGTTGAGTGGCCTTCAGATTTGTTTGAACGAATTAAATTGTTAACTCTTAAGAGTTGATGAGTAGTTGAATGCCCATGGCGAAATCCAAACTGCTCATCTGCCAAAATTGAGTTCGTATTGATGTGAAGCATCATTCTATTCAAAATTATCTTTTCAAAAAGTTTACTTATTGAAGATAGCAAACTTATTGGACGGTAGCTAGAAGCTTCAGCTGGATTTTTATCCGGCTTCAAAATTGGAACAACTTTTGCATTATTCCATTTATCAGGAAAGTATGCCAAATGGAAACATCTGTTAAATAATTTTACCAAGAAAGACAAGGTACTCTCTGGGAGTTTTTTGATGAGGATATAGAAAATTCCATCATCACCTGGAGCTTTCATATTTTGAAATTTTTTAGTTATAGACCTTACTTCGTCCAAACCAGTCCCCCAGGAATCATCAAAAATATTTTCCCGAGAGAAAATATTCAGAAAATCCCGAGCAACCTGATTCTCAATAGGACTAGTAAGACCCAAACTGGAATTATGGGAACTCTCGAATTGCTTAGCAAGTTTCTGAGCTTTTTCCAAATTTGTGATCAAAATTTTACTACCTTCATTAAGCGCTGGAATTGGCTTTTGAGGTTT
This sequence comes from Ochlerotatus camptorhynchus, assembly GCF_037179485.1. NCBI lineage: Eukaryota > Metazoa > Arthropoda > Insecta > Diptera > Culicidae > Ochlerotatus > Ochlerotatus camptorhynchus. The sequence goes on along the minus strand of NW_027040513.1, from coordinate 2,114,681 downwards.
TTTCAAAAATTTTGTGAGTTTCCAAAAGGGTTTGGAACTCGGGTCTAATTTAGAAATATTATTTTCAAAAGTTTTGTTCCTCAGGGCAGAGAATCGTTTTTTAATTTGTTTTTGCAAATCCCGCCAGATAACCTTCATGGCAGGATCGCGTGTTCTTTGATATTGGCTCCTACGGACATTTTTTAGATGGATCAAGAGCTGAAGATCGTCGTTTATTATAATTGAATCGAATTTAACCTCGCATTTTGGTACTGAGGCAGCTCTTGCTGCAACTATAGAAGTAGTCAGAGATTCAAGAGCATAATTAATTTCATCTTTGGTTTGCAAAGGAATGTTTGGAAGTTATATTCCATAAATGTTCGATACTGCTCCCAATCAGCTCTATGGTAATTGAAAGTAGAGCTGTTGGGATTACAAATTATTTCTTGGGATATTTCAAAAGTTACTGGAAGGTGATCAGAACCGAAGTCAGCATGGGTAACCAATTGGCTACAAAGTTGACATGAATCAGTTAAGACCAAATCAATAGTTGAGGGATTTCTTGCAGAAGAAAAGCATGTTGGGCTGTTTGGATATTGAATAGTGTAATAACCTGCAGAACAATCATCAAACAGAATATTACCATTGGAATTGCTTTGAGCATTATTCCATGAGCGGTGTTTTGCATTAAAATCACCAATAATGAAGAATTTAGACCTATGACGGGTAAGTTTCTGGAGGTCACCCTTGAGAAAATTCTTTTGCTGGCCTACGCATTGGAATGGCAAATAGGCAGCTATAAACGTAAGTTGTCCAAATTTCGTTTCAACAGAAACTCCCAAAGTTTCAAAAACTTTGGTTTCAAATGAAGAAAGAATTTTATGTTTGATTCGTCTATGAATAATGATGGCAACGCCACCACAGGGTCCATCAAGACGATCATTTCTATAAATCAAGTAATTTGCGTCCTTCTTAACCTTATGGTCAGGTTTAAGGAACGTTTCAGTTATAACGGCAATATGCACGTTATGAACTCTCAAAAAGTTAAATAGCTCGTCTTCATTATCTTTAAGAGATCGAGCATTCCAATTTACAATATTTAATGCTTTAAAATCCATTACTGAATTTTAAAGTCATGACAATATTATTAGCAAATTTTACTCCAGTTTGAATAGCATCAAACATGGAGTTAGATTTAAGCATATCAGAAATCATGTCAATTAATGATTTCTGTAAAAATTCCATTTTAGGGGCAGTAATGCTTCCTAAGTCAAAATTGTCAAAATTTCCGTTAGAATTACTTTGGTTAGTATTTTGATTTCTACCCGTTGCAATAGCAGCATAGGTAGCTCCATTAACTCGCTGAACATTGTTAGCAGCGAGGGGAGTAGGTACAGATGAAAAATTTGAAGCAGGGGTGATATTTGTACCTACGGGTACGAATGTAGAATTTGTTCCTCGCTGACCGTTGTTAACAGCAGAGGAATTTGTACCTGGTCGGAAACGTGGAGCGTTTCTTACCTGTCGGTTAGAACGAGATTGTAGGATCGCTTTGCGAGTCTTACATTCCCAAAAATTGGATTTGTGGTTTTCACCACAATTTGAACATTTAAATTTCTTAGGATCTTCCTTCACAGGACAGTCGTCCTTTGCGTGAGAGGAATCACCACAATTCATGCATTTAGCTGGCCTGTAGCAATTTTTAGTTCCGTGACCCCATCCCTGGCACTTACGGCACTGAGTGAGGTTTTGGAAATTTCCTCCAGTCTTTCTGAAGTGTTCCCACTTCACTCGGACATGGAGCATAAGGCTAGCCTTTTCTAAGGCCTTAAGGTTGTTTAGTTCACTAGACTTGAAGTGAACTAAATAAAAATTATTAGAAATCCCGTTGCGCGAATCGCCAGGACGGGATTTCATTTTCATTTTGATTACTTGGAGTGGCACAACTCCAAGTAATTTTGCCAGTTCATCTTTGATCTGATCCAGGGATTCACCACTGGGCAGTCCTTTCATGACAACCTTGAACACACGTTCAGTTTTGGTGTCGTAAGTAAAAATTTTTTGCTTCTTCTCAGTAAGATACTTTTGAAGACATTTAAAGCTGTCCAAGGTTTCAGCCAATACACGGCATTCACCCCGACGTCCAATTTGTAGTGAAAACTTAATTTTCACGAAATTCAAAAGTTACATGCGAAGAGCATGGAAATCGGAAGTGGTTATCACAATAGGGGGAATATTTTCCTTCTTGGCATTAAGCCGGGAAAGTTTACTAGAATTTTTCTTGGATGATGGATCATTCTCATCATCCGTGAGCAAATCAAATTGATTACTCAAATTAATTTCTTCAGAAGGGGGGTCAAGAGTTTGCCCCTTTCTTTTGCGTTTAGGCGCCATGGCGGCAGTAAATTTTTATCCAAATCGACTTCCAAGCAGATTACTATAAGAATCTGAAGGATCGAAGAGGAATTTTCCAAATCGATATTCAAGAAGGATTACCTCGGGTAGGGTCCAAACAAGGATCGAAGAGGAATAAGAGTTGAACAAGGTAGAAATTTTACAGGTTGAGCACTGAAAAGTGCTGTTTAAATTTGTTGTAGCTTTAGGTAGTAGTAACACTTCCTTCAGCAAAAAGCAAATAGATCCGCACGGCAAGAGAGCACGATGCGAACTGAGAGTGACAGAGCTAAGAAAGTTAATGTACACTCCTTGGTTGTCCGATCTCCTGGGATGGAACACAGGTATGTACCCCTTGTGTTCGAGCGTACAGTCCTCCCTCCGTACAAGCGTGGACGGCACCGCCAACGCATTGCCATCCCTCAATAAATCCAGCCGACCTCAGTCGAAGGACAACATAGAGCGGTGTGCGGACGTAACCTATACGGAGGGAATGCTGTATTCACCTAGGTTATAGCGCCCTTGATCGCTACCATTTTCTTCTAGCGGTTGGGACCTGAGCACTAACTCTTGTCCTAGCCCTATATGGCATATGGTTATAGCGCCATTACTCGCTTTCTAAAAAGAGAAGAAGGGAAGGGAAGGAGAGGAAAAGGACTTGGGAAAAGGAAATGCGGAATTCCTTTCCTCATTAGTATTTGTATCGTCAACTTTTATGAAAACTATATAAATAAATCATTTTTCCTTGGTCAGAGGTATTATTACGACATTTGAATAAGATTGTCTTATCATTTGTTATTCAAAATTTAATGTTATAATGATCAACATAGCTTTGGATTATCCAATATAAATCGGTAACACTGTCCTGCAACCGATGATTTTTCTAATCCGAAAACTAAAAGTTACGAAAAAGCACTTAGGCCTTCATTAAGTTCCACTTTCACGCGACGTTCAATGTTTCGCGGTTTGCTCTTTACGCATTGTTCAGGCTATCATAACAAGCTATGACCGACATGACGATTGCTTAAGCCCTGGTTAAACAAGTAAACAAGTTATTAAAATGAAATCATGTTCCCGAAAGCAGTCAACAATGTATCTTAAACCGGATCAAGCGTGCGCCCTATTTTTCTAAACATTCCGACGCGTTCCACCCAATATCTATCAATTACGTTTTTCTACAATAGTAGCCTGGGATAAATCCTAATTCGACCGACACGTGTTTGTTGAAAAATTATATTCTGCCTAATATCAGTAGTCAGTAGTCATTGGGAAACCTGTTACTATATTACCACATATGTATCCTTCTTTCATGAATTTGTTTTACGAACACGATCTAACACAACCTTTTTCTATGACAAAACTATATTCTGATAAAATTGGATCATTGCCTAGACCAACTATTGAAACTAAAGAACAAAACAATTGGCCACATGTCTGGAATAATATTAACTTAAAGAACCTGAACTCAAATGAAAAATATATTCTTTATACCCTGGACAGACTATGACCTATATCATGTTATAAAGGCTGTCTTGCAATGAACACTCATACATCTAGTTTTCACTGGAAATCCAATGTATGAGTGCTCATTGCAAGACAGCCTATATTACATGATATAAACCATAGTCTGTTCAGGGTATTATTTACTTTATAATAGGAAAATTGATCACAGAGCTCATTTGTATCGCATAGGTATTACTGGCAACCCTAATTGCTTATCATGCGGATTCATCGAAGATCTTGAGCATATATTTTGTAAACGTTTTTCGGTCAATCAGTCATGGAACTATTTTATTAGACATTTACTAAACAGATTGGATCCTCGTTTAATGCGCTTCTTAACCTTTTCCAGTTTGATTGCTCCAACCTTAGAAGAGTTTGGCAGGGATGACAAAATTATGATTCTAAGAAAATTTGTTCAGTTTAGTCAATATATTTTGGAAACAGAACGACATATGATCTCCTTGCCCAGCTTCAAATTCTTCATAGAAATAAATGCCTGTAATTAGTTTAGAATAGGTTAGCTTGTAAGACATGTTTATATGTTAGGATTAGCATAAAGATATTATAAAAAAAAAAAAAAAACAGACTAATTTTGACACATTTGACTGATGCAATTTTTCATTCGTTCATTTATTGTATGTACTGTATGTATTTACAATCACACTCCTGTCTGGCAGTGGTCTGGCAGTGGTATTATGTATAAAATCTACCTGCAACCATTTCTTTATGACTGCAAAAAGTTTGAACTCTGGAGTTCAAAGGTGACAGCTCCACCGTAAACCCATTAGCCCATTTCAAGATCGCATGCTTCCGAAGATTTTGTTTACAATAATCCCCGCTCCGGTACAGTATCGATGCTGATAATGTACTGAAACTTTTTATAAACTAGTAGCGCAAAATTTGATTGACGCGTATTTAATGATTTAAACAAAAATATTTACGATAGAATTACCACAAAAATTAAGGAACGAGCTCACCAAATTAGTATCCAGAAAAGAACGGCACGGCTTAACAGGGTTTAACCAATGGGATTCTTTTCTTTCCATGCTGATTTCACGGTCTAAATCACTAACACTGGCACAACACGGTTACTGAATACGTAAAAACTGAACTGGACTATACATTTGGAAATAATTCAAACGAAAATTCTTCCGGATGGCGTAGCGCCACCAGCCAAAACGCTGACAGAAGATCATCGCAAAAATCCCGACAATAGAAAACCGTTGTAAGCATAAGTAATCCCCTGATTAATAACTGTGGAAGTCCTTCAAAAAAACACCAAGTTAAGAGCAGGCGAAAGCTCGTTGAAGAGCGTCAATCCCAGGAAAAAGAACACCTTGTAAACGCAAGTCCTGTCACCTGTTTCAAGATAGGTGTCTTCAATTATTCATACACCAATTACACCTTAGATACCATCTCAAAATTTCCCCAAAAGCTACATCCACGTTGCAATCTTGTACTATAGTAACAATTACACCCTCAACTTGTTCCTTGAATTAATAATTTGTAACATCACAATATAAAAAAGCACTCATTAATCGCCGTCAGCCGGACCTCATACCTCGGACCCTCTCGAGCAGCAAAAAAAAAGGTAATCCCAATCTTCCCAGCTCCAGGCCGGGTACGTTCTCTGCTAATGGAAGTCCGACTTAAAATGATAAAAATTTGCATTAAATTCATTAAAAATTTATCATTCCGACCCAGTCCCCAAACCAACCAACGAAAGTCAGAAGAGCGATGTGACTGCTCCGGCAATGCAACGGATATAAAAAATTCAGCTTGCAAACATGCACTGTTGGCGTGTGAGTGTGAATGTTTACTGATTGTCTGTGTGCATCGGAAAATGGAACTGCCATGCACACGTCTGATGACTGTCTCTCCACGGATGTATGGTTGTTTGTTTTCCTCATTGGGATGATGGTGAGAACCTTAATTTGTAGTGTTGAGAGCCCATTGAATGGGCTCATAACCATGAGTGCCAAGTTGCACTCAACTGAGATATCGTCTTTCCAAGGACTAAATTTGGATCCGGAGTCTTAAGATTGTACTGAAAAGCCCTCGAGACAATGATGTTGGAAGTGGAAAACTTTTCTTTTTTCAACCTTGAATATTTTATATAGGCAGATCGGGAAGGATGTATGTGGAACTGTTTAACACTCGACTTGTCAAAGTTCTGCGCCAGCCTAGAGACTGTCAACCATCGGAAAATGAACAATCCGAGTAAAGTTTAGACGTTGGGTTGCTTCTCCGAAACGGGATAATGTGAACACATATTCCGCAGAAAATGGAAAAGCATGAAAAAGCTCCAGCACCTGTTTTGTGTATTTCTTTTCCATTGTGGCAGAAGAAAAACTGGGCACCAAGTGGAACCCTTCTTTTTGCCTACATTTTACTTTATTTGTTTTTTGCTCTGCACAAGTGAAACCGCAATTTCCCGGTGAGCGAACAAAATGACTTTCTACCGAATGGCTTCCCACATGTGTGCCTCCTGGAAGCAGTGAACAATACAGCACAGGGCAGGGGTTCCTCTGTTGTTGCAATCGTTTCGAAAGCTGTAATCTCGATAATCGCCTGCAGTCGATTGTCTTCCTCGACTGGCAAAATGCAATTCTACGGCGAACGCATTCAATATATATTAACTGCCAGGCAACCTGAACTTCCATTTGCCAGCCATCAATAGGTTTCCAATTTGTTCCCGGAACCGACTCGTTCGTCAGCATCTGTCTCGCAACGCTCTCAACGGGGCTTGCATCCTTCTACTTTTCTAGTGGCACTAGTTCTGTAGACCGGAGACATAAGCCTATAAATAGTCTCCGTGTGCCACCACCAGTTAGGCACCACCAGATGGAAGCGACTGTGAATAGTCTGTCGTATGCTCGATGCAGGCAGCTCCGCACGGAACTGCGCCAGTGGGAGATTTCTATTTATAGGCTGTGTGCAATATCGTGTGCTTGGTACCGTCGGTATCTGCATGGTTAACGATGTAAATGGTGGGGGGGGGGAGGAACCAGTTTGCTAAAAGGGCACGTTCTAATGGGAAATACTGTCGTTCCTGGAATGTACTGGTTGACTGTGACGTTGGTCGATCGGCTTGGCTACGAGCACGATTGCCATTTGTGTATTGTCAGGTAGACTATTTGCAAAACATTGTAATGTTTTATATGTCAAATGATATGGTGAAAGATGTTTTCATTTTTAACTCAGCTTTACTGAAATCGAATCAAAGGTTAAAAAATAAGACATATTGACATGGGGTAATCAGGTATACACTGGTGGAAATCAATATAAGGACACTTTAAAACACACGGCTCCCCTGAATTTTACGGATTGGAAGAGTTCCAAATTATGTGTGTTTAGAAGCGCTAATATCATGCAACAATAGGAACAGTAGAACTTTGCAGCAAAAAAGCCAAATTTTGCAGACGAGAAATGTGAAAAACTGCACGAAAGAAGTGACCTGTGTCAAGTATTATTTATGTGACCTAACACCAGCAACATAAAAACAGATTTGAGAGGACATTCTATACTAAAATACCAACATGAAGCTTTAGTGCGATAATTTATTAGCTTGAGAAAGTTCTGAAGAGGATAGGTTGATAGTTCCGTTAGAGTACGACAAAAGTAATCAAAGTAGATAACACTTGACAAACACTACTAAGTCAAACGCACATATCTTTGCCTAACCCGTACGATGTACGCAGAGATTTTAAGTAGGACTTAGATCTTATTTTGGGCCTAATTAGCACAACCCGCGCTTTGCCTCTATTTTGCGAAAGGGGTTTCTTTTCATAAAATGGAAAGTTTTTACTGCAGATGACTTTCAAATTTATTAACCTTTCCGTACGTACCGTAAGATTTGATATTGTTGAGACATTGTTAAAAATCTAACACTGCTTCTTGACCCCAAACTCGGCCTACGGATTCTAAATTCAGCTAAACGCATTGAAACGCCATTCAAGCGCCATTGAATTCACTTCGGCCTATCGGGTGAAGATAAAAATTGATTCTGTCGGAGCATTGACTTCGTTCGGTAGCTTATTAACTAAAGTATCGTACCAAACGCATAATTGACTTGTTAACTCTGAAATCATGGACTTATTTGATGTTTTCTGTCGGATAGGCCCAAAATGTGCGATTACAAAATGGGCGATTACACCGAAGTAATTCTCTACCCTATGTCTTCAAATCCACAGGCAAAAAAGTGTGCGCCCGCCTTAGCTCATATACCGGCTGCGGCTGTGAAATAGTTCTAGTGACGTTGTTGAGGCCTTACCGTTTGTCAAACCTACCCTAAAGCTACGACTTATCAGGGTTGCTTCCACTCACTTGCTATAAAAAAAATGATTTTCTGAATTTTGAAATCATTAGAACTTATAATCATATTTTGTACTTGTTAGATACAAGAAGAGGTTGAAAGGAAAGTGTTTGACACATGAAACCTGTCAAATTTGCTTTCAGATAGTCACAATCAGCGATTTTACGACTCGCGAGTGCTCACTCTGAGTGAACGCTCACGAATCATAAAATCACTTATTGTAACACTCTGGTAGCAAAATTGACAGGTTTTATGAGTCAAATACTTGCCTTTCATCCGCTTCTTGTGTCTAACAAGTACAAAATATCATTATAACGTAGAATGATTTCAAAATTCAGAAAATCATTTTTTTATAGGAAGTGAGTGGAAGCAACCCTGCGACTTATATACTTAAAGATGCATGTGTGATAAGAGATGAGAGAGAGAGAGAGAGAGAGAGTAATAACGAATACCATTGTCCGTACACAAGCATTACACTTGATCACCCGATCGTCCCGTCAGTGGTCAACCCGATAAAAACAATGAGACCAAACTCAACTCACCGCGTGAATACACGGTCGATTGTGCGCGACAAAATTAAAGACAAATTTCCTTGATCCAAGATCCGAAAGTGGTTTTTTAGTGTTTTTCCGCGACTTTAGTGCAAAGTGGGAAAGCAGAATATTATTTAATTCCTTCAACGGTGTGTGATCGATGTGTGCTAGTATTGCGCTCTAGCGAAAGAGCGAAGATAGCAAAAATAAGTGCTAGTTAGTGTTAGTGCTAGTGGCCCTTTTGGCAGCCGTTTCGACGGCGAAGAAAAACCTTCGGTCCAGCAATTAAAGCCGACTGTTTTGTACATTTTGGTCCTTCGAGCCGGATCGAAGGAGACCCCGGTCAGAAGGTCTAGTGCGCGAGTGGTGACTAATTTCCCGATCCGTGTGACCAAGTGATAGCCAGCAAGAGGCCGTATAGAAATTTGCGCCATTGCATTGGTGGATCGCAATTGCGCCAAGTATTGTGCGGAATACTGGACACGCCCGATTCAATTTGTGTGGCTACTGAATAGCCGTTAACCATTGCTGCTAGCATTGTACGGTCCCCCGAGAAAGAATAGTGTGTGATAACACTAGTTTACAAAACAACATAAAAAGTGTGAACTTTAGTGGTTGACCAACGTTTCTAATGCAAAATCCTACGCTGAATTCAATGCCGTGGTCAGAAAAAATAAAAGTAGAGTCATTTTTGAGATATACAAAAAATTTGATTTTTTGAATTTTGGGCAAAAGTACGATTACTAAAATGTCAATATCTTTGGAACTAGTGCACCAATTTTAAATCTTTTTTTTTTGAAAGTGAAGCTAAATAAATTCTTGTGCTATCGTTCACTAGAATATTCTGTCTTAATTAAAAATTTAATTTTGAAGTCATTTAAAAAATTTCAGCATTTTTTTTAATTTTTCCTACGAATTTTCCATAAAAATCTTGTTTTAATCAACATGTTAAATGGGATAAAAAGATTCAAAAAATAATTCCATAATTTATTCTTAAAGTCCATTAAAAACTGGAGAAAATGAACCTTTAATGGATGAAATCGGTTGGAAATTGTCGAAGTTATGAAATTTTTTGTAAAATCATGGAAATTGAATGTTTTAAGATTGGCCGTTGTCCCGCTCCTAGGTTCATGCACCACTTCCAGTAATCCTTTCTGCGGACGTGTACGCATACGGTGCATTTCACTAACACTACCAGCTGTCACGCAAAATTAAATGGGATATTTTCAACAATATAATTCACGCTAGTGTTTGTGAGACCGCTCGGCGAGAACCTAACGCAACCAACTCAATTTGACAGCTTTCTTTCTTTAACATTGCTTAACGATGTATACGACAAAACGTGAATTCAAGTGTAAAAATGATCCTCAAAAGTTTTGTTACGCGTGTGGCAACTATATATTTACAAAATCGGTCAATTTCACTGCTTCGTTGCAAACTGCATACAGGCTTTATTTTAAAATTGATCCTGGAGACTTTGACGAACCGTGGATTCCAAAAGTATTATGTAGTTCGTGCAAAACGTGCTTGGCTAGGTGGATGTCAGGTGCAAGGTAAATTAATTTTTTGAATAACTTTCATATAAACAATTTATGTACAGCATGGTAGTGCTTTGTTCTTTCCTGATCGACATTATCTTACTTCATCTATTTTTGATAAGTGTTAATTAACGGGATAATTTCACAATTGGTAAAGACAACGTTAAAAATGATCCTCTTGTGGTAAAAGAACGCATAATACTTCCACCACTACATATAAAACTTGGGCTATTCAAAAATTTCGTCAAAGCGTTGCAAAAAGAAGGGCCGGCATTCCAGTACTTGAAATCAGTATTTCCAAATTTATCTGACGCAAAGATAAAGGAAGGTGTATTTTTTGGCCCACAGATCAAAAAACTGCTCAATGATTCCGCATTCAATACAGTTTTGACACCAGATGAGGAAGAAGCGTGGAAATCGTTCCAGCGTGTTGTCACAACCTTTTTAGGAAATTTCAGAAGCCCAGATTATGAGGAAGCCGTCGATGAATTGCTCAAAAATTATGACAAAATAGGTATAAATCAAAAATATTGTGTTTGTTACATATAATTAATTTCAAATCCTTTTATTTCACTGAACACAGGTGTGAATATGTCTTTGAAGATACATTTCCTACATTCTCACATGGATTTTTTCCCGGAAAATCTTGGTGACGAGAGTGATGAGCACGGCGAACGTTTTCACCAACAAATGAAGATGATGGAACGTCGTTACCAAGGGTTTTGGGATGAAGCAATGATGGGTGACTATTGTTGGTTTCTGATTTGAGAAACAAGTTCAAAACATCGAAGACAAAGTCATTCGATTCTCAATCATTTTTAATAAAACCTTAATAAATTTCTTTTGTTTCAACTCGGTTTTAAATCCTGATATGCCTTAATCAAATTGATATGTAGAGAAAAGAATCTCTCATGAAAACTTTACATGCGATTTGGATGCTTACAACGACACCTAGAAAAGGAACTCTAAAGCTGTTGTATTTCAGCAACATTTTTAAGTGTTTTACATAAATGCTCATAACTTCGACAATTTCCAACCGATTTCATCCATTAAAGGCTCATTTTCTCCAGTTTTTAATGGACTTTAATAATAAATTATGGAATGATTTTTTGAATCTTTTTATCCCATTAAAAATGTTGATTAAAACAAGATTTTTATGGAAAATTCGCAGGAAAAATAAAAAAAAATGCTGTAAATTTTTAAATGACTTCAAAATTAAATTTTTAATCAAGACATAAAATTCTAGTGAACGATAGCAAATTTATTTAGCTTCATTTTCATAAAAAAAAAGATTTAAAATTTGGGTACTAGTTCCAAAGATATTGACATTTTAGTAATCGTACTTTTGTCCAAAATTCAAAAAATCAAAATTTTTGTATATCTCAAAAATGGCTCTACTTTAATTTTTTCTGACCACGGCATTGAATTCAGCGTAGGATTTTGCATTGGAAATGATCATCACCTTGCCGAGTTCAAAAATGCTGTAAACTAGTGTAACCGGCCTTGCTTTGATAGGAGAAGTGTCCTGCAATTAGTCTAATCGAATTTGCCCGTAGTGCGGCACAAATTAAGGTGTAATTTTTTTTTATTTTTTGGCCTTGTTGGCGGCAAGGCAGATACGAACGACACGTTAAAGTGACTATAGTGACAGTGTTTGCACCGATCCACGAATTCGCGACGCAATCCGTGTGTTTCGGCGGGAAGGATTTTCGTTCGTGTCGGGAAGGATTAAACCATTACCATACGCGTCGGGAAGGAGCATTTAGAAACCGTTTCTCGCGATCGTTTCGTTCTAGATCGGTGCAAAATGCCGGACAAGAAAGTCGAAAAATGGCTGACAGATTTGGAAATCGAGAAGAAAGGCCTGTACGTGCATCGCGATGGCGTTGAAAAGTTAGTGAAAGACTTTCAAGAAGATCGTGATTAAGTTCAGATACCCGTGTGGCTTGAATCTCTGGACATAGTGTACCACGAATTCCTGGAAGCGCAAGGTGATGTCGAACGGTTGGATAACGAAGAACAGCTGAACGATCACCTGACGGAACGAGCCAATTTCAAAGCACGTTACTGTTCGGCGAAAGGCTTCTTGCTGTCCAAGCGAACAGCAGATGCCAACCAAGTGGCCCTCAACGCATCGATCCATCATGCACCAGCCAATCCAGGTACCTTCCACCTTAGACTTCTGCAGATTGACCTCCCCAAGTTAACGGGGATTTCTCGAAGTGGTTGTCGTTTCGAGACACCTACACGTCGATGGTGCATTCGAATGCGGATATTCCCACCGTGGCAAAACTCTAATACCTCATCCAGCCACTCGTAGACGAGGCACGCAAGCCGTTCGAGAGCGTGGACAGCGAGACCGATAACTACGCTGTCAGCTTTTCCGTAGCATCCACGACTTCCCATCGTTGAAAAGGGAATCCGCCCCACGAGCTCGTGGACGAGTTCCAGCAGCACGTGAAGGCCCTGGCCAAGTTGGATGAGCCACCCCCCTCGTAAACATCCTGTCCTACAAGCTCGATCTAGCTACTCTTCTTCGAAGTCCTTGAAGATATTCCACCAGAAGATCGATCTGTCCACGACCTGCAAGATCCACAACCCGTCAGCACTCTCGGTCTAATATGGGAACCCGGGACTGACATATTTCGGTTCAAGGTACAGTTACCTCTTCGGGCTGCTGTTCTCACCAAGCGTAGGATCATGTCCTACGTGGCTCAAATCTTCGATCCGTTGGGACTTGTGGGTCCCGCTGTTACGAAAGCGAAGCTCTTCATGCAGTGTCTCTGGGCGCTGAAGTCCTCTGACAACAAACGCTATGATTGGGACCAATCTTTGCCTCCAAAACTGCAGCAAGAGTGGTAAGAGTTCCACACTACCATCGACCTGCTTCGTGAAGTTCGAGTTCCTCGATTTGCTTCCATCATTGGTGCAGTCAGCATCGAGCTTCATTTCTTCGCTGATGCGTGTTGCTATGTTCGTGCCAAATCTATTAAAGAAGTATCCGTGAAACTGCTGGTCTCCAATTCCAAGGTTTCGCCCCTAGCAGCACGCCATACGATAGGCCAACTGGAGTTATGCGCAGCTCATCTTTCCACGCAGCTGCACAAGAAAGTCGCTTCGTCGTTGGAAATGGTTCCACCTTCTTTCTTCTGGTCGGACTCGACCACCGTGATACAGTAGTTCCGATCATCACCTGGACGTTGGAAAACGTTTGTAGCCAACCGTGTGAGCCAAATCCAATCTGCTACTCCAGTCGATAAGTGGAATCACGTAGCTGATTCCGACAATCCCGCTGACGACATCTCCAGAGGATTTGATCCAACCGAACTTCTCCACAAGGCAAGGTGGTGGAATGGTCCATCCTGGTTAACGGTTCCACCTGAACTTTGGCCTACAGGAGCGCTCCCTACGAAAGCAACAGCAGTGCAAAGTGGGAAAGCAGAATATTATTTAATTCCTTCAACGGTGCGCGATCGATGTGTGCTAGTCTTGCGCTCTAGTGAAAGAGCGAAGATAGCAAAAATAAGTGCGAGTTAGTGTAGCCATTCTACTGGCCCTTTTGGCAACCGTATAGACGTTTCATCACTACCTAAAGCCCCACACTGCCGTAAGCAAACAGTATAGGAGCAAAGATGGGCGCACATTTTTTTGCCTGTAGATTTGAAGACATACTTCAAATCTCCGCGTACATCGACAAAGAAATGTGAGTTTGACTTGGTACTGTTGCATTAATGGCCCTGCGCTCATTTTCAACTTCTTTTCACTTTTCATACTGCCGTACTTTAACGGAACCATCCACATACCCTCTTTTTAGATCATTCTATAGCTAATACATTATCACACTAGAGCTTCATATTAGATAGCATTTCAACCAACTCTTAAATTTAATGTTATTCTTAAAGCGGTTATGATAAGGAGATTGCTTCCACAGTGTTCTACTTAAAACAGCTTTATTGGTATTCTTACATATGCTTTAAGAACCTTATTAAGAGTGGTTACCCTAACCCGTAAAAGCCCGGTACAAACTTTTTATTTTCAAAAATTTGTATCTCAGAGATGCCATGGCCCAATAAATTGAAATTTTTTTAGATCATTCCGGTGAGTGGTTCTTACAGTTTTAGGGTGGCACTTCCCCTCAGGCTTCTCCGTCTTGGTTATATATTCAAGGAAGTGTTGGAACGGGGGTGTTTTATTTTTAATCTATATCATATATTTTACTCATCATTGCGAAAACATATTGATTTTTTTGTCACTCGAAAAAATAATAGCGAACAATCATAAGAACCCATGTCTACCTTAGAATCGATTTCGGATGTTCTAATCATGGTTCCATATGGTCAAATTTATTATCTCTCATAAAGATATCATGCGACATATGAAATCATACCTACTCGATGAAATATGACCAATGAATCTCAAAATTATAAGCATAGAGCCATATGGTGACCGTAGATCTGGTTCCGGATATTCCGGATTATGGTTCCACATGGTCAACTTTTATATCTCTCATAATCATATCAAGCGACATTTCAAATCACATCTACTTGACGAAATATGACCAATGTTACTCATTAAAGCTCGATTCAAAGTAAATCTGGACGCACGGTTTAATACACCACCGCGCCCCTGGTGGTTGGAACAAAAAACGTTTGATAGGCATTTGTTGATGTTTCATTGACGAAGAAATTGGTGGAAAGTTTTTCTCGATTGATCGACGCATCCCGAAATTACGGATCATGGCACTTGAGAAAAGAAAATTAATTGTGCACAAACATCTAGAGAACCCTTCGTGGTCTGCTTCAAAAATAGCAAAAGTGTTAAAATTCCCAAAGTCTACGGTGAGTCTTGTAATCAAACGTTACAAGGATATGCTGAGTGTGGATAGAGCACAGCGCATCTATCAGAAAAGTGGCACTAGGGACAAAGAGCTTAGGAGAAAGGTGTTGAGGTACGTGAAAAGCGACTCCATACGTGATTTGGCAAAGAAATACGATTCCAACTTTTCCACCGTGCATAACATCCTTTTTATCGTGGCATTAGCGTTATCCAACTCTATTGCAGTATATGGTCCGTCATTAACAATATCCAATTTTTTTCTTCCTTCTAATTTTAAATATACTTTGTCTCCAACGTTTATTGTTGTTGGTGTTATTGTTTTGTTTGCTTCATTTGTTCTTGAATGCTTGACTTTTTCTATATTTTTGAATACGTGATAATGTATCATTTGTAATTTATATCGAAGTTCATTCACATATAACTCATGGTTGTATACTGGATCTACTTGATTTAAGTTTATTTGATCAAATTGGTTAACTGACTTTCCGAATACTATTTCAAAAGGGGTATAATTATGGTTTATATTAGGCGTTGTATTGTAACTGTAACAGTAATATTGTAACCATTCATCCCAATTATTCTTTAACTCGTTGACAAAGATTCTCAGATATTCATTCAAACATCTGTGATTCCTTTCCAACGCTCCTAGAGTTTGTGGGTGATAAGCGGTAGCTAAGGTATGATCAATATTCAAAAGTTTACAAACGGAATCAAATATGCCTTTATACTCTGTCCCTTGATCAGTTCTGATTGCTTTCATTGGTCCATATACTAAGATACATCCTTTTACTACTGCTCTGGCTATTGTATCTGCGGATTTATCGGGAATAGGTATTGCTATTACATACTTGCTCAAATCGCATTGTATGGTTACTGCGTATCTGTTTCCTTTGTTGCTCATTGTAAATGGTCCTACTAGCAATTATGTCGAATGCTTTAAGTGAAGTTGAAGTTTTCATCATTTTTGTTTGTACAGTTGAGAAATGTTTGTTTCTTTTACATGTTTCGCATGATTTAACAAATTTGGTTACTATGTATTTCATGTTGTTCCAAATATAAGTGTTTTTAAGTTTTTTGTACAACCGGTTAATTCCAACATGGCCACCGATTGGTGTATTATGGTGTTGTCGTAATATAGCTTGTATTTCATTAGGATCAGTTATTACTTTTGGTGGATGGTAAATGAGAATAGTTATAATTTTCAGTGTTTGATTTCCAATCGCTTTGAAATCCTTAATATTTATGTAATTAAATATGGCATCGCTAGTCGAAATAGCGATACACTCTCTTTCAGTTTCCTTTGGTGTCTTATATTGGAGGGTAACCTTTTCTATCATTTTAAATATTTTTCCCAATTCGCTTTTGTTGATTTTGAGGCCTAACGCTAAAGTTAGTCTCGTTTTGTAATTTTTCTCTAGAATGTTTAGTGCCATCATTGGTTTATTTTTATTTTGAATTGAAGAAAATTCTATCTTTCTGAGCTTATATACCTCGTCGTTGTTAGTTGCTTCATACACGTGAAGTTGATCAGGCTCCGGTAATCTGCTGAGATTATTATCTTTGACTAGACATGGTTTGCGTAGAATTGACCTTGTCTGTACTTGTAAAATATTCATTGTCTTTAATTCGTTAGATGTTTTATTAATTCTAGATAAAGCGTCGGCCACGACGTTACTCTTCCCTGGAACAAACTCAATTTCAAAGTCGAATTCTTCGAGATCAATTCTCATTCGTATCAACTTTGAAGAAGGGTTCTTCATTCCAAAAAGGTACACTAACGGTCGATGGTCGGTACGCACTAAAAATTTACGACCTAATAGATAGGGTCGATAATGCATAACCGCCCAATGTATAGCTGCTAATTCCTTCTCAATGATGTGCTTGTTTGCTTCGCCTTTTGTAAACGCGCGACTGGCGAAAGAAACAGGTAGATCATTGTCTCCATGTATTTGTGATAATACTGCGCTACATGCAAAATCTGACGCATCTGTTGTCAAGATGAACGTTTTTTGAAAACCCGGATATTGCAATATTCTGGGTGAAAGTAACATGCTTTTCAATTTTTCGAATGCCGACTGGCACTCTTCTGTCCAAGTAAAAACGGTATTTTTCCTTAATAATTTATTCAAACAGCAACAAATATTTGCGAAATTTGGAATGAATCTCCTGTAATAATTACACATTGCCACAAAACTTCGAACTTGATCAACGTTTTGTGGTTTTGGGTAAATTTTTAATGGGTCAAACTTAGAAGTATCGGGTAAGATACCTTTGTCTGTTATTTTGTGTCCTAAAAATGTCACTTCTGACTTAAAGAAATTACACTTCGCAAGATTAAGCTTTAGATTTCGTTGTCTAAAACATTCAAACACTTTTCTTAAATTTTCCAGATGGTGTTCAACTGAACAACCTACGACAATATACAAAAATGCACAATCAGGACTTAATCCACTGAGTGCAATGGACATCATTCGTTGAAAGCTGTTTGGACTGATGTTGAGCCCAAACGGCAATCGTTTGTATTGGAAATGTCCGCGCTCCTGTAGAGAGAACGCTGTAAACTCTCTTGAATTTTCTTCGGCTTCGATCTGATGAAAACTTGGCAGATGAATTTTGGCAGTTTCTATCTATGTTAAAACAGTGGGATAAGGAAATGGAAATTTTTCCTTTATTATGGTGATTTATGAAAAGATCTGTGTGGTAATTTGAGATGTATCATATTACAACATCGTAACACGACAGTAGAACCGTTTTCAGGAATTCCGGATTATGGTTCATCAAGGTAAAATTTGATTTCTCTGATAACCGTATTAGGCGACAAATCAAATCACATATATTCGACGAAATATTAACAATCGGCTCTGAAAACGAAAACCATAGACCCATATGTAGAACAGGTTACATATATTTAGGATTATGGTTCTAAATGGTTAAATTTGTTATTTATGTTAGCCATATCAAGCGACATGTCAAATCACATCTACTCAACTAAAAATTACCAATGACTCTAACAATTAATAACCGAGCCTTATTTCCACCGTAGAACCGGTTCCAATCCCAAATTATGGCTCAACAGAGTCAAATTCTTTATCTATGTTTGCCATATCAAATCACATCTACTCAACGAAATATGGTCAATGGCACTCAAAACTATGATCACAGTGCCATATGGCCATCTAAAAGCCAAATCAATATGGTATAATACAGCTAACTGAATCCGACAGATCCGAAGTCGATATCAACAGAATTTCTGAAACATAAGTGAAGGTGAATCGACGATACACTACGGAGGGCCGGAAACGAAAGCAAGTGCTGGATTAGAACCAGACAATATATCGCAGCAGAGGCAGCAGTCATGGCAATGGACATGAGAGAAGAGCCTCAACAAGATCTTCACGTTTGTGATAGGAATTAGACCAGGGCCCAGGTCAAAGTGAAAAAAGTAGCCACCCAGGATGGAAATCTTTCATGTTTTTAGCGGAAAGGGAAGTTGGTGAATATTCACAGTCCGTAATATATGTAATATATTTGTATGGATGATTGTTTGTGTTCCTCTGCGGGTGGGTTTACAAGCTCTCAAAAATTGGTCTTGTGGAATGTAGACAGTGCATAACATCACATCAGGTAGCTGATCTAATCGTTTATAATAAACCAGCTGATAGACTGACAGTTACTTTAGGTCTGTGATGTGATGTGATGTGAATGGAACCCACCATCAGTGCAAGGATTACCAATGTCTGCAGATACTTTACCGATTGTAAAGTTCTGCCTGATGGTTTGTTGCAGCAGGGTGAATCAGCTTCATTGAAGACCTTTGGGAGACAAAACGACCAGATGGCCATCTGTTATCACGTGACAAGGGACTGGCAAATCCACGAGCCCTCATCCAGTCAACAAATCCTTTGATTCCCTTAGACTGCAACCCAGTATATAATATAATGTTTTAAAATATATGATTTACAGTAATGTTCCACCACATGCTCAAAAATGTACAGACAATCCATTTGGCGTTCAAAGATGATTTCAAAGACACAAAAAATGGGATGGGACAAATTTGTCAAATTTAAGAGAATCATGCATACGTTCAAATAGATAAAATCAGATACGATCTCACCAAGTTAGACCAAATGAATCCTCAGGAATCATCCGTGCTATTGTTGCATTGAAGTTTAAATCAAAGACGGTTCGCTTGATGGGGATCAACATAAACTAGTCCCGTCCTATGTAAAACCTGTTTGAAGTGTCCCAATGTAGTGATCCTCCGGCTTGGGATAAAAGATGATCAGCTGTAGTCGATTGCTGGATCCGAGTGTAGGTAGCCGATCAGTATCAGGTCCAGCAACTTGCGATTCCTTGATGCGAATACGACGAACAATGGAATATCTTGGTTCCAATAAAGGTTCCTGTTCGTTTTCGAAAACGTATGTCAGCGGCAAATCGCAGCCAATACAGCAGCATGACGTACAGCCAGTATCTCTTGGGGGATAGGATGCAGTTCTCGCAGGGCTTCTTCTGCATAGATCGTCTGATACCCTTTGAAATGGATAATCACGTTCTTGGCCATCTTCGAAAATGTTAACCGGATTAATGACCAAATAAGCATAATACAACTCCGAGGAAAAAAGAAACGAACGTCATGTTCGTTCACACGCGCAGCCTACTCTAAATTAAAATTTAACGAAGTACACTGAAACTAGAAGAAGAACTTTTATGAAGTTTCATAAAATTAATCAAACCCTTAACTTCAACGAAGTTTCCCAAACTTGTATAAGGTCCCCAATTCAACGAAGTTTTCCCGAATTTTTACACTGCACCCCGATTTTTTTTCGAATTTTCGGAAACCCCCTGTAGTTTTCCAAATTTATATTAAATTTCCTGAATTTCTACGATGTCCCCTGAGCATGTACCAAATTCCCTGACTGACAGTTACTTTAGGTCTGTCCATAAACTACGCAGATCGTTGTAGATTTTACAAATAATCATTCATGAATAATGATCATTGATAAAAAATATTTGGAATCTTAGAACCAAAAACATTATTGACAACAAATTTGCCTGTATCCAAACGTTTTTTTTTTGTTTTTTTTTTTTTTTTTTGAAGAATCTGAATCTGAATCTGAAACTGTACTCGGTTCAACCACAGCTATAAAATAAGACCATGCTGAAGGTGGTTGGGCTCGATTCCCAGTCCCGGTTATTAATTTTTCGGGTTGGAAAAATTGTGGAAGTGCTCAAAGAACACTAAGTTGAGAACGGGCGTAAAGTCCCAGAGGGGACGTAACACAGTCAGACACAAGTGGTGATAAATATTTCGTTGAGTAGATATGATTTGATGATGTGGTATGATATGATAATGAATAATCATGAATTTGCAGAATGTAACCCCATTATCGGGATCATCTGAAACCTTTTGTAAGGTATCAATTAACTCTATTCATGTTTCCAATGACACCATAAACAAAAATATCCGAACCAGTTTAACGATGGTCATACATAATGTTTTGAGTGTCATTGGTCATATTTCATGAAGATAAAATTTGATATTTCACATGTCATAACCATGAGAGACAATCATTTCGACCATTTGGAACAACATTCCGGAATATCTAGAGTCGTTTCAAAAGTGGCTATGACCATGTGGAACCATGATCCGGAATATCCGGAACCAGTTCTACGGAGGTTATATGGTTCTATGGACGTCGTTTTGTGTGCCGTTGATCTTATTGCGTCGAGTAGATATGATTTGATATGTCACTTGATATGATTATCAGAGATATCAAATTTTATCATGTTATCATTTATCAACCATAAGCCGGAATATCCAGAACCGGTTCTATTATGACCATATGGCTCTATGATTGTCGTTTTGAGAGCCATTGGTCATATTTTGTCGAGTAGATGTGATTTGATATGTCGCTTGATATGGTTATGAGAGATGTCAAATTTGACTATATGGAACCATAATCCAGAATATCCGGAACTGGTTTTACAGTTCCATGGTTGTTGTTTTAAATGTCATTCGCCATATTTTGCCGAGTAGATGTTATTTATGTAATGCCGCTTGATATGGTTATGAGAGATGTATGGCTCTATGGTTGTCATTTTGAGTGCCATTGGTCACATTTCATCGAGTAGTTGTGAGTTGATATGTCGCACGATATTTTTATGATAGCTAATAAATTAACCATATGGAACCATAATCCGGAACATCTGGAATCTATTCCAAGGTAGACATGGAATCTTACGATTGTTCGCTATTATTTTCTCGAGTTACAAAAAAAATATCAATATGTTGTCGCAATGATAAGTAAGATACATGATAAAGATTGAAAAAACACCCCCGTGCCAACACATCCTTGACTATATAACAAAGAGGGAGGGGCCTGAGGGAAAGTGCCACCCAGCAGTTGTAAGAACCCATACACCGGAATGATGTTTGAAAAATTTCAATTTAATCGGCCATGGCATTTCTGAGATACAAATTATTGAAAATAAAAAGTTTGTCCCGGACTTTTACGGGTTAACTGAGAAACAATCTTATAGTGATTATCATGAGGTTGTGGTGGAGCTCTTAGTTCTATTAACAGTTTTATAAAATAGATCTTGAGAACCACTAAAATACAATAATAAAACTTGAAACATTACTTGGGGAATGTCCATAATAAACGGTTCTGCAAAGATCCATGCAAATAGGAGATGGTCGAGTCTGATCGATTCGCCATTTGGCGTGGAGCTGCTCAATAACGGCATCAAAAAAATAAAACAAGAAAGCTCCTTCATTATAGAAAACAAACACACTCGATAACGATGTTAGCAGATGTCAACTGGTTTGACCGCCTTTGTGGGGCGGGGTAAAACAAATCCCAACGGTCCTGCCTTGGATCCCTTTTTTTCATCTCTTCTTTTGTTCTACGCTCCATTTTCTTCCAAACGAAACGGACCGCGTCACGTTCCTCAATAGATGAAACGAGCCATAAAACTGTGTGTCGGGGTGCTGATTTCCTCGCTGGTTCTATTTCGACCCGCTGCTGCCTCCGACGGCTGCTGGTTTTCAAGCAGAGAATCCACAGAAACAAAAAAAAAATGGGAAGGAAAATCACAGAGATCGTTTCCAGTTTCGTGCTTGCTAGGACTCCGGAGGACAGTCAGAGGTGCTACACGGTCGTCGAAAGGGAATGAAGTGATTTCGGAAACAAAGGAAGGAAATTACTTTTCCCATTGTTTCTGCTGCTGTTCGGGGTGTTCTCGATTTCGTTAACGAGAACATGGTGGCCGCCATTTCGGAAGTGTGGGTGGATTTCCGTTCCATTAAAAGGATGGCGTGTGGCGTGCCGACTGTTGATTGAAGATGCTTTTTTTTTTGCTTCTTATGCAGTCTTTTTCTCTCTCTCTCTATCTGTCGATCTGATAGATGCTGCGGGGACAAAAGAAGTTTACTCAGCAAATTGACGGGATGATAATTCACTTCCATTCGGCACTTATCGCCCTGTCTCGCGTGGCATGATGTTTTCTTCAATGATAGCAATCTAAATATTTTCCTCGCTGCCAAAGTACTTTTGATGGAGCAGCATGGTACTTGATCGCAGAACCGCTCCATCAGGGTAGGGTACTTTTCTAAATTGATGTTTTGTCGAACTCGATTCGAAACGAATTGTTTATTTTGACATTTGCAAGACAAATTGTTTCACATCAGTAAGTTGGTTGTCCTCCCCCGGAGAGAGAATAGAACATTTTATTTCGTTATTGCACACGTGTTACACATGGCGCCGTCGTCGGTCATAAATTCCAACACGTCCGTTCGTTGGCTGGCCTGACAAGTTACGGCGAATAAAGTCACAAAGTTGTAGGATAGACACACACGGGTATCGATTGCCTGTCTCAATGCCAGAATGAAGGGGATATTATTTTCACCCAAGACAAGTGTGACTGCTTTACGACTTGGTGGCTCTGAGCTCCGAGCAAAGTCAGCAGCGTTCCGGTTGATCAAATGGGACACGTTGGTAGTAGCAATTCAGGCTAGCTGTTTCCCCTCACATCTGTTGACCAACTGTCGGATGCTGTTTGAGCAGCCACTACCCCTCCTCCCCCATGGTATGTCTGTCAATGTGTGTCAAGTGAACTGGAAAAAAGTTACCATCGGATTATTGTTTTCTCACCGAACCAACTTCGAATTTACGTTTGGACATATGTTTCGAAGAGGAAATGGACTGACAATAGCAATCGATAAGAATGTTACTGTCATCGGAAAAGGTGTCCAATGGAAAAACTCAACGAAGTTGGTGAACATCATATCTGCGTGACTTTCAATAGAAGGTCAGTGTTGTCCATTTGTCTAGTTGTTCAATTTTCACAGCGAGAACATCTAACAGATTTGCTTGTTGTCTCTGTTGCAAGCCTAATCAAAACTAAGTGGACGTAGAATTATCGATCTACATGCGCTCCTTTGATGGACGCCCATTGAGATTGCTTTGCGCTTATGAGCAACATTTTACTGCATAAAAATATCATGAGAAATCCAGATTTAATCTGTACTCACGAAATTGAAACAGTTTTATTTTATTTTGGTCACCTCATTCGCTCCAGTACAGGCAAATACCAGAGCAGTTCCCCGCTAAATGATTGCCCGATTTGCATAAAACTTTGCATAATTGTGTGTTATGGGCAATCAGTTTCATTTTTACAAAAAATTGTCCATTCTGGAATCTGTTGAATCGCACAAACGATGCCGTGCTCTGCAACATTTGAATATGAAAGCGGCTACAATCAAATGCCCCCTCCGGCCTGATGGTAGTAAAGCGATGCATACTGAGCATCAATGACAGCTGTGCTGCTCCTTGCTGCTTTGCTAGTGTTTTTGTATGTTTTGTTGTAGTTTTATGTTTTGTATATATTTATGTACTGAAAGCAATACTGTTCTGTTAGTATTTTGATTGTTTTGTGATGATACGTAACGGTAAATATTATATGTAATTAGTTACATTGGTTGCTAGACCGTTTAGCAGTATAGTTCATTCGTTCGTTCGCTCCGCTAACAAGTTTTTTTTTTTATAATTCGTTGTATTGCTACGTTCGCGTAGTGGAAGTGCCGTCATGACAGGCACATTGAAAAGTCTAATTGCACTTTCCACTAAACAAAGCATGGTACGCAGGCGTTCTACTACTTCTGCATCGGAGGGCCCTAGTAAGAAGGCCCAAACTGATGCCAGCACTGCTTCGTATGACGCAGCAATTTGGCTTCTACACAGCAACCAATTATCGGTGCTCGGAGTAGAAAATGGCGATGGTAACGCAGATGAAATTACCGAAAAGGAACGGATTCCTCCATTGTTTACCCCGATGCAGGACGTCGCCCAGCTTAGGGATGAGCTAGTAAAACTCAAATTGTTCCCACGATTCAAGATATGTAGCGTAGGAACAAAGATCATGTGCTCCAGCCTACAGCAGTACAAGTCGGTCAGTGACCTGCTGAAGAACAGCACGGTGGAGTTTTACACCCCCTTCGGTGAAACACTGTTTACTGAGCAGAACATCATGAGTCTAATGTCAGGCCCATCCACATTCAAGATTCGTCAATCGTTTTATTTGTTAATATGACTACATGGTAATAACAGCAACTCGGTGATTAAAAAGGTGCTCGTCTGCCTAGTGGCAAACGTTTTTGCTTACTGAGCAGAAGACCGTGGGTTTAGCTCCTTCGCGTTATATGATCGTTAGGACATCAATTCAGCTTATCGTTTACCAAAACGAACCCTGCTGCAAACCCAACCCTCTTATCCAACATCCCAGTGATTTCTCGTGGAAGTGCAGAGGTGTTCTCGGCTTCCATCAAAGCGAGTGTCATGTCAACACAATCCTTCCCATTCCTTTCTTGACCTGTGTTCGGGCGCGGCCGGCGCTGGTATTGCCTAATTTAAGATCACCAATTTTTACACATTGAGGATGATTGCTAGTCCCAAGCATCGTCTATTGTTTCTCTGTGTAATTACAGCTGATCTGGCAATAACAGAGTAGCAACCGTGGGCGGTCAATCAAGCTCAAGCTCAAGCTCAAGCTCCGTAGCACCATGCGTAGGCAGTACCAACGCACTGGACAGGTTGCCCATTGCAACTGTCTAACAAAAATTATCCAATGTGGACATAAGAAATGAGGCCTTTAGTAACTAAATGAGCTCCTTCCCAGACTGTGCTAAGGCCGTCTGAAAACTAACCAAAATCCTTAAAAATAAGCCAAGACCCATTTCATCACTTGTGCCGTTGAATCTACCCAATGATTCAGTCGCCCATCTGATAACCCCTAAAGAGAAGGCTGATGCTATAGGTCAACACTTCGGCAGCTCGCATAAACTCGGGCTGAACATGCCTAGCCCGTCCGATACTGCAGTTAAGGTAAATGCAACAAACCTCCATCGAATTCCCAACAACTTTCCTGTGGAATCCGAGATTACGGCTGACAAACTGTTGGCCTATACTAAATCATCTAAAAATATGAAAGCCCCAGGTTTCGATCAAATCCTGAATCTGGAACTCAAACACCTGAGTTCCAGATTCTTCAAACATCAGTGCCTCAGACTTCCAATAGACATTATCCATCTGAACAATTTGGTTGAAGACCACAACCTTTCATTAAAAATGTGGTTACTCAGTGAGTAAAATTTTGCTCGATTTTTCTAAAAAATAAGCTTATTTTTAACGATTTTAATTTAACGAAACTCGATGGCGTAAAAAGTTTCTAGATTGCCCTAATATTCAAACAGATTTTTGAGGAAAATGGTTGACAATGTTCAATATGCTTTTGGGCGATGCCCAAACATTCGAGCCCAGTTTTTGTGACGTATCAATTCAGATAGCAAATAAACTTTCGTCGTTACATTCCTTTTGCTATTTTACACAAAATGACATTTTGCAACCTGCAATGATGCGTTGTTAAAATCTGGGTTGGAATTTTTCGAAAATGCATGCCTCTTAAAGCGGTTTTCCCCATCTACAATTTCATGACGGCTTCACTCAGGTGCCCAAAGAAGAAATAAATAAAGAACTTCAGAAAAATACCCAAGTGAGGACTGCAGGGAAGGTTTAAAAGCATGCCAGAAATTCTCGTAATTCCGGAACATCTTTAAAGACTCTTAATTTTTTGACTATAGGACTGTCCTGAAGGTTTCTAATAGAGACACTCAGGACAGTCCTATAGTTAAAAAGTTAAGAGTCTTTAAAGATGTTTAAAAATTACGAGAATTTCTGGCAAGCTTCTTGAACAGACAGCGGGAACATAAGCAAAGTTCCCAGAATTTATGGAATAGTATTGAACTCTTCTAGGAAGCTTCAAGAAGTTCAAGCTTTAGGAAAACTGCTGCAACTTTAATAAAATTCTGATATCTTCTGGGATATTCGAACCAGGAAGTCAAGAAAACTGTCCAGAGAACTTGAGAAAAATATTAAAAAAACATCATAGAAGTTCCAAGTAGCTCAAGACAGCTAGGTTTTGAGATCTTCAGGTAACCTCAGAAATTTTAAGGGCAGTTTCAATAGATTTACTAATATTATGAGAATTGAAGAAAAGTCCAAACTTTTTGGAAGTTTGATGATCTGTAAAGGAAAAAATCAGGTCAGTTTCAAAATTTTCAGTAAAATTTCGATAACCTTTAAAAAGTTCCGGGAATTCGGTCAAGGATGTCCTGGTTAACAATTTGTCTGTCATTTCCATTTATTTCAGAGCTTTAGAGAAGCACGCCAGGAGAATTTTGAGGACTTCAAAAAAGCTCCGATAACAACAGAGAAATTCAGAGAACCTCAGGTCAATTAAATTATCATAAATGAAATTAATGGACTTTGAAAGAAGTTTTGCGAACATGTTGTCAGGGTCCAGAGTTTGCCCCCTAAGTGTTTATCCCGCAATAATGCAGTCAAAATCGCAAAAACCTCGCAAAAAAGGTGCCATTTCCCGTCATTAGTGACTTCTCTCTGGCTCGCCGCTGGCCCAAGTTGGCTGAAGATAAACCTTCGAGAGACCGGCAAAAATAAAATTAGTCGCGATCATTTAGTGAGTAACTCAGGAAGATTCCGAAAACTTAAGCAAAGATCAGAGTGTTTTATGAAAATTTAAAAACTTTAGGTAAGCGCCACGGAAGCATTTTTAGGGAAATTCCGATAACTTCATGACAGAGTTAATTTATGAAAAAACGATAACTTTTATGAAGCTCCGAGATGTTTAATAAAGTCCAAGGAACTTCTGAGAAGTTTATAGATTTTTAGACAGTTTGTATTAGGGAAGTTGCGAGTACTTCGAGCAAGACTGAAGAACTTCAAAGCACTTCCATTAACTTTAGGAAAATTGCAAAATATATTATGATGTTTAAAAAATTCATGGCAAGTTCCGACAATTTCAAGAATGTTCCGAAAATTTCCGGAAAATTTCGCTGAAGGCCAGCGAAGTTCCATTTATATCAGGCAAATTACTTATACTCATTGTACCGGTACTAAATGTAAGCTTCATGGAATTTTGAGTGGTAAAATATGACATTCGATAATTTTTTCGTTAAGAGCAATTCTATTTTCTATCAGGAAAATTACAAGTATTTTACAGAAATTAAGAAAATTCTGAAATCCGAAGATCCGAAGATCCGAAAATCCAATAATATTAGGAAAGATTTTGATGTTGTTGTATATTAATTTATTTGATAAGGCTCAAACGAATTAACTTTACAGAGCC
This sequence comes from Ochlerotatus camptorhynchus, assembly GCF_037179485.1. Classification (NCBI taxonomy): domain Eukaryota; kingdom Metazoa; phylum Arthropoda; class Insecta; order Diptera; family Culicidae; genus Ochlerotatus; species Ochlerotatus camptorhynchus. The sequence continues at coordinate 2,086,878 of NW_027040513.1, read as the reverse complement.
GAGGATTCTTGGTCACTATACAATACATCGTAAAACTATAGTCAAAAGGTGAAACACAATAAACACTTTATCTTCCTCTATCCAAAAAACGTCCTCCATCAGAACTGGAGCCGCTTCCAGTGGTTTCATTGAATGGAAGATACGCCAACGGGGGTCAGAGCGCTTCCATTGTAGCAATGAAACGCAAAACGTGGTCAGCACTCACACACACAACACTAAACGGTTACTTTCCAAAGTCGACGACGCATCGACCGAAATAACTGCTGATGAAGAACAATGAGGAGGACCACACAATGGTTGCTACCGAGTAAACAGACGATCGCGTGAGACACATCGAGAGTGGCCTGCTTTTGTCGACAGCCGAGTGAACACTGATTAGGAAAGATGAACATAAGGAAAATTGAGGAAACTTCAGGGAGGTTCAGATAAGATTTAAGATTTTAAAGGATATTCCGTGTGCATAAAACATTCGAAAACTCCAGGAAAATTAAATATCAACGAACGTCAAGGGAATTTGAGAACTTTTTAGAAATAATAAAGACTTCAGAGAAATCCTGAGAATTTCAAGGAAGACCAAAGAACTTAAAGAACGTCGAAAGTCTAATGAAATTTATGAGAGTTATATTAACTTCAAGGCAGTTCCGAGAACTTCAGTAAAATAAAGAGATCTCTATAGCAGCTTTATGAACATCTGGAAAATTTCGAAACCTCTAGATGAGCTCTTCACAGATCATAGCCAGAATCAGTAAGTCGAGAAAATCGTGTTATATGTTTGTTTCTTACCATTGCTTCTTATGTCAATTTGACTGTCTTTCCAAACTATTTCAGAACAACATTGTTTAGATTCTCCAGTATTGTGAAAAGATGGGTAATAGCTATTCTTTTTTGCATTGAAAAACTGTGGGGCTGACATGCGAAGAGCGGCAGTTGAGGAATCTTTCAATATGTTCCAGAATCCCTCTTCAGTCCATTGCACTCAGATGCCCACCAACCATCTTATTTCTAAACCCTTAAGTGATTTGCTGCAAAATCTGCTACATTTACAATCAAAAGTGGATGGAAAACTGTCATCCAATACTTTGGGTTATTGCTAGAATCTTCCTTTGGAAGAAATCTAAAGACGAAAACTACATGACGACACGGTTCTCAGCTTTTTTTTTCCTTTGGTTTGTTTTCCGTCGATCTTGTTTTCCGTGCTGAGCACCAATGCTACCGACGCCAGGGAGGCAGCTCCCACACCTGGACCCTACCTATCGATCCATCAACTCATGAACCGGTGACCAACGGCTTTACTTCCCTTCCGAAGGAAGGCGTCATCTGAGATGTTATGCCTCACAACATCCCGGCGGCGCCGACTGGGATTGAACCCAGGCTTGCTGGGGTGCGAAGTAATCACGCTTACCACTACACCACCGGCGCCGCTTCGATTCTCAGCTGCCCAGATTCTCTTTAAACCAGAATAAAACCCAAACTATTTTGTGCTTTGGTTTTAAGACTATCGTGAAAATATTCGATCGTTGAAAACATTTGTTCACACGTCAATCACAAAGGGAGAGCAGCATGTAAACAAACCGATTATTCGATACACCACCCCGAAATATGAACCCACTACTGAAAACTGTAGCAACGATTCCAACCAATGTATGCTGAAAATGGTGTGAACATTTTGTGGTGTAACCAAAAGGTTCTGATGTGAGTCTAATTGGGGGCAAAATCTGCAATACCTACTCACAAATTCTCGAACCGAGGCCGGCAGACCAAAAATAGCATATACGGAAATCCTTGCCAATTGAAATCACTTCAGAGACCTGTGCACCGTCCGAGCAGCAGTGTAGCCACAGATCAAACACAAAGAGTCGGTATTTATTTTGGTGGGCTCCCTGTTCGGTAACCTCCAGGCAATCATATATCCATTGTACCAACAGCATCGGCAGCATCATGCTACATCACCTACCGACACGTTAGCCTCTTCTGCAGCAAGGAAACCCGAGAGGCCACGAGACTGGATGGTCTATTTGTACATGGGAAAATGTAACGTTTCTCCCTGGTTTGCTATTTATTTGGTCGAATGGAACGTATTGTTCGGTGAAGAAAGTGGCAGGTTGGGAGGGCGAGGGAGATATTTATGCAGTGATCCAATCCGAAGCAAATAACATTTGAGCTTTTGCTGTGATTTCCATTCATTTTTCTGCTCTTGCTGCTTCTTTGGAGCGGAAGGATAGATGCTTTTAGTGCAGAAGGAAAATCTCGAGCGTATGTTTGTCGCCAGATAAACTACAACAATTATGGTGGTATCTTGCGGATTGACCCGGAGACCCACTACCAGCGCACACTGACTGTCCCCGATTTCGTTTGTGTCTAATAGAAATAAACTACCTGTAGAAGCACACCACCGACCGACAGTAGTGTTTAAATAATTGATTTGATTACACTCACATAATAAGATAAAATGTAACGGAAAGACCGTCACGGGCTGATCCCATTCCTCCGACGTGCGCACAGAAAGCAAGGTGAGATTCGGCGCGAATGTGCCAATAATTCAAGCCTCAAGAAAAATCATCTCCCTGGACACAGAGAGAATGAAAGGACTGGGTCCGCAGTAATGGCGTCGATTTATCTCCTGAATCGTTTCCTTTACGGGAATTGCGTTAGGTTTTCTGCTGACGATGGTGAAAATCTCTGAGGAGGCGAATAGTTATTCCCTCCAATTAACGGTGTCGAAGTGCGCCTTTTGGCAAGGCCAGGGTTGAAATGGGAGTGATTTTATTAAAACTCGTAGCAATACAAAAAATGTCAGCAAGTCTGAGAAATCCAAATATCATCTTTCAAAATACTCCTGATAGTGATCTGCGACATTCCCAGCTTACGGCCAGACTTACAAGGATTCCGTCGAATTCGCTCGTTTGATGGCTTCCGTACTCCTGACAGTGCGCTTACGGCCAGGTCTGGGAGGGATTTTCCAAGCACCAGTTTCCTTGTATAGTTTGATTGTCCATGATTACCACGAGTCTCAAACGGATGAAAATTCAAAACGAAACTGCAACGCGTGTTGATATTCGAATATACTCTACCGTATGCGTTATAATATTTGCACCATTGAGCAATGTCAAAATATTAAAAAATTCTCTAAAATTTCGTTTTCGATTTTTTTTTTTTTATTTATTCAAAGGAGGGATGGTTCTCAGAGTCTTAAACTATGTTAACCATCGGTCGAGTTTCCACTTGCTGCAAATACGGCCTCCACACGCTTCCGGAATGCACGGCAGGTTCTAATAATGTAGTGTGGATCGATTTCTCTCCAGGTACGGGTCAATGTTTGTCTGAGGCTTGCTGTACTCGGGTGGCGTTTAGAACGGACCTTGGCCTTCATGACGCGCCGTATGGATTAATCCAGCGGATTAAGATCGGGGCTGGATGGTGGCCCCATATCCTTCACCCAGAACGGAAGATGTTCCTGCAACCACTTCTGAGCGCGCTTCGAGGTGTGGCACGGAGCCCCATCTTGTTGAAATACAACATTTGGCTTCGGACCGTACTGTTCTTTGATCCACGGAAGAACATACTTACTTAAAATCCCGATGTAGACCTCCGTGTTGACCTTGTCGCCTTCTGGAATGAACACCGGGTCCATTTTTTTTTGCCATCGGAAGCCACCAATCCAAACACCATAACGCTAGCAGGATGCTTGGTCAGATACACGTTCTTGTGCTCGTCGGCCACGTCTTTTACCGGAAGAGAACTAATATACCGGTCGGTTCTGGAATTTGATACGGGATCGACGGTAAACATGCTCTCGTTGATGAACAAGATTACCGGATTTTTTCGCTTAAGGAAGTTAAAGGTTTTCTTGCATCGTTCGTCTCGTAGCTCCCGGATGCGGTTGGTAATCATTTGAGTTTTTTTCCGTGCCCTCGACGTCGCCCCGCAATCTTCTTTTACGATCTTCCGTGCCGTAAAATCACTGATCCCGTCTTCCTTTGCCATTTTCCTTATTGAACGCACTGGATTCACCCGAATCTTCCTTTTGATAGCAGCGATAACCCTCGGAACCCAAGCTGACCTCGGACGACCTGTGGCCACCTTCGCGGATAGTTGTCCTTTCTTTTCTCGGTCTAAAACCCTTTTGACTATCCACCGGGACACTCCCACGGCGATTGAAATGTCTTTTTGCGACATTTGCGCGTGGGACAAATCACGAATACGCTGCCACTTCGTCATGGTGCAACTGTCAAACTAAGTGAATCATTTTCTTTTATACACAGCCTACTACGGTATGAGCTATAGGTTACGTGAATGCAAAGAAAACCAAGGGATATGGTTTTTACATTGTAAAATGTATTTGGACTGGTCTCACCATGTTAATTTGATCCTCCAATCCATGGGTTCCGTTGTTTTGATTTTCTCTAAGCTTTGCATCTCATTTCGTGATGTACTATTGTCGTCATAATACTTCCTTCAACGAACACAAATTTGCATTGCCATGGTCATCTGGGAGACGGTTCGCATCTAGTGCTTTCCCCAGGAACAGTTCGCGGCCACCAACTACAACCCGTCCAGTCTTGGACGTATCCAGCGAGCCATCTTTCATATTGCTGGCAATCTCCGACACATGGCAACGTCGGCCACTGAATCACCCCCAAAACTCGCGAAGGACACATTATCAATACATTCCCGGGCTAATTCACCAACCGGACCGATCTCTCAATAGAAATACACGCCGAAAGCGTAGCATCCTAACTCGGAGAACCGGGCTCCCGGGAGGCAATGAAAATCGACACCGAACAATGGGACTGAAGCTGCGTCGTATATTTTGGAGACAGGCACTAAATGATAACTTTATGAACACTTGAAACTAAATTTCAGAAAACAAATTAACAAATTCAAAGTAAAAAATGTTTAATTTGCTGGCGAAAAATACGCAGCAAAAGAAAAAAACGTCAGCTTTCAAGCGCGGCCTACTGTGATCAAGGATCCTTCGATCAAGAGCTCGTCGAAAAGTCTGTTGGCGAAGAGGCAAGCGTAAGAGCTGTATCCCAGGAGACAGTGGTCGAGGTCTGGGGTCTGGACGAGATCAATACAGAAGAGGAGCTGAGAAGGGCGTTGAGAGTGCACTGCGATCTGGGAGATGTCCCGATGTCAATCCGGATGAAGAAGGCGTACGGCGGTATGCAAACGGTGGTGGGTTACTAAGCAACTGGAGCGATGCTTCAATCATAATCTGTGCAGGAAATGCTGAGAGAAGGGTCACATTGCAAGAGGCTGCACGAAGCAACCGAGGCAGGCCAACAGTAATGGAGGTTACCCACATAAACCTCAATTATTACGACACTGCACAGCAACTGGTGTGGCAGTCGGCAACAGAAACAAAATGCGACGTTGCAATCACGGCGATTACAATCAGCCTCGCTTGGCTTGGTAAATAGATGAAAGTGGCATTCGGTTAAAAAAATCGACACTTTTGACTCCGGCAGGTACAGCTTTAATCGATGGTATGGACTTCTTGAACCTGAATCAAGTTAACGTACAGCTGAATAATTTAGGTCACACTCTCGATTTGGTTTTCGCACCTGAGACCAGTTGTGCTGTGGTATACGCTGCTGAGGAATCTCTGCTACCAATAGATCTTCCGAATGTCCTAGGTCACTCCTGGTCGCGAATGAACACGAAAGAGCACTTAACTACCGCAAAATCGATTTCGACGGACTTATTGCTCATCTGTCTGGCATAGACTGGAATTGTGTCTACGACAGCGTGGATATCCATGAAATGGCCTCAAATTTCTGCCAAATCATCCGTCAATGGTTGAACACAAACGCACCTGTCTCACCTCCTTGGAGTACGCCTTTGCTTCGAAAACAAAACTTGAACGCAATCGATGGTAGCGTCGTTTGCGGGCCCCTAAATCCTCATCTACAAAAGCTAACTTCAAACAGGCGAGTGATGACTACCGAAAGTTGAATGCAGCACTCTACAAATCACACGTTCTACGGGTGCAGTTTGGTTTACGCTGGGATCCAAAATCTTTTTGGGGTTTCGTAAATATCAAGAGGAAAAATCCATCAATTCCGCCCAATGTCCGGCCGAACTTGCTGCGTCAAACATATCGCTGAACGCAATTGATCTGGACACGTTCGAAATATTGCCTGCAATGATTATCGGTGCTTCAGAGAAGAAGAATAGTTCATTTGCTCCTGGCCCGGATGGAATTTCTGCTGTTTTTCTCCGTCGCTGTGCAAATGCAGCAGCTGAATCTTTAGCCTTCATTTTCAACCACTCGTTCAAGCCAGGAGAATTTCCCATGAGCTGGAAACTGTCTTACATGTTTCCTGTGCACAGAAGCGGTGACCGGCCAGATGTCAGAAACTACCGTGGGATAACCAGCCTTTCTGCCGCTTCGAAGCTATTCGAGATCATCGTCAGCGATCATATTCTGCGTGCTACAAAGACCGATCAACACAGATTCAGTTTCGGCAGGTCCGTAGCTACTAAATTGTGGATCTACGGCTATGGAAAAAAAAAGTGCAGGTAGACGTAATCTATACGAACCTGAATGTGGCTTTCGACAAAATCGATCACAAAATGTTACTCAGGAAATTATCACGATCGGGAACCCCGAATAGACTGGTGTCATGGTTTTCATCGTATCTGACTGGCAGGGTGCTGCATATTAAGCACGAAACGGGAACCTTATTTGTACGAAGGTGCAAACATTATCACGCATACGGTAAAAGAAAAATATGCAGGCATGTATGTGATTAACCCACCTGAAACTACAAACGTTTAAAAAACACTGAACCTGCGTGTATAATAAAAATTGAACAAGAAAAAATCAGGCACAAAAATCTTGTTGGGGTTTGAAAATACGTTCTAATTTTCATAGTTCAATGCAACAGCTATACATATAGTAGGTATTATGCTTATTGTAAGACCATTGTTCTAGTCTTCCTTCTTACCATAGGCCATTGCTCGAACTTTTCTTCGTACACGGCCCATCATCTTTTGCACGAGTCCTGTTCCCACTTGTTTGGCTGACAAATTCCATTTCCACTTGAGGTCGATTACAGTTCCACCCTTTTTCTTCAGTATGTGCGTCACAATTGACCAGTGTTCCTCAATTGGCTTAGTTCCGGAGTATTGGTTGGATTCTATTGATATTCTATTCTATTGGTTCTCGTTGGGAACCACTGTGACGCCATTTTCGCTGTACCACTGCTTGGTGGAATTTGAGTAGTGGCAGCTGGCAGTCCAGCTGGCAGTCCAGCCAGAATTGGCAATCCACCTCATGATGCTCCAGAAATGGCAGCAGTCTCCTCCGTAGGCACTGCTCCTGGTAAATTTGCTGCTTCATGGTCCCAGAAGTAACGCAAGCTTCGCTTTTTAGCAAGGGCAGGCCACTCTACACAATTATTTTGTTCCAAATTTTTCTCAGTGTGTCTCACGTGTGCCGCATCTGTGCCAGCAGTGAAGAGAGTGCCAGTCATCGTACTGGCTTTTGTTTGCTTGTGAATAATGGCATGCTTGGCAACCCTTTTAATTTGACAGTTCGAATGTAATATTTGTTTTGAAGGAATCCGAACCAAGGCGATGATCCAGAGGCTGGAACAACTGACTCAATTGGTGGATCTCCTCGATCCTCGATGGATTTCCAAAGCAAAGACAGCATCGAAACGCATCTGATGGCATTCGGAATTAACAGCCGCCGGGAAAAACTGCTGCGAATGTTGAAATCGCTGGAACTCTTTCGAGGATCTAAATCGGCTGCGGAGATCAGAAGGCTAACTGGCATCGAATCGGTACAAAGTGGAGACACCATTTGAGGAGGCCAAGAATGCGACGAAAGTGTTCCTTCCTCAATTCACTGACTTCGTCAGTGGTTGCATGTGTCCGTGGAGCGACAGTCGGCGAAGCATATCAGAAACATGACAGAGCTAGTTGTGACGAGCCGTTTATCTTCCTTATTCCTTCCTTGACCATTCCTCATCTGCCACATAAAGCTACAGTGAAACGATTATAATTTTGACATTTTTCATATCATGTCATATCCCTGATTTTGTATGGCGTGGAATGAATTACTGTTCGGACAGGCTAATGCTTAAGGTGAAAGTTAATGCTTTTCCGTTGATACTGACTCCGCACCCGTTCGAACCACACCCAAATTCAAAATGCATCAATACCAACAAGCATTGCAAATTCGCAAAATGGGAAGTATTGAAATTTTGACAAATACAAAATTATTGTAAAGTTATAATAATTCTACTACTGAAATGATAATTTCAATTCCAAGATTCCAAGGACAGGAAAGTCCTACTGAAGTTCAGGGAAGTCTTGGCGTAGTTCAGGGAAGGCCTGCCGAGCTTCAGGAAAGTCCCGCCAAAGTTCAGGGAAGTCCTGCCGTAGTTCAGGGAAATTCTGCCATTTCAATTCTTGGAAATCAGGGTTGTCCTGATGAAGTTCAGAGAAGTCCTGCCGAAGTTCAGGGACGGCCTGTCGAAGGTCTGGGAAGTCTTGCTGAACTTCAGGGAAGTCCTGCCGAACTTCAGAGAAGTCCTGCTGAAGTTCAGAGAAAACCTGCCGAAGTTCATGCAACTATTGCCGAAGTTCAGGGAAGTCCTGCCGAAGTTCATGCAACTATTGCCGAAGTTCAGGGAAGTCCTGTTGAAGTTCAGAAAAGTTCTGCCATTTCAATTCTTGGAAATCAGGGAAGTCCTGCCAAAGTTCAGAGAAGTCCAGCCGACGTTCAGAGAAAGCCTGCCAAAGCTCAGGGATGTTGTGCCGAAGTTCAGGGAAGTTTTGCTGATGTTCAGGAAAGTTCTGCCGAGGTTCAGGGAAGTATTGCTGAAGTTCAGGGAAGTCCTACTGCAGTTCATGGAAGTCCTGCTGAAGTTCAGAGAAATTTTGCTGAAGTTCAGGGAAATTCTGCCGAAGTTCAGGGAAGCTTTGCTGAAATTTAGGGAAGTCCTGCCAATGTTTCTGGAAGCCCTGCTGACCTTCAGGAAAGTCCTGCCAAAGTTCAGGGAAGTCCTACCAATGTTCAGGAAAGTCCTGCCAAAGATCAGAGAAGTCCTGCCAAAGTTCAGGACAGTCCTGCCAAAGTTCAGGGAAGTCCTTCCGTAGTTCAGCGTTGTCCTGCCGAAGTTCAGGGAAGTCCTGCCGTAGTTCAGCGAAGTCCTGCCGAAGTTCGCTTCTCTGTTTTGTGCGAGGATTCCAAATCACATTGTTCTTCTACCTGGAGCATGCTTACGCACAGATACATGCAAAAGCCAGCTGATTGCTTAGGAAAACGAAATCTAATGCTTGGAATTGCGTTACAAAAAAATGGTTTGCATTGAAATAATGCATTTTACAGGTATATTGTCTTCGGAGGAAATGTTCCTAACAATATTTTGAAACAATCTACGGGAGTGAAATATGATCTTTCATAGGAAATACTTGTATAATTGATGAGCAAAGTTAGCGACCACTATGATTGAGGTCCAAAAATTGAACTTAGAAAATGGTTTACAGAAAATTTAAACAATAAATCAATCTAGTAAAAATTGCAAAATTGCTTGAGATAGCAATTTTAGTTCTTTAATTTTGCACGGAAGAATTTTTTCGATTGAGCGTTGCAGTATTTTGTAAAAAATCGATGAAGTGAGTCATTCTGAACCCATCCACTTTCACCTTAAGCCTGCGCACTATTGGGGATTCTAGTGGGGAATCCAACTCGGTTTTGAGAAACGAAGCGAAAATTCTAGGTTGCGTTTCAAAATGTAATAACATTGATTTATCAACAACAATGATTTGACACATGCGCTGTGCAGGTGTAGAGAAAGTACAGTGTTGCTCCGTAACGTGGGTAGATCACCTTTTCGTGGTACGTTACGATATGTAAGATCTACCACCGATTCCTAGTCCTGACTACTTCAAACTAGGGGAACAGGATTTTTTAGTAATCCAAGGAACACATCTTAGTCCTTGTTACTTTTTATGCCTTGTTTGATAGTTACAAGACTCGGCTTTGTCTACCGAGGATGATCTTTACACAAGGAAAAAAAATGAGTTAGTTGTCTTCATCTATGTGATTTCTAATCTTCTATTCGTTGTTGCCTAGTTTGAAGTGGTTAAGACTAGGGTTCTGATGCATGTCATACCTTAATTTTTTTGCTAAGGAATCCAATTTTGACTGACAAAGGGGCGCGCCTTTGAAGGGTGTTTTAACACTCCGAAGGGTATAAATAGCGGGACCCTTCAATTAGAGTCGGATCCTTGCGATAAATGCAAGAGTGGCAACTATAAAAAAAAAATCGAATACTTCATCATTTCTCAATAGCGATGGAGTAATACGACATGCACTAAACTAAGGACACGGGATATACTACAATAGATCAAATTACTGGTCGCAGTAGTGTTAGGTCCCGAACAAAGGAAAAAAAAGTACAGTATTGCCAGTAGCTTCAAAGATCATGAATGTTTCTTACCATGGGTACCAAACTGTTTCAATTAGCGTGCCCATGTGTGCCCAAATCTGATCTTGACACACTGTACGGAGTGACCAACCGCTTGCTTTTCAGTCCACAACTGCAGATTGCTTGCAAGACAAGGAAGTTTTTGGGAAATTTCGATTCTTTTTGATTTAACATTCTTCCGGGGCACTCTTCCGGTCAACTCCGGAGGTGTAAAACTCCTGTCCAGAAATTTGATCGAAAACTGCCAGGAGCGGATAAACCGGGATTTTCATTTCGAGCGTGCAGGATTGAATCTCGACATGCTTACTCCGGGGAAGCCGTGATGTAAACAAATGAACTTATCGTGACAACCAATGCCTACTGTGATTTTAACTTCTCATTACACTAGTTTACAGCATGTTTGAATTAAGTACGCTGATGTTCATTTCCCATGCTAAATCCAAAACTGTAGTCAGAAAAAATCTCAGTATGATAGTTTTCTAGATACAGCTAAAAAATTGAATGTCACTTCTAAAATACAAATATCTCCAGTTGTAAGCTATATCAATTATTTTTTCGCTAAATTCAAGGTGAGAAAATTTTCTATCAATCAAGTCAGCACCATTTGTCAGTGAGATTAGTGGTATTGTTGGCACATCCACAACAAACATTTTTATTGCATTTTACATTGCTCAACAACTTAGCTGAAATCAATTTTTTCAAGGAAATATGCTAACAATTTAAAAAATCAACAGTCTATCAATTAACAACCATACTAATCTCACTGAAAAATCGTGTTGAATTGACCGAAAGCAAAATCACCTTTAATTTGGCTTGAACATAGTTGATATAGGGGAAATGGATATAATGTCGGCCTAAATGCCCTTAATTTGGGCCCATACATAAATTCAGCAATCGACTAAATTTTCAATAGCGACCAAAAATATCCATTAATACCATCCCAATGACGTGTTCATCGAGATAAAATTGATGAATAGCAGATTTTTAGCAATGGGCCCAATCTTAGATCGATAGGCCAACATTAGAGCCATTTCCCTTACCAGGCTCTCTGAACTTCCCTGAAGTACTTACAATTTTCCTGATGTTAATTGAACTACTCTGAAGTTCTCAGTACTGCCTTGAAGTTCACATAATTTTTCATAAGATTAAAACTCGATTTAAATTTTGAAAACTTTTGTAAAGCTCCTGAAATTTTCCTGATTTTTTTTAGAATTGCCTTGCTTTGAAATCTCTGGAACTTCCCGGAACCACCCTGAAGATTTCGGTACTTCCCTGAAATACATAGAATTTTTATTTCAAGAACTAGCTGCATCTTTTCTGTTGTCAATGGGTCTTGTATAAAGTTGTCAAAACTTTCATAAAGTTCTCGGAACTTCATTAAAGTTCTCGCAATTTTCCTGACTTTGATAGGACTCCTTCAGAACGCCGTTTAGATCTCCTCTTAATTTTCAACAATTTTTCGGCTATTTATGATTAAGTTGTCACATTTTTCCCGAAGATTATTGACCTTTCCTTAAGATCATTCATTTTAGGTTTCTAGATTTTCTTGGAGTTTTTTGAAAAGATTTTAAAATGTTGAAGTTAATGGAATTGTCATGTAGTTCTCTGATCTACATCTAAGTTCACGTACACCAACGTTTCCTGAAGCTCATGAGACTGTCTTGAAGTTCTCGAAACTTTTCATAATAGCTATTTAAACGTTTTACAGCGAAAAATCATAAGTAGTTCTAATGGGATTCTTAAGTTTATTTGTCTCAGTGTGATCAACTTCACCCCGTTTTACGATACTTAATAGCAAATTATATACGGGTGACAATCACTCTCAATCTTCCCCACCGGAACGATTCCATAATTGAGAAAAATTGCCTGCCCTTCGGTAACCTAATTCTTATCCCATCTTCTCCATTTCACCATCCAAATGGCACCGATCATCCCAAGCCCCCACCCCCTAGACTCACATTCAACAGGCATTTGATGACCTCCACAATCGCACAAGCTCGCTTGGCTGAACGTAGGAGGAAATTTGGGTTAGTGCCCCCACAACGACGACGACGGCGACCGTCGTTATAATTTCGTTTATTGACACATAAAGACGTCCTCCGTTTCAATTTCGAGGACGACCAGGACAAGATACCTCTCTGGCGATGACGACGGCTAAATGAGGTTGGACCCGACCGATAACCGGAAGGAAGCACCACCCATCGGACCCAAACCAAGGACGACGAGAATGACGACGCAACGACACAAAGAGCAAATTGTGAAGGTTAACGTGGGTGAAGCCGCGTGGACGAAGGTAAAGAAAAAGGTTAATGGGAAAATGCAATGGGTACAGACGAGCCAAACGAGTTCAGGTACGAAGGTGGAATATGGCAGTGCAAACGATACGATGCATGAACATGGCTATTACGGTGCCATGTCGGCATTAGGGGCATATCGGAGTGGATGCCTGTCGGGGTGGTATGTCCGTTCCGGTCGGGAATCAGTAGTACATTACCGTTTATTTGATATGTCATGTGGAATGCAGATTGACGCTTATTTGTTTCCTGGTGTCAGCAATTTATATTTCAATTATACAAATGCCACGCTATCTACAAACCATGAAGCACAACATTCGAGCTTTCAACGCTTGCGGGAATCTGTTGCGCGTACTCGAAGTTCCATTTGACCCCATTGTCAACCCACTTATTAGCTATCGCGGTATTATTTACCATAGCCTAGTTTATTAATCATAGCGCTGAGGGTAGGTACGTAGCTCCGTTCACGCTCGGTGCAACATTTTGATCATGTTTCCGGGGCCTTAATTAAAATTGACATTATTGATTCCTGCCTGAGCTCCAGCACCGAACCGGAGTCGAAGCAGTTGCGTATACATCGCGACCAAAGCAAACAAGCAAAATGTGTACACAACGAAACGTGATATAAGTCCTGTGAGTGAGACAAACAAGTATAGAGCTGGAATAATTTCCATTCCTCAATCCTGTAAATCCATTTAAATTTATAATAAAAAATAATACCATTTATGTTCAATCCCCAGGGGGTTTACGTGGGAAGTACCGGAAAGTTATGGATAAAATGCTTAATTTGTTTTCGATACACATATTAAGGTTAGCGGTGCCGGTGGTAAGCGTGATTGCGTCTCACCCAAATGGCCTGGGTTCAATTCCAGTCGGCGCCGCACAGTGGGATGAAATCAAAAATAGTGGGACATGGCTATTTGCGACAAAACTATTGAGTGTAGCATTTTGATGTCTTTAAGAATGTTTCTTAATTTTTTGAGTTCTTTAATATAGTAGTGACAATTTTTGATTAAGTACCCCCTTACTAAGATAAAAAAAAATAACTTTTTTATGTCTTGTTGAAATTGATGAACATTTATGAAAACTGTGTAGATAAAGCCATTTTAAAGAACTTTGTCGAAGACGTCAATTTTCTATCTTCAAGTGGACATGCTGGTGAAAACCCGGTTTTTTACCATAAATTTTGAGTTTGAATTTTTAATTTTTTTAAATGTTCTACAAAGTTGTAAGCGTTCTAAAAATGCACATTTTTGCTCAGTGAAGCAAATCGCTATCGCTATACATCCGTATTTATAATTTTTCTTCGATAACTTTAAAGGGGTGTATCTTGTAGGTTAGCATGTATTAGCAGCTAAACTCAACGTCATTTCGTTCAGCAGCTTATACCCTAATATTACATACAACATTCATTGGGGGATCCATAGGGATGCGTAATGAATTTTCTAATAAAGTACCTCATTGTTTTGTTACGTTTTGCTGTACATGTACATTGGAGTGGGTTTCACCTTCGACAAAGTTGTTTGGTATAGTATTTTCAATCTAAACCTGAGTTTTGGTGAAATTTGAGCAATATTTGGATTTTTGATAAGCAAATGAATCGTTCCATTTCCCATACATTTTACCATACAAAATTCAAAATTCTTCCGCAAATCGAAACTATAATCGAATTCTTTCAAATTTTGCCCAGTTGTTTGAGACCAGAATAAGCATTGAAAGGGCAGTGGGGAACCCACTCCAATTTTTAATTCTTGGATAAATGGTCATGAAAACAACATTGAGGTAATTTAAAAAAAAATATATGCATCCCCTTGAATCCCCCTATTAATTGTATATGTAACAGTTGAGTAGAAGATGCTGAACAAAATAACGTTGAGATTAGCTGCTAATATTTGCAAACCTGCAAGATACACCCCCTTACAAAAAGCGTTAAAAAATTATAAAAAGGGACTTAAATCCTTAAAACGAAGAGATAGCAATTTGGTTTTTGTAGCATAAATGTGCAGTTTTAGAGCACTTACAACTTTGTAGAACATTGAAAAAATGTAATATTCAAACTAGAAAGTTATGGTAAAAAACGGGTTTTAATGGGTACTTCCGTTTGTACTCCATTTTCACCCTATAATTTCGTCCACTTGAGGGATAGAAAATTTACGCCTTCGACAAAGTTTCTTAAAATGACTTCATCTACAATGTTTCTCTAGATGATCATCAATTTTAACTAGACATAAAAGAGTTATTTTTTTTATCTTAGTGTATACCCCCCTTAAACAAAAAATTTCACCACAGCAATAAAGTATTTAAAAATTGAAGAAACATTCCAGAAGATATCAAAATGCTACACTCAATAGTTTCGTCGCAAATGACCATGTCCCTCTTTTTTGATTTCGTCCCACTGTGCGCCGCCGGGATTTTCTGAGGCATAACATCCCTGATCACGCCTTCCTTCGGAAAGGAAGTAAAGGCGATGGTTCCCGGTTCATGAGTTGATGTGTCGATAGGTGGGGTCCAGGTGTGGGAGCTGTCTCTCTGGCGTCGGTAGTATTGGTACTCATTACGAAAAAAAAAAGATCGACGAATATATTATGGCAAGCGTACATCCAACAGCAAACATGTATTGGAAACATGTTAGTCAATTTGATTAGAAGAATTATGGTAAATGTCCATTATGGCTAACGTCCAAATACGAAAATAACACTATTTACTTACAGAACATTACTGCTCCTAAAATGGAAATTTTACAGAAATCATGAATAGACACGATTATTGATATGCTGAAAACTAACTCCATGTTTGAAGCTATTCAAACTGGAGATAAATTTGCGAACAATATTGTCACGTGTTTGAAATTCAGTAATGGATTTGAAATCATTAAATATTTTGAATTGGAATGCTGGATCTCTTATAGATAATGAGGGCGAGCTATTTAGAACTCTACCACGAACCACCTTTGAGTTCGGAAGTTCGCAGCGTTCGTGTATGTATATTTCACCACTCAAACTTTATTTTATTTTTCATAACTTTTAATAACTGACCCGTCAGAGAGCCCCGCGTTAGAATTTTCAAGTAGCACATTTTTAACTTTCTTTTTATCACCCAACGCGAGTGCAATGAAGTGCGGTATCGTGAATTGCGTGCAAAAGAACAAATGCTTCCTATGGCGCTGCCATGGTGAAATTTTGCGGACCTTCATGCTGCCTCTTTGCCAAGATTGTCAGAAAAAGTTCACCGCTGAACTTGACATGAAGGAACTGTCCGAGTCTTTCCAAAACATTACGGAAAACATCGGACATACATTGAGTCCGAATCGTGCTCTCTTGCCGTGCGGATCTATTTGCTTTTTGCTTAAGGAAGTGTTACTACTACCTAAAGCTACAACAAATTTAAACAGCACTTTTCAGTGCTCAACCTGTAAAAATTGTCTACCTTGTTCAACTCTTATTCCTCTTCGATCCTTGTTTGGACCCTACCCGGGGTAATCCTTCTTGGATAACGATTTGGAAAATTCCTCTTCGATCCTTCAAATTCTTATAGTAATCTGCTTGGAAGTCGATTTGGATAAAAATTTACTGCCGCCATGGCGCCTAAACGCAAAAGAAAGGGGAAAACTCTTGATCCCCCTTCTGATGAAATTAATTTGAGTTATCAATTTGATTTGCTCACGGATGATTAGAATGATCCATCATCCAAGAAAAATTCTAGTAAACTTTCCCGGCTTAATGCCAAGAAGGAAAAGATTCCCCCTATTGTGATAACCACTTCCGATTTCCATGCTCTTCGCATGGAACTTTTGAATTTCGTGAAAGTTAAGTTTTCACTACAAATTGGACGTCGGGGAGAATGCCGTGTATTGGCTGAAACCTTGGACGGATTTAAATGTCTTCTCAAGTATCTTACTGAGAAGAAGCACAATTGTTTTTACTTACGACACCAAAACTGAACGTGTGTTCAAGGTTGTCATGAAAGGACTGCCCAGTGGTGAATCCCTGGATCAGATCAAAGATGAACTGGCAAAATTACTTGGAGTTGTGCCACTCCAAGTAATCAAAATGAAAATGAAATCCCGTCCTGGCGATTCACGCAACGGGATTTCGAATGATTTTTATTTAGTTCACTTTAAGTCTAGTGAACTAAACAACGTTACAGCCTTTGAAAACGCTAGCCTTATGCTCCATGTCCGAGTGAAGTGGGAACACTTCAGGAAGACTGGAGGAAATTTCCAAAACCTCACTCAGTGCCGTAAGTGCCAGGGATGGGGTCACGGAACTAAAAATTGCTACATGCCAGCTAAATGCATGACTTGTGGTGATTCCTCTCACGCAAAGGACGACTGTCCTGTGAAGGAAGATCCTAAGAAATTTAAATGTTCAAATCGTGGTGAAAACCACAAATCCAATTTTTGGGAATGTAAGACTCGCAAAGCGATCCTACAATCTCGTTTTAACCGTCAGGTAGGAAACGCTCCACGTTTCCGACTAGGTACAAATTCCTC
The DNA here is from genome assembly GCF_037179485.1 of Ochlerotatus camptorhynchus. NCBI lineage: Eukaryota > Metazoa > Arthropoda > Insecta > Diptera > Culicidae > Ochlerotatus > Ochlerotatus camptorhynchus. Next base: position 2,069,644 of record NW_027040513.1, on the reverse strand, counting down.
TGCTGTTAACAACGGTCAGCGAGGATCAAATTCTACATTCGTACCCGTAGGTACAAATATCACCCCTGCTTCAAACGTTTCATCTGTACCTACTCCCCTCGCTGCTAACAATGTTCAGCGAATTAATGGAGCTACGTATGCTGCTATTGCAGCGGGTAGAAATCAAAATACCAACCAACGTTTTAACGGAAATTTTGACAATTTTGGCTTAGGAAGCATTACTGCCCCTAAAATGGAATTTTTACAGAATTCATTAATTGACATGATTTCTGATATGCTTAAATCTAACTCCATGTTTGATGCTATTCAAACTGGAGTAAAATTTGCAAATAATATTGTCATGACTTTGAAATTCAGTAATGGATTTTAAAGCATTAAACATTTTAAATTGGAATTCTCGATCTCTTAAAGATAATGAAGACGAGCTATTTAACTTTTTGAGAGTTCATAACGTGCATATTGCCGTTATAACTGAAACGTTCCTTAAACCTGGCCATAAGGTTAAGAAGGACTCAAATTATATAATTTATAGAAATGATCGTCTTGATGGACCCTGTGGTGGCGTTGCCATCATTATTCATAGACGAATCATACACGAAATTCTTTCTTCATTTGAAACCAAAGTTTTTGAAACTTTGGGAGTTTCTGTTGAAACAAAATTTCGACAACTTACGTTTATAGCTGCCTATTTGCCATTCCAATGCGTAGGCCAGCAAAAGAATTTTCTCAAGGATGACCTCCAGAAATTTACCCGTCATAGGTCTAAATTCTTCATTATTGGTGATTTTAATGCAAAACACCGCTCATGGAATAATGCTCAAAGCAATTCCAATGGTAATATTCTGTTTGATGATTTGTTCTGCAGGTTATTACACTATTCAATATCCATGCAGCCCAACATGCTTTTCTTCAGCAATAAATCCCTCAACTATTGATTTGGTCTTAACTGATTCATGTCAACATTGTAGCCAATTGGTTACTCATGCTGACATCGGTTCTAATCACCTTCCAGTAACTTTTTAAATATCCTAAGAAATAATTTCTAATCCCAACAGCTCTATTTTCAATTGCCACAGAGCTGATTGCGAGCAATATCGAACATTTATCAAATATAACTTCGATCGAAATATTCCTTTGCAAACCAAAGATGACATAAATTATGCTTTTGAATCTCTGACTATTTCTATAGCTGAAACAAGAGCTGCAAATTCAATACCAAAATGCGAGGTTAAATTAGATTAAATTATAATAGACGACGATCTTCAGCTCTTGATCCGTCTTAAAAATGTCCGTAGGAGACAATATCAAAGAACACACGATCGTCCCAGGAAAGTTATCTGGCGGAAATTGAAAAAAATAAAAATAAAAAGCGATTATCTACCCTGAGGAACTAAAATTTTAAAAACAAGGTTTTGAAATTCGACCGAGTTCATAACCATTTTGGAAGCTCACAACATTTTTGTAAAAAAAACCTTGAAAACCTATTCCTAAGCTTAAAAAATATGGTTAAATTTGGATCACAAATTTGAAAAAAAAAGCTCAGAAACTTGCTTAGCAATTCGAGAATTCCCATAAGTCTAGTTTGGGTCTTACTAGTCCGATTGAGAATGAGGTTGTTCGAGATTATCTGAATATTTTCTCTCGGGAAAATATTTTTGATGATTTCTGGGGGACTGATTTAGACGAAGTAAGATCTATAACTAAAAAGTTTCAAAATATGAAAGCTCCAGGTGATGATGGAATTTTCTATATTCTCATTAAAAAAAATCCCAGAAACCCAAGTAAAAATTTGATGCTTAACAAGTGGTGTTCAATAGATTTTAATTCAGCCTTAGTTTGAATAATTGTTGTGCATAGACCACGTTAACCTTTGTTTAGATTTTGAACATCTAAATCTGTTTATTTTAATCAGTCAAAAGTTTAACTGTTATTTAAATTATAAGCTTTTAAAAGCATTAAAAAACAGTTTTCTCCAAACCTTGTTCAGCCTTCTAATTTTATTTAGAAAAAAATAATGGAAGACTAATAATAATGGTGCTGACTAATTGGATTTACATATTTATATTGTTATTTTAAGTCTTAAGTTACCTTTGCATTTCGGGATTCGAACCAGCAATCGCTTATTCACAGGCATCAATCAAACCTACTGGACCACTTAAGCATATGTATGGCAAAAGGTATGATCATTAACTTGAAACACGTCAAATTTAAGCTAAATAACAGCAACCGGAAGAGTATTGTACAGCAATGCAGAATTGTAAACAACAACAGGTGACAGTAAAACATTCCTCTCATTTTCAAGTGTAGTTAACACAATGTGAACACAAGTGCGCGATTGATTTCGATGGTCATATGGAAGCTATTTTAGTGCCATAATTGAGTTATATTTTTGAATTTCTGTCTGAAAGTTCAGTGCAATATAGCAGTTAAAACACAGATATACGAATGTTAATACTTCCGACGTCGTCGCAGTCCACTTCTACCTAGAGCTATTCCGTAAAAGCTCATCTACCATGTCTTTACTGTTACCGCTGCTTGGGATTAGAAAGGTAGGCAGTGAATTTAGAAGAACTAAAATGCCGGAAATGCAACGGGTGACACTGACTACATTTAATCAATTAGGCTATCAAAATATTTGTAGTGCATCGCTGATTTGTGGAATAGTGTTAAGCTAAAATAAGGCTTGATCAATCTTTAGATCAGCTAATTTATTGAGGTTGAATTATGGGAATACAATTAGCTTCATGCACTAGTAATCAACTATATATTCAGCCTGCTTTTAATCAGCTTTGTACACCTTAATTCAACCAATAATCAGCTTCTGTTTTTACTGTTAGTATAGCATAGCATAGCATAAACCAGGTTGCATAATGTCGTAGATGGTACGAGCTCCAAACTGTTGTTAAGAAGGAGACCCACATTCATTCGTTGCTGTTAGGTAGTAATTTGTGATTAATTACTATCTCTTAGATAAAGGATGTGTCTCCTTCCAACAAACCAGAGCTGTCCTTGCCCCGTCCTTGCATCTGGTGGGGAAAGGGGAGGAATGCTAGTCCGACACTTACTTAAGAGAGATGCAAAGAACTCTACGACCCCTCATAAGTGTCACGGGAAGGTTGGATTTTTGTTAGTAGGGAGGGTAAGCCATAGGATACGCCCAGCCGGCAATCGTCATATCAAGCATTTAATCAATAGAAGCTGTAAGCAGTTTATCTGTCCGTTGTTGCTGCCCATTACCTAAACATTTTATTCAAAACAGTCTTCAGATTTTGGAATTAAGAAACGTTATCAGCTCGATCCTGTTGCTCCTTTGCGCCTGAAAATGTTTGTTGATCCTAAACATAGGCACAATTCATTCTGATCGATAGGAGGTTCTCATGTATAAAAGGTTATTAATAGTATGTGGAATCGCCCTTGGCCTAACTCCCACTGTCTGGCAGTGGCATTATGGATAAAATCTGCCTGCAATCATTTCTTATGAATGCAAGAAGCTTGAACCCGGCAGTTAGAAGGTGACAGCTCTACCGCTGCTAAAATAGCTCACAAGCATTTCGAAGCTATGTTCACACATGATAAGCCTCGCTCCAATATATTATCGATGCAAATATACACCATTGATAATGTACTGAAACTTTCAATCAAGCAGTAGTGCAATACTTGATTGACGCGTACACTGAAACCTCCGTTTACGAAGTATTTTTTACGCAGTATTCAATTTACGTCCCTCTTTTTACGAAGTGAATCCCAAATAACGAGGTTTTTTTTACGCACTAATTCGATTTACGAACCCCCGTTTTGGTTCGTAAATGGAGGTTTCAATGTATTTAGTAAGTTTTGAAATGATCGTCTTGAATTAGATGGATATTTCCTATCGAGGACAGAGGAATGAAAAGGTAAACAAACTTAGCTGAGCGTAATTACGCGTAGGTTAGACAGTCGGCACCACATGCAACGGATAAGAATTTGAAAATTTTCACTTTATGCACTTTTCAACATCACTTCTGTATTTGAAATTAACACTTTTTAAAAATGTAATTGTAAATTTATAACATTTTCACTAGAACGAAAACGACGCAGCAAAACAAAAACACGCCATTTTCACAGCGTGGCCTACTTCCATCAGCTTCTGTTTTTACTGTTCAGCTTGAATTGTTACTTGGGGAGAAGGTACCTTGTCTTTCTTGGCAACATAATTTAACAGATATTTCCATTACCATCCTGATAAATGGACAAATGCAAAAGTTGTTCCAATGTTGAAATTGGATAAAAGTCTAACTGAAGCTTCTAGCTACCGCCCATTAAGTTTGCTTTCCTCAATAGGTAAACTTTTTTAAAAGATAATTTTGAATAGGATGATGCTTCACATCAATATGAACTCAATTGTTGCAGATGAGCAGTTTGGATTTCGCCATGGGCACTCATCAACTCTTAATAGAGTTACCAATTTAATTCGATCAAACAACTTCGAAGACTGCCCAACTGGAGCTGCGCTTCCAGACATAGAAAAAGCATTCGACAGTGTTTGGCATGAAGGTTTGTTTAATTTTCTACTCTATATTATGAAATTAGTTCAAAATTATTTAGTTGAAAGAACTCTGCTGCTTTTCGCAGTTCGGAATATACGCTTTCGGGTAGATTTCTTCAAGTATCGGGCTATTAAGGAACCGAACTGGACCGTTAAGCAAAACATTACTCCCAAAACGCGGCTAAAAAGCTATATGACCAGACCAAATTTAACGGATCCATATTATGGACGATGAAACGTATGTCAAATTGGACTTCAAATAGCTTCCGGGACAGAAGTGTTATGTTTCCAGGGGTCGCGAAAATGTCCCCAAGAAATAGAAATTTGTTTATTCGGACAAGTTTTCGAGTAAGCTGATGATCTGGCAGGGAATCTGCAGCAGTGGAAGGCTCCAATTTTCATCACAACCTACAAAAACGTGTATTGCCGTACATTAGGTCCCACCGGGGGCCCCGATAAGTTTTGGCCAGAGTTGGTAAGTTGCCATTACAGTAAGAATGCCCAACAGTGGCATGGCTATAATGGAGTAGACGTCATTGATTTTCAGCCAATCGAAATGTGTTGGGATATCATCAATGCTAAACTGAGGAAGAGCTGAAATATGGCTAAGGATGCACGCAAAAAAAACCATTCTGGTATTCATGAACAACAAATCACGAAAACAGGAACTGCTAGTTCGTTTGAATTCATGTCTTAGTTTCCGTAAACGTGATCGAGTAAATAACAATTTCATGAAATAAATCCAAATCCATGAACTTAAGTCACGCCTGCTCACCGCGACCATCGATTTCATAACGCTACAGAAAACACAAAATAAAATCATGATTTCGTGATCCCTGAACCCATAAGTGTGATTTTCGTTCCTGAAATCGTGAACTTGGTTCACATGCAATACTGCAGCTGTCATTTTCAGTTGTTGTTGATTTTATCCTTATAGAGTGCTCGGATCCGTCGAGAATAGTGTCTCAATTATTATTGAGTGAGCTGAGCCGTATCATCAGAAAGGTCATCATACTGACCGTCCTCGAAGAAAAAGAATCCCCGAACGCATCCGGTGTTCTTTCTCCCGCCGCTCCGATGGAAGTCGAAGGTGGTGTTGATTTTTTGAGTTGAAAACTCGGCTGAAAGGGTGTTCATTCCATCTGCTGGACAGATACCTGCTGCCAGTTTGGGATGCGGGTAAAACCTGCATCAAGGCTTCCGTTGTTTTCATTCCACTTCGAGAACAAGGTTCACGGTATCAATCACAACGCATGAACATAAATGACGTTTGCCAGAACTAGATCATGATTTTCCGAACAGAGTTCACGATTCTATGACTTTTGTTGCCTTTGCAGGCGTTACGTTTATTTTGTGGAACAATGTTCACGATTTCATGATTTTTATTCATGGTGTACTTTCGTAAACGAAAAATTAACTTGTTCCGAAAATCGTGACTGAAGGTTGACGAATTTCGGAACGGATTTTTTCCCGTGTGTTATTTCAATTGCCAGATACTGGACAAAAAAGCAGTAAGGTTGACCAGCACCTGTTCAGAAGTTGATGGCACGTATCAAGCCCAAAGTTCAAAGTTGTTTCATTCGAGAGGAATAAAAATGGCAAGCCCATATTGTATCTTTAAAGTACAATAAATACCTAACATTTTCTTCTAAATAACGTTTTATTCTAAACCAAACAGATTCTGATATGCATCCGATTGAAAGCGTGTCGATTTTAAATTGGCAGGGCTTTATTTCAAAGCTATTCATGAATTGACTTTTTTTTCCTTTACCTTCCAAAGAACCGAACATCTATTAATTATTTACCATCCAACTAACCATGCAACAATTTACCTTTCAACCTGGTGCTCCGTTCGAGCACCCTAAATTGAAAACAGATTACATTGTAGAACCGTTCCCCGAAGAGAGAAAGGTTCCACTCGATATGCATGCACGAAGGTACCAAATGCAAGGGACAAAAAGTTCCTTTGTAGCACTTTGTCAAACCAAGAGAAACCAAGTTGGATGCTGGATGCATCGCTACACACGCAACCAGTCTCACATGTTGCATCTCCACGTTATAGGTTGGTAAAAACGTAGTGTGAATGAACAGTGGAGAGGACTACGGAAATCCAAATGGGAACCACATGGGAGCAGCTGTATACATGCATATATGTAGGACGTGGAATGGTTTCCACTTTCAGCCGGAAACTTTGTTATGTCCAAGTCCGCGCAACGATGCCGTCTACTCTGTTGCATCTCGGTTCGGATCGAGCGAGCTACGATACATAGTCGGATTCTGCGATTCAAGCGTTTTATTTATTTTTTCTCTTCGCATCGTCGTCGGTTTCATCCTCTAGTGGCTAGAACAAACGTGGGAATCATAAATAATGGGGAAACCGAGTCACAGAAGAGGCTTTCACTCTGGCTGACGGTGCTCTGTTGATGTTCCATTCCAACAGGTGTTATTTCATGCTTTTGTCATTCGGGCGAGGATTAAATGAAGTCGTTTTTTTTTTGTTGTTGTTCGGCGCGAACTTGTTGATTATGCAAATATTACTCGGTTACTGAATGTTGCTTTAAGTCGATTTGAATTTGTTTAATATGTTTAGAGTTGAGGAGCATGTAATATTTGTTTTGTGAATATAATTGATGACGGTAAGATAACTTGATACTAGTGCTGAGATTTGTCTTGTCATTGACGGATTTTCGTGCGATATTGAAAAATTCGTTTTTCACATAGTCACTGACAGACTTGAGTCTCAACAAAGCCTTCGGCAAAAAATCATTCATTTTGTCGTCAATAACAAAGATTCACCTGGTAGCAAAAAGTGTGATTTCGTGCATCCTATGTCACATTATTTTTATCCAAGCAGTTTAGAACGTAGATACTTGTTCAATTTAACGGCTCCATGTAATTATATTGCTTATGTCATCTAATTTCGTTACTGAATTAGTTAATAAGGCTGTGAACCATTTGCCGAGTTAAATTTAACTCGTAGTTAAAAGTGATTTTTCGAAAGTTATTTCTTATGTTCGAAAATCCCCGTGCTGTAGATCGACCGGTTTTCGAGCCACGGTCGTCAAAATTTAGCTTCTTGTCTGTCAGAAATAGCCACGCTCCGATAGCAGGGTTAATCGATAACTTTCCATCTGTCAAATTTTAACCAAAAGTTAAAATAATCCACCAAATGGTTCAGAGCCTAAAATAATCTACAGATGTGCGTCAATGACAGAATTGTCATTGAAAATTGACATGGTTTACCTTGACGATGACTGTTAGCTCAAATGAGTGACCAAAGCTAAGTTGTCAATATCACCATGTATAGTCGAGATTTTGCAGAACTGCTTGATACTATATACTAAGTCCAGATATGTAACTTGCTACTATATTTATCAATGGGACCTTTTATCTCTACTAAGATCATGATTCCAGAAGTGCGTTAAGAGGTAAGCGTGATTGCCTCTCACCCCAAAGGGCCTGGGTTCAATCCCAGTTGGTGCCGCCGGTATTTTCTGAGGCGTAAAATCTCTGATCACGCCTTCGGAAGGGAATTAAAGCCAAGCTGATGGTCCCCGGTCCAGGGTCGATAAGTAGGGTCCTCCAGGGTAGAGAGCTGCTTTCCTGGCGTCGGTAGCATTGGTTCTCAGTACGGAGAAAAACAAGATCGACGGAAAACAAATCAAGGGAAAAAAGACAGTTTGCTTTCCGCCCACGGCCAATGAGATCAAACCAAATTTGAGTTATCGCAAAAAATGCAAGAACTCAGCGATGAGCAAATTTGCCTCATGTTTCTTTAGGTTTTTTCCAGCTTTTTCCAGGAAAAAATTCCCGAACATGAGAAATGTAAAGATTGGATTTTCTCAGTCTCTTGGAACTACACCTATACTGAGAAAAATTTTCGTCAATTTTCCTCATTTTGCGGCAGATTTTTGAGGGTTTCCACAGGAAAATATGAGACAAATTTACTCTTCACTGAGTTTCTGCATTTTTTGCGCTTTTGGCGTAGACTGAACTCAAAATTCACTTCAATCTACCTGATCGTCATGATGCCCCAGCAGTATTTGATCTTAAAAACTTTGACCTAACCGCCCTAGATCACATACTTACAGCAGTTAATTGGTCCCCGGTTCTGAACGGTGATTCAGTTGACGTCATTAAAAACCAGTTCTACGAAAAACTGCACGCAATTTTCCACGAGTGTGTTCCTCTTCATAGACCTTTCTCCGGCTACTCTGCGTGGAAACCCTGATGGAATACAGAGCTGCGTAACCTCCGCAACAAACTCCGCAAGGCCCGCAAACGGTTTTTCATCTTTAAATCCGAGGACAACCGAAATACTCTTCGTTCAATTGAAGCTCAATACAACGAACTACTCGCCACTAGCTACGAAAAACATGTTCAACGAACACAGTCAAACCTGAGACAAAACCCATCGAATTTCTGGAAATTCGTGAAGTCGCAAAGGATGTGCAATCGCCTACCCAACACAGTTGTTCTAGACGGCGTAGCCGCATCATATAAATGAAAGGCGTAAAATGATTCAGCAACTGTTCATTTTCGACCTACTTAGCGGAAATATCGATTGTCCTCAATTGCTCCGGGAAATTCCTCTCTATGTACCACCGCGGCAACTAAGGAGATCTCCTCTCATTGCTGTACCGGCACATAGAACCGTCTATGGTGAGAACAATCCACTAAATTCCTGCTTGAAAGCCTTCAACGACGTTGGTGTTCATTACGATTTTACTATTTCTAAGAATGTTTTTAAAAATAGAATTAAGAACATGTAGAGTAGTCTGTAAGATTCAATCGAAGACGAAACAACAATAAATAAATAAAAAATTGGGTTGATCTCATTGGCCGTGTGCACTGACGACTTCAGGATATAATTAACTCCCACCTTGAGAGGAGGTGCACGGTAAAGCATACGACCGTGTGTGGCGTTTCCTCGTCCTTAAATCTCTTTAAGAATGGGATCAATGGTCGCATTGGTCGTTACGTACAAAGCGTTCTTGACGATATGAGATTTAGGGTCATCATTGGCAACAATTGCTCCAAGGTGAGGTATTCCTCAAGGCTCAGTTATAACTCCAACACTCTTCCTCATATGCATACGATCTCTGTTCAAAAATACTGGTTTATACCGACGATATCACCAACCTCACTTGCCATAGCTAAAAGTCTCTTACTTTATATAATAAAGTTTTCCGCTATGCCTTAGGTGCATTCATCACAAGTCCCATCTTTGCTTTTATAAAAAAAAGCATTTAAAATTCGTTTTACATTACATCCAAACCGTATATTTCAAACGCTTACATTTTTTCTTAGCCTTCGCTCAAGCCTTATACTTCTTCGACGCTGTGATTTTTGACACTAATGCATAACAGGAACCACAAATATTGACTTTAATATGAGTATAACTAGGGTTATCAACAAGACATGTTTGTGTATCTTATTAAGGAAGAACATTGGTAGTAATGTAAATGAATATGATCAAAGCAATTGGTTCTTAGGTATTGATAAGTTCCGGGCAAACCATCAAGCGGAATACCACAAACGTAACAGTTCCTATAAAAAAACGTACCGTTTTCGATAGATCCTCCCTATCTAAACATGGCATAACATGGCAGAACAGGAATCCCAAATTGATATGAATATACCTAGGGGTAATGGCTCTAATGTTGGCCTATTGATCTAAGATTGGACCCATCGCTAAAAACCTGTTATTTATCAATTTTATCTAGATGAACGCGTCATTGGGACGGTACATATGGATATTTTTGGTCACTATTGAAAATTTAGACGACTGCTGAATTTATGTATGGGCCCAAATAAGGGGCATTTTGACATTACATTACATCCATTTCCCCTACTTTGTGAATTTAAACTCAGTTTTCTCAACAATTGTGCGTGGCTCAAAAAATCTAACTAGACGTATGGATTCAGGAAGGTCTATCCAACATGCATCTTGACTGAACATAAAAACCAAGTTTTTAATAAAAATACGTACTTTTGTCAATTTAAACCTGGCTTTGTGTATGCTTAAAAAATAATCATCACGTATGAATTCAGCAAGGTCCATTCTGTAAAATCCAAGCATAACTTTCAGAGGACGGTATCAAAATTCAACTAAGCAATAAAGAAAACCCAAATTTCTAAAAAAAAATACTTTTCTAATTACAAACCCTGTTCAAGCTTCACGTATGGATTCATCAAGGTCCATTCTATAACATTCAAGCCTATTTTTCAAAGATATGAGCCGAAATGCAATTTGGCTGAACCGAAATACCAAATTTCTATGAAAATACGTATGGATTCTGAAATTCTATAAAATCCACTTCTATTTTTCAAAGGAAGGAGCCGACATTCAACTTCGCTGAACAAGAAACCCAAATTTCTATAAAAATACGAGCTTTTGAGAATTCAAACCCAGTTTTATAAAAAAAAATGTACTATCACGTATGGATTCAGCAAGGTCAATTTTATATCTATCCAAGTCTATTTTCAAATATAGGAGCCGAAATTCAACTTAGCAGAACAGAAAATTAAAGTTTCTATGAATATACGTACTTTTGTGAATTTAAACTCCGTTTTCTCAAAAATTGAGAAATTCAACCCTCACGTATGGATTCAGCAAGTTCTACTATGTAAAATACAAGCCTATTTTTCAATGATAGGAGCCAACAGTAAGTTCGCCAAAACAGAAAAATCAATTTCCTATGAAAATACCTTCTTTGTGAATATTAACCAGGTGCGTCCTTCACGTATTCAGCAAGTTCCATTCTATAAGATCCAAGAACAAATTTCAAACGATTGACCCGAAATTCAACCGGCTTCAAAAAAATATCTACCATCACATATGAACTCACAGAGTCTATTCCTGAGGGAGAGTCGCGAAGAGCGAAAAATGGAACGTCAAAAGCAATTTTATGATGCCTTTCTTACGGTCGAACAAGGAAACACATAGCAGTATTGAAGTCTTACTCTAAGTTATTTATTACAAACTGTCGTTTCCAGCTATATTATTCAATGGGACCTTTTTAATTCATTCAAAATACACATGAATTAATATTGAAAGATACCATTAACCAAGGTTCTGTCAAAGCATATAGTGGCATAATAAAATACCAAACAGAAAAGTACAGTTTCTCACTACACACTGAACAATCTCAAACAATCATTTCACGCTCAAAGCAAATCACGCTATTTTTCTACGCCTGTTTTGATTTAATTTCAATGGCACAACTTTTCATGGTCAGAAGAACAATTATACACTGAAATTGGTGTTAGCTATCTGCTTCTCCCTCCCAGGTCTATTTTATAAAATCCAACCCTTTTTTCAAAGGACGGAGCCAAAATCCAACTTGGCTGATCAAGAAACCTTAATTTATATAAAATACGTATTTTTGAGTTTTCTCAACAATTGTGCTTGCTTAAAAAAAATCTACCATCAGATATAAACACACAAAGGTCTATTCTTTAAAATCTCAGCCTAATTTTCAAAGGATGTGTATCTCTCAAGAACGATGAAGCTAGTTAAATCACTTCAAGAAAGTTTGGGCTTCCTAAGGAAGGTATTGCACCACTTCGAAAAGGTTGGACTATGTTTGAAAAATTTAAGCTCAAAAAAGTGTCGGAAGACTTTCTACACTTTTAGGAAAGCTAGATGACCTAAGCAAAATTGTGTCAAACTCGTTTCCACAAGTTTGGTTTCAGTTCGGAAAAAGTTGAATCAATGCAGGAAACCTAACAGCTAATGTTGCCTCACTTCAGAAAATGCGAAACCAATTCTTTAAAGCTTGGATTCAGGACTTGTTGGAGCACTTCAGGAAAGCTTTGCCAACTTTAAAAGGATTGAATAACATAACAGAAAAGTTTAGACTCAGTTAGAAAAATGTTGATGACTTACTCGAAAGTTTGAAGTCACTTCAATTAGGAATTTCCTGAGTATCATTACAGCAGGTTTGCAAGTTAAGAAATTTAGATAGAATGCAATAACCTGGCGACTACGGTGGGCTGGGCACATCGTAACAATGCCAGATAACGACCCAATGAAAATGGTTCTTGGTAGTGACCCGACTGGAACAAGACGAAAATGTGATCGAAGGCGGCTTACCTAGTGAGTTGCCAAACAAGATTAGAAATGAATGGGTGCGAGATCCTACGCAGGTGTGGAAGCTGCCTTCCTGCACATTCGATTGCCGTCCATGGATGGCAATCGATGTCCGTCGGTGATTGGCACTAGATTGCGGAACAGAGACCGACGTTAAATAAAGGAAAGAAGAAGATTAGGAATGATGTTCGATGAAATCCTTTTTCAACAACTGAAACCGGCTGAACCGATTTCAATTACCTGGTACCAATTTATGTAAAAATTCTGTAAAAGAACAAGGTGAAATTCTACAACATAAGAAAATCTAGCAAAGCGAGTATCCATATCCAAATGAATTTGCGATACTCTAAAAATAAATATACACTGAAAGTTTTTTTTTTTAATTTCCCCCTTTGTGATATTCCAAAATTTTAAAGTGGGAGGGGGGGAGAAATTTAAGATTTTTTCCGGCCATATTACTCAACTTTATGTCAAAATTGACGCTCGTATATGTCACTAGCAGAGCACCTAAATTTACCTGAATTTTTTTGAGTGTGTAGCTAAACTATCCAGATACAAAACTAGACCTTGGAACCAGTCATCTCCTAAAATAGATCTCTTTCTTATTTAACAATTTGAAGCTGGAAATCCACCATGCAAAAAACAAACCCATTTCCACAAATTCTATACAGAGAAATATTCAAAATTCCACCACATTTACACTGATGGTTGAGTATGCTATTGTATTTCAACACTCCCCAGCATCAGTTCTTCCCTTCTTCATATTGTTCCATCTTTAGTACCGAAGCTTATGCCCTAATGATAGCTTCCAGCCTTAATTTCCCCCTGACTGCCATTCCCTGTGTTATCTTCAGCAAGTCTGCTAGTTGCCTCCGTAAATCTGGAATATCAAATGGTTCAGCAACAGAGATTTTGCGGTCGCATTCTTTCCCGATTGAGGATTGGCCACATCCGCCTCACACATAGATACAGCATAACCAAAGATGACCCTCGAAACTGCACAACATTTGGAACTTCGCTGTCCATTCGTGACATTTTAATAGATTACCTTAACTACAAAAAAGGGTGTCCGACATCAAGTTGCATCAAGAAAAAAACGCTGTAGAAAATTACCCATTGCGTATTTTCTCTTGAAAATTTGGGAAGAAGTAGTTTAGAGTGTATTTCTTAAACAGTATTTTTATCGCTGTCAGTTTTTCGAAAATCAGAAAAAAATGGCGTCACCCGAAAAGCAACGTTGCGAATTGATTTTGCGCAAGTACCTGGAAAATCCTTAACTCTCTCATCGGGACATCGGAAAACAACTCGGAATCGTGCAGCCACCGGTGAGTCATGTGATTAAACGTTACTACAGAGCATCGAACGGAAGGAGAAATGCGGTCAGAATGGATATTCTATTAGTGATCAGGATCACAAGCGTGTCGTGAAAGCGTTTTAGCGGAATCCCAATGCTTCGGTCAGGAATGTGACCAAAAAGTTGAATCTGTCCAAGTCTTTCGTTCAGAAAGCCAAGGACCGGGAGAGACTGCATACGTATAAAGTGCCGAAGGCTCCAAATCGTGACGAATGGAAAAATACGGTAGGAAAGTCACGGGCCCGGAAGCTGCACACCCAGATGCTGACGAAGCCTCATTGTCTGGACTTCCGGCCGCTTCCGGGGCTACTATTCTTCACCGCCCATCACAAGTTTGATGTTCCGGGCAAAGTAAGGAAGCAGAAACTTTCAAAGTTTGCCAAGAAATACATGATTTGGCAAGCGATCTGCTCATGTGGCAAACGAAGTTCGTTGTTCGTGACTACCGGAACTGTAAACGGGGAGATCTACCTCAAGGAGTGTCTACAGAAGCGTCTACCTCCTCTGTTGAAGCAACTACAATCTTCTGGCCGGATCTAGCTTCGTGCCACTATTCAATTGTTGTCCTGGAGTAGTACAAAGCCAACGGGGTCACTTTCATACCCCAAGGACATAAACGGAACTAAGGTACATCGAAAAATACTGGGCACTACGGAAGCATCCCAAGGAGGACAAATCTGAGGAAGATATGAAGAAAAGGTGGGTTTTCGTTCAGAAGAAGCTGCAGCCAGATGTTGTACAGAACATAATGAGATGAGTTATGCGTAAGGTGCGAGCGAACGGTTATGGTATTGAAGTTGAATTAAATAAATATGTCTAAAACTTACTTATGAGTTATTTTGACGTAGAATTACGTTTTTCGGCAACATATTGGGTGCGAAATTTCAAAAAACCAAAATCGACCACGTTACGAAAAGTTGTCAGGTTTTGACAACTTAGAACTCTGTCAATAGCGGATGGATTTTAATTCTAAACAAGCCAATCGATTGGTCATTTTTCTACAAATCTCCTTAAATGAAAACTTTATCAATTTTCAATAGGTCACTGAAAATTTTACAAATGTCCAACTGTTGCAATGGTGATCAAAATTATCATCAATTGTCTGCGCTTTCCCTAACACAGATTTCAAAATCAATTTTCATCCGGTCTCGCCGAACGCCGAACAGTGCTTATTCAATCACCGTGTGTGGTGGTGTCCGGTCGGTTATCATCAGCAGCAGCAGCAGTGCTTTCGGTGCGTGGCGTTGAATATTGTTCGTCAGTACACATCGAAAGGCTGTCCATTCACCGAAGAAGGAGGAAGAAGCCTTACAGCGACTGATTGGATTCGGTAGCTCTTAGTGAGTCGCTGTGAGTCATCTATGCCAAACGCGTCACCCTCGTTCCAAACAACATACAGCTCGCCAGCCTCATCTGTGTTGAACACCCTAATAGCTCAGCATTACTCAACCATCACGACTCTAATAACTCAGTATTACTCAACCATCAGGATCACCATAACTTTGTTAAAGAGTATTTTCTAGACATTTGTTAAGGTCATCAATCAAGATGCCATGTATTTTTAAGGCAACATTGGGGGTGCATTCTCAAAAACCAAACTCGGTCATCACATGATAGTGGTCTGGTTTTGATCCAGAGATTATTTGGAATTATTTTTGCCAGCACGCTAGAAAAAAGCAAAAAAATCTTGAATTTATATGATTGCTCGCGAATATCTCGCGAAAATGTGTAATTCTGTCATCAGAAATCGAGGCATTTCCGTGATGGGAAAAGTGGTTTCCCTAACACAGTCGCCGAATATTTATACCGAGCACGTAATCCTACGACAAATCTACGGGCGTGTCTTGGATACAACCTTTTACTTTTTTATTGTCTGAAAGATAATTTTCTACAGCGTTTTTTTTTTCGTGATGCAATTTTATGTGGGACACCCTTTACAGAACGCTTGACTTTAAATTTGAGTATAACTCCTGAGGAAGTTCTATTACTGCCAAATGATGAAAGGCCATTGGCGAAGCTTGAAAATTTATCAGGAGGGGGCCTAAGGGGGGCCTGTTGAATTTTTTTATTTTGTTAAACAACGGTTAAATAAAAACTCGTGAAGATGCTATTCAATCAAATTGGGTCAAGGCAACTTGCTTTTGGGTTTTTTTTTTCTGTGATCTGAGATAACATTGAGGTTTACTATTATTTTAAAAATTTAACCAATTTATGTTCTTATGCATAACATCTTTGATCAGGGAAGTAAAGCCATTGGTCTCCAGTTCATGATTGTATTGGGTCAAATGGTAGGGTCCAGGTGTGGGAGCTGCCTTCCTGACGTTGGTAGGATTGGTGCTCAGCACCGAAAACAAATCAAGGGAAAAAAAAGGTTAAAACAATTTGATTATATTTATTTCATGACATTGGGACCTCGATTGTGAGAACCTTAAACACTTACTAATTTTGAACAAGCAAAGACCGTTTGTTTATGTTTTTTGTAATTACTTCACATATCATCCAGATCTCATAAATTTAAGCATCTTATACGAAATAAAACTCTCAGATTTAGGTAATTCCATGAATTTTGTAATTAGCATTTTTTAGATTTTGAATATTTCATCATCAGTTAAATCTCAGACATAGGACCCAAAATTAAATTCTATAAGTTTGTTTTTTTTATAACTTTCAAACATGTTGGCTTTGAAACAGTGTAAAGTGCACACATAATAAATTTAATACATTTAGGATTTAGGAAAATGTGCAATATATATGTCCATGCGCAATTCTTCACATTCTGAATGTGTAACTAGAAATAGTTTTGAGATCCCAAACCCATATGTTTTCAAGTTTTTGTAACTAAAAAATAGATAGGGGAAATGCAGGTAATGTCAGTTTAAGTGTCCCTAATTTGGGCCCATACATAAATTCAGCAATCGACTAAATTTTCAATAGCAACCAAAAATATCCATTAGTAACGTCCCAATAACGCGTTCATCTAGATAAAATTGATAAATAGCAGATTTTTAGCGATGAGCCCAATCTTAAATCCATAGGCCAACATTAGAGACATTTCCCCTATCTCTGATTGTAAGCATAAATTCTTCGAATACAAATGTAAATAAAAGGCAGCGAAATTAGATCACTTGTCATAATTCAATATCAATGCAACGCTTCCTGAACATCTATGAAACTCCTTTTACAAGTGTTCCTCAACTTCTACGAAGTTCTCTGAATGTATTCCAAATTCCATATTTATTCCATATCTCGAAATCCTACGAAGATCTCTGAACATATTTGCACTTCTGGGAAGATACCCATCATGTACAAATATTCTTGAATATCTGGGAAATTCCTTGAAATTTAACGAAGCTCCCAAAACCAGCATGGAGCTTTTTTGAAGAAAGATCTGCGACAAACTGTAACGAAGCTCCCTAAATTGAAGCGAGAGTCCCTGAAATTCTTAGAAGTTTATTGAACTATTTTTAGATCTCCTACAAAATTCCCTGAACTTTTTGAAAATTCCTTTTACGCATATGAAGTTTTAACGCAGCTCCTCAAAATGCTACGAAATTCGCAAACCATCTACAAAGTTTGCTGCACTTATACGTTTCTTGATGATTTTCCACGAAGTTTCACGAACGAAATTTATTGAATTTGTACGTAATTTCCACAACTATTCCATGTCCATGAGTCTTTAAAAAGTGCCTAAAAATTATATAGTGCTTCCTGATCAATAATGAGCTTCCTTAAATAAAATAATGTTCCCTTAATTTCTACGATGCTCCTCAAACTTAAATAAATGTTTGTTTTCAAGTTCCTTGTTTCTACGATTTTTTTTATGAAGTTCTATGAAGTTCACTGAATTCCTACTAAATAAGAATAAACAGTTTCGGCTTGGCAGTCTGGCAATCACTCAATCAGAACAAATTAATTTTGCAATTTGTCCCTCAGAGCCAAAACGTAGGGACAAATTACAAAATTAATTTTTTCTGATTGAGTGATTGCCAGACTGCCAAGCCGAAACTGTTTATTGTAAAACCTCACAGTCGAACACTCCAACACAATATAACTACTAAATAAGTTTATTCAATTTCTACGATGTTCCCTGAACGTCTTAGAAGTCCTTAAAGTTTTACGAAGTTCCCAGAAGTTATTATATTATATTATTATGCCATCGTTCAAACATTGATATCATATAATTTCTCAAAACTGTTTCTTCTTGTCCAGAACAAAAGAAAAGTAGTCAACTTAAAGGAGTTTAAAAAAAATCGTTGTTTGTCGTCCAATTTTATTAATCGCGAACTAAACAAGATTGACAAAATAGCGACGAGTCAAAAAAAATCTGGGGTGGGGGCTAAATAATTCTGGAGGGGGCCTGGCCCAATTGGCACTCCCATTAGCTACTCCAATGTACAAGGCTGATACAGTTTCTTATGGATTATACAACCAACCAACCAACTATAATACTTGGAACAAGAGACGAATAACCAGTTGGTCAAAGTCCCTCACAAAAACAAAAACAACAAAACATCTGCGTCAACGGCGCCGGTGGTGTAGTGGTAAGCATGATTACCTCTCACCCCAGCAGGCCTGGGTTCAATACCAGTTGGCGCCGGCGGGATGTTCTGAGGCATAACATCTCTGATCACGCCTTCCTTCGGATGGGAAGTAAAGCCGTTGGTCCCCGGTTCATGAGTTGATGGGTCGATAGGTAGGGTCCAGGTGTGGGAGCTGCCTTCCTGGCACGTCGGTAGCATTGGTGCTCAGCACGGAAAACAAGATCGACGGAAAAAACAAACCAAAGGAAAAAAAAAGAAAGAAAAACGTCTCTACGATTGCCATTCAAAGGGAAAGTTGTGTTAGTGTGGGTCAGCTTAATTTCTATCTGGATTCACTGGGGAAAGTGATGCGATCAAGTAAAGCAGATTGGTTTATTTGAATCTAATGAGGATTGATAATTAGGCAAAGTGACAAATACGCGGAAAGGGACGGGCCTGGTATCAACCTTCTGACCTTCTGCTCAGCAAGCAGAAACGGCTACCACTAGGCTAACGAGCCTCGAGCGTAGTGCTTACGTAGAATCTAGCAATACGGCCCGCCATATGTCTTCAGCTGAGCACCACTGATTAAAGGGTTCTGTTCTATATCCAGAAACTCATATAAAAATGCTCGAACAAGTCTAAAACAGATGTTATCCATCGTTCTGTTCGTACGAAAACGCATACCCGCCAAACCGTCATCACCGTCGTACAATCAGTAGCACATTTGTTTCAAGCGCATCTCACACCACTGCTCCAGCTAAATGAGCTCGGATGTATTAGAGTCTCTATCATGAACCCGGTGAGCCAGAGCTAGCAGATTCATATTGCAATTCAACAAGTTCCCCATCCCCGGCCTCAAACTGGCCGCAGCCGCCGTCGTCATCATCGGGGGCAAAATTACTCACACCGTAGCCCGAAATTACCATGACCGGTACCAGGGCCATAGATCACTCGTGGCGGGCGGCGCGTAACACATGTGTCGTGGTTCTCATGATAAATTTTGCCCGCCCTACCTGTTGTGTTGTTCACTGGAGAAGAGCGTGAGTGCGTTGTTATTGTTGTTTTTTGTGGCGTTAATAGACAACTTGCGAACGCACATGGGCCGAGAGTGGGATGATCGAAACCTTCCGTCGACCGACAAATGCGTCCTTTTCATGGTCAGGGCTTGAACGTATACAGTTGGGTCGTAATAACTTCTTTGATTTATAGGTAAAGTTTCGCTCTGCTCAGGTTGGAAGCAATCACTCACACGAGTTGTCGGTTGTTTGTTGGAGTTGTTCGTCTACCTTTTTAGCGTTTTGTTCAAGTGTTTTTTGGAAAGGAGAGAAATCGATTCCAGTGGAGGGATACCAATTTTAGCTGGAAAATTGTGAAAAAAAATCAATGCAATATTGCTTCGTAGATAGTGCCAAAGAAACCTATAGTAAAATCCTTAAAAATCAGGATGCAAGTTCGAAAGACCAAACCAAGTGGATTTCAATGCAAATTTTACAGACACTTTCCCGTCAATGGGGCTTACAGTAAAATTCGAAATGCCAGATTTAAAAAATCAAAAAATCAAACTGAATTTTTGAACTTAACAGAAAAATCTGGGCTTTGAAATATTTTGCTAGTTCTCAGATATTTTTTTCAAGCATTGAAAATTTGTCTTTAGAACTTTGAAGAGAATTGAAAAAGCAATTTGAGGGATAATTCAGTGAGATTTAAAAAAATAAACAATTCACAGAAATTTCAAGCATTTTAAACTACTGAGGAGAATTGCAAGATAGTGAGGGAAAATTCTTCTGAATTTAAATAGTTTCGAAGGCATTCTGATCAGAATTAATTGTATGCAATACGCTAGACAATCCTCAGCCTTCTTCCCTCTTACTGTATCCTTTTCATGGAGAAGAAGAAGCAATATCAAATAACTTGCTTGAAGAATTTGGCTACCATAAACAGCTGACAATATTCCGAATAAGATAAAACCCAGATAAGGCTGAAAGTCTCTATAATAAAGGAAAAGAAGCGAAGAAGAAATCTCCGCATGTTAAGTATTTAAAGCCTCAATAAACGAAAAAAATCTAACAAAATCCCCAACATTATTCCAACGCATTCCGAGACAAATTCCAAGGGATCAGAATTTCGAGGATGGTTGAAAAAGTGGAAATGGTTCTAAAATCAGAGATAGTAAATGTAATTTTTTACTGCATGGATGTTACCACTAAATTGTACGGGGGAATCTAATGTCACGACATTTTTCCCCACAACACATGACATTTGCCACCTCTGCCAAGGAGGGTTGTACCACAAAAATTCGAAGGACAAAAGGTCGAAGGAAAAAAGGTCGATGGACAAATGGTCGAATGGAAAAAAAGTCAAAATTGACAAAATTAAATAAATTTTATTGAGACCAAAGGTTGAATGGACAAATGGTTGGATTAATTTTAAAAGGACAAAAATTTGAATGGACAAGGACAAAAGGTCGAATGAAATTTATTGGGGTAAAAGTTCGAATGAAATTAAATGCGAGAAAAAGTAGGACGGACATATAGTCGAAATGGACGAAAGGTCGAAAGGACAAAAATTATAAATGGGCAAAAGAATGGACCAAACGTCGAATGGACAATTGAATTTAATTAAAAGATTCAAAAGGCCGAATGCTCAAATGGTTGAAATGGGTAAAAGGTCAAAAATGATTATTACCTTTAATATATCGAAGAATACAAAGAAGAATAAAATATCAAAAAGAAAATTTGCTATGTATGGCAACTAACCAAGCTCTGACTATGTGTAACCTAACTAAAATACTATGAATTTATTTCTATCTCTTAAATTTAGTTGCTTTTTTAAAACTTTGAGCTGTTCTTAGGCTGATAAACGTGATTGAACAATCCAGCTGAAAAAGTTCGAAAGTTACTTATCATTCTTGATATTGACTCCATCTTTGTAACATGAGCAGGTTTTTGACACATAAAAGCTATTGAAAACTCCAACTGAAAATTATTTGCTGTTTTTTTTGCACATGGAATTAACTCCTTTTCGTAATATGAGCAGTTATTTAAAAGATAAAACTTCAGAGTTGGTTGGAAAAACTATCTTATATGAAGCTTTAGTGTGAAAATTTATTAGCTAGAGAATGGTCTGAGAAGAGGGTAGGTAGATAGTTCCATAAAGTTCGAAAAAAGTTCCGACAGAACTTTCTTCCTAAGCAACCAAAAGTTCCTCTTCCAACGATAAAACACACTTTCAGGTTCCGTAAAGATCATTTAAAGTTCCAACACAACTTTCTGGTTACTTAAGAAGCTATAGCAAGCACACGAGGAACTTCGGGTTTCAAAAAGTTCCGATGCGTACTCCTAGCAACTTGAAGTTCAAAAAAAGTTCCAAAAAGGATCCATAAACACTTCTTAGGAGCTTCAGACAAGGCTGAAAATATGGCCACAGCAAAGTTCCGAACAAGGTCCCAGCGGAACTTCTTAGCAACTTTAAAGTATCTTAAAAGTTCCCTACGGAACTTCTTAGAAACTTGAAAGTTTCTTAAAAGGTCGAAGCAATCTCCGGAGTCTTTATTAGTAACAAAATTTAATGTACGAAAATATGAAATGGTCAGAGGCTCAAATAAATCATAATTCTTATATTTATGCAGTGCATCAATATTTTATCCAAATAAACAAAATTAAAGAGCAACTTCTGGATTCGAACTCGTGTATTCGGTATGCGATCAATGATCGCTAACCACTGCGTCACAAGTGTGTTGAAGTCACTGGCACTCAAAACTCAAACAGCTCACTTTAATATATCTCAGATGACGTAGCGGTTCATGCTGGGGCTCTCACGCAGAAGGACTGGGTTTTATTCTTCAAACAGCTCCAATACTACTAATAATGCTGATAAATCAATACACGTTCATACCTGCCTTTAGAAATAACTTTCATAATGACCTGACTTTAGAATTAACTCTCATAAAAGTGCGAACTAAATATAAAATTGGTATCGAGGACAAACACCTTTTTTCACTTATATTCTAAAAGTTCCGTTCAAGTTCCGCCAGAAGCTGCTTAGAATGCTCTTCAATTATGGGTCCTATAACGACTTTAAAATGAGGCTGCTTATAATTCTATAAACCACCTTCTACCAAGCTGCTTAAACCACGAATAGCCTTCTATCAGAACTTTTTGTTACTTGGGAATTCATTAAAAGGTAAAAAGTACATTGCTTGAAAGACCTGTGCGTTGCATTGATTGATATTTGAATGCATAAGAATTTACAATCGTCGATTAATCATTTTGTTAAGCTTCTGCATTCATGTTCCGTCGGATTTCACTGCTATTGTTTGTGGTGACATCTATTGGAAAACAACGCACAATCTGTTTTCCGTTTATTGTTTACAGAGGACACTGCAGTGCAAAACATGTCTGGTACCTCTATATATGCATTTAGATTAATATTAGAAGTCCCTCCTTTTTACACATTCTGCACACAAAATAGCTCACCCCTCACAGAATTTCCCGTCGATTTTTATGTATTGGGCGGGGCAGAAAGTATCTTTTGGGCATAATATGTAAAAAAGGAGGAACTTCGGATGTTAACCAAAATGCATATTTAGAGGTACCAGACATGTTTTGCAGTGTCAGGTGCTCTATTTTGTAGTCTGTGAGAGGGAAATTACAAATAGAGTGACATCAAAATACATGGCATGTTGAGAAATTGAACTAGTGAGAGCTAATTTTCTCTCCCAAATTTGAATTTTTTGGCTCACTGGGGAATGGTAGTAAAGCAGGTGAAACTGTATGGGGAAAAATTATTTTTATTTGATTGTAGCTTGTATAACAATTATTTCCGGGAAAAAACTGAACGGCAAAGTTCCTGACTAATTTATTTGGATTGTAATTCACTGTTTTTGACCAAAATATGCACCAACAGCGAATTATTCCCACTTCTCTCAATTTCTATATGGGGATTTTTATCACTTCCTACCAGCGGAGCAGCGCCATCTCTGTGGAAAATGGCCGGACGATTTTATTAATTGTTCATTTTACCCTGTATGTATATTTTAACTCTACTTCCTATGACATTCAAATCTCAGCAAAGGGTAAGAATAAAAATCATTCAGAGCGAAAAGTTTGAGAATTTATGTTAAAAACTGACAAATATAGTGAAATCAGTAGGCTGCAAAAATCGGGGAAAAAAGCTGGTAAAATCGGGAAAGCATTCTAGACTAACATTTGGAAAGGGCGTAACTCCAAAATTGGGGAAAAATCTGGCAAAATCGGGAAAGCATTCTAGACTAACATTTGGAAAGGGCGTAACTCCAAAATGACCATATCGAGAAAACCGCTTCCGAATTTTGATGACCTAAAAATTAATTCTTTTTCACAACTTTTCATTTTCTGGATGATTTTAGAAGCTTGACATATAGTTAATAATGTAATCTATAAATTTTAGAAAGAAACATACTGGTTTAAGTTTAAAATTTTAGAAATATTGTTGAAAAAACGAAAAAACTACGATTTTGGAATTTTATTATCTCCCAAAGCGCAAAAAATTGCAACCTGACATTTTTAACAAAAATTAAGCAAAACTCGATACACAAAATATCAAAATTTGAGAGGAGTATATTTTGGTGTTTTTAGACTTCTTCAATTCAGTGGAACATGCTTTTTTTCTATAACTTTTTTAATGCATTGAAAAAGACTTAACGACTTAGGCAAAGTTGTTTATCCTGATAAAATCAACAACTCTTCTTAAGACGTCAAAACTCCACAGTCTACTGTTTTTTAGTTTTAAAGAGTTAACATTTGAAGCTAAAACCAGTATGTTTCTTAACAAAATTTATTTATTTAATGCGTTTGCATAAAAGAAAAAAAACATTATGTGGTTGTAAGCAAAAAAACCAAAACAGAAAGAAAAAACCACATTTTCGACATTTTTTTTTAAACTCCATATAATTTGGAACCAGTAGGCTGTGGTAATTTTACGTCTTCAAAAGAATTGTTTATTTTGTTAAGATAAACAAGTTTGCCGAAAACATCAAGTCTCCAAAACGTCAGAGAAAGAAGTTAGATTGTGGCGCCATCTTTGCGGAAGAGTTTTGAACTATTTGTCTATGATGAGAAACTTTGCGCAAGACACTAAGTCGCGGAAATGCTTCATTTCGGAGTTATTATTTTGCTCCGCTAGATTGCATTCCTTGCCCAGTGTGCACTGTAATGTATGGGCGTCACTTATGCATTTGGGTGCACAACTTTTATAAATATGTTTCTGCGCCCAGATAGTTTTAATTATAAATAAACAAATAGGCTTTCAGAGTCTTAACTTATGACAAAACCATGTGTAACCACCACAACAGGCCTGGTTTTGTCTCAGACGTCATTTCGATTGGAAATAGAGTGTTCGAGTCATGATTCGTTGAAATAAAAAATCGAAAACGCCATTTTGAATTTTTTTTTTTTGTGGGATTTATAATGGCTGAATTTAAGCTCAAATGTGAACACGTGTCAACAAAGATCACGTCGGATTGATTCGTCATTTGGAGTGAAATTGCTTCGTTTAAGATGGTTGCAAGCAATAATTCTATGTTTCCTGTAAACGATTTACGTTTTTCATCTTCCATTGTGATTTTTGATTGATCAATGTTGTGCCTAGCATGACGAACCTGTGCAACAACTTAATTATATTTACTTTCCATTACCGGCAGTTCGATCCTTTCAGAGCCTGTCATTCAAAATCACCCTCGAAACAAATCCTACAATCTCCTCGCAATCTATCTATCGCAGCCAGCACCACCTTTCATTAAAATCGCCCGCTAGATTGTCCTTTCACGTGCGACAGGTCCTACAGCCGTTCGGAAAAATTAAAAGAAAACATCCATCAAAAGAATGGAGGCAATCACCGTGAAAAACCGTGAAAAAAGAAACGAGGAAAGCACAGAAAACAATCATTACATCATCGATCATCGTCACCCTGCCTGCAGTGCTGTGGAAACATCCGGCACATCACCGTAAAAGTCAAATCGTTCCTTCCGGTTGGACGTCGTCGCGTTCCTGCCAGCGCCATACCTACCGTCACCAAACCGATAATTAGGCCTCTATTTCAATCCCATTTCTCTACCGCACCGTACCCTCCTTCAACTGCTCCCTCTCCCCCCGCCCACCCAACCGCAGTGGATGCTAATTAAATTTACACACCCAAACAAATCAGAACCACCTCGAAGAAAGTGGCACGAGAAAGAAAGGCTGACGGTCTTACAACTACCAATACTTCTGCTATCAGTGTTTCACCTTTGAGCTCGCGAAGGCGGGTGGACAGATTTAGACCGTTGTTGCCTACCCGAGCAAAGTCGGTTAACAAAATGAAAGCTAATCGGTATACAAAAATTTGCTGTTCCTATCATAATGAAAGCGCATTTCGCGCAATTCCGCGACATATGTCTGATAGCGGCTCTAATGTTGGCCTATGGATCTTAGATTGGGCCCATGGCTAAAAATGGTCTATTTATCAATTTTATCTAGATGAACGCGTCATTGGGACGGTACTAATGGATATTTTTGGTCGCTATTGAAAATTTAGTCGATTGCTGAATTTATATTATATGGGGTACCACGTAGACTCTACTTGTGTCACGTAAATTTAACATAAAAGTGGAAAGAGAGACTCCACGTGATTTTTCACGTAACAATAACGTGTCGATTATTTTGAGTGTATGTCCTCCAATCCACTGGTGCGCGTTTGACTTACTCATATAGGTACTGTCTGAAGCTGTGGAATAATTCTAGCGATCGTTTATCACTACCTAATGCCCCACGTTTCCGGAAGCATTTCCAGGCGATGACTGTAACATACGAACATACGGAGTTTGACCG
This sequence comes from Ochlerotatus camptorhynchus, assembly GCF_037179485.1. Classification (NCBI taxonomy): domain Eukaryota; kingdom Metazoa; phylum Arthropoda; class Insecta; order Diptera; family Culicidae; genus Ochlerotatus; species Ochlerotatus camptorhynchus. Next base: position 2,043,303 of record NW_027040513.1, on the reverse strand, counting down.
TTGAAAAAGCGGGAGAACGAAAGAGATGCCAAATAAATTCACGTTATTATGAATCTACCCAGTAGCTGGGTGGATGGCACCTGTTGCGAAGAAGAAAACCAAGCACAATTCCTGATAGCAACATTATTTGGTAATTGTGGTCGAATCGTTAAGCAAGAGGGTCGCCTCTACGGGTGGTTAACACGCCAAGAACGACAAATCTCGAGGAAAAGACAAAGGGTTCATCCACGCTCATACCGAGAGCCAAGTCGCCATCGTGCCGATAAAAGTGAAGGGCGAGAATGAAAAACTTTGCTTGTTTTGAGGAAAAGGAGGACATCGCTTGAAAGACTGTACGAAGTTCCAGCCGCTATCGGTGGACGATCGAAAAATGTTGAAGGTTTGCAGAAACTGTCTTAATGCACATGGACGTCGCACGTGCAGAATTCCGAACAGGTGCGGGATCGATGGATGTCAATTTCGCCACCACCAATTGCTGCATGGCAAACCTGAAGCAATAGCGAAGAAGCCTGCGCTCGTATCGACTGAGAATCATGTTCGTCATCACTGCGGACAGTCCATACTCTTTCGAATCATTCCCGTTACACTGTACGGGGAGTTGAAGTCCGTCACCGTGTTCACATTCCTGAATGAAGGGTCTTCTGCAACGCTTATCGAACGTAGTCTGGTCGAAGAACTCGGTGTGAAAAGGCCAACAGCTCCACTGTGCCTCAAGTGGACCGGTAACATGACAAGAACTGAGGAGGAATCGCAGATCGTAACGCTTGATGTTTCCGAAATGGATCGGACGAAACAGTTTCAGCTGGTAAAAGCACGCACAGTAGGAGATTTGAATCTGCCATCACAAACCCTACGCTACGCGGATCTCCAAAAGAACCATCCTCACCTCAAAGGTTTGTCGGTACGAAGTTACGAAAGCGTCACTCCGAAGCTTCTGGTGGGCCTCCAAAGCCTACAACTAGTCGTTCCTGAAAAAATCAAGGAAGGACGTAGTGGCATCGTAGCTGCCAAGACTTGCTTAGGATGGTGCGTGTACAGAACCTTGGATCCAGTCAAGAAATCGGATGAGTATAGCTATCACGTGAGCGAATCCGAAGCGGAAAAAGGTTGGACCTTATAATGAAGGATTACTTCAACACCGAGGATTGTGGAGTGAATCATCCGGGCGTGTTAGATTCTGATGAAGAGAAAAAAAAGCGCGCAAGATTATGGAGGAGACGACGTCAGGAGTAGGAGATTGCTTCGAGACGGGACATCTGTGGAGAATCGAATACGTAGGGTTACCCGATAGCTACTAAATGGCCATGCGACGACTAGAGTGTTTGGAGAAGCGAATGGAGCGAGATCATTCATCTCCAAGTGACGGAGTACCAGGAGAAAGGGTAGGGCCATCGAGCAACGGAAGATGAATTGGCCAAGGCTGATTTTAGACTGATTTGGTACTTTCCGTTAGGCGCCGTTTGCAATCCGAAAAAAATAAAAGGTAAAATTAGATTAATTTGGGATGCAGCGGCAAAATTCGATGGAATGTCGTTGAATTCCTTTTTACTCCCTGGGTCGGATCTTCTTATACCACTTCCATCCGTCCAATTTCGTTTCGAAAGCGCACGAAAAATGCCACCATTTGTCACACTTGTTGCAGGCCACGAAGTCATCGGGCCCATCGGACTTCTCACAATCAACACAAGTATAGACTTCTGTTGTTTCACTGTCCACGATCGGATCGAAGTTTTGTTGCGGAGAAAAAAACCAAGCACTATTCCTGATAGCAACTTTATTTTTTAGTTGCTTCAAGCTGAAAACAGTTTCAACATAAGTATTTATGCCTAGTAACTGATATCAATTACTTACATTTAAGAGTGCATTATTTTTACAAATTCTTCTTACGATCAATCCAGTTTTTATCGTAACAAATTTGCTGGGATTATTATAGCAATGTAGTATATCTGTAGCATACATTTCACTTCATAGGTTACCTACCAATCTTGAATGGTTATTACTAATTTAGGTATCTTTTAAGAATAAAATTACACAGCAAAAAAATAATTTTGATATCACGTCAAAGTGGATGCACTACAATCATGTCGAAAATATGGTGTAATATTACTTGCTAAAAAGGACAAAATTATCATTAATACAATGCATGAACTGACATTACGCTGCTTTTACTGCATTTGTTTGTTTATATGGTCATAAAAATTACATGAAATTTTCGACATGATTGTAGTGCATCCACTTTGATGTGATATCAAAATTATTTTTTTGCTGTGTACTGTAGGAAATTAAGAATACATAATTAAAAATCAATTCCATTGAACTTCTAACCTACCAGATCTTTCAGATTATTTGTCACTACACACTTAGAAATAGCTAATTTTACACGTGACGGAATCCATCTTTGACAGAAAGGACGAGACGTAAGCAAACATGTTATGTAAAATTAAGTGCTCCGAGACTGAAAAGTTCGTTACTCGACGAAAAGTACGTTTGATTGAGCTGAATTTCACGTCTATTATGACTCAATTTTATTTCAAAATTGATACTCGTATATGTCAGTCTCAGAGCACCTAAATTTACATTATTTTTTTCTTAGTGTGTAGTTTTAGAACACTTCAAGAGGAGTGTACCCCATTAGGCATAAATACGTTAGGCATACGGACGTTAGGCATACGGACGTTAGACATAAAGTCATTAGGCATAATGGACGTTAGGCATAATATACGTTAGGCATAATGAACGTTAGGCATAAAATACCTTGCTGCTGTGCAACTCTAGAAACCTGCTTAACCTGTAAACCTATAAACAATGCTTAAATTAGGCTTAGCGTTGAATAAAAAAATGATACAACTTCTATGTAAATCGTTGACTTCACGTAGAAGTACTACTAAAAACATATAGTCAAAATGATACAAGTTAAATAAACATAGTTTATTTAATAAGCACAGTTTGAAATCCATTATTTATCATATTATAAGTGACGTATCTACATATTTACTTAGATCCATGATTAGTAGCGATAGTAGTTAAGTAATCTTACAATGAAAACTCAGCTTAGTTTTGAACTATATCTTGAAATCAATCGCATCTAGAAATAAAAAAATCACACATTTGTTGTAATATATTCTTACACACATATTGCAAAAGTCAAAGAAGAAAAGGTTTTCCTCAAAGAACAGCTCATGAAATAAAGAATGGTGAATTCTGTGATTTTTCATTCAATAACAAAAAAACAACCAAGGTTGAATAAAATATGATGCCAAAGAACAGCTCATGTAATCAAGAATGGTTAATTCTGTGGTTTTTCATTCAATAACAAAAAAAAACATACCTGCTGCTTCCAGGATTTCCTGCCATACCTTTCGATACAACGATTCTGATTTTGTTGTCATCAGAATGAAAACTAGCGGAACCGTCTGCTGATGTGAGGGAGCGATACTTCCATGAACAGTGACGAGTTGCCGAAACAAACAAGGAACTGTGGCAAACGTACCATCTGTAACCCAATACTTTGCCTGTCCAAGACGTCGTTCATGAGTTCCAAAAATTAAGGCTCTTTCATTATTGTCACCGAAGTCAGCAATCAATAGACGGTCTCCATTATCATCCTTCTGGAATTCATCCGGTAGATTATGCCTAGCGTCCTTTATGCCCAACGTCCATTATGCCTATCGTACATTATGCCTAACGTCCGTTTGCCTAACGTACGTATGCCTAACGTCCGTATGCCTAACGACCGTATGCCAAACGTCGTGCACCCCTTCAAGAGCGTTATATAGGAATAATTTAAGCTGTAGTTTAGGAATATGATATTAGGCATTAAGTAATAAAATTTAATTAGTCTGAGCTTACTTTTGATAATAGATTCAAAGACAATCTAGGATTCTAGTAAAACACAATAGTTTCTAAATCAAAACATTCCAATTTTGCTTATCATCTATTCATTTGGATCATCTATTCATTCGGACTTCTATTGTCCTTATCTGTCAACTCGGTGCGCGCCTAGTGTTGATTGAGCGAACCTTCGTTTCGCTCAATCGTTAACAGCGAAAACGCTGCGGGCCGGGTTGTCTGTGCTGCGGCAGTGGCAACAGCACCCATTCTTGTATCCAGTAAGGAGTTATCAAAGTCTGGGTAAACTAGCTTTGTTATGATGAGTAGAATCTACCCAGATTCTGGGTAAATAGTTCTAATAGAAGTAAAAAATGGCGCGGGTATAAATAGGAGATTGTTGCGCTGCCAGTGAAAGTAAGAACATTAAATCTGATGCTAATTTTAGAATTAATTTTACAGATATGGTACTGTTTTCATGGCGAATGCTACGAGCAGCTAAAGCTAGTAAGTATATTGTTAGTTTCTGGACTCTGAGCATTCTCCTAATTCTAGGTTATCGATATTGTGCAACACTTTTCTCGATGCCAAATGTTTGTTGTTGTTCATGATTTATAGAACTCATTTAAAATTCAAATTTCAATAAATGGTTAGCATTTCTAAGGGCAATAATAGGCTAGAGGAGCTAGTCGAGTGAGGTTAGGTTTGATAGAGCTACAGCAGCGGTCATATCAACTAATTTCTATTAAAATGTGTAAAGTTTATCCTTTTATCAAATGACAACATCTGAGTAACCGTTACCCAGCTTCTGTCGCAGGTACGTTTTTCCTAGATTTGGGTAAATGCACGTTTATCCATTTTTGGGTAGGTTCAGTTTTGATCGATCTGGGTGGATTCTACCCAAATTTTGGTAGTTTTGAAATAGGGTATTGAGCCAACAATCAATACGAAACTATTGTTTTGAAATTGGCTCACTACTTGATCAGCCTATTGGTCCCAAGCAAAACGATTAACGTACCCCATTCTAGTCGAAATTCTAGTACTACACTATGTTTGTTTTGATTCTCTATGAAAGTTTGATGAGGGCATCGTGGATTTTCCTATGTTTCGAGGGGCGCATCGATTAGCTTGGGACCGAAGATAGAACCAGAGCTGAGCCAAAAAGTTGAGCACATTTCTTTGAGACCTACTAGTATTAGAGTTACCTCTATGGTTGAGCCTTACATATGCACATCTCATTGATGAATGTTCAGTAGGCCGATTTGACAGCACATTTTAATAGCGAATTCGTTTATTATTCAGTTCCAACCTGGATCGGGTATCAAGATTGGGTCTGCTTGTTTTCTGACAAATGTCAGTTTACTCGTTTGTTTTTAAAACCTAGCTCAGAAAAGAGAAATATCAGCTAACCTAGGAGATTAAGTAGTGTGAAAGTAACAGCTGTAAAAGGCCGTCCTCAAGGAGGAGTTCTTTCTCCCCTTCTGCTGTCTCTAGTTGTTGATGACCTTCTTTTAAAACTAAAGCATCAAGGATTCGAAATAATTGGGTTTGCGGATGACATTGTCATCACAGACAAACAGACGTAACACTTCATTTTGTATCTTCGTTCACGCATTTAACGGTTGATTTGAATATTATCAGTTCCGCGAATACACACGCCGCAGCGCTGGCATCGGATCACTTTGACGTTTTTACGTTTTTATACATTCTATAGAACTTTTATGCAATATTGTTTGCGAGTTAGCGAGCAAGCTTGTTTTCCGCGAGAAGCCAGAGAGATGTCGTTACTGAGGACCTATGTTTTGAGATACTATGTTTTCAAGAAAAACTTTTTCAAAGAGTTACGTCTGTTTGTCTGTGTTGTCATTATAGTCCGTGGAAGTTGTTTTCGACAGAATGCAAAAAGCATTAAAATTCACACTATCGTGGTGCAAAGATGAGGGATTGAATGTCAATCCTACAAAAACAACTGTTGTACCTTTAAAAAAAACGTAAAATCTGATCTTAAACAAGGAGACGTAAAGCTGTCGCTATCTTTAGAAGTAAAGCTTTTAGGAGTAACTTTAGATAGTAAACTCTGCTGGAACAAACATATTGATCAACGAATAGGAAAAGCAACAAATGCTTTTGGACCTGCAAAAGAAAGCTTGGAAAAAAATGGGGTCTGAAGCCAAATATGATACACTGGATATACTCGGCCATAGTTAAACCCAGGATTACCTACGCCTCACTTAAATGGTGGCCGAAAACTAAGCAACAAACGGCACAAGTCAAACTAAACAAGCCACAAAGGCTTGCTACTATTTCCATAACTGGAGCAATGCGTAGTACTCCCTCTACAGCCTTAGATGCTTTACTCAATATCCTTCCTCTTCATCAATTTATTCAACTGGATGCAGTGAAAAGTGCTCTAAGGCTCAAACGGTCCATGAATTTCTTCGATGGAGATCTTATTGGACATATGAGCATACTAAAAGAGTTTCAGATAAGTCCATTAATATTGATGAACGAAGATTGTATGCTAAAACGACATTATTTCAACCATATTTCCAAATTCCTGATGTGACTCGTGTTAACTGGGATGCAGGAAGACTGAATATTAGTCCTGGATCATTAGTTTTCTATACAGATGGATCGAAACAAGATAATATGGTCGGGGCTGGTATTACCGGCCCTGGGGTTAACTTCTCGGTGTCCATGGGAAAATGGCCGACAGTATTTCAAGCCGAAATATATGCTATCTTAGAATGTGCAACGATTTGCATAAAAAGGAACTATTAAAATTCGAATATTTGCATTTGTTCAGACAGTCAAGCGGCGCTGAATGCTTTGAAATCAAAAACTTGCACGCCAAAACTGGTGTGGGAATGTACTACACTATTACAGCAACTATCCTGTCGAAATACTGTTAACCTTTATTGGGTACCTGGTCATTGTGGAATCGAAAGGAACGAAAAAGCTGATCAATTGGCAAAAATAGCGTCATCCACGAAATTTATTGGTCCTGAACTATTTTTTGGACTTTCTTTTTTGTGCTTTAAAAATTGAGCTACAAACTGGGAGAAAACAAAGGTACAGTACAACTGGACTAGTACCTTAAATTCTCGGCAATCTAAACGTTTTATGAAGCCGAACGCTTTGCATACACAAAAATTACTTAATCTTTCTAAAAAAGATTTGAGTACATACACTGGTTTGATAACAGGACACTGTCCTTGTGAATATCACCTGCAAATCATTGGTAAACTTCATGAAGATAAAGGTCGCTTTTGTAACTTAAAGAGGGAAAGCTCTGAACATTTGTTGTTTGACTGTGTTGCACTATTTCATTAACGATGCAGATATCTTGATAAGGGTCTGATGAGACCTTGGGAAATCTGGGCTGCTGCTCCCAATCAGGTAATAAATTTCATAAGGAATGTATTACCTGCTTGGGATGATTGCTTACAACAGTAGTGGTAGTTACTCAAACAATAGTGGCTTACTACTACGTAATGGCATAAATAAAAAGAGGATACACCACAATAGATCAAAGTAATGGTCGCGGTGGTATTATGTCCCCAACATAGGGGGGAAAAACACAGCATGCATAGGCATGCTGTCAAATGACGTTTGAGTTGTTTTTATGAGTTTAAAGCTGAAATGAGTGAGTGCGTAAATAGGCATGAGAATCTCAAGCGAGAATTTTGTTTGCCGCAATTGCACGCGAGTTTATTCTCGCAGGGAGGCTCGATGAATGAGATTTGAGAATGATTTCCCGAACATTTCTTCAAATACCCTCATCCATTAATGTAGGAGTTAGATAACGGAGTGCGCGTATGATGATTAGTATTGTCGCATTAATGGCCCTTCGCTCAATTTCAACTGCTGTTCAATGTTCACACTGCCGTACTCTAGCGGAACTATCTATCTATCTTCTTCAGAACTTTCACTAATAAATTATCACACTAAACGTTCATGTTGGTATTAGTATAGCATATCCTTTAAACTCTGAAAATCGTAAACTTCACGTATGGAGTAACAAAACACTTTGATTGAATATAACGATTATGGTTTATTTGTTTTGCTAACCACATTTTAGGTAATTCATTACTTGTCCAGGGTGAGATTTGAACTTAGGCCATTCAGCATGAGATATATTGGAAACTGACCATTTACGCCAGGCCCATATTCATTTAAATATTATGAAGGTGAAATCAGTAATCAACATTGGCGTAGGGGTGCCTAGGGTGCCCGCCTCTCTCCAGAATGATGCAGTCTGCCTCCAGAATGTTTTAAAGATTTATATAATTTCAATTGCAGGTATTAAAATCTCCAAAAAAAATCTGGAGGGAATCGGGATCATTCTGGCAGAAGCCAGGCTCCCGGCCCCCCATTACCGATCCCAACGGCAATCAAATCGATCTAATTGAATGCAGGATTAGTTTTCCGGTTGATTTCCCAGTGTAAACTGTTTCCGAGCAAAGTCCGATATCAAAATACTATCACAATGATATCAAATTATGTTTTGATATCATGTTGATAACAAATTTTGATTCATATTTTTTTTTAATTTCGGTTGAATTCATATTTTGATATTATTTTTATGTTTCTAAAAAATATAATTTAAAGCAAAATTTGATATACTATAAAATAAGCATCCAAATTTATCACTGATATCTAATTTATTTCGTATTTATTTTATTCTTACGAGTCAATCAGGATGCTTGCTGTTTCCTTTATATTGAAAATAGAAGCTTCTAAAACTCATAGTTTTCTAATGTTTCCCAACGCTGTAAAGCTGTAAAATTTAATAAGCTCTTATAAATAATAGGTCAAATAATAATAATTTAAATAACTCACATCTTCAGTGATTATTCATAGCGAATAAAAAACGCAATTAGTTGCTTATTTACTACGCCGGTGCTTTCGCTTCTAATTACCATATCATTTCTCTTTAGGTTGTAGTCAAAGCGAAAGCACGGTATCTCCTTAACTATAAACAAAAAAGCTCTCACTTTAGACTATACACACTTAGAAATTTTCGCCGACTTCGGTAATTTTTACCGAAATCTGAACAGCTGAACTGTTCGGTAAAATTTATGCAATTTAATTCAATTGCTTTTCAGTTACTTTGAAACTAAATTTACACTAAAATGACAAGATTTGATCGTTTAAACAAGGTTGAACATGTTTTGAAATTATTTTTTTAATTCAATGGACTTTAAAATGAAGGTCAAAGTTCTACCGAACGTTCAGCTGTTCTGATTTCGGTAAAATTTACCGAACACGAAAACAAAATCTTAGTGTGTAGTACACTCAGACTCATGCGATGTTCATGGTGAGGGGTGAGTCGATGCGTTTTCACGCAACACTTAAAAAAAAGTGACATCATAACAGCACATTTTGATTTGAATTTAATCTCAATCGTTGCTCGGGTACTCCAATACCAGGTGAGCCAGTCCACCGCACACCAACCAAACCACAATCGCGCGTCTAGCATGTGCTTGGAAGAAAAATCGATTTTCCATTAACTGGTTCGCTTCTTCGAAAGGACTGCGACTGCCTGGTGGGAATGGTGGTGTGTCGTGGACCCACTTGATTGCCCAACATACCGCCCCCGTTGACAGGAAACTGTTAGTTCAAAGGATTGATGAAAAGAAAGTTCCAGCTTTCCGTTTGCTGAAGCTCGGAGAATCAACACTTTATAGCAGCTTGGTACCTGAATTGTTTGTGGCGTACGCATTACTTCTTTAATCCAGTACCTCATTCGATGTACTAGATTAACGAAGTAAAACGGTACCACAATCATGTCTGTCATAAGTATTAGGTTCCAACAGTTTAGTTTAATTACTTTTTTGGTTGTACACATACGGTGCGCATTTTGAACGCAATGGTCTTGTTCGGTTCGGATTTTGTCGTTTGTGTCGGTCTGGCAGTCAATTACCTTCTTTTACCTTGATTTGCCGGGTGGCGGCGAAGAGAACAGTCGTACTTGTGATATTGGTTATTTGCGAACATTTGTATTGGTGTGGAGGAATAATGGAGATCTTAGTGGTTAGTCGGATTGGTCGTTGAGGTGGAAGGTTGACTTAAGCTTGCTTAATTTACAAAAAGAAATGGTTGATAAAGAAATGCATACACTCTATTTATGACCATTTAGACATTACAATAATGTTTTGAAATACTTTTCAACATGTCAGGATAGGAAAATTTCAAAACTAGTTTTGCAGATTGAAGTCACTACGATTTTTTTTCATAATTTAAAGCCCATCCCAGAGGTGATAGAAATCCATTTGTTACGTCCAGGGCGTGACTAGGGCTCTGGTTTTTTTGCTTGTAAAGTACCTCCGGCGGAGTGACGGTAGCGGACGAAGACTTTTGCTGGATCGGTATTGGAAAATAATAGACTAAATTTACTGCACTCCGAAAGGCAGCATGCCTGCTCGGAGATTTGAAAGTTAACTGATGGTTTATTTGAAAAACTTTGCTTTTTTATATACAATCGATTACAATTAGTTATAATACTGGCATTCAAATAAGAGATAATTCTCTATTGTGCATAAAGGGATCGATACATTTCATTGTTTCGTTTCAATCTGTTCCACGGGTTTCACTTGCTCTATTGTGATTTGTTCAATTTGCCCTTCGTTTGACTTTAGCTGTGCGGCACAGAAAAATAGACAAGACGAAAACAAAAACACATCAAAAACAATTTATCGTGGAATTTTTATGTCCATGTTCACCGGACGGCAGTCACTGGGCGGACCGAGAGTAGACCGATTTCACTAGGCGGACTTCTTCCGATGCTGACGGATTTTGAAAAAGACTTGTTATTCGTTTAGACTTCCAGAGTCCACTGAACTGGTTCTGTATATTTCTGACATATTTATCCTGGCATCAGTGTTGCCAAATTAGCACAGGCATTTAACATCGCACCGTCATTTGACGTATCGATGAAATGCGCACGTTTGCCACAGTCCTTCCCCATTCAATTAAAAAATTTACCTTCGTCAAACTTTATATATTCAATTTATGTAAGTTAACTTGTAAGAGTAATCTTCAAACTTCTTCTCTTTCCTGTCTCTCTTCGACCCTCTTTGTTCCACTGTAATTATTTCATGTTTTCGGGGCCCTCTTTTCATCATCTCTACTGTTGTTCTCTTCTGGTGTGGTGCTATCTGGCTCGCAACGTGTCCCCGCCTCCGGTGTTGTCACCGTTACGATAAGATTTGGGAACTGCCAAGCCACCTCCCTGTGAGGCCTAAGCTGTGCACGATGCGCCATACCGATTGTCCTTGAAATCACCTGATCGTTTCCCAGAACGTGCTCACAGGCACTACTGCCACACTCTGGGTTTCAGTTCGTCAGAAATTACCTTTCTTTCGTTTCAGGCACTTCCTTAGTGCTCGGATTCAATCACGCCTGTGAAATAATCACTGTGAAATGGAATTTATCGACGGACGGTTCTACAGCCAAATTCAGGCTTCTTCCGACGGATTTTACCTTACGCAGGGCGCCTATTACGGGTGCTACTGAGCCGAACGGCCGATCATCCTGAGCTTGATTTTTTTTGTTTTTGCTGTTTGAGGTCGCGTCGGGTGCTGCTGTGGCTGCTTACCGTACTGTCTGCTATCGGCTTGCTATGGTTGGTACACCACTAAGCTGCTATCATTTCACTACCGAAACTGCACGCGAAAAAGAAGTTTTTCGATCGTCGCCTCTTTTATGTCCGTGTTCACCGGACGGCAATCACTGGGCGAACCGAGAGTAGACCGATTTCACTAGGCAGATTTCTTCGGATGCTGACGGAGTTTACAAAAGTCTTGTTATTCTTTTAGACTTACAGGATCAACTGAACTGGTTCTGTATATGACATATTTGTCCTGGTACACATTTTACACAGGTAAATCCATAGATGGTAATCCACACCATTCAACATGGTTGTCAGGATGTAGTAATATAGTAATAGAGGGACAAATTATCCGAGTTGCTGATCCTGCCACTGTGCGACTCGTTGAGGTGGCTGTGCCGTGGTCTGACTACGCCGAGTGCTAGGCCTGAGTTCACAGGAGGTAGCAATAGGAATTAGAACCTGATTGCATTGAGGATGGAGGACTATGCTCCGAAAATGTTCACTCTACCAGTGAGCCATTAGCCAAATAAATTCAATCAGGGTTCGTAGGAAAGGAAAGTGAAATGGAAAGGGGATTGATTACCGTTGAATGAAAGTCGCTGACGATGGCGTTTGAATCATTTTGCTGGCAATTACTGATGCAATCCGGGCTTGTTGAGTGTCCGTTTGGCCATCGATTATCGAAGGTGTCGTACTAATTCGTCGAAATCCTGGTCACGGCACCAAATTTTACGTCCAGGGCGTGACCAGGGCCCTACGTTGTGGTTTCTTTGCTTGTAAAGAACCTCCGGCGGAGTGACGACAGCGGACGAAGACTTTTGCTGGATCGATATAGGAAAATAATAGACTTAATTTACTGCACTCCGAGAGGCATGCCTGCTTTAGCTGTGCAAAAATAAACAAGACGAAAAAGACATCAAAAATGGTTAGCCGCAACACCATTTTTACTGCAGAGATGTCACCATACAAATTGTATGTTTTTTTTTTCCTTTATTAGAGAGATTTTTAGCCATAGGCTAGTTCATATCTTAAAAAAGTTGTATGGAGGAAACTAATGTCATGACATTTTTCCTTATAACATTTTCATGACATTAACCACCTATGTCATACACACAAACTAACTACCCAGGCAACCAGGAGTCGTGTAACAATGTACATACCACTGCGGATAAAAATCATGTATGTGCTCAACTTAGCTGAAAATGAAGACAACCTTAGCGGATAGACTAAAGACTGGCATGAATTTGAATTTTGACATAACAACATTCTATTGATCAAGACAACCTCTGAGTATCGAAGTCAACATTTAGTTTTTCTTCATTGTTGGCAGGATGTTTATTATCGTCTCTGTTGTTGTCATTTTCATCTTGGTGGGGGATGTTTTTGAGGATCAAATGCGAAATGATTATTTTCATTTCATACAAACAATGTTGGTTTTTACACACAGATCAATGGCAAATTATTGCGTCATGCTGAATTGATGACAATATCGAAGTTTTAGGGTATGGGGTCGAAAATTTTGCTTTGAAGATCGATTTTTATTTAGAAAATTTTGGGATGGATAATTAAACACTGATGAATATCAACAAACGTGTATTCGTTGATGTATACCAAACTCATTTGTACATTTCGCTCGTACGTAACAGCAAAGATTTTCAAAGCAAACGTAAGTTATAGGCACTGGGTTGAAGCGCTACTCTTTGCGTGTCATGGTTAACGATAAAAACGGACGCTGGTACAGATAGTGTTGTAAATTGTTATAGTTACGGTTTATATTAAATCGCATCAAATACAAATTAAATCGGATTACATTGTAAGACTTTTCAAATGATGATAAATTTACATGTAAATAGCCACTTTGAACGTTCAAGCCATTTTTTTTGCATTCTATATGATATGTTTGTTTCTATGTATAACCAACTTTAAATATAAATTGTAACTGTTCACGTGGTTACTCAATTAAACTCAGCTTTAGCGTCTAAGAAAGAGCACTGATCGAAATGAAATCTTAGACAAAGTATTAGAGAAAAATAAATTATTTTTGGGAAAAATATACACGGAAATATTTTGTAGTAATTCGTTATATATTCATATATCTACAAATGCCCTTGTATTTAATATTTTTTAAGGAAATACTCAAATACTGAAATAATTAAGTCTATGGACAGTTGAAAATATATAAAAATTCATGTAGTAGGAACTTTGGGTGAAAATTTTCAAAATTTCTGTAAATGCACCTTTTTATGATACTTTTTCACAGGAAACGGTTTAAAATGACTCGAGTTATGTGTTATGTGTTATTTGCGAGATTGTGTCTCATTGTCTTTGGTTTTTCTTCTCTCATTTTTGATTATTGTAAAAAATCTGGTAAAATGGAAATATTGGAATTATTAATAGCACAGTTTCCTATACCTTCAATTCCGATGATAATTTAAGCTACCCCCAATTGATACAAAAATAAAGGCAGGGGATTATCGCTTGACATCTCAGATGATGAGTCGATTAAGTCTCCCTCATGCAAATGGAGCAACCTTTCGTGCTACCCCAAAATGTGTTTACTGCAAGGATGCTGCGCATGCTCTAAGTGATTGCTCGAAGTACAAACTTATGTGGTATTTGAAAGCACGCTTTAAGCGCTCACTAGCAGACATTTTGAAAATGACCGCTTCATCTTCCATCTCAAAAAGCAACAACAAATTACACCTCCTGCCAGAGATGATCAAGGCTCTGAGTCAAAGATTGGTGAGGGTAGTCCCTAAAACGTCACCCAAGAACCTCGTAAGGCTTCTCGTATGGACTCTTGGACTATGGACTGGACTATGGTATGGACTACCTTGACAAATTTAATTAAATCCTCCACATTCGGGTTTCAATTTTATCAAGAACTTTCCGCCACTTTCGGGATCATCTAAAGCTTCATATATCTCAGTTTTCAATCAGAAAAACAGCTGAATAACCAGCAAGAACATGATACCATGTTCACGTTTTCTGGACTGGTGGATAGCATCTTCAATTATTATTAATTTATTAATTATTAATTTTTTGCTTCCAATTGTGCAAACTCTTTTGAAGCAACTAGCTTCTAGGTAATCCTTCCTTGCATCGATTATATGCTTTGATCTTAGTCCAGCCGTTGAACTGTAGAAGTCTTATACCGAAACTTAATGCATTCAAATTTTTAGTTCACTCCGCACTCAGTGATGGGTATTTTTGAAATCGGGTGACGTATAAAGACTGGAAACCCATGTCTGACGTCATTTTGAAATTCAAGATGGAGGCTTCCGGTTACCCAAAAATGGAAAAGTGCTGTTTAATAATCCATAATATGGGTATTTTTGGAATGAAGGTGACGTGTAGGAATAAGAATTATATGTCTGATGCCATTTTGGCATCTAAGACGGTGACCTCTGGTTACAGAAACACTGGGATACTCTGTCAAAAACCCCACAATATGGGTATATTTGGAATCAGGGTGACGTATAAGGACTGAAAACCCATGTCTGACTCCATTTTGAAATTCAAAAGGGCGGTTTAATGTTAAATAACCTATGGTTCCTACACGTAACCCCGATTCCAAAAATAACCATATTGCGGGGATATTTTTGACAGAATTTCCAAGCTTTTCTCTAACCGGAACTGGCCATCTTGAATTGCAAACGTCACGTCACGTTGGTTTGAAAAAACCATATTGCAGTGTATTTTACAAGATTTCATATGAACATGACTTTTTCTTTGGTAACCACTGCTATGCAAATAGATTTTGCGCTATTTTTACAATACAGTTTGATAAAAGAGGGTCTCATCTAGTGTTCTCAACGTTAAATACAACAGGGAAAGTTTTTGCAACTGAGTTATTAACGAAAAAGAATGTTGATGAAGAGAATCGATCAATGCAAATAGAACCTTTTGAAATGTTTATCTAGACTTAAGTAATTGAGTGAACATCCATTCTTAATTTGTTTTTTGATTGAATAAGTAAGTACATATGTGTTCAATGTAACAGTGCATAACCATTATGGCTTACACGGTGACGTCACCACTTCATTAAAAAAAAATCCTGAAAGTTTACATAATTGTCTCCCATACAAAAAATAAACAGAATCGTCTTCGAGATGGGAAAGGTTGAGAGAAGGAAGCGTTACTCTCTTACGAAGGAGAAAGTTGAGGTGTTGCAAACTATGAAGGAGTTTTCATCGACTAAAGCCGATTTGGCAAGGCGGTCCACAGGAGAACAATCAGGAAAATTGAAAAAAAATGCGGACTCAATCTTGGCAGCTGCGTCCGGAGGCAGTACAAATTCTAGCATAGGCAACTGGAGGAAGCATTGTATTGCTGGATCCTTAATCAACGGCGATTGAATCTCGTTGTAACCACCACAATGCTTAAAATGAAGGCGAAGGCTTTTGCTCCTCGATTTGGTATTCCAAGTACAGCTCGCTTATCTGAACACTGGTCACACAATTTTAAAGTTCGATATGGGGTTCGTCAGCTTAAGATCTGCGGCGAGGAGTTGTCTTGCGGCACTTACATCATTCCCTAGTAGCACCCTTGCTATAATTTGGTCTTGGAAACTTCTATGCAAGTTATTTCAGTTATAAACAAGTTGCTGAAACTTTTTGGCTACTTGGGTTGAGTCATTAAGTGAGTGGTTTTTAAAAGAGATTTCTTTGTGGAAATTGACTGTAGAAATGATCTACAATGCTGACGAATCCGGTCTTTTCTTCAGAATGTTACCTACAGAGACTTTGGTAACGTCCAGCGAAAAAAACGCAACAGGTCGAAAGGTTTCCAAGCTTCGAATCACATTTATGCCATGCTGCAACGTAACAGGAACCCATAAGCTACCCAGGGTGGTGATTGGAGAATCTCTTTGAAGAATGTAGGTGTTCCTGTTTCATACATATCTTCAAAGAACGCAGAGATGACGAGAGACTTGTTCAAGGAATGGTTTTCAAGGATTTTGCAATGATTCAGCCAATTGATCAGAATGTGATTCAGATTGTCAAGCTGCGATACTGCGAGAAGCTATTGCTAGGGATAATGGGAATCGACAAGAACGATGAAGCTTAGGAACAATTGGCCAAAATTACTATGAAATATGTCTGTTTTTGGTTGCACGTGGCATGGGAAGTTATTCGGCAATCCTGGAGAAAAATAGGCATCATCGATGGGGACCAGCTTTTGCACGAGGATGACATTCCGTCATCAAAACTATTCAACGTTCGATCGGAACAATCTGCACCGACAACTCCATATCATCTCGAGGAACGTTACGCATGCAAAGTCTTGGGTGATGACGAGTTAATAAAGCTGCTGAGGCATGAGGATGACTCAAACGATGATGGCGAAGATGAACGCGAGGATGTGTTAGATAACAAAACCGAAGAACACGAACAACCGCAAATCAATCAAACAATTGATGAACCGAACGACGAATCCATAAATGATACTCAACCTGTAAGGTACTTGAACAATTTATATTGCACTCTAAGGGAAGGGGAAGATAAAAAATCACTGACAAGTAATAAATATGATAGGAAAAATATGACAAACCATGGGAGGACATTCTTTTCCCTATGTTTTGGAGTGACGTAATTATTTGAAGCCTTACATTATGTTCAGACTAAGACAGTATTGGCCTATTCTGAACATAGAAGTCATCTCCATTCCACACGATCCATGGCTGCATATCGCCAATCAGGTTATTTGCGGAGACATAACAGATCGTATTCTTGCTGGTCAATCCTTAATCGCATCGTTTTAAGAAAAGATGAGGAGGATTTATTCCTGCTGGAGGATGGGCTACATTGCAGTGCTCTACTCCAGCAGGCTTTTCCTTTCTCCATAAAAAAAAATCCATCAAGATCGAAATTTGCATCTTCGTCAAGTTCCAGTCGTATTGTTCTCGAGAACTTCCAGAGGCGTCGTCAACAATCTAATCACGTAACCAGTTCACTGCAATTGTCCAGTATTTTCAGCCGCCTTTCCCACTATCCATCTTTCTACTGCACTCCAAAACCAATATGCAGGGGAAGGGAGGTTTGGCATTTTCTTACGCTCCATATAAAACAAGTCAATTTTATATGAAGAAAATCTTACAAGGAGGTGAGGGCGATTTTGGAAACATCCCTATTTTGGCAACATAAAAATGTTGCCTTGTTGCCAAAAACGGGAAGGCACAGTATGTGGAATTTAAAGCCAGTCCACGTTAAATTTCGGACCTAAGATAATGTCGGGGAAAAATCTTCACATAAGACAACAAAACCAATTGTTTATTTAAGTAAAGTAGACTTATATCGATAGCAAACGTAGCTTATTTGAATGTTAATACTTTTGTCTGTAATATTCTTGAACTTCTGTGGGATACCCGCCATTAGGTTCAGTACAGTATCCTCAGATACCTTAGTGGCGGTGTGCCTCCATCTCCTCTTGTAATCATTGATGGCATTTGCTTTCCTCTGTGTTTCGAATTAGTTTCCACTTAACCAGAGCCCAGTACCTTTCTATTGGGAGAAGTTCTGGACAGTCCTCTTGTGCATTACACCATTCCAGGACGGATTTTACATAGTGACATGAGGCCAAGGCAGGCCAAAACAGAGCTCGAGTGTCGTGGCTTCTGATGAATGGTAGCAATCGCATTTGCAAACATTCTTTCATGTGCACATCTTTGTTGATAGAGCCGGTAGGGATGAAACTTTTGAATTTCTGGCCGCACCTACATATGGCCTGCCAAACCAAATACTTTTTGGGGAATTTCAAAAGCTTCTTTGTCCAAAAATACTCGGCAACGGCATTCCGTTGCATTGCAATATATAAAGCCATTATGATACAAGAAAATTTTCACTATGTACGCCTTCAGCTTTTGCTTGACTTTTTGTACATATGATTTTGATTTTCCAACTTTGCTAGCCACATAACGACCTGAAAGGTTTGGATGTTTCTCAAAAATGGCTACCACCTTCTGGTCCATTTATCGAGAGCATACTACTAGAATTGATCCACCTCCAACTTTCGGATCCACAGTTAAGCGCTGGTCAAACGATTTGTACACACTAAACACGATAATCTTCAGCAGTTTTGGCTTTTTGGCGAGATCGCGTACTTCCACTTGATTCGACGCCATTTTACCAAACTGAACAAGAATGTGAACATGTTGTACCACGAGATAAAGTGGAGAGCTTCAGCTGTCATATAAGTGAAACGATTCAGCGGTTCGTGAAATATTTCCAAAACTACCTTGAAAGAAAAGTTCATATTATACATATTGTACTAAAACAAAGCTGGATGAATTGTATAAAATTGAAACCGCTTTCGAGATGTATTGCAAATTATTTCAGCAAAATTCAGTTTTTTCCTTGAAAATGCGCGTATTTTGTAAGACAGGTAGACTTGATGCAACTCTTCAATCTCACTGGAGTTTTTAAAATACTCATGCCTTCGGCTCACGTGAGCGGCGGCATGAATAAGAAGTAATCAAAAACTCTCCGACAGAGAGAGCGAGCGAACTCAAGCGAGAGGATGATTTGACGTGAGGTACACTTTTAGAGGCTCCGGAGTCCGGATGGCTTTTTTGTTCTAGACAAGAAGTTCAAAGTTCACCCATGGTGTGAGTTAGGGCTTGTGGAAGAAGATATAAAATGAATGGCAGTGAACCTGACTCCCGTTTTATACCACTTTGCTCACAAGCTGTGTGGCTCTGTGGAATGATTTGTGAGTATGAATTCTACATCTCAGACAAATGCTACGCTCGGCTTATGTCAGACTTTCGCGAGTGTCTGCGAGTGTCATTGAGCCTGAAACCAGGTCCCATTCGATATTAACTTATACTTAAGACACACACCCATTTGAAAAATTAGTCTTGAGTAAAAATAGTCCCTAGATCTGTGGAAAATACTTTGTCTTCCATTTCGAATGCATGCACAAGAAAAGTTTTAACCAATTCGGAGAGGATCGTTTGATCATGTGCCATAAAATTACCCATTTGTATTCACTTAAGGCCGGCAGATGCATTGATTAATGTACATTTTAAATCCATGTGGATTCTAATGATGAGCAATATTACGAAAGGGATTTGTCTTCCTGCCCAAACCTCCCAAAGCTTATGCAAACCAATTCATCTGCCTTCATATTTCACCACATTGATCAATTCATTCACAACGGCATCCCACCTGGGAGCCCTCGTGCCACAAATCCAACCCAGCCAACACGATGACACCCACCGCGAGCAATGGGACCGGATAATCTCCACTTAAACGTTCCTATTCAACCGCAACGCCGTCGCACCCATCATCGTTGGCGTCGTCGTCGAGGGGATCACCCGGCATTACCGCGCACTGATGATGTTTTCGCCGTAATCGTACCAACATACCTACCCACATAGGACATTGCGAATAGAGGAGATTCGGCCGACTGTCGTCGCACGCCGCCATTCCTTAAATAGCACCGCGACGCGTGCCGCACTCACACCGAAAAAGAAGAGGACAAAAAAAAAGGTAAAGAGAAAGGAAACAGAAGCTGAGCAGCAAATCGCAGCCACGTTTGGTGTGGCGTTTGGCTGCCAGCCGATGAGGATGAATCGAAACAATTTGCATGTCACTATGTTAGGGAATCCACGCGGGGAAATGAGAAAAAAAAAACAGAGCAGGCGGCACGCGGTACAAGGAGCTATGTGCAGAGAAACATGTGGCACGCGTCGTCGCTCGCAATGATGTTCTGATGTGTGTGGCAGAAGGGTTTCTTTAAAATTAGAACCGTTATAGGCTGGTTCTGTTTGGTAATTTCAAATAATTGATTAATTTGACTCTTTCGGTGAAATGACAAAGGAGACGGTTTCAACGAAACTACGAACCGGTCTAAAGTCACGCGCTTCGCTCCTTCGGCGGATCACTCTGAGATCGATCGATCGTTAGCATAATTGGGCGTGTATGTCACAGCACTTGCGATTGTAGGTGCATCTCTGTGTGGTGGTGCTAATGTCTTGCTAAGGATGGCTGCAACGATCGGTCCGCATTGGCGATTGATCGAACTGCAGCTGCCGGGTATTTTTGCACCAGTTAGCCAATGTTTTGCACGAGAATCGCACCATTTAAGGTTTTGCCGGCACGGTGTGAATCGCACAGCTACCGTCTTCCATTTAAGGGATGTTGGAAAGTGGATTCGTCGGGATTTCCGAAATTTCGACTTTTCCGAAACCGATCAAACGAGACAACGATGGCTCGGTGTTGGCAGGGGAAACTGCATACAATTGGAGCTGAATCGAGAACGGCGGTTAAGGATGATCCGCGAAACCGAGCGATAACACCGTCGTGTCAAGATGGCTGATATAAAAGCTAAAGTTATACGACCGAGGATCTCAGTCATCGATAGTGTCTGAAGTGGTGGCCAGTAAATACACTACCTGCCGTATTGCTGCTGTTGTTGGAAGGTTAGTGCTGGCGGAAACGAGGAAGTGTAAATTGGAATAAGCCTTGGAGAGGGGGCAAGGCAACCGGTGGAGCTTAAGTTGCCATGTGTGTGTGTGGTTTTTAAATCTGAGGAATTTAGTGGATCTAAGAAAAATTGAACGTTGCATAATCGCTAAGTTGTATCAATTAATTTGGTAAAACTGCATGACCAAACTCAGATGGTCTGGAGCCCACGAAAATCTTAAAGTGAATTCATCGTTCAACATGTCTTGCATCAAACCATTTAAATGACATTATTTGTCAGTTCCAGAATGGAAATATTCCAGTAGTGCATCATTCAGCGAAGTGAATAAATAATAGAAATACGACTAAAAATACTTAAATTAATGATTGGATGTCCTTACACGGGAAAAATTGGTCAAACTAAATGCAGCTTAATCAAATGAATAAAGAACAAAAGTTTTTGGAACGTGTTCAGTGGTCGGTGATATTTGGCAATGTGGGCACAAATCATTATTAATTGTCAAATTTTACTATGGCTACTTAAGAACAAGAATACGGGTAAACTTGTATGTTATCAGCTATCACAATTGACATAACATTAAATTTTCAAAAAGCTCTTGGAACTTCTCTTATGTTCACAGATTTTTCAATTTTATTGAAAAACTGGAACTTCCCTGAAGGCCCACAACATTTTTGGAGCATTCATGAAATTCTCGGAACATTCCATAATTTTTCGGAACTTCTTGAAATTTCCTGAAAATCATGAATGGAAATGCTCTGAAGGTCTCTGATCTTCCACGAAATACTAAGAACATCGCTGAAAATAATGAAACTGCTTAGTAATCATTAAACTTGTTTGTAGTTATCTGGACTTTCCTGAAGATCTCAGAACATTGCATAAGATTTTGTAAATTCCCAGAGTATCCTGGAGCTTCGGTAAAGTTCCTTAAATTTTCTTGAAGTTAATTGAACTGCCCTGAGGTTCAGTGATCTTCCCTGATGTTCTCGAAGCTACCCTTAAGTTCACACAAGTCTCCAGACGATTTCGGTACTGCCCTGAAATCAACTTAGCTGTCCTAAAAATCTTTAAACTTCCCTGAAATTCTCTGGACATCTGTAATGTTCCTAAAAAATGTCTAAAGTTTTCTGAAATGTTCAAGCGTTCCTAAAATAATTGGAACTTCTTAAAGCTTCTACAATTCTGCTAACGTTGATGGAATTGTTCAGATTTTATCGAAACTAACCTTCGCAGATCTTTTAACGTGTCCAAAAGTCGGAACGTTTCTGAAGTTATTGTGACTCTCCTTAAGTTCTCTGAAAATCCCTGAAGATCTCTAGACCTAGTTTCCGAGAGGTTCTTGGATCTTCTTTACTATTTTACCCCGTTCTCTGGATTTATCTGAAGCTTCCTTGACTTCCTTGAAGTTCTCTGGACATCCCTGAAGTTCCTAGAACTTTTTAAAAGTTCCAGCAGTTTCTCTGAAGCAGATATAATCGCCTCGATGTTCTCTAACCCAAGATACATTGTAAGTTTTATCGAGGTTTTAAAGAACTCTTCAAGCCTAAACCATGGTCTTCAAGAGCGTTATAAAACCAAAATTGTTGCTGGGGAAGTTTTCCTGAACTGTCCACAATTTTACAGAACCTTACTATCTTGCAGTCTGTTCAAGAAACTTCTCCTTCTTCTTCTTCTTCTTCGCATTTCAAGCTTATTGCATATCGCATATTAGCTTATTGCGTGCTCTCAACTTAGTGTTCTAGATGCACTCCCACAGTTATTAATTGAGAGCTTTCGATGCCTGTACCATTTCTGCATTAGTATAATTGTGTGGCAAGTACAATCATACTTCTATGCCCAGGGAAGTCGAGAAATTTTCCAACCCGAAAAATTCCTAGACCAGACCGGGAATCGAACCCAGCCACCTCCAGCATGGTCTTGCTTTGTAGCTGCGCCTTTACCGACTGAGCTAAGGGAGGCCCCGAAACTTCTCCTGCTCCTAGGAAATTCATTGAAGTTTCTGTGATTTTTGTGGACTGCTCGGTAAGCTCCTGGAGCTTCCTTGCTGTTGTTTTTCCTGGAGTTGACTTAAAATCGCTAAAATTTCTCTAAAGATCTCTAAAATTCACGACGTTTTCTGCATTTCCGTGAATTTTTTGGAACTTCTGTGAAATTTTTGACATTTTTCTTTGTATGTCTATTTTGAGTTTTTGGAACTTTTTGAAGGTTCTCGCTATTTTTCTGAATTGAATGGAACTGCCCTTGAGTATTCGAAATATACTTAAAATTCTCGGAACATCCCTGAAGTTTTCGCAATTTCCTTAGGTCATGGAAATTTCCTTATGTCTCAGTACTGCTCGAAGCTACGTAACTTCCCTAAAGATGTTTAATCTCAACTAAAGAAATTCAGTAAAGTGTTTGCAATTCTCCTCAATGGAAGTACTCTGAAGTTTTCGGAACATCCATTAATTTCTTGGAATTTTTATCAAATTCCCTGAACTTCTTGAAGGTCTTCGCAATCTTTATCATGTTAATGGAACAACCAAAAAGTTATAAAAAAAATCCATAGGTTCTTGGAACTTCATTAAAGTTCCCGAAATTTCAGGACGAGGGGGGGGCGAGGGACATCCATCTTCTTTAAAGCTTTGTGGACTTTGTTCGTAGAACATCCAGTTAGTTCCTGCGTTTTTTTTTCTGAAGTGGATCGAACTGCGGAACTTCACTCAAGTTTCTACAATTTTCCGGAGGTTCATGTAACTGCTCTTTACTGCCGTGAGATGACAAAGTGACGTAAACGCCAGTATGGTAAATTTTCATTTCACCATATTCGAGTTCTGTAACCTAAATGAAACCCAAAAACACTTCAAACTAGTACAAAATTTAATTTTGAAGCGTGCAGACAAAGTGACGTCAACCATACATTTTCGGAGAAACAGTGAAAACTTTTCACTGTTTTTATACATAAGTGTCGTCCGGCATACATAAGTGCTAACTTAATAAAAGCTTTTTAAACATCAAGGATCATATTTTTATCTTCATTTAGATCATATAGTAACATAGTAATATTTTTGCAAATTTTCGTAATCATTACGAGGATAATCAAAAATATTTGTTTTTCTGAACAATTCACTAAATGGATTTACGTCACATTGTCGTCTCGCGGCAGTTTAGTAATCAGATATTTGCCGAAACTCTTTGAACAAACCGGTTGTTCTTTGAATTTTGCATGCAATTAATGGAACTGCCTTGAAGTTCTATGAAATGCTAAGTTCACAAAATTTTCCTGAAGTTCATGAAACTGCACTGAAGTTCACAGGACTTACCTTTAAAGATCTTTAAACTCTCACAAAGTTCTGGACTTTCTTGTAGTTCTCGGAACTTTTATGAAGTTTTTATACGCGCGTCAATTTTTTATACCAAGGAAATACAACCGGGATCTCAGAGTAAGATTTTTATTAAATTTTCGCATTGTAATAAATATTCGGGCTTAGGAAAATTTTCCAGAATCTTGGTCATTTTTTAGAGTCTGGATCCAATTTCAAGATTCGTGACTTATACATATTTTCAAAACCTACAAATAGATAGCAATACAACGGACTTAAATCTACGGGAAAACCCATTGAATTAAAAAAAAATATGGTGATAATGAGCTTAGATTGAAAAATAAATTAGCATTCTGGGAATCATCTAATCAAACATTTTCAAGACTTCAAACGTGGGAAAAGTTTTCTTCAGATTCCTTGGATTAACCTATTTCGCAACTGATAATTCCAGAGAACTTTGAGATTTGGGTAAAATTGCTTTTTAAACAAACACGTCAGTCACCGATTTCACGCAAATAAAAGAACAATCTCGCAAACAAACTATACCAAATGAAAGAGGAACCATTCCTCTACCTGCATGCGTTGTTAGTTTTTTAGATTGAACTTTAGTTCGCGAGAAATCGGCAAATGACGTGTTTGTTTACAAAATTCCGAATTTTCTGAATCATCAAGGATTGCCTTCAAGATCTCTAAGCTAATCATAGTAGTCTATCGTACTTTTGATCAGACACGTTTAACTTGTACTTCTTATACTGACCTGATCTGTCACCTTCTAAATATGAACGCCTCCAAGTCTCAAACCTTACACTTATTCCACTTTATACGAAAACTACGCCTCCTCAGCCAACGTAAAAATCTTCCAACAATATTTAACCCAAAACCACTCTCAATTTCTTCCTCTTCCTGAAAAAAAAAACAACAGTTCCCTTTGCATAGCCCTTGCTTCGATCTCCCGCTCTCTCGCTCAATAACCTCAGCTAGTCAAAATGTGTGACGACGATCAGGGAGCGCTGGTTGTCGACAATGGCTCCGGCATGTGCAAGGCTGGCTTCGCCGGTGACGATGCCCCCCGTGCCGTGTTCCCCTCGATCGTTGGCCGCCCCCGCCACCAGGGTGTGATGGTCGGTATGGGTCAAAAGGATGCCTACGTCGGCGATGAGGCACAGTCCAAGCGAGGCATCCTGACGCTCAAGTATCCGATCGAGCACGGTATCATCACCAACTGGGATGATATGGAGAAGATTTGGCATCACACGTTCTACAACGAGTTGCGTATTGCTCCGGAGGAACATCCGATCCTGCTGACCGAAGCTCCGCTGAACCCCAAATCCAACCGTGAGAAGATGACGCAGATCATGTTTGAGACGTTTGCTGCTCCAGCATGCTACGTTGCCATTCAGGCCGTGCTGTCCCTGTACGCTTCCGGTCGTACCACCGGCGTTGTGCTGGACTCCGGAGATGGTGTCTCGCATACCGTACCCATCTATGAAGGTTACGCTCTGCCCCATGCCATCCTGCGTATGGACTTGGCCGGTCGCGATTTGACCGACTACCTGATGAAGATCCTGACCGAGCGTGGCTACTCGTTCACCACCACTGCCGAGCGGGAAATTGTCCGCGATATCAAGGAGAAACTGTGCTACGTCGCACTGGACTTCGAGCAGGAAATGCAGGCCGCTGCCGCTTCTTCGTCGTCGGAGAAGTCCTATGAACTGCCCGATGGTCAGGTCATCACCATTGGCAACGAGCGTTTCCGTGCTCCGGAAGCTCTGTTCCAGCCTTCGTTCCTGGGAATGGAAGCCACCGGTGTTCACGAGACTGTGTACAACTCGATCATGCGATGCGACGTCGACATCCGTAAGGATCTGTACGCCAACAGTGTCCTGTCCGGTGGTACCACCATGTATCCAGGTACTATCTCACGCATTCATCCGTGTCACATCTACTTACTCAATTTGTTCATCTAATAATCCTAGGTATTGCCGATCGTATGCAGAAGGAAATCACCTCGCTGGCTCCGTCGACCATCAAGATCAAGATCATTGCTCCACCCGAGCGTAAGTACTCCGTCTGGATCGGTGGTTCCATCTTGGCTTCGCTGTCCACCTTCCAAACGATGTGGATCTCCAAGCATGAGTACGATGAGGGCGGCCCAGGAATTGTTCACCGCAAGTGCTTCTAAACTGATCTGATGATGGTTGCAATTTTATGCTTCTACTACTGCTAATACTTCTACATACTTCATACTACATACTACTACTACTACTACTATTACTACTATTACTACTACTACTGCCACTACCAACAACACCAGGAAACTAATGCCATACAGGGCGTGTGTTCGTGGTGGGCTATCGCGTCCATTTTTACTACCACTGGTTACAATAACTTCCGATTAGCGTTATTTTGGAAATATATTTTGTATGCATCTATCGTTTAAGGATTTTGAAGATTCTGAAATTTGTTTTCTTTTTTTTAATCTGTGAAAGAAATAACACGTTGTCCGAAGATGGAATAACCCCGGGTATGGTTGAGACTGTTTTTTACCGAATATCCCAGTTGCTTGCAAAAATACCACTGATGTGACAGCTTAAGAAATCTGGCCAAATCTTCATAGGTCCATTGTGTACCTTAATGAATGATAAAATGCGTTTTTGATCTTGTTGTTTATAACGATAAGCAGGGTGTTTTGTCTGCAGCCGCAAATCTCTTTCCATGTATTGAGTTACCATCCAAATTTATTAGCGAAAACGAACTATTGGGAACATCTCCTCGTACCGTGGCACATAGGGGCAGAATGGTACTTTTGTTGGACAAAAATCGTAGCGCGCAACCCGTGCATCTAAAAGGTTTGGTGCCTTTGAAAAAGTTTTCTAGTTGGTTAAGGACTATCGAAGGACGTCAATATTTTAGTTCTAAATCACGCCACTCAGGTGGTGCCATCTCCAACTTTTTATAGAAGCATCGTAGCGAAACAACTCTTTTGAAAACGTCAAAAATCTACAGCCTACTTCAAGGGAGATATTTGACATTTTTGGTCATTTTCATTGAAAAAAGTTTTTTTTTCGGTTTTTGTGTATTTTAAACGCAGAAAAAGCATACTCAAATGTTTTGATAATAAAACCATGCATTTTTACAAGCACTTCTTGGGAAATACTTATTTAGATAAACTATTTTACAGCATATTTCATCAACATAAGCGAAAATTCATGCAAGCTTCTATGTTATATAAAACAAAAATGAGCAAAAAGTAGCAGCTCATTTTCAGCTCACAAGCTCTTCAGTCCTTACCGATAACTATTCTGAAGAGCACTGGACCGGGCACTACAAGGCATTTTTATTACACAGTGTTGAAAATACTTGATTTTCATAAATAACAAAAAAAAAATTTTTTTATACATTCCACATTGTCTCTACATGACATTTCAAAATCATCAGGTTAGCCTTGAATTGTTTATTTGTTTTCTCAAGCAGTAATTGTTATTTAAAATGGTCTGCGTCACAAGAAGAGAAGTGTTCAATTTCTTGAGTAAAAATATAAATTTTTCATGGAAGCTCAGGTACAAATATGTCTGCGAGAGATTACGAACGTCCACTTTAATTGGGGTAAACCCAAGGGGTGGTCACTCTACACACTTATTTTGCGCCAACATTTTTCTCAGTGTACCTCAGTGTGCCACAGCTGTACGGGCAGTGCCAAAAAGTCATTGAACTGACTTTTAATTGCTTGTGCATAATGACTTGTTTGGCAACCCGGTATTTTACCAGCTCTTGTTTTTCAATGTTTTCAAAACCGACGCGGACTCCCGTTGGGACTACGCACTGGATGCATTCGTCTCCAAGGATGCCTGCAACGGACGAGCTCCGCTGCTACACGATCCTTCCATCTTCGGCGGAAGGCCGACCCCGCACAACGAACGTCAATCATTAGTCAACCAGCCCTTCTACGAGCCGGCAAAGGAAACGGATTTGCACCGCCCGAGAATCATCCGCCGGAAAACTGGAAACCAACACCGGCCGGAATACACGTCGGACTGATGAAGGACGCACCGCTGACCCGAAACGGACCAGTCAACTTCATTCAACCGGCACAGCAACAGGGCGCAGTGATGATGGTCTACGGACACAATAACAACACAGCCAACACCGATAAGCTGTTCAATCTGTTCTGCCTGTATGGAAATGTTGTCAGGATTTCGGTCAGGATAAAGTTCCTGAAGATCAACGAGGGTACCGCCATGGTTCAGATGGTAGACTGGACACCCGTATGCCGTCCGAGGATCTGCTGCTGACTGCATTCACCACCAAGGACTGCCACCCGTCGCAAGTGCGAATGTTCCCGCTGAAATTGGAAGTTTCTCCTCCGGATTGGTCGAGTTCTCAAGCAACCCTGGCGAACGCCATCATGAAGTGCAAGCACAGCTAGGTCGATCACAAATGCACAAAATTCCCGTTAAGTTGTGCTTCTCCTCCTCCAAGAAGATGAACGGTGCATGGAACAACGAGAACATCGAAAACACGTTAGCTTTGAAAGAGGGGAAGTTTGTTTTTCTGAAAAAAAAGAAAGGATTTTCCTTTTTCTGTGTAGGTAATGTTATGATTCATAATTATAGATAATTTCTTATTGTGTTAGTTGGAAGTGCAAAAAGTCAAGAGAGTAAAAATAATTTGTTAAACTATTTGAGATTTTGCCAAGACGGTCCTCCAACATTATATGTTGGACGATGAAATCGTTGGTGTAGCAGCCACCGCCATGGATGTATTCGAGCAGTTCGAATGGTCTGATGGTATAGTTTTTGTTTGGTTGTTGACTTTCCGATTAAATCTCAAGCACCACTTGTCGTGACCGGACCAAGATTTCCAGCGTCGACCACGGCTACATGAATTAGCGATGCAACTCCCGCGGCTGCTTCCAATGCTGCTGCTGCTGCTGATCCTTCTACTTGTCAATCTCCTCTAAAATTCGCCAAAAAGACGCATTGCATTGGAAGCAGCCGCAACCGTGGGAGCTGCATCGCTAGTTCGTGTAGCCATGGCCGGAAACCTCGGTCAGGTCAAGATACCGATGTCAGCTGTTCTTCGTCTGGGAGGAAATGTGGATGTGACTGCCGTCACGGGTGTAACGATTTTGAAAATCCATGTCGAGACTTGGTGGAGATTCAAGGTTGTTTTCAAAATAATTTGATTATATTGTGGCAACATCAATAACAAATTTTGACACATGCACACAACGCAAGCGCAGAAAAAGTTCAGTGTTGCCAGTAACTTTAAATATCATACAAATTGTAACCATGGGTGCCAAACAGCACCAATGACTTCGCCCGGGTGTGCCCAAGATTGATTTTGGCACACTGTGTAGAGTGACCAACCCCTTGGGTAAACCCTGAAATCTTGAAGCTTATAAGAAAGAACGTTATAAGGTGTTGTAGAGAAGTAAAGAAGAGATGGGAGAAAAGTGGTCGTATCTTGGAACTTTTTGAAAAGAGTAATGAGCTGTGGATTAAAGGATGTCTAGACGTGGGAAGATCGGAATCGATTAACGATATATCTGTGCAATCAAGTAAGTGGCTGCATCAAGATTATTGAAACATGGATAATGTACAACGTTGACGGTTGCCATCTCCGTGGTCAGTGTTTTTTGTCACTGAGAATTTCTTGTACAAAATTAACTACCAAAATGTACATGTCTCTGGTTAAACGTTTGATAATTTGACATTAATGTTGTGTATTTTGAGAGAAGCTACGCTCTGAAATCATTGCAGACAATTTTTGTATTTTTTTTTTTGCTATTAGGGTAATTGATTCTGGTTGGACTTATCCAAAAACTGATGATGGTTGGACCTATTTTTTCAATCGCTAGTTTAGTCAATTTTCGCTAATTTTTTATTTTCAAAGATCACTTTACTATCATAAAAAAAAAACTCTTTTTCTTCAATTTTCATGGGTGTATTATTGAAAAAACTTCAAAACAAATGAATTTCAATGTGTTTTCAAAACAGTTCACTTTCCATGCATTAGCTCGTCATCATGCCTTACTTTCATAAAATACAAAAAAAGGAATATTTTTTACATTTATTTTCATTTTCATGTAGTAAAATACTGCTTTAAGGTGTAAACAACACGTTAGTACCATAGAGGTAACTCTAAGACCACTGGGTCCCGAAGAAAATCATTATTATTTTTGGCTCACTCAGTACCAGAACAACGGTCCCAAGCAGTCCCAAGCTATTTCACTCACCCCTGCATGTTCTGCATGAATCCACACACCCCTGATGTTATCTGTCAAACTTTCATAGCGAATCAAAACAAACATAGTGTAGTAATAGAATTTCAACTAGAATAGGGTACGTTAATCGTTTGCTTGGGACCAATAGGCTACTAAAGTGGTGAGCCAATTTAAAATCGTTAGTTTCGTATTGATTGTTGTTAGTACTCCATTTATCCATCGGTTTCACTAAAATGTTTGAATAATTTACGAAATTCGAATAGATAAATATGATCATGGTTGGACCTACGCATGATGATGGTTGGATGTGTTTCCTAAGACGGCCGCTAGGTGCGCTTCGGTTTGTTTACATCCTACATGCGCAGCTGATTTGAAATTCGATTTCGTTTTGGCCGAGTGAGCAGTTTCTTCGATTGAAAAAATCGCTAAAGAAAAGAGTTATACGGTCGAAAATCTTCAAGACGCTGTTCTTTTAGTAAGAAATAAATCACTTACCACGTATCAGGTACAGAAAAGGTTCAATATTCCGAAAACGACACTTCACGCAAAAATTAAGGGAAGCCATGGCAAGAAATATGTAAGGAAAATATATTGTTGAGTATTGATTAGGAGAACCAGCTAGGGGATTGGGTTTGTATGTGCGCTGCTTCTGACAAGACGGCCAAAAAGATCTTGGAAGCTGCGTCACCTTGCTGTAGGATCTTGCCACCAGATATTTGATAGGTTTTACGGAATTAAGTTATGAAATACACTTAAGTTTGATTGAACACCTTTTATTCACTTCCTTTCGTCATAACCGATATTTCCTCACTGCCCTTACTCTCACGATCCCTCTCCCTCCTCTTTTCCTCATACTCCATCTCTGTTTTCCGAACAAGAGGTCCATGACTCTACAATCCCTCTCCTAGTCTACGGTGAAAAATAGAATCATTAACATTTTGATGTATAAATTATAATATGGATGAGAAAAGAAGAAAAAAAAAATGACATTTTATTGTGGGGAGATCAAGTTACAAATTGTACCGCGATGGCATTTTCCGAATCCTTGAAGGTCGTTCCAATGGACGTGTATAGTCATCTTCGGGTTGAGAAGCATCTGGCTGCTCCATTCGAACTTTTTTCTGTGGAGGCGATTCAATTGGTGATGTTGCTGGAAATTTTGAACTTGATGGAATCGGATCAGGAGTACCATTTTCGATTGGCCATTTTCTCAAATGTGTTACAGAACGGCGATAGGTCACTCCCGACTGGTTAGCAACAATGACATCGTTGCCAGTTTTCCTTATCACCGTGAAGCGTTCAACTCGAAAGTTAGGATCAAGCTTTCCGGTTTCGTTGTTTTTGAGCATGACAGAATCGCCGACCCTAATGTCCGACATTTTTGCATGTCTGCGATTGTCAGCGTAGATTTTTCCTTTCATTTTCTTGATCGCATCAGTGTCCTTAACATCCTCTTCTTGGCGTAACGCTGGTTCAGTCCTTAAAGATGGTAGTAAGTCCTTGACCGGGCGAGCTGTAAGTAGTTCTAAAGGTGCTTTCTCTGTTATCGAGTGCGGTGAAGTGTTGTACATATATACGTAGTCCTTCAACGCTTTCCGCCAATCCGAATGAGTAGCTTTGGCAATCCGCAAAGCCCTTAAAATACCACGATTCTGACGCTCAACGAGGCCGTTCATTTGTGGCCAATATGGTATCGTTGGAATAAGTTTTATATTCTTGCTTTTGCAATAGACAGCAAATTCCTCACTTGAGAATGGCGGCCCATTATCACAGCGGATCGTTTCAGGGTATGCTTGCTCATTGAATATCTGTTCGAGTGCTTCGATAGTTTTAGCTGCATTCGTGTGTCGCATTTCAATAACTTTCAAAAAACGACTGAAATAGTCTACAACAACTAAGAATGTCGCACATTCTTTTGCGGAAAAGAAGTCTATTGCAATATCTTGCCACGCCCGATCCGGGATTTCCTTACGAATCATTGGTTCCGGTGGTGACTGTCTACTAACTGCTGCACATCCGATACAACTTCGAATCCTATCAGAAACATCTCGATCCATGCAAGGCCACCAGACTCTTTCTCTGAGAATTCTGCGCATGGTTACGGCTCCTGGGTGTCCACGATGGGCGATATCGAGAACTTTCGGTCTTAGCTTCACTGGCATCACAATCCTATCGTTCCGAACTACTACACCGTCGGTGACTCCCAACTCATTGTAAAAAGCTTGATATCTGTAGAGATTCGTTGGCCATTCTCCAGTCCCAAGGGCTTTTATAACTGCACTAAGCGTTTCATCGGTTCCCGTCTGGTTTCGTATTTCATCCAAGGTGATTGCAGATGGTCCTTCTCCTACAGCAAATAAAAAGTGCTGAGAACCCTCATCAAACGGAGAACTTGATTCTGTGCACAGTCTTGACAAAATATCGGAGATGTTTTTTGATCCGGGTACGTACTTCATTTTAAAAGTATACGGTTGTAAGCGAAGTGCCCATGTTTCAGCACGAGAGCAAGCACGTTTACCGTCCCGGTGTTTACCTTCGAAAATATACTCAAGCGTCTTGTGGTCGGTGTAAATGGTGAAACGGAGACCGAAAAGGTAGAGATAAAAATTTTCGACCGCCCATACCACAGCTAAAGCCTCTCTTTGCGTCTGCGGGTATATCCTCTCAGCCGAAGTAAGTCCTTTTGAAGCGAAGCTTATGATCCTTGGTCTACTTGATGAATCTTTTTGAACCAATACGGCTCCCAACCCGAAAGGCGATGCGTCGACGTACAGTTCGGTAATATCCTTTGGATCAAAGAAACCCAGCCTACGAACATTCCTGGTTAGTTCACTTCTTAAATCGTCAAACGCTCTCTCCTGTTCCTCTGAAAAGGACTCAACATCTCCTCTTATATACTGACGCAAAGCTTCCGTTCTACTGGATAGGTTTGGGATGAAGTGACCAACAAAGTTTATAAGACCCAGAAAACTTCTGACTTCTTCTTTGGTTTCAGGCTTACGAAAATTCTTGATTGCCGATACTTTCTCCTCAGACGGGCTTATCCCCGACGCACTGACCTTGAAACCCAAAATTGTAAGTTCTTTTTCTCCGAATAGGCACTTATCTTCATTCAACAGGACGTTGTTGGCTTCGAGTACCGTCATAACCTCAGTCAAACGAGCATCGTGTTCTAATTTAGTCTTACCAGCTACTACAATATCGTCTATATATACAATAACTCCTTCAATACCGGCCAGCATCTCCATCATAATTCGCTGAAAAATTTCAGGAGCACAGTTAATGCCAAACATCAACCGCTTGAACCTCATTAATCCCCTGCCAGTCATAAACGTAGTGACGCTACGGGAGTCAGGATGAAGTTCAACATGATGAAATGCCGAAGTAATATCCAACCGAGTGAATACCGTACATCCTCTAAGTTTGTTCAAAAATGTATCTATCACAGGCAGCGGGTAATGCTCTCGTTGGATTGCTTCATTAGGACGTCGCATATCGATACACAATCGGATGTCATCTTGCCCTTTAGGAACTACGACCATGGGTGAAATCCATTCTGGCGGTCCTACTGCCGGCTCGATTATATCTCTACGCAGCATTTCCTGGATCTTGTCATCTACCAATTTTTCCATTGGAACCGGGATTCTGAGGTAAGAAATCTTCTTTGGCGGTATATTCCGATTGATCGATAGTTTTACCTGAATGTTAGGGAACTTAGGGAATGCATCGTGTACAACATCTACGTGCATAACGTCGAGGCCAACTTTCAAGACCTTCAACTCTTCCGCTGTTCTTTTGCTCAGCAAAGATTTGCTGGCACCATGAATTACGAAGAACTCAGCGTACGTTGCCGGTTTTGAAGGGTTGACCGAAACATGAGCCTCAAAAACCGACAGTACACGTAGCGGTTTGTAGCTTGCGTAAGCTGTGAGGCTTTGATCATGTTGCTGCCTTTTTTTGAAGATGCGTATCCCAGCACTGCGTATTGACTTCCAGATGTCCTCAGTAATTGTGTTGATTGCTGATCCAGAATCAATAAGGAAATCAACAGGAAAATTGTCGATCAAACATGTGATCACACCATTGTTTGGTTGTTGATGTGCGACCTATTAAATATCGATGCGGTCAATAATTGTTTTAATTTACTTTTTTTATTGAAGAAAAATCAGGTAATTAAATTAACCCAACTCCAGATCCTACGAGCCCTCAACTTGAATCCTGAGATGTTAGTCTTAAATTCGTATCAAAACAAACAAAGCAAGAAAAAAAAACTATTCTACCTTGGCGATATCTTTGGTCCCAGGATGGCGTGGTAGTTCTTCTTCCCACTCTTTTTCTCCGTACAGTGCGTTAGCTTCTTCAGGTGTTCGCTTTTGATAATTTCGGCTCCTTGAATTCTGTTTCCACCCCTCTCGGCACTTGCGGGCGAAGTGGCCCACACGTCCACATGAGTTGCATCGGGCATTCCTGGCATAGCAGCTTTGGGAATCATTGAGGTGATTGTTGGATCCACATCGGTTGCATTCCATATTCCTTCGTTTGCTTGCATTACCCGGTCCTCGATCAGGTCTGCCTTGGTATGGCTTAAACCGGGGTGCTAATCTTTTAATCTGCCTCGCTGGCGTATCACCCCACTGCTGCTTGACAGCGTTGACAGCGGACACTGATCCAGTCACCGGATCATCTTTGAGCGCCTTCGACTTTTCCTTTTGCTTAATTAAAACTTCACGATTGATTGCGTAGTTCATCAGTTCGTCCAAATTCATAACGTTCTCCAGGCCTTTGTCTCTAACTCGTTCATCTTTTGCCCCCATGGTAACTTGTTGCAATATCTCCTTTTCCTCCCGATCCATGAAATCACAACGAGCGGCCTGCATACGTAGTTTGAGTATGAACTGATTAAAAGATTCGTCAGTTGACTGACGCAGAGAACGGAAAATCTCCAACTCAACACGATCATTTCGCTTTCCGATGAAAAACTTATTCAGCCTTTTCACCCCATTGTCGAATTCTGGTACTTCCTGTGGCGAGAAGGGAACTCTTGCAGGCTCTGGGTAGATTTCTTCTGCAACCGGTCTCAGGTTGTAAAAGATGCGTTGGAGTCCTCTACCACCCCAAGCCAACATCATAACCAGTTTTTCGTGTTGCGATTGAACGCTCCTCAATTCCGCAACGAGCTCGAATGACCTGAACCACTCCTCCCATTCTCTTCGTAGCCCTTGAGTATCAACCGAGTCATTAAATGGATCCAATCCAAAGCGATCTTTAACACCGTCGTTCATCCTGAAAAAATGATAAGCTTTAATAACCAAATTATTCCTCACAAATAATAATAAACTCTCACAGCTTCAAATAATTTGGTTAGATTGACAAAAAAAAAACCGAATTTTACATGTAATATTTATGATGTCTAACCTTCCACAAACGCACTAGCTCACCCATACGTAAACAAATATGTTAGAGGAAAACCCTTTTCTTTTTTTGGTTCAATTTACGTATGCACCGCAGCGTACCGACTGGACTTGCAATTGCAACACAATAACACCTTGTATTTATGTTTATAGTTTCTCCAGCTGCATATGTATTGCTGCGAGAACTGTAGAAATCCCATGAGTTTACACGCTGTATTAGTGTTCATGAGATTCTGCTTACAGAGCTCAATATGCACTTTTCTAGACTTGTTTTTTTGACAGTTTCAGTTGTGCCCGAAATTCGCTCATCGTTCTTTCACATTTATTAACCCATTCGCTTTTGCGTCAATCAGCTCTGCAGAACACTGGCTGGACTAGCAAGTGCGCTTCGACTTTCATCGGTCTCGCATCTCTTTCGCTCTACAGCCGTACATTTAATTGTGTGACTGGACTAGCGAGAAGAGCTTCGGGTGTTTTCCGTTCTCGCTGTTGACTGTTTTAGTTGTGCCCGAAATTTGCTCATCGTTCTTTTACGTTTATCAACCCATTCGATTTTGAGTCAATCAGCTCTGCAGCACACTGGCTGGACTAGCAAGTGCGCTTCGACTTTCATCGGTCTCGCATCTCTTTCACTCTACAGCTGAACATTCTGTTTTGTGACTGGACTAGCGGAAAGCGCTTCGGGTGAATCCCGGACTCGCTTGTTGATTTTAGTAGTCAACTATAACCTATAACCATCTGAACAAGCACCTCCTCATGCGCTACGAATATAATCGGCCTCGCATTTAAGGATTTCACTTGTACCCAATATTTTCTCCTTATCACATACATGGCTCATAGCACGAATACCGCTTCGGGTTCTATGGTCTCGCTCTAATACTTTCTCACTTCAACAAATTCACTTGTTCGTCACGAGAAGAAAAAAAAATCTCAGACGCCATTTTCAACAGGACTAGAAAAAAAAATCCTTTCCATTAAATATACCTTTTTGAAATCCTACTGACTGCGCCAAACTGTAGGATCTTGCCACCAGATATTTGATAGGTTTTACGGAATTAAGTTATGAAATACACTTAAGTTTGATTGAACACCTTTTATTCACTTCCTTTCGTCATAACCGATATTTCCTCACTGCCCTTACTCTCACGATCCCTCTCCCTCCTATTTTCCTCATACTCCATCTCTGTTTTCCGAACAAGAGGTCCATGACTCTACACTTGCGTCACTAGTTGGGCGTATATTCAAAGGAAAAATTCCATCGTCAGGTTGGCTGAAAGGGTAACAACCGATTTCCGAACTACCACGAAAGCGCCGAAAGAATCTGTTAATATGAATTTACATTAAGCACTTCTCATAAACCTTCTGTGTGTGAATTAACTTGAAATAAAATGTTATCAAACTAAAAATTGTTAACTGAAACCTATTTCCGAAAAAAAAACTCCTAGGAGAAAAAGAACTATAAAACCGGAATTAAGCTATGAAATTCGGTCATTTTAAGCCCCTAAATTCCCCGGGGGCACCCAGAACATGCCCGGAAGTGGCCAATGTGGTCCAAGACACTCAATTTTGTTATTGATCTTGTTATCGAATTTGGAAGTAACGTGAAGTGTTGCATGATAGGTTTTATTCCTTCCATGTCAAAATTAGGTTCATGTTCCATATACCCTGGAACTTGTTCCGGCCATATCTCCGGAACCAGGTGACCGATTCCAAAAATATTCGATAGCTTTCAATGGGACCACAATACCTATAGTTTGACGTTAAAATTTTCCAAATCGGTGCAATGATTTCCGAGAAAATGAGCCATGATGAATAGCTAATGCGTGGAAAGTGAACTTTTTTAAAAACGAAATTAAACTCAAATTTCTTGATTTTTTTTAAATAGCAAATTCATAAAAACTGTATAAAAAGGGTTTTTTAATGATACCAATAAGCTCTAAACAAAGTTGTTGATCAAATATGGGCTAAACTAGCATTTGCAAAAATAGGTCCAACCATCATCAAGATCAGTATAGGTCCAACCAACATCATAATTATTTGCTGAATAAAAACGTGTTATAAAATCATTTGTTCATAATATTTAGCTTTTTATGTTATTATTAGAAACAAAAAAGGTAGATCTTTCCCCTAATCACGCATTTTTCATAATTATATGTTGAATTCATAAAAAAAATAAGACATGAATGTTGACGTCGAGTCAAACCGGCCTAAATAGGTCCAACCATAATCAGTTACCCTATACCAAACAAATATATAACATTTGTTGAAAATATCAAATTAGCTTTTATTTTCATCTTATGAAAATTTACTTTACTGTCAAGCAGTGTTGGCAAAATCAGAAATCAATTGATATTTTCCCGCTCTCATGCGCTCGCAATATCACGCGTGATATTGGAACAAAATATCATGCTTGATATTGATTTTACAAGCTCCTTTGATATTGCGAGACTATTCACAATGTGCAAAAATCAAGCCGAGAGTTGACTCGACACAAAAAACATTCCGTTGCACATCGTTTTCTTAGAAAGAGAAAGTATAGTTTGCTATCTCTTTTTACTCTTCACCGATGGCAGACACGCAGTGACTGCTGCCAGCCGTTATGGAAGTTTCGGTTGCATTCGGGTGTAAAGTAAAAATCACGAAAATCAATCTCACCACAGTTTGTTGAGATTTGCAGCTGGTGAGTTTTGTTAGCTTGATATTCCGAGCGGCGATATCATAGCTTACAAAATCAACCGCAGTTGTTTGCTTGTTGATTTTTGTCTACGAAAATCAAGCGTGATCTTGGGCGTTGGTGAGATTTGATTTTTTGATATTTTCCCAACACTGCTGTCAAGCAACCCTGCTCACCCGGAAATATTTTTCAATTATTTTGTTTTAAATAAATATTGTAATCATGTTGTGCTTCAAAATAAGAAAATCATAGATATTTTTTTCAATCGTGGGGAAGCATCGTTTTTTTTTTTTTTTTTTGTCTTTATTTTAGAGATTTTTAGCCTGAGGCTAGTTCATCTCTTAGGGGAAGCATCGAAAATTCATTCAAAAGTTATGTAAAGAAAAGAACAAATAATTAAAAAAATACGATTTCACATCATCGTCGTGGCAGACCTCCGATTCCATTTGAGGAATGCTCGAACCATTCGAAGCGAAGGAAAGTCGCTAAACTGCGACCAGATGTTCCTACTTCAGTTTTGTCGATGGCTACAGAAATGAATCTTCGATCGGAAGGCAGAAATTCCGGGGCAGGTTCCGAGCAGCTCTGGGAAAATCGACTATTCAAGCATCTCAAATTAAAGCTGCGTGGGATTATTCCAGGAATGAGACAAGCATAAGGCTTTATGATCCCATGGAAGCATTGGCATTGTTAGTAGATGCAGACTTGTCAAGGCAAGCTTACCAGTTATTAAGAGTACAAGCCAAGCAAAGGGGAACAAATCTGTATCCATCATACAAAAAAGTGCAGACTGCAAAAGCACTTTGTTATCCCGGCAAAGAATTTGTAAATGTTACAGAGAGAAGAGCTGAACAAATATTACAAGCTGTTTTACATTTAACCGTCAATAGATTAAAAATGATTCCAGAAGTAAACTCAGAAATGGTGGGCAACTGTGTCCTTATCTCAAAATGGGGTTTTGACGGGAGTGGTTTGCAAGCTGTTTACAAGCAACATCAGGACGACCAAGCCTTCAGCGATACAAACATAATAATAACATGTGTAGTTCCACTTCAACTGTTTTACGTAATCGGGGAGTAAAAACATGTCGTTTGGCAAAACCCAAGGCCTTCTTCCACTAGGTTTTACCTTTGAAAGTGGAATTTGCCAAAGAAAAAAGGACTCCATAATTGAGGAAGAAAAATACGTGAGTCGTCAAATCCAGAATTTGAAGTCATCAATTGTAGAGGTTTCATCAGGAATAATGCAAATTGATCATAGGCTTACACTATCTACGATTGATGGAAAGGTATCTAATGCATTAACTAACACAACATCCGCTCAAAGATGCAATGTCTGCGGAGCCTTACCAAAGGAAATGAACAACATTGATGGAGTATTGAGTCGTCCGGAGAACAAAAGTGCACTTTTGCTTGGAATATCCGTGCTGCATGCGTATATACGGTTTATGGAGTGGTTACTTCACGTAAGCTACCGGCTTTATTTAACGGTTTTTCACAAAACGCAATTGGTGAAGGAAGCTATTGAGAAACCAAAAACGGATATCCAGAACAAGTTCAAAGCTGAATATGGGCTGTTAGTGGATATCGTTAGAGATCGATCCGGAACGACAAACGATGGCAACACAGCGTGGAGATTTTTTTCGAACCCATCGAAGACTAGTGAAATCACAGGTATCATATCTTTTATTTTCATGTTTTAGGTCGTCGAATTGAATTGCATAGAGTATTAGATTACAATGTGTATTGCTCGATAAATTTCAGGTATTGATGAAACCATAATCGACCGGTGTGATACTATTTAACGAACACTGTCCTGTGGGTATGCTATTAATGTGGAGACCTTCCGAACATTCGCTTAAGATACAGTAAAACTGTATGTAAAGCTCTACAGTTGGTATCCCATACCAGCAAGCGTGCCCAAAGTGTTATACACGGATCCAATGCAATCGAAATTGCATTACTACCAATCGGTATGCTGACAGAGGAAGCACAAATAAGGATTTCCGAAATTTCCGGGAATGAAAGAGCAGACAGACTAGTCGGAAGGATACAATGCAGGATATTTTCAACAATTTAATGATAACTTCTGATCCTGTTTTGTCATCGATGAAAACTCCCGTGGTCAATAAACACAGGGATCTCAAACCGACCATGGTAGCACTTATGCAGCTACCAAATGATGCAAACAGTGTCAATGATATAGACGATAGTGATGATGATAACAATGATATTGCTGAAGATTAAATTACAGATTAGGTTACAGATGCATATTATATTTTAATTCTACTAAAACACAAAGATTTTTAAGGATTAAATAAAAAAAAATGATTCAAGGCTTACTTGATTATTTTGGTATGTCATGTAGAGAGAATAGTAATCCACAAGAGCAATGTTGTTTTTTTTTTGTAAATCTAGTATTTTCAACACAGTGTAATAAAAATGCCTTGTGCCTGTTCAGTGCTCTTCAGGATATCAATCGGTAAGCATTGAAGAACTTGTGAGGTGAAAATGAGCTGCTACCTTTTGCTCATTTTTGTTTTATGGACCATTGAAGTTTGTATGAATTTTAGATTGTTTTGATGAAACATGCTGTTAAATCATTTACTTTAATAAGTATGTCACGAAAAAAAAATGTTTTTCAATGAATATTACAAAAAATGTCAAATATCTCGGTTGAAGTAGGCTGTGGATTATTGACGTCTTCAAAAGAGCTGTTCAAAAAGTCAAAACAAACAACTTTGCCGAATAAACTTTTTCGCTATGATACTACTATAAAAAAGTTAGAGGTGGCGCCACCTTAACGGCGTGATCTAGAACTAAAATATTGACGTCCATAGATAGTCCTTAAGCACTTGAACAACTTTGCCCAAAGCACCAAGTCCAGGGCTGTTACAATATTTTCTAAATTTGATCCGCGAAATCCGCGATTTCTCAAAAGAAATCCGCGACAAAAAAAACTGTTTTCATTGCCTAAAAATACCATTTGTATACTACTACATGGTATTTCAAGCTTATTGAATATAGTATATTAGATTTTGCCTGCTCTGAACTTAGTGTTCTTTGAAGTACCTTCACATTGATTTGAGAGCTTTCTACGCCTGTACCATTATATGCCCAAGGAAGTAGAGAAATTTGCCAACCCGAAAAATTAATAGACCGAACGGGAATCGAACTCAGTCGCCTCCAGCATGGCCTCGCTTTGTAGCTGCGCCTTTACTGACTGAGCTAAAGGAGTATCGTTTGTATCCTTTGAAAAAAAAAATCAGTTATTTATGAATGGTTTTTTTTTATTATTATTATTATTATTATTATGGTCACTTTAACACTCTTGAGTCATTCGTGACTTGTCCGGGGGTGAGATTTGAACTCGTGACTTCGGTGTGAGAGGTATGGATGTTAACTACGCCGGGGTCACCCCCTAGTTTATGAATGTTTCTATTGAATAATACAGGCCTAGATTTGATGAAGCATTATTTAAAAAAAAAATTTCTTCAAAGTTAACCTTTGCGTCTCTGACGTATTTTGCTGTCCTAAATGTTGTAGTTAATTTGGCGCTAGTTTTCTCAACTTTTGACCGATTTAAACCAAACACCCTGAACATAATCGAGAAATTACCAGAGTTTCATAAGTCACACTTGTTGGTCAAGTTGCGGTTCTGTATTTAAAGGGTGATAGGGTCAAAATTTGGTCAAGGGAAAACGCGTGTAAATCGGTGAAATCGTTTATTTAAAAAATCAAATTAAATTTCTTTTTCAAGTTCAATTAGTATAAAATTCAGGAAAAATATTCAGTTAGGCTTCCACTTTTCCAAATCCGAATTGCCGGGCCTTACGCTTGACCCCTGCCATCAGATTTTGTACAGCCACCTTGTCCACCTTCTTCGCCGCAGAAAGCCAGTTTGCCTTGAACTGCTGCTCGCCCTTAGCAGTTTTTTTGGTCTTCTTTAGGTTCCGCTTGACAATAGCCCAGCATTTCTCAATTGGGCGGAGCTCTGGCGTGTTGGGAGGGTTCTTGTCCTTGGGAACCACCTGCACGTTGTTGGCGGCGTACCACTCCATGGCCTTTTTACCGTAATGGCAAGATGCCAAATCCGGCCAAAACAGTACGGAACAACCGTGTTTCTTCAGGAAAGGCAGCAGACGTTTATTCAAACACTCTTTCACGTAAATTTCTTGGTTGACAGTCCCGCAAGCTATGAAAATGCTGCTTTTCAAACCACAGGTACAGATGGCTTGCCAAACCAGATATTTCTTTGCGAACTTTGACAGTTTCATGTGCTTGAAAACATCTGCTACCTTTCCCCTTCCTTTTGCCGTATAAAACTCCTGTCCCGGAAGCTGCTTGTAGTCGGCTTTGACGTAGGTTTCGTCGTCCATTACCACGCAATCAAACTTCGTCAGCATCGTCGTGTACAGCCTCCGGGATCGCGCTTTGGCCGTCGTATTTTGTTTATCATCGCGATTTGGAGTCACTACCTTCTTGTAAGTCGATAGTCCGGCTCGTTTTTTGGCTCGATGCACGGTTGTAGACGATACACCCAGCTTATTTGCGGCATCTCGGAGAGAGAGGGTAGGGTTTCGCTTGAAACTACCGGCAACTCTCTTTGTCGTCTGAGCGGCTTCCGGTTTTCGATTTCCCCCCGATCCAGACTTCCTGGCTGTCGACAAACGTTCCCCAAACACTTTAATTACATTTGTAATGGTTGATTTGGCAACTTTTAGCGATTTTGCCAACTTTGCGTGCGAGTAGCTCGGATTTTCGCGATGCGCGAGCAAAATTTTGATACGCTGCTCTTCTTGCTTGGACGGCATTTTGACAACTGAAGAGTGAATTCCAAAATCAAAATAGGAGCAACATTCTACACGCACACACCTTCAAAATGAGGGATGTTCAGGTTCTTTAAATGCAAAATTGAAAGAAATACGTCAAGTTGATATTGACCAAATTT
This sequence comes from Ochlerotatus camptorhynchus, assembly GCF_037179485.1. Taxonomy (NCBI): domain Eukaryota; kingdom Metazoa; phylum Arthropoda; class Insecta; order Diptera; family Culicidae; genus Ochlerotatus; species Ochlerotatus camptorhynchus. The sequence goes on along the minus strand of NW_027040513.1, from coordinate 1,999,871 downwards.
TGACCGTATAACCCTTTACACAGATATTCCTTGGGGTCTGTCCAAAGGTGAGATATTGTATTTTCGTTGGCAAATCATAACCGAATCATATATATGTGACTTTGTGGATCATGCATGACTTATTACTATGTGTACTGGAAATTATAGGTTTTACAAATTTGATTTTTTCTACTAGATCAACCAAAACTGCAATAATGTCTGTAGTATCGAAAAATGTCCAATCAGTTTCAAAGTGTCTATGTGGATCATGCATGATCAATTTCCGAGTAATCCAGATGTAAATTCTTCAAATCGTCCTGGAGTTCAGATAACTTGATCTACTAGATCAATCGAGATTTGGACAATGTCTTTAATGTAGAAATATTTCCAGACAGATGCACAGTGTCTATGTGAATCATGCATGAACTATTGCCATGTATACCAGATGTTTTAAGTTCTCCAAATCGTTCTAGAGTTCAGCTGATTTATTCTACTAGATCAACCATGACTGGGATACAGTCTGTAGTATCGAATTATGTACAACCAGATTCGTAGTGGCTATATGGATAATGTTTAATTATTTCTACTTATACTAGATGATCTATGATCTGAAGTATCGAAATATCGATATGGAAATCCTTAGGAAATATTTGGCATACACGAATATAGGTTGACATGATCCACATAGACACTGCAAATTTATTTGGACATATTTCGATACTACAGATATTGAATTAGGCTTGGGTGATTTAGTAGAAACATAATCTGATCTCCAGAATGATTTCAGAACCTATAACATCTTGTATACGTAGCAATAGGTTGGGCACAATCCACATAGACACTTTAAATCTGTTTGGACATATTTCGATACTACAGACATTATTGCAGTCTTGGTTGATATAGTTGAACAAATCAACTAAACTCCAGGACGATTTGGAGAACCTATAATATCCTGTATACATGGTAATTACCCGCATATATACGATTCGTTTATGATTTGACATCGAAAAATGCTATGTTCATATTGGAAATAAAAAAAACATGAAAATGTCTCTCATTGGATAGACCTTACGGAATTTCCGTGTAAATCCGGTGTGACTTATGGAATTGAGATCATTTCTCGATTATTTGCAGGGTTTTTGGTTTGAACCGGTAAAAATTGAGAGCCAAATGAACAACAAAATTGATGACAGCAAAATAATCCGGGACGGAAAGGTTACAATGAATTCCACAATTTTTGTGACAGCACATCAGTCCCTTCGCGATTTTCGCGACATCATTTAATGTTTCCGCGATTTTCGCGACTGAAAGTTCAAATCCACGACAAATCCGCGAAAATCGCGAAATCCGCGAAATTCGCGAAATCCGCGCCTGTTGTAACAGCCCTGCAAGTCTCTAAGATGCAGGAGTAGCGCGCTACGATTTTTGTCCAACAAAAGTACCATTCAGCCCCTATGCATAGAGCAATTTCATCCCTCGTATCTTTCTCCACGATATTATGCATTTTGAAGACTTCTTAGCAAACACTATTACGTTTATCAATAGTGTTTCCGGACGCATTTTTCCACAGTTTGAACAATTTGCGCTTATCCATACTTTAAAATAAACCCCATTCATAATTTTCAAAAATGAACGACAAACATAATTTAATTGAACAGCGCTTACCTGGGATACTTCCGGAAATTTATCGTTTTAAAGTTTCAACTAATTTGCCACAAACTTAAATCACGTCTTGACGCGTATGGAAACAAATTCCAGACACAGTCAGCACTACGATGAAGTGCAATGCGGCCAACATAAAAGGAAAAAAAACACTGTCCAAGTTGGCTTTGAATAATAGTTGTCAGTTTATGTCAGTTTATAACACAGCGTAACGTCTAGACGAAAGTAACGTGCAACCTATCATAATGACTTATGAAATGGTCGTATACACGTTTGATGAAGCAAAACGTCGAATAATCTTATATTTCACAAATCTCATAGTATTATCAAACTTAATATAAATCTTTATCACAGTGATACAAAACCATAACATAAATGGTCGTTTAGAAGTAATTACTTTAAATAAAATTGATTTGTTTTTAAATAGGAATAAAAATTAGATCTTAAATCATCGGAGCCGATTTTCTCAACTGAGTTAAAATGTTACCTACGATCTAATGAAAATTTGCCCTTGCTATGTTGTTTTATTTGCGTTCGTAAGCTCATTGAGATAGGTAGTGAACAGGAAAATTTAAAAGCACTGCAACAGAAATTGTGGACAAAAACTATTCACTGCTGTACACTGAAAACAAAAAAGAAACATTCACATTTACATAAAAATCTGAAACACTTATATATTTAAACATCATCATGTAAATGTATGCATAATATGGGCCGTCGTTAATCGCTTACCGGCCTTAAAATTGAATTATGTAAACATAAATTGCCTTGTAGGGGTGGTTTTGGTCTTTTTTAACCAATGTTATCTCTAGTTCAAATCAACTTTTTCTCATAAAGGGTACAAAAGGGTACAGATAATATTCTAAAGGTTTTGTGGGCAGAACCATGTTCTTTCAGAATATGCGTAAAAGTTTTGCTCATATTTGCTCCTTTTGGAGGAAAGTGTCCTGGAAAAATTGACTTTTTTTTACACAAAAACAGGAATAACTTTCGTAAAATAATAACTATCAATTCCCTTTTCTCAAAAGATGTCTCCTCTCATGATCTTGAAGTTCTTTGAAGATGGCTCTCAAAATAAAACAGAAAGAAAAAAGTAAGAGCACAAAAACTGTTTTTTTTTTCAGAAGCACCCTATCTGAATTTAGAAAAACGTTCGTAGAATTATGTGTTGATGAGATAGATTTTAGATGTCGCTGGCAAAGTTGCTTGACATTAGATTATCTTTAACTTTGTGCAGGCAAATATTCTCCTAACACATATGAATAAAAAGTTATGATTTTTTATTTTGAAAAAAGAGAACCACCCTAGTCACCACCTGCGACAAAAGGAAGATCTTATCTTGTAGACAAACTCTTTGGAAGATATCAAACCCTTAGAGTGCATTGTTTTCGAGATATCGATTTTTGTCGTGAAATTTCGCGTTTTCGGCTATATTGCTATGTGCGTGGCTAGATGTAGGTATTTGGAAAATTTCAACATTTCCGTGATTTTTAGAGCTGACCACCTTGGAATTTCAAAATGGGTGTGCAAGATCAATTATCTTCTCTCGTTTCCCATCTGGCACAACTTTTTAAAAACTGCACAACTCGTGACGAAACTGGCATAACTCATATCAACACGCAAGTGCCGCTAGCGTTCTATTGTAAAGGCCCACGCACATTAGATCCGGATCGGACGCGTTGCGGTAAAGTGACAGCTAAATCTATTGTCTAACTCTCAAATTTACGTCAACGCAACGCAAACGGATCTAATGTACGTGGCCCTTAAGATCTTAAATAAATTCAATAGTTCGCATGCCTCTGCCATGGCAGAATGGCCCGAGAAGCAACCGTGTTTTATTTTCTCCATCTACTAATCACACAACGTAGGGAAGTTCTGCCCGTGCGCGATCAGAAGGTTTTCACCCAATTATATTTGATGAAATTAGAGTTATTTGCTTTTCATTAGGAAAATCGGCTGAGATAGACCATGTTAATGCTAGAGTTATTCAAGATTGCTTTCATGTCATTGGCCACATCTTGCTGGACCTTATTAATGAATCATTGCAGACTGGACATGTTCTACACATTTGGAAGGAATCCTTAGTGGTTCCTATTTAAAAAGTTGACTGGTATGTGGGAAGATTTCTTTATTTATGTCTTTCTCCGTCGAGGGCAATGCATAACTGACCGCTTGGATTACCCTAGACCACATAACATATGTAGAACTTTATGGAATATAACTGACTAAAAGTTGGCCCCTTTTTAGTATTGCCTCAGTGGTCTAACTTGTATAGTTGACCATCGATCCGTCAAAATAAAATTTTCATGATATCGACACTGAGCGTTCACAAGGACTAATGTTGAAAACGTAAACATTGGCTTCTTTCGTAAATTTTTCGTAGTTCAAAGTCAATCAATGTAAGCCACCAATTCTATCAGATCCTCTCATTCTACACAATCATCGTAGTGGTTTACTTGAATGGTTTTTCATTCTCGAGAAATTCGGGGAAAAAGTAATTGTTTACATTTGCGACATTGACTCTTTTGAACGAGAAGCAGATATATCAGTGTCAAAGGGGCGTAATTGCTTTTGTAAACAATGGCTTTAGCCGTCAATTTCTCGAATGAAATGTCACCCCTCCAAAATAAGAATGCTAGCTGGTAGAGGAAACATTCATCTACCTGTTGGTGTCATTATTTTTCATCATGAGTGAGCTTTAATTCGCGAGAAATCGACGGTTAAAGCCATTGTTTACAAATGCAATTACGCCCCTTTGAAATGTTGGCACTGATATGTTTGCATGTTCAGTAAGCATTGACGTTTTTCGACGACTCTGCATTGCACTTTTTACTCCTATGGTACAATGAATCTAGCGAACTTTGTATTATCTCTTCACAGTATCTTATGGGATTTTCATTGGAGTGAAAGAGCAAGGTATTGTCCACCATGTTTCACGCACAGACAAAGAGTTACAGAGTGGTCGAAAAGGCGATTTTTATATTATCAACTTGCTCTACTGGGAGCTTATCAAAGGATTTTTAACTAGTATTTTCAAGTCGGTCAGAAGCGAACCAAAAGCGTTATTAACCAGTAATATTTTTCATTGTGCTTTTAGTAAGTCAATTTATGAACGTTATGATTTCAGCACGAAGTATTTTGTTGATGGATATTAACGTATACATTAAAAAAGCCAAATTTTTTCTGAAAAAGCAAGAAATAAAACTAGGGTAAGTGTGCCCGCTTTAAGCCTTAGTAGTGCTCGAATTGACCCTATCTCAAATTCCCACATTCATCTGATATAAATTACACATTTTTTTACGGTACAAGGTTCAAACATATGTTTAACTTTAAAATATATTTCAAATTTGATTTAGGCCCTTGGGCTAAAAACTGGACCACTATTGTCAAAACTAGAAAACTAATCCTACGTAAAATAGGTCCAAACGATTACTTTACTTTATTAGATCAATCTTTCCACTTTTTTTTTTGTATAAACTAATTTTAGTAGATCTTTGTGTTGGGGTTCGAGCAAAAGTGTGCAATTGGCCGCAGTTGAGAAACATATGGAGGGTTGAATTCTTGGGTATTACAGGTATCGAAGCGCTCAATTTGATGTATCGTCCTGCTTACGGAATTTTTGCGAATGGATCAATGATCACCTCAAAACACTGCAACTTGTTGCAAAATCATGCTGCTTCTCTTTAGACTTCAAAATGTATGCAGTAACCTACTAATTTGTGTAGTCATATTTTTCCTCCTACGAATCCAAATGAATTCATAATAATGTTAACGAAAAAATGGTACTTACATTCTTCTTCTAAGTTTACAGAAGAATTAAACAAGTATTCGCGTTTTTACCACGATTTTGCCATAGCTACAGAAAAACAATACCAGGTTATTATTATTTTAATAGAATTGACTACCCCCTTGATTTCCTTTCTCATTTTACAGCTGGTATAATCGCTTTGACAGATCGATGTCTTTCTATACCACTTGAAATCACTGAAATGGTGTCGATTTTTGATGATGGAGTTCCACATGTGTTATGTGCCTAGACTGAGATAGCCATAAAAAATAAATCTTGTTGTTAAAGGCCAGCTGTTGGAATATTTGAATAGCAACTCTTTGTTGATACCAGAAGAATCAGAATATCAGGAAGGTAATTCTTATGAAACTGCATTGAATTTGGTGTTTGCAATGTGGAAAGAAAATTTGAAGCGTACAGATCGACTGTTGTTGTTTTTTTTTTTTGGATCTGAGAGGCGCTTTTGAAAAATTTCTAGGCCCTTATTGTTAAGTTCAATCAAGCGCTTTGGAATTACGAGTACTGCTCATAGGTGGTTTGAAGGCTATTTGCGTGACAGGACTCAACGGACTGTATTAATAATTCTGTTTCCAGTCCCGTGGGAAATAACCTTGGAGTGTCCCAGGGAAGTGTATTAAGGTCCCTTTTATTTATTATGTACATAAACGACTTGCGACGTGTTTAAGCTACTTGACCTGGTAATCGTAAGTGATTCATATGGGATTGAGCTGTTTGAATCACCATCTGCAATTTTGAAAGCTGACCGTCACAAGTCGTTAGTTTTTAAAGTTGACATCCGTTCGGAAGACCAGATCCATCCACTCTCGTATCTAGCAGCTCCAAGTAAGTACAACTTTGCACGATGTGATTATGATAGTACTTGACATGCCGTCATTGCTATATTATATGAGAGCATGCACCAAATCATCCAGGATTCTGTTCCGACCAAGTAAAGTTTGAGGTATAGTAATACCTTGACATAAGGTAAGTCCGAGATAAGGTGACTTGATATAACATAACTTCTAAATTCTAAAAATTCAAACAATGCATATGTCAATATATTTCCTCGGAAACTGGTTCTGAGGACACCTGTTTTGTTTTGACTATAAACATCCACTGAAAATTGATGAAACTGATTACAAAACATTGCTTTATTTATCTACTTTCATTTGTTTAGGTGTGGATCGATTTGAACCAAAGTGGCCATCAAATAGCAAGGCACCCAAGTAACAATTCAGTAACCATTTAGCATCCACTCTGATTTATGATGGTTTTATAACGGCAATGAACAATCCAATTAGTTTAAATATAGCATTTCAAAGTGTAAAACATTCCTGCTTAGTAATTTAGCTTTTTGCTGTTTTAAAAACCCTTTATAGTCTGGCAAGAAAGTCAAAAACTGTCTTGTTTAAAAAATAAATTTAAAACAGTTATCAATCCCTCCTTAAAACTGTTCTGTAATTCAAGCATAAACGTAATTAGTAATTGTTTATTAATGTCATGATAAAATACTTTATAAACGTGTTCTATCATTATAAAAGCAACCATAAAACAATTAGGTTTTGCATTAGAGAAAAAAGCATTTATTGTTGCTTTTTAGCCTTTTTAAAGTGCATTATTAACTCGCCAATTACTTTGTTTACAAATTGAGCTTAAAAGATGGTTCCTCATAGCCAAATTTATGACAAGGAAATCTCGAAGGATAGACGAAGTAGGATGAAAAAATCAAGTCAATTTCAGATAAATTTACTCCTCAGACAAACCAGCACACCACCAATGACTGACCATCTGTCGGAGAAGAGTAAAGTGAGCGGGGCCCTCGAACTCATGAAACATTGTCTAAAGTTGAAAAACATACCAGCCTTCTTTAGATCTTGCGATGACAATCGAAATAACAACCGACAGCAAACCACTGAAACTGTTAGTTAGCGGAGATTAGCTGGTTTCCGATCCAAAGCAGCGATTTTATTCGGCGAAAGACTCTTCGAAAATTTCATTCAACCGTACATCTCTGCATCATTGGATGGTGCACTTCTGTAACCATCCGGAAGAAGGGGATCTTTTTCGGGAGCTATTGCACTTCCAGCAGTTCAAAATGCGAAATGTTGTAAAACAGTATCGCAAACTATCTGAGTAACTGCTCCCAATCCATCGGGAGAAAATCGCCTGGAAGAATCCTGGATCTCACAGCGCAACTATCGAAAGATAAACAAACTTTGACGTTTAACTTTTTGCAGGCAACTTTGCCTCCATAAATGCTGCCATAAATCTGAACGGGTTAGGATCAAGCAAAATGGCTTTAGATAAATACAATTCAGCCTGCAAGTTTTCTTCATAAAAGCCTTATTAATTTGTTAAGGAATTCTTGAAAGCAAAACAACTTTTTCACAAATGACCCATGAAAATCAACTTTAATGCCACCGCCATGTTACAATTAGTTTGCTTGTTTTTTACAATCTTCGATTTTCAATCAATATTTCCTTAGATATAACTATATTTTGGTAAATTTAGCAATGAGCAAACATGTAAATGTGAAAATAATAAAAAAAAAAATCCCGGTCAAGCTTGATCTGAAGAATATATTTTTTTTTTCAATGTTAAATAATTAGTCAAATCGACGTTTTACGAGAGTGGACTTAATTTTTTCGATGTTTTCACGTACATTTCACATAAAATTTAATATAGCACTTAAAACTAGGCCACTTAATGAGAACTATTGTAATAAATTTGGATAAATATTCAACAAGATTTTTATACCATCAGTTTCTATTTTAATTATTTTGATAAGATCGGATTCATAAATCCTTTTCTATCTTGATTGAAGCTTTCCTAGAGGATTCAGCATGCAGCTAGGGGAAATGACTCGGAAAGAGTTTTTATTGTTGCTAAATAGTTTTTATTGTAGCTTGCAAATGGTTCTCAATGCGTTCGTCATACAACCTTTTGCAGTAAATCAATCTTGAAGAGCTTCGAGAATACACCCTTCAGAACCTTCTCCAGGGTGGGCCAACTAGACATATTCTAGTCATAATGAGGTTTTGGTGGATGCATTAATGACAAAATAGCCTTGACCAGGGTTTAATGAATGTTGTTTTAGTTGCTTTGTAGTATTTCTTAAAACTTAAAATGTTACTTGGGCATACATGTAAATGAGTTTACTTTAACATTTCCCTTATGAGTACTGGAGGGTTGAGAGAAATGGGATATATGCCTTTTTCCGAAGTTTTCTACAACAGGTTCAAAATGCTCCGGATCTGAAAACTGTTCCTTCCAGCAGTCCTTGTCTGAAAACCATAATCTTGGTGTTTCCATATCTTCTAGATATAACGAGAATCCATCCGTTGGCCCATGTCGTACCCTTCATTGAAGTGGATGTGGCTTTGACGAATCATCGCTGATCGCAGGCTCAACTCAAGTGAAAGTAACATATTCTATTTGCTAGCTGAAATTACCGAAAGATTTTGCAATGGGGATGGATCAGATCAAAGATGAACTGGAAAAATTACTTGGAGTAGTGCCACTCCAAGTAATCATAATGAAAATGAAATCCCGTCCTGGCGATTCGCGCAACGAGATTTCTAATGATTTTTATTTAGTGCACTTCAAGCCTAGTGAACTATACAACCTTAAGGCCTTGGAAGAAGCTAGCCTATTCTGGATAAGGGGTTGACAGAATATTTTGAATTCAGTTCCCAGCCAAGTAGTGCAATTCATTCGAAATGTAATTCCTTACTGGGAGAATGCATTCGGTCAGTCTATTTATGTAGGTCGATTCATAAAATGGTGATACGACATGGTGATAAAGCAATATTAAAACGGGGAATATATCACAATAGATCTAAGTACTGGTCGCAGTGATCAAAATACCCAACACGGAAAAAAAAAGCTAGCCTTATGCTCCATGTCTGAGTGAAGTGGGAACACTTCAGAAAGACTGAAGGAAATTTCCAAAACCTCACCCAGTGCCATAAGTGCCAGGGATGGGGTCACGGGACCAAAAATTGGAAGATCCTAAGAAAATTAAATGGTTCTAATTGTGGTGAAAAAATCCAATTGGGAATGTAAGACTCGCAAAGCCATCCTACAATACCGTTCTAAGCAACAGGTAGGAAACGCTCCACGTTTCCGAACAGGTACAAATTCCTCTGCTGTTAACAACGGTCAGCGAGGAACAAATTGTACATTCATACCCGTAGGCATTGATGCCACATGTACAGATTTATCTGTAATCAAACAGTTTTTTTTTTAATATTTGATACAGTTATCTGTGTATACAGATAACAGATTTTTCGAAAATAAACAGTTTTTTTTAGGTTTTTTCAAATAAAGGGAATTTTTACATATTTTTTTATGTTTATTAATGACGATATATCATCATAATTAAAAACAGTTTTTTGCCAAATCGGTAAACAAGCCATTTTAGAAAACCCACAAAGTGGTTGATTACAGTTTGTGAGTCGAAAAATCAACTGGATATTTGTATATTTGAAAAGCGTAATCACAGAAATAAATATTATTGCATGCAATTCGGCTAAACTTCTAGTAAAAGTTCTGTATTATGTCCAATGTCAATATTTAGGCTTTTGTAATCTCAGACATAAAAAAATCAATGTCTAGGGAACTCTGATAGTTACTTCATTAAGTAAATTTTCAGTCGGTAACAGATATGTCTCTCATAACTGGTATTTAATGTTTTGTATTTTCAGACTGTAGAAGAGGTACAAAACACATCAAGATTGCACGCTATTTTGTAGCTACTCATTTTTGAGTCAAAAATCGCTCAGTCCAGCCAAAAGGGAAGTTATCAGCGAATCCAAACACATAAAGCAACCAACGATACAGACAAAACGGTTGCTACGACTACCATGACAAACTCACTCTATAACATAGCTCGATCCAAGTGGTAAAAGGATAATGATATATTGCTTGCCTGATTTGTTGCAATATACACGGATGAGGACATAGCTTGATATGAATCGAGAAAAGACATAACAAAAAAATTCCCATTAATACACGTGTATCATCTTCGGCTCTACTTCGTGAAGCAGTTTGCCAACAATTTACTTGTTTCCTTCTACCGCCCCGAGTGAATAGTTTCTCACGGGCTGCTTGTCATGAAAAAGAACGAAGAAGATTATATCATTATTGCTTTGCACTTCTGACATAGCGTTATTATTCGGTTCGTTGATCGCTTGTCATTTTGTCATTTGAAGATATTTTTGATTCCTTGGAAGTTATCAAAAAAATGGGTAAACATGCTTTTTATCAAATTTGAGTAAACGTGCCTATGGATAAAACTGGGCAACGGTTACTCAGATGGTTATACTGCCGGTAATCGCAAGTCAGTCCCATCTGCAGGGTTGCTTCCACTCACCTGCTGTAAAAAAAAAATGTTTTTCGGGATTAGAAAATCGTTAGATGTTATTATGATATTTTGTACTTGTAAGTTAAAAGAAGAGGTTGCAAAGTATATATTTGACACAAGAAACCTGTCAATTTCGCTTTCAGAGTGTCACAATCAGCGATTTAATGATTCGTGAGCGTTCACTCAGAGTGAGCGCTCACGATTCGTAAAATCGCTGATTGTGACTATCTGAAAGCGAATTTGACATGTTTTACGTGTCAAACACTTGCTTTTCAACCTCTTCTTGTTTCTAACAAGTACAAACTATCATTATAACATCAAATGATTTCAAAATACCGAAAATCATTTTTTTTTATAGCAAGTGAGTGGAAGCAAGCCTGCCCTTCTGCATTTTTATCAGTTTTGAGTTAGCATAATTATTCAGTTTATTTTTCTTTGTATTTTGAGATGTGCTATTGAAAAAAGGTGGTTTGTTTAAGAAAATTGCAAAACAATACCAAGTCAAATTGTCCCTCAGCGAAAAGTAACCGCGAAAAAAATCAAAGACGTAGTCCTACGTCAAAAAAAATAGGCTTTCATTAAATAAACTATAAAACATCGTCACAGATTGCTCACAGATAAGTTTTTATGATTGCTTCTATAGAATTAAAAATATATTAGACAACACATCGCATCATGAGATTTGTCTCAAGACAGATTTTGTCCACTTCCCCTAAGGTATCTGGAACATGTCCGGATGTGGCCAATATAGTTCCTACGACACTCAGTTTGACAGCCAATGGATTTGGCTTTGAATTCTCATGTGATTTGATGTATCACTTGAAGGATTTTGATTTAAAAAGGATTTACCACTTCACCAGGGATACCCGGAATATGTCCGGGTGTGGCCAACATGGTGCTGGTCACTCATCATGACTATTATTGATCTTATTTTTGAATTCTCGTGTGAATTGATTTATCGCATGGTGGGCTTGGCACGTTTATGAAAAGCTCTGGTTTGATGCTCACCGGAATATGTTCCGGCCATTGCTCTCGAACCAGCGGAACAAATCCAGAAACATCCGATAACGTTCTGTGGGACCATGGTATCTTTCTACTGTTCAAGACTGTGCTAAACTAATGCAGCATCGTCATGGAATTGTGACTGACTTGCGATTATTTTTCTCATTGACGTTAAATATAATCGCAAGTCAGTCCCACTCAGATTTTGGTCATAAAATCAGAATTTTACGATATTTTTCCAATATTTGATGAGTTAAATTTGCAAACAATATCGTTATGACTTTGAAATTCAATAATAAATTTTAAGGCATTAATATTTTAAATTGGAATGTTCGATCTTTTAAAAATAATGAAAATGATTTATTTAACTTTAAGAAAGTTCATAGCGTGCATATTGCCGTTGTAACTGAAACGTTCCTTAAACCTGAGCATAAGGTTAAAAGGGACGCAAATTATTTCATTTATCAAAATGATGGAGCCTGTGGTGGCGTTGCCATCATTAAAGGGTGTCCACGATGAAATTGCCACACACAAAATTGATTCGCAAAATTCGAGTTTTCATCCGATTGCCATCAAATTTTCAGGGATTGAGAAATAACTATTAAACTTCATTTTACCATTTTACTCGTATTTAATTTACAGTCCATACGCAAATGCCCGCACCTTGGCCTTAACCCCGGCCATAAGATTCTGCACAACCTGTGAATCAACCGTTTTTTGCATGTAAACCCATACTTTCTTTAGTTCCTCGACTGTCTTCACTACCTTAGGTCGTTTAAGAAGGTGCTGCTTCATAATCGCCCAGTACTTCTCGATGGGGCGGAGCTCCGGAGTGTTGGGAGGGTTGAACATTTTCGGCACGAAATTGACCTTATTGTCCGCATACCACTTCAGCACGTCCTTGGAGTAGTGGCATGAGGCCAAATCCGGCCAGAAGATTGTTGGGACGTTGTGGGCCTTCAGGAGAGGAAGCAGCCGCTTCTGGAGGCACTCTTTTATGTACACCTGTCCGTTCATCGTGTCCTGGGTCACGAAAGGTGCACTCCGCTTCCCGCACGTGCAGATGGCTTGCCAAACCAGGAATTTCTTCGCAAATTTGGACATCTTCTGAGTGCGGACATGCTCCGGAACGCTGAACTTATCCTTGGCCGTGAAAAACAGGTTGCCGGGGATCTGTTTGAAGTCGGCCTTCACATATGTTTCGTCGTCCATGATGCAGCATTCAACTTTCTTCAGCATGTTGAGGTACAACTTCCTGGCACGGGTTTTGGCGGACTTGTTCTGCTTCTCGTCGCGATTAGGGGCCTTTTGTACCTTGAACGTTCGAAGCCCAGCCTTAGTTTTGGCCTTCTGGACAAAACTTCGGCTTAGGTGCAGCTTCTTAGCCACATCCCTAACGAAGGCGTTCGGATTTCGGTTGAAGGCCCCAACTACGCGGTTGTGATTTTTGGTGTTGTACGGAATACTTTTTCCTTCACTTCTGGGCTTCCGATCGGTGGTCAACCGTTCCTCGAACCGCTTAATCACTCGCGACACCGTGGAATTCGCGATTCCCAACGTTTTAGTGATGGAACGATGCGAGAGATCCTTGTTCTCGTGATGAATGCGCAAGATTTTATCACGCACGAGCTGTTCTTTCGACTCCATTTCCGCGAGTTTTGATCACAGGACTTTAAAACTTGCAGGATGTAAATAATGCACTATGAACTAAATCCACCAAAATTTTCATTAAATTCTACCCAACGGTTAAAAAGTTAGAGCAATTTCATAGTGTGGCAATTTCATCGTGGACACCCTTTATTCATAGACGAATCAAACATATTTTTTTTTTTTTCATTTGAAACCAAAGTTTTTAAAACTTTGGGTGTTTGTGTTGAAACAAAATTTGGACAACTAACGTTTATAGCTGCCCATTTGCCGTTCCATAGGGCGTAGGGCAGCAACAGAATTTTCTCAAGGGTGACCTTCAGAAACTTACCCGTCATAGGTCTGAATTCTTCATTATTGGTGATTTTAATGCAAAACACCGCTCATGAAATAATGTTAAAAGCAATTCCAATGGTAATATTCTGTTTGATGATTGTTCTGCAGGTTATTGCACTATTCAATATCCAAACAGTCCAACATGCTTTTCTTCTGCGAGAAATCCCTCAACTATTGGTTTGGTTTTAACTGATTCATGTCAACTTTATAGCCAATTGGTTACCCATGCTGACTTCGGTTCTGATCACCTTCCAGTAACTTTTGAAATATCTCAAAAAATAATTTCTAATCCTCTAACCTTATGGTCAGGATTCTGAATATATCCCGCAAAAAGATGATACGCGATGCAAGTAGATGCGAGAAATGAAAGAAGATTTTTCGAAGAATGTTTCAATAGTGTGAGAATATTTGAGCACCTAGGATTGAAATTAACATGTGCCGCCTCCCTCGGGCTTTCCTTAATTAAAAATGATTGGCAAAATCAACGTTTTCCGCAGGTCAACTCATTTTTGTTTCAATCTTCCGAAACAAATTTCACATTAGAATAAATCTGGCACCTTAAACTAGGCCTCAATATGAGAACAACTGAGATAATTTTGGTAAATATTTCACTGATATGGAAATGAGGATTTTTTATAGCTTCATTTTCGATCAGTTTTGATGTTGTTGCAATGAATTTGTCAAGATGGGCTAATACTTGAGTTCCTTTTCATCTTGCTTGATATTTTTTAGTGAACTTAGAAAGCGTTTTAGGCAAATGGCACAATGTTGGTTTTTATGTATGCCAAATTGCTTTTAATGTAGTTAAATAATGGTTTTCAAACGGTTCTCAATGCTTTCGTCATATAAACTTTTTGCAGCAAATCACCAGCCACCCTTCAAAACCTTCTCCAAGGTGGGCTAACTTGACAGATTTTGCCCCGTAACGTGGGTAGATCACCTTTTCGTGGTACGTTACGGGATGTAAGATCTACCACACGATTCCTAGTCCTGACTACTTCAAACTAGGGGAACAGGATTTTTCAGTAATCCAAGGAACACATCTTAGTCCTTGTTACTTGTTATGCCTTGTTGATAGTGACAAGACTCGGCTTTGTCTACCGAGGATGATCTTGAAACAAGAAAACAATGAGTTAGTTAGTCTTCATCTATGTGATCCCTAATCTTCTATTCGTTGTTCCCTAGTTTGAAGTGGTTAAGACTACACACTTGAAAAATTTCATGTAAATTTAATCTGAGTACATCTAACTCAAAAGAAGCGGCTTAATCGACCTAAATTTACGTCTTTTCTTAAATTTACTCAAACCACAAACTGAAGACATATTTTTACATTTCGTGACGTAAATTTCTGTCACTGGTGCTCATTTTTACTGATTTTGATAATATTTCAAAATCCTGCAATTTTACATCTTTTAGACATAATTTAGTGTGGATTCTCAAGCTGTTTTGTGTTGCAAATGGTTTGGTTCTCCGGCAATTCAACGGGCAAAAAATAGGCTCTCCTGTGGATATGTGGTGCATTGCATGCTTAGTGATTGATTTAAAATCGTTTGTTTTGACACTACAGGATATTATCGGACATTCGTATAAAATTTCACTTTGCCATTCAATATGGCGCTACCTCAAGTGCTGTCAATATGCCACAAATGACTTAAATATCACTTCACATCCGAACGCGCACTTAAAGACTTGTGAATTCCTATGCAGCCAGATATTTTGTTTTATAAAATGTGGAATTCGCGCAGTCCAAACCACATATTTTGCACCGGACACTCATTTTTTTCTATACCGTACCGTAACGCAATAAAACTGTGGTGCGTTGTCAGGTTTTTTGACACCTAATTTTAAAAGCATGACATATTTTTTCAGAAGTTGATGTGATATTCAGTCATAAGACGCTATTTCACATCTAGATGTGTTTATTATTAAATTATAAAAAAAAACCTTTGTTTTTTTGAAGTGCGTCTATGTGCACATAAAATTAAGTCGTTTATCGAATTGCATGACAAGAAAATTAGATCATACGTCAATTCAAGCTCGTGTAATTTTCAGTTTTTTTTTTAGAGTGTGTGCTTACCTCTCAGTGTCTTCTAACTTTCGTATAAACAAATAAAATTGACTACAGTCGTTAACCGTAATCCACACACTTAGAAAAAATCATGTAAATTTAGGTGCTCTGAGACTGACATATACGAGCGTCAATTTTGACATAAAATTGAGTAATAATAGACGAGAAATTCAGCTCAATCAAACGTACTTTTCGTCGAATAACGAACTTTTCAGTCTCGGAGCACTTAATTTTACATGACATGTTTGTTTACGTTTCATCCTTTATGTCAAAGATGGATTACGTCACGTGTAAGATTAGTTATTTCTAAGTGTGTAGGGTTCTGATGCATGGTCATTATCGGTGTCATTATTTAATTTTGTTGCTAAGGAATCCAATTTTAACTGACAAAGGGGCGCACCTTTGGAGGGTGTTCCAACACTCCGAAGGGTATATATAGCGGAACCTTTCAATTAGAATCGATTCCTTGCGATGAAGGCAAGAATGACAACTGTATCAAAACCGAATACTTCATCATTTCTCAATAGTGATGAAGTAATACGACATGCACTAAACTAAGGACACGGGATATAGTACAATAGATCAATTTATTGTACTATATCTAATTTATAATTTAGAAGTAGTGTTAGGTCCCGAACAGAGGAAAAAAAAAAGACAGATTTTAGTCTTAATGGATGGTTTGGCTTTTGATGTAACAAAGGCAAAGCTGTCTTGACCAAGGTTTTTGACATTGGAAGACTAAGAACTGACTTGTTCTACTGTGGTGCATCTCGTGTCCTTAGTTTAGTGCAAGTCGTATTACTCCATTTGTATTGAGAAATTATGAAGTATTCGGTTTTGATACAGTTGACATTTTTACCTTTATCGCAAGGATCCGACTCCAATTTTAAGGTCCCGCTCTTTATACCCTTTGGAGTGTTGGAACACCCTCCAAAGCCACGCACCTTTGTCAGTCAAAAACGGATTCTTTTGCAACAAAATCAAGTAATAACACAGATAATAATAAGACACCAAGCATCAAAATGCTATTTAATCGTAACCACTTCAAGAACAACGAATAAAATAACAGGAATCACGTAGATTAAAAATAACTACACACTAAATTATTTAACCGAAATCTGTGAGATTTTACCGAAATCTCAGCAGCTGAACGTTCGGTAAACAGTTTGGTGATTTGTCACAGTTTTCCTGAAATTTTTCAACGAATATCTGCGAACAATCACCGAATTGTTTACCGAACGTTCAGCTGTTGAGATTTCGGAAAAATTTCACAGATTTCGGTTAAATAATCTTAATGTGTACCTAGCTATTTTTTCCTTGTTTCAACGTCATCCTCGGTGGACAAAGCCGAGTCTTTTCACTATCATGTCTTGTAAAAAGGACTTAGATGTGTTTCTTTGAATACAAAACAATTATGTTCCCCTAGTTTGTTTAGTCTAGGCTTCGGTGGTAGATCTTAATGCCAGTAACGCACCACGAAAAGGTAATCTACCAGGCGTTACTGGGCAAGAACTAACATAGCGAGTTAGTAACAACGCGACCCACTTCATTATTTAGCAGATTTCCACCATCACACCAGATCCCAAACAATAAACACTTTCATTGATTAGCCGAGTCAGCTAATTGTGTGCCGAATCAGACGATAGTCAGACGATTGGATCACTTTCGCTAGAATCACGACGATCACCGATAGCATGATGTTACCAGACCACCCAGCAGGAGAATCACCAGAACGCATTGGCAGCATTGGCAGAAACAAATAAACACCCGCATTGTTCGCACACTCGATACTAACCAAGAACTAACTTCGTAGCATAAGTTGAATTTGTAAATAAGTCTTAACCGATCACTGAATAAAAGTGGAGCATAGCTCCAAGAATATATATTTTGGACTTCCTTCCAGGGAAATCCTTAACTAATGGCAACGACTTAAGCATAGAGTAATATTTTTGAAATATCCTGATTTGGAATAGCGTTTTAGGCTTCGATTTTATTTTTGTAAAAATCTGGATGTCCGAGTGTAGGGCAAAAAGCTTCAAATTTTATTCCTTTATACATTCCAGTCGTCTCTGTTCCGCAAGCGAGTGCATATCACCGATGGCGGTGACGGAGTTGTTTGAAATTTTCGATATGTAAAATCAGACGTGCAAACACATTTCGCTGGCTTTTGTATTTTCAATTTAAAATCAATTCTTAAAAGCCTTAAACATCCCAACGTGGTTCAAAGTGAGTTGGAGAGATAGTTAAAGATAAATAAAAAGGAAGTGATAGTTACCGGATTTCGGTTAATTCGGAAATCGAATCGGTAATGAAGTCCATGAACTCCCGATTTCGAAGCAAAATAGATTCAATTGACAAAGCATCATAATCTATCACCCCACTCACTTTAAACTACAATTGGACGTAAGACTTTTCAAATTGAATTTGTTATGTAAGTTTAAATCGTATATGATGTTAAATCAACTCGTTTAAACAGAAATTAAAATGTGCACTTTTGTAGGTACTAGCCATTGCTTGCATTCCAAAACGATTTTTTTGTTTGTGTATTACAGAAACAACTTTGAATATACGTTTGAAAGTTGCAAAATTACCGGTAAACAACCCTAGTCAGTAATTTGATAGTTGACGTAGTGTATTAATCTGCAACGACTAGTTTAGGATTTATCATAGCCTTCCTTAATACAAAAAAATACAATAAACGAACGATAACCCAAACGATTGAATTATTCCACAAATGGTTTGGATGATACCCCGAACACTTCATTAAGCAAATTAACCATAACATTTTATTAGGGTTGTCAATCATGATTTAATATTGATTAATATTGCAATAGCTCGTTAAACCTGACATGAAGATTTGCAATTTCCTGAAAATCATAAAATACACTGAACAATGAGAACCTCCGAATTATTTTATGAATTATACACATTATACGAAGGTGTTCCAACCTGCTCGTTATCCCTGCAATCAGACTCAACATTTTCCACCTAACAGTTATCACCCGTTTATAGTCCGCTGTGAGCCCATTCATTAGCTCATCAACCTTCCACCATTTCTCATGTCTCCATTGTTCCACCCACTCAACAGATAATGAAAGGACGACAAAAAAGTATTGATTCTACCATACCGTATTTCAGCTCCCGCATAACTACCCAACGAGGTCCTTTTGTTGCACCATATTATCCAAAAACTCAATCCATCGCTGACGACCGACGTGACGCAGGTAGTACTCGCTTGTCACACACACACACACACACACCAACGCTCACTCACTCCTATCCACAAAATTTTGCATTTCACTTCGGCGGCAGTGGTGGTGTAATTGCACTATCATCCCGGTACTCGGCTGCAGCGCTACTGCCGCTGCATCACATCCGGCACGAGTTTCCGGTTTCCCGGATGGTGAAACTTCAACTTCAACATCTCTCCACTACCGTTGCAACCATCTATAACAGCAGCTATTATTGTAACCGTTGCGCACTCAATCGCGAGTAATCAGATTCGCTTTTGATTCACTACTTCTTCGATTTTCCACTTTTCATTCTTTCTTATTCTTCATTTTGTGCAAAGTCACATCGTTGAACAGTGGAAAATTGCTGCTTTATTCTTTCTGCATGTGCCTTGTTCCGTTTGCATTCATATTCTCTGCTGCTGACGAATTACTGTAATTGGCTTCGAATTTAACGCTTCACTCGATTTCAATCCGAAACGGTTGTCAGACAATAGTCAATGAACTGTTAGGAACACTTACAAACTTTTCTTTCGCTACATAGGCGATATATTGCTTTTATTTCAATCGGTGAACTCTACCCGAACATTCCCGGAAAAAAAAACACAACATCAGAACTTATTAGACACGAAAACGAACTCGAACTGGAAAGGATTGCGGGACGTCACAGACACTGATTCTTGCTGACACTTGCTTCTTCCTCGTTTTGCGTGCTACAGCCAAAGAGATTAGGTTTTCGAAAAAAAAAATTAGAACCCTTAACCATCTAGGATCACATCGAGTCGCATCCGGACACACCGAAACCGAAGGAAAACGACTGCACCAAACTGTTAACCCAGTGCACTTCCACGCTCCATTCGCACCGTAAGTTCCGTCGATCTTCACCCGGTGCCCGTTTTGATCACCAGTTAAATTCTGCCAAAACCACCCCCACCCGCACTTGTCCGGGTCAGCGGATTTCCAGTGTGTTGTAGCGATCGTCGTCGTCGTCGTCGTCGTTGCCGTCGTCGTCAGTTCGTGGTGAAAGTCTACGACCAACTGTTGACACGACTGATGCACTCCGACTGGATCCCTGGCTCGGTTGCTGATGGTGGAGCTTGCACACCACTGGAAGGCACTCTTTCGCTGCCCGAGGAGGGTGGTAAACAATCGGGAACTCACAGGAAAGTGGTGCGCACGCGCGTTCCCTCCGTTGTGGGGCTCATTTTCCTACGCCGATTCGCGGCAGCTCGTCTAGCTTGGATGGTTGGGAAAACGGACCCTGTTGCATCTGATTCGTGTTTTTGTTTTGGTTTTGATGGGGCATCGGATCCGGACCAGCTGAGAGCAGCCAAGAGGTGAGTGGCCGGGTTGATTTTTGATTTTGTGGGGAGGTGGGTGCTTCTTGGCAGGTGATGAAGTGTGGAAGTGGTTTACACAACATGACAAAGCAACGGAGAGCTGTTGTAAAATGTGCTGGAAAAGTTTTGGTTGGAATGCAATGCTTGGGCAGTGCTGAAATTGTGTTACATGAACATAATCTTTCTTCATAATAACGATAATGGAATGAAGTCCTCCGTTACATTACATTCAGGTTTTATATCAAACTGAATGATTTTTGATTGAAAGTTGACGTTTAAAACCTGTCTCAACACATATGCTATATCGATTCGCAAATGACACTTCACGAGCAAAATAACAAAAACGACCACTGACTAAAACACGGTCGGTTGATTTTGTCAAAAGCGGATTTACCCAAAATTGATTTGTATTTTCCGGGAAAAAACAGTGGAAAACCAGGAAAAACTCCTCTAATATGAGCTAAGTCCATGAAAATGTTATTGAGTCTAGGAGTATAAAGGGTGTTACGATCAAAATTTTGTCAAACAAGAATGCCTGTAAATTGATTATTTCTTTTGATAAAAAAATAAATCAAACACTTAAACAATAAAATTTTACCGAATCCGAATTGCCAGACCTTTTGTTTAACTCCTGCCATCATATTCTGTACAGCCACATCGTCCACTTTGTTCGCCGCCGAACGCCAGTTTGCCTTAAACTGCTTCTCGCATCCAACAGTTTTTCGGGTCTTCTTTAAGTTCCGCTTGACGATGGCCCAATATTTTTCGATTGCTCTGGCGTGTTGGAAGATATTTCTTAGCAAACTTCAATAGTATAATATGCTTAAAAATGTCGGCTTCCTTTCCCCTTCAGGCTGCCGTATAAAACTCCTGCTGTAAGCTGTTTGAAGTCTCTTTGAAGTGCGAGTATTACACACGCCATTTTGATAACTGAAGATCAAATGTCAAAATCATAACAGAGGCAGCATTCTGCGCACACACACACACACACGCACACACACACAAACACGCACACACACACACACACACACACACACACACACACACACACACACACACACACACACACACACACACACACACACACACACACACACACACATATATACGTACATACACGCACACGCACACACACATACAGACACGCACACGCACACGCACACACACATACAGACACGCACACGCACACGCACACACACACACAAACACACACACACACACACACACACACACACACACACACACACACACACACACACATACACACACACACACACACACACACACACACACACACACACACACACACACACACACACACACACACACACACACACATACACACACACACACACACATACACACACACACACACACACACACACACACACACACACACACACACACACACACACAGAGACACGGGGCTACAAATGGTGAGTTGACAACCTAGCTCTGGTTCTCACAAGTTCCTACCTCACGCCTCCCCGTGGTGTAGCCTGGGCAATGTTGTCCTTCTGACAATAGCAAAGTGAGGGGGTGCGACGCGAACACTGCCGCGGTAACCATAACACGGCGATAGAGGAAATGCTTCGTCAACCCGCAGGAGTGCCAACCGGCACATTAGGATCGACGCCAGTAAGATCCTTATTACGGCATACTGGATACGGCATGGAACTATGGACACGACACGGTACAATGGATTGGATACCACTACAGGGCTGACAGTCGTGCTATTCTGCTCCCTAAGTAAAGAAGGGTGACACCTTCTTGAAATGGCGAGTGGGCTAATAGTGCGGCTGCCCCCGTCCCGGTAAAACCTTGGCAGGCCTCCGGATACGTTCAAAACTCGTCACCAATTGGTGATTGGTGAGTAGTAGGCTCAGATGTAACATTCCTGACTTACGCCGATCTGGCTCTGAACACGGCCCCCATGAAGGACCGTGTCAACCCTAGCATGGCCTCCCTGCTTGCATAGATAACCATGGGATCACGATAGGAGACTACATACAACGAGTGGAGATAGCGGCCCGAAGGGGGGACCCATCAGAATGGATAAAATTGGAGAAAAAAATAAAAATGAAGAAAAAGAAAAAACCAAAAAAAATATGAAGAACGACGGCAATACGCCAGACAGCGAAAACGGAGGAGCGAACGTGTTCGCAAGGAGTGGGATATTGCAGAGATCACCAGTGTCGAACCTGGGGGTCACTGCGAGTTCCAGCAGCAGCAGTCAGTTTCAAGAAGAGCAGCCAGGCGTTGAGCTAAGCCAGATATTCACACCGATATCCAGCAGTAGCAAATCTCAAGAACTGCAGCTCGGGAGAACCAAAATGACGGAGGTCAGGAGGAAGATCGATGATCTCTATGTGTTCGTGAAGGATAAAAACAACGTACTCAAAGAGATCAAGCAACTTGTGACCGGTATCAAATCCGGCATAACAGTGGCAGATCGGGAATGTCAAGAGTGGAGAAAAAGAGCCGAAAATGCCGAAAAGGCTCTGCTGGAGGCCAAGGAGAGCATAAGACTGGCTCAAGCACATGAGACTCCGAAGGGACCCACAAGTCCACGTCCTGAAAAGAGAGATAGGGACACGCCAGGAGATGAGGAGGAGCCCAAAAAACGCAGGGACGGCGAGGAAGGCATCAAGGAGATGGGAGAAAATGGTGCGTGGCGTAAAGTCGAGAACCAGAAGGAGAGGAAGAAAAAACAGAAGGAAGATGAAGTGAGGAAGAAGGAAGAGGAAGCGAGGAAGAAGGAAGAGGAAGCGAGGAAGAAGGAAGAGAAGAAGAAGGAAGACAGGAAGAATAAGGAGAAGCCTAGGCCTCGTAGGGAGAGAAGCAAGGGTGACGCTCTGGTTGTTGAGGCGAAGGACAAAACGTCCTACGCAGCACTCCTCCGGAAAGTGAGAGAGGATCCGGAGTTGAAACAACTAGGCGAGAATGTGGTGAAAACCAGGCGAACCCAGAAAGGCGAGATGCTATTCGAGCTGACAAGGGACCCTACGGTTAAGAGCTCAGCTTTTAAGGAGCTCGTCGAAAAATCTCTTGGCGAGACGGCGAACGTAAGAGCCTTATCCCAGGAGTCAGTGGTCGAGTGCAGGGATCTGGACGAGATCACAACAGAAGACGAGTTGAAAAGTGCGCTGAAGGCGCAATGCAACCTGGGAGACGTACCGATGGCTATTCGGTTGAGAAAGGCGTATGGTGGCACGCAGACGGCGTCAATACGACTTTCTTCGGACGCAGCTAACGAGCTGCTGAAGACTGGCCGAATCAAGGTTGGGTGGTCAGTGTGCCCGTTGAAAGCTATTCCTCGGGTATCTAAGAAAATGGAGAGATGCTACAAATGCATGGGCTTCGGTCACCAGGCGAGACACTGCAAAGGCCCTGACAGATCTGATCTGTGCAGGAAATGCGGAGAGAAGGGGCACGTTGCAAAAGACTGTACAAAGCAACCGAGGTGCATGCTCTGCAAAAAGGAGGACGGAAACGGCCATGTGACGGGAAGTTTCAGGTGCCCTGAGTTCAAGAAGACGATGGTGGGCCAGCAAGAATGAAGGTAACCCAAATAAATCTCAATCGTTGTAACACAGCACAGCAACTGTTGTGGCAGTCAACAACGGAAACAAAGTGCGACGTTGCAATCATTGCAGAGCCATACCGAGTCCCTCTCGATAATGGTAACTGGGTGGCGGATAGAGCAGGAATGGCGGCCATACAAGTCATGGGCAGGTATCCCATACAACAAGTGGTGGCAAGCTCATATGAAGGTTTCGTGATCGCCAAAATCAATGGAATCTTTGTATGTAGTTGCTACGCACCCCCGAGATGGACAATTGAGCAGTTCCACCAGATGCTAGATGGGCTCACCGAAGAGCTCATTGGACGGAGACCAGTCGTCATCGCAGGAGACTTCAATGCTTGGGCAGTGGATTGGGGGAGCAGATGTACCAACGCAAGAGGGTATAGCCTGCTGGAAGCTCTGGCAAAGTTGAACGTCAGTCTGGCCAACGAAGGAACCATCAGCACCTTCCGCAAAGATGGTAGGGAATCCATTATCGACGTTACTTTCTGCAGTACGTCGCTAATGGCAAATATGAACTGGACAGTGTGCGAGGAGTACACCCATAGTGACCATCAGGCGATCCGGTACAGTATCGGCGAACGAACACCGGTGGAAATGCGGAGGACGAAAGTAAGCGAGCGGAAGTGGAAGACGAAGGCATTCAATAAGGATCTCTTCATCGAAGCTCTAAGGGTAGACAACAGCGTCCCGGGCCTAAGTGCGAATGAGTTGACCGAATTATTAGCAAGGGCATGTGACACAACTATGCCGAGAAAACTGGAGCCAACGAACAGGCGGCGTCCAGCCTACTGGTGGAACGAGGAAATTAGCACCCTCCGTGCTACTTGTCTTCTAGCCAGAAGGCGTGCTCAGAGAGCAAGAACAGAAGCAGACAGAGAGGAGCGCAGGGTGGTGTTCCGAGAGGCCAGGGCTGCACTGAAACGAAAGATAAAGCTGAGCAAGTCAAATAGTTTCAAGGAGTTGTGCCGCGATGCCGATGCCAACCCCTGGGGCAACGCATACCGAGTTGCGATGGCGAAGATCAGAGGCCCAACGATGCCGGTTGAAATGTGTCACAACAAGCTGAAAGTCATCGTGGAGGGACTTTTCCCACAGCATGACCCAACGAACTGGCCACCTACACCATATGGCGAGGTAGATGAAGACAACGTTGAACAAGTCTCCAACGAGGAACTCATAGCAGCAGCGAAAGGGTTGAAAGCGAATAAAGCTCCCGGCCCGGATGGAATTCCCAACGTGGCGTTGAAGGCGGCGATCCAGTCGTTCCCGGACATGTTCAGGATGGTGCTGCAGAAATGTCTGGACGATGGTCAGTTCCCTGATAGGTGGAAGGTACAAAAGCTTGTGCTGTTGCCGAAGCCCGGAAAACCGCCGGGGGATCCTGCATCGTATAGGCCAATATGCTTGCTGGATACTGTAGGAAAGCTCTTAGAGAGGATCATCCTCAACAGGCTGACGAAATGCACGGAGAGTGAACACGGATTGTCGGAGAGACAGTTTGGATTCCGGAAAGGGAGATCGACGGTGGATGCAATTCGGACAGTGATTGACAGAGCCGAGAAAGCTTCCAAACAGAAGCGGAGAGGAAATCGATACTGCGCCGTGATTACGATCGATGTCAAGAATGCATTCAATAGCGCCAGCTGGGAGGCCATCGCCAAGGCGCTCCATAGAATGAGGGTTCCAGGCTACCTCTGCAGGATTCTAAGTAGTTATTTCCAGAACCGGGTCCTTGTCTACGTGACAGACACGGGGCAGAAATCGCTTAGAATCATGGCGGGGGTTCCCCAAGGCTCCATTCTAGGTCCCACGCTGTGGAACGGAATGTACAATGGCGTGCTGACGCTCAAGCTGCCCAAAGGAGTTGAGATCGTTGGCTTTGCGGACGATGTCGTCTTGACGGTAACCGGTGAGACGCTGGAAGAAGTGGAAATGTTGGCGGCTGAGGCGATAGATACGATTGGTAACTGGATGCAAGGAGCGAAGCTGCAGATAGCCCACCACAAAACAGAAGTGATGTTGGTCAGTAACTGCAAAGCAGTGCAGCGGGCAGAGATTACCGTTGGAGAGCACACCATTGCTTCGAAGCGCATGCTTAAGTATCTGGGAGTGATGATCGACGACCGGCTAAACTTTAATAGCCACATCGAATATGCTTGCGAGAAGGCGACGAAGGTCATCAACGCAATAGCCAGAATCATGCCGAACAATTCTGGTCCAAGCAGCAGCAAGAGACGTCTTCTGGCTAGTGTTTCCTCATCAATACTAAGGTACGGAGGTCCAGCCTGGATTGAAGCGCTGAAAACGAAGCAGAACCAAAGGAAATTGAGCAGTACGTTCCGGCTCATGGCCATGCGAGTCGTGAGTGCGTACAGAACCATTTCGATGGAGGCAGTATGCGTTATCGCCGGTATGATCCCAATCGGCATCACCTTGGCGGAGGACTACGAGTGCTATATGACGAGAGAAACCAGAGGAGTACGAAAAATGGTGAGAACGGAGTCGATGGCTAAGTGGCAGCAGGAGTGGGATGCAGCAGAGAACGGTAGATGGACACACAGGCTAATACCGACTCTTTCGACCTGGGTGAACAGGAAGCATGGAGAAGTCAACTTCCACTTGACGCAGTTCCTGTCTGGTCATGGCTGCTTCAGGAAGTACCTGCATCGGTTCGGACAGACAACGTCACCCTTCTGTCCGGAGTGTGGGAATGTGGAAGAATCACCAGAGCACGTGGTCTTCGAATGTCCTAGATTTGATGATGTGCGAGAGGATATGCTCGCCCTTAGCACGGAGAATGTCGTCGAAGAAATGTGTCGAGAGGAGGGCACCTTTAACGCCGTCAGCAGAGCAGTAACGCAGATCATGTCAGCGCTGCAGCGAAAATGGCGGGAAGACCAACTAGAAAGTAGTAATGTACTCACACAAGTGCGAACTGAAAGCCGAAGCCGGGAGAACTCTCCGTCAGAGTAGGCTGTATCCACCACCAGGGATAACCGAGTAGAACGTGACGCTGGGAGATAAATGGCTCACAAATTGGAGAGATGATCAGCGAACTGGAAGCGCCAATTAGCTGAGGTAAAGTGAGGTGCGTAATGCACGGCCCCCTCCGAAGTAATACGACAAGTGGTTCCGGGGGAAAAGGGCAAGGCGTCTAAGGAGGTTTTAGTGCGGTAAGAATCCCACACACCGTGTCACCGCGACTGTGCGCCCAGTCGTCAAGCGGTGGCACGATGGCCTTTTTGAAGGTTTCCTCCTTGCCAAAAAAAAAAAAAAAAAAAAACACACACACACACACACACGCACACACACACACACACACACACACACACACACACACACACACACACACACACACACACACACACACACACACACACACACACACACACACACACACACACACACACACAACAGAATAAGGGCAGTTTAGGATTTTCAAATGCTCAAATGCTCAAATGCCTGAACGAGGGTCACTTCCCTGACAGGTGGAAGATACAGAAGCTAGTGTTGCTGCCGAAACCTGGAAAACCGTCGGGGGATCCAGCATCATACAGGCCTATATGCCTGCTGGATACACTCGGAAAACTCTTGGAGAGGATCATCCTAAACAGGCTGACGAAATACACGGAGAGTGAGCACGGATTGTCGAAGAGACAGTTCGGATTCCGGAAAGGGAGATCGACGGTGGATGCAATTCGGACAGTGGTGAGAGAGCTGCAAAGGCGTCCAAACAGAAGCGGAGAGGAGATCGATATTGCGCCGTGATAACGATCGACGTCAAGAATGCGTTCAACAGCGCCAGTTGGGAGGCCATCGCCGAAGCACTGCATAGAATGAGGGTCCCTGACTACCTGTGCAGGATCCTGAGGAGTTATTTCCAGAACCGGGTTCTGGTCTACGAGACAGACATGGGACAGAGATCGATTAGGATCACAGCGGGAGTTCCACAAGGCTCCATCCTTGGTCCAACGCTCTGAAATGGGATCTACAACGGCGTGCTAACGCTGAAACTGCCCAAAGGAGTTGAGATCGTTGGCTTTGCGGACGACGTCGTCTTGACGGTAACAGGCGAGACGCTGGAAGAGGTGGAAGTGTTGTCAACCGAGGCAATCGACATGATTGGTAACTGGATGAAAGGAGCGAAGCTGCAAATAGCCCACCACAAAACGGAAGTGTTATTGGTCAGTAACTGTAAAGTGGTACAGCGGGCAGAAATCACCGTTGGGGTGGCACACCATAGCCTCGATGCGTGTGTTAAAATACCTGGGAGTAATGATCGATGACCGGCTAAACTTCAATAGCCACGTTGAATATGCCTGTGAGAAGGCTTCGAAGGCCATCAACGCGATAGCTAGAATTATGCCGAACAAAGCTGGTCTCAGCAGTAGCAAAAGGCGTCTTCTGGCCACCGTGTCATCATCGATACTGAGATATGGAGGTCCAGTCTGGGTTCCAGCGCTGGAAACGAAGCAGAACCAAAGGAAACTGAGCAGTACGTTCCGGCTCATGGCCATGCGAGTCGTGAATGCGTACAGAAACATCTCGTCGGAAGCAGTATGCGTTATCGCAGGTATGATCCCTATCGGCATCACCCTGGCGGAAGACAGCGAGTGCTACAGGCGGAGAGAAGCAGGAAGAGTACGGAAAGTTGTGAGAGTGAAGTCATTGGCTAAGTGGCAACAGGAGTGGAACACGACAGAGAACGGTAGATGGACACATAGACTAATACCGATTCTTTCGACCTGGGTGAACAGAAAACACGGAGAAGTCAATTTCCACCTAACGCAGTTCCTGTCTGGCCACGGCTGCTTCAGGAAATACCTGCATCGGTTCGGACACGCAGCGTCACCCCTCTGTCCGGAGTGTGGCAACGTCGATGAAACGCCGGAGCATGTGGTCTTCGACTGTCCAAGGTTCGAGGCAGTGCTAACGGAGATGCCCGTCCTTAACGTGGAGAATGTCGTCGATGAAATGTGTCGAGAGGAGGACTCTTGGAATGCCGTCAGCAGGGCAGTCACACAGATTATGTCAGAGCTGCAGCGTAAATGGAGAGAAGAGCAGCGATCTAGCAACGCCAGCTAGCGCTGAGAGTACGACAAGTGCATGAGCACAGCCACCCCCCGAAGTAGTCGCTTCACAGTGGTCCCGGGGGGATCCAGGCAGAGGAGAGAGTAAGGAATGGGTTTTAGTGGAGCTGCGCTAGGCAACTAGTGGATACCACACCGTGCCACCTTCACTACAGGCCAGGCTTCTTGAAGCTTTCCTAAACCTTACTATAAAAAAATAAAAAATAAAAACACACACACACACATACACACACACACACACATACATACATACACACGCACACACACACATACACACACACACAGAATAAGGGCAGTTTAGGATTTTCAAATGCTCAATTATTAGAAATGGGTCAAGTTTAAATCTACCAAATTTTGATCGTAACACCCTTTACTAATGGACGATTTTCCTCACATTCGAGAAGCTCTTCCTGAAAAAAGCCAAAAAGTATAACTAACTGAACTCAATATTTAGTTGAGTTCAGCTAGTTATATTTGCGTGTAGATTGCTTCGAAGCAAGGGTGCCAGACAAGGGGTATTCAACTCTGCACATCTCAATCTGTGCCGAGTACTTTATCTGTGTCAAGCGTTGTGCCGAACGTGCTGAAATGCCGCAATCAAGGTGTCAGTCTCAGTATACCAGGAATTTTGCAACCATGCAGTTATGAATTTTGAGATTGTTTTTTACAACTTCAAGATCTCATGGATGGTTCATAATAATTATGGTATACGAGTGTCCTGTTGAAAGTAAAACGAGCATAACATAATACGCGTGTGGTGAGTTCATTAATTCCGCTTGGTTCAATGATCCCAAACGAGTGTGTCATGAAGGAACTGACAAACACGATCACAGTAGTAAAGATATTTTGATTCCAGCAAGGATTACGAGTTCATGCACCACCACATCATCACAAACATCGATTCTGATCTTTGATAAATGATGATGATGGTCCCACCTCTTACCCCTACAAAGGTTTGAGCTGGACGATTTATCTTTAAGATAATTAAATAAGACAATTTGACCAGGTTTGCAAACAAAATCGAACTGGTTTCAGTTACAGATATAAATTCCCTCCAGAGTTTACAGTTGCTTCACAGCGATATAAATGTGGAAAAGCTCAGGCGTCCACCTCTTAGTTCGCCTTTTTAATGAGCAATCAACAAAGCATCCTATTACACTAGCAACCCCGCAATCTGATGCTATCATAATTTTCAGCAATGTCAGGAATGCTCACGAACCCCCAACATTTGCCAGAAAACTTACTACTAACTCAAGGTATCTTTCAAATAAGCTTCAAAATTGCATTTTTTTTTTATCAAATGTTAAATTCAGTCCTCTATTTCTATAATACGCGCGCGAGGCTCAAACTTTTGTAGACTACTTTTTTTTTTAAATTAATCTACTATTAAATAAAATATTAAAAATCCATCATCACCATCGTGGCGAACAGAAATATTTTTTGCAATGCTACAATAATTATTAAAAAAAAAGTCGTTATGACAGCAATCCATATAAAATAATCAGTTAGAGATAACTTCGTCAAGATACATAATTTGTCAATTCATACAAAAAATCACTGAATAACTGTTCAAAAGACAGTTTAAACGTGTGAAATGCAGTGTCTTTTAAATTCTGTAAGCGTTGCTGAACGTTTGATCTGTCTAGGGATCGAATTGAAAACATTTATTCCTTTATAATATAATGAATATTGTGAAGCACAAGTCAAGACATGTGGTGTTCTTATTTCAACTGCGTTTCTAGTATTAAATCTATGAAACTCACTTCCTCTTTCAATTTGATCACACAAAAAAAAAACGAGGCAGCAAATCGTTAAGTACTTTAAAAATGAACACCATACTCAAATATACAATTCTTTGCTTCACCGACAACCATTGTAAGGCGTCTAGCATCAAAATTGAGGAAATGAATCTATTACTTCTCAAAATCAAACGCATTATTTTACTCTGCAAGCGCTGTAATCTCGATATCTGTGTTGCATTGGCCAGAAATAAAATGGAAGGGCAAAAGTCAAGATGAGGAGATATGAATGATTTGTATAGCTGTATTTTACTGGCCCATGAATTCCATACTTCTTGGCAATTTTCTTAATGATATTGTCAATGTGAGAGTTGAACTTAAGTGTGTCATCAATAATCACGCCAAGATATTTAATCTACCGAACGCGATTACAACATAGACGTTCTCATTTACTCGATTCCGCGAAATTAGCATAAATTTAGTTTTACTTGTATTCAATTTCAACTGCTTATGCTTCAACCATCAACTTGGCGAACGCAATTTTTCATTCAAGTGCTGCTAGTCCTAAGTCCTAAGCTGCAATGAATAACACAGTATCATCTGCAAAAAGATTAATGTCGCAAAATCGTAAAACACGTCGCAAGTAATTAATAAACATAATAAATAACAGGGGCGCTAATACACTTCTCTGGGCACTCCAAGGTTATTCACCACGGGACTGCAAACAGAATCATTAAAAACAGTCCGTTGAGTTCTAGTCTAGTCTAGTCTAGTCTAGTCTACACATACACAGCCAGTACTTGAAAGAATCCTGGAAAATGATACACCTATCATTTTTCTTGTCATTATTAATGCCTGCTGCACATCAAGGATGTGAAACAAACAATAAAGCGGCCAGGCCTACTGTGTAGCGTTTAGTTAATTTTTGTGGAAGTGAATGTTTATCATGCCTACTTAATAAGTATAGACAGTGGTTAACATTTAATCCACAGGTAATCAAAGAGCGGGGACATACCGTACCAACCGCTCCGTATGCAGGATTTGAAAATAGGCTATATAAATCGTTGGGAGTGACAGAGCTAAGAATGTTAATGTACACTCAGCTCACTACAGGCTATCATAACAAGCTATGACTGACGTGACGATTGCTTAAGCCCTGGTTAAACAAGTAAACAAGATATTAAAATGAAATCATGTTCCCGAAAGCAGTCAACAATGTATCTTAAACCGGATCAAGCGTGCGCACTATTTTTCTAAACATTCCGACGCGTTCCGCCCAATATCTATCAATACAATAGTAGCCTGGGATAAATCCTAATTCGACCGACACGTGTTTGTTGAAAAATTACATTCTGCCTAATATCAGTAGTCAGTAGTCATATGTATCCTTCTTTCATGAATTTGTTTTACGAACATGATCTAACACAACCTTTTTCTATGACAAAACTATATTCTGATAAAATTGGATCATTGCCTAGACCAACTATTGAAACTAAAGAACAAAACAATTGGCCACGTGTCTGGAATAATATTAACTTAAAGAACCTGAACTCAAATGAAAAATCATTTCTTTAATTACTTTTTAATAGGAAAATTGATCACAGAGCTCATTTGTATCGCATAGGTATTGCTGACAACCCTAATTGCTTATCATGCGGATTCCTCGAAGATCTTGAGCATTTGTTTTGTAAACGTTTTTCGGTCAATCAGTCATGGAACTATTTTATTAGACATTTACTAAACAGATTTGATCCTCGTTTAATGCGCTTCTTAACCTTTTCCAGTTTGATAGCTCCAACCTTAGAAGAGTTTAGCAGGGATGACAAAATTATGATTCTAAGAAAATTTGTTCAGTTTAGTCAATATATTTTGGAAACAGAACGACATATGATCTCCTTGCCTAGCTTCAAATTCTTCTTAGAAATAAATGCCTGTAATTAGTTTAGAATAGCTTAGCTTGTAAGACATGTTTATATGTAAGGATTAGAATAAAGATTTTATAAAAAAAAACAGACTAATTTTGACACATTTGACTGATGCAATTTTTCATTCGTTCCTTTATTGTATGTACTGTATGTATCTACAATCACACTCCTGTCTGGCAGTGGTCTGGCAGTGGTATTATGTATAAAATCTAGCTGTAACCATTTCTTTATGACTGCAAAAAGTTTGAACTCTGGAGTTCAAAGGTGACAGCTCCACCGTATACCCATTAGCCCATTTCAAGATCGCATGCTTCCGAAGATTTTGCTTACAATAAGCCCCGCTCCGGTACAGTATCGATGCTGATAATGTACTGAAACTTTTTATAAAACAGTAGCGCAAAATTTGATTGACGCGTATTTAATGATTTAAAAAAAAATATTTACGATAGAATTATCACAAAAATTAAGGAACGAGCTCACCAAATTAGTATCCAGAAAAGAACGGCACGGCTTAACAGGGTTTAACCAATGGGAATCTTTTCTTTCCATGCTGATTTCACGGTCTTAATCACTAACACTGGCACAACACGGTTACTGAATACGTAAAAACTGAACTGGACTATACATTTGGAAATAATTCAAACGAAAATTCTTCCGGATGGCGTAGCGCCACCAGCCAAAACGCTGACGGAAGATTATCGCAAAAAATCCCGATAATAGAAAACAAACACGTTTAATCGCGGCCAAGGCACACTTCGAACCACTCATTAAAAACAGTCCGTTGAGTTCTGTTAGAAAAATAGCTTTCAAACCATTTATATGCAGTACTCGTAATTCCAAAGCGCTTGATTGATCTTAACAATAAGGGCCTAGAAATTGTTTCAAAATCGCGTTTAAGATCAAAAAAAAACAGCAACAATCGTATCTTTACACTCCAAGTTATTTTTCTACTTCGCTAATACCAAATTCAACGCGGTTTCACAAGAAAATGACCTTCCCGATATCCCGATTGTTCTGGTATCTATAAACTATAACTATTTAAATACTCCATCAGCTGGCGTTTAACAACAAGTTCTAAGATTTTCTCTAATGTATGCAACATGTTGATGGGACGAAACTCTTCGGCTTTAATCGTTCCAGCAACTTTTTGAATAGGGACCACTAAGGATTTCTTCCAATTTTTTTGATTTTCAAAAATCGACCCCATTTCAGTGATTTCAAGTGGTATAGAAGGACATCGATCTGTCAAATTGATTATATCAGTTGCATCAAACTTTGATTTCATTAGGTTCCGTAGGAGGAAAAATACCACCGTGTAAATTTGGAGTTAAGTGCGTACATTTTGAAGTCCAGAGAGAAGCAGCAACATTGTGCAACAAGTTGTCAAGGTTTATACAGAAGTACCATTTGAAAAATATGCAGTGTTTTGATCTGACCTTGCATCGTTCCATTCGCAAGAATTTTGCAAGCTGGGCGATAAATGGCTCGCTACCTGTAATACCCAAGATTTAAACACTACCTATGTTTCTCAATTGCCGTCAATTAAAAGTTTATTCTCAAATCTCCACACAAAGAACTGCTCCAATTACTTTGTAACAAAAACCGTGGTAAGGTTGATCCTGGTTGTTCGAAACGGCAAAGGGCAACACACTTTTTTTGGGCCACTATCGGGACCTAGGGTGGGACTCACAGCTAGGTGTATCAAAATTAAGCACTATTTACAAATGAAAATAATCGTTTGGTGCGATTGGAAGGTGTTTTGTTTATAGTTTTTTTTTAAAGAAAAAAATGCCTTTTTTAATGTAAACGTAAAACGCATCAGCAGAATATTTCGTGATGTAATCATAAGTTGACGCACTAAAAGCACAGTTTACAATACACACAGACAAAATGGAAGCTTTACACCTATTCAACGTAATTATCAAATCTTCGAGTTGTTTGAATTAAATTCCATTCAATTAACATAATTTCTGCAATCAATCCAATACAATAAGATCAAAGAAATATTACATCTGTAAATAGGCAATACTGGATAACAACGCTCTTGATTGGCTTCTAACTGACTCAAAAATACTATTAAAAAAAAATCATTTGAAAAGCCCCCTGTCGAGCTAGTCGAAAAAAAAAGCCCACACGTTGTCGCATTCAAACAGCAGGCCCTGTAACGTTGATCAAAGTGTTTCCGGTGTAATCTGTCAAGATAGTGAATTTGGGGAAAAATGTCTAAAAAGGGATTTCTCGATTACTTTTTAAGGGACGTATCAGCTTTTGCAGATTGCATAATTTTGCGCAACGCTATGTAAAATATCCCCTCCAATGAAGTCTATTTGGTTTCACTCAGTGTTGTCAAAAAATGATTATTCAAATACTTCGTTTGAATACCGATACTACCGAAACGATTAAAAAGATATTCGCTCAAATTGAAAGTCACTCGCTGTAAACACAAAATTCCAGGTTGCCAAATCTGCAAACAAAATAACTTTTTTGGCCGTGCAACCAGCTTTACTTTTATTCTCTCCGCGCGTCTCTTATAAAGCATCGTCTCTGATCTGGGCCTCAATTGATTACATCTCAAGAAAAACATTTCAACATTTCGATTCTCTTCATCGACTTTCTCTTCCGTTAATAACTCAGCTGAAAAACCTTTCCCTATTGTATTTGACTTTTTGGATCCTATACGGTAAGAAAAAAGTACCCAACGGCCAGTTCACTTTTACCTACTTTTGACTAGTTTGTCTCGTTTTCTCCTTCTAATGTTGTCAAAAACGGAGGAGCAAAACCACCCAACAGGGGTAGTATAGTGTGGGAACCCAACGTTGAGTATAATCATATTTATCTACTGCTGGGTACAACTAACTTACTTTTGGTTAAAAAGCCAGTGGAAAATTCCATACGAACTGCACACAAGTAAATGAAAATTACTTTGACCCACTTTACCTACTTTTGGGTTCCTGCACTATAGTGCCGAGATGAGTGAAAAGAACTTAATTTTGGGTACTTTTTCTAACCGTGTAGATAAGAATCTCCTCTATCGAACTATGTTGTAAAATTAGCGCGAAATCTGTTTGCATAGCAGTGGTTATCAAAAGAGAAAGTCGATGAAGAGAATCGATGAAAGCAGATAGGACCATTGGAAATGTTTATCGAGATTACATTGTACATTATCTTGACTATTGACAATTCGCCTTTTCGAAACATTGTAATGCATTATAACAAGTGCATGAAAACTGTTAACTGTCCAAATAACCTCGATTTTTCTGACTATTGATTCATTATTAAAGTGAAATTATAAACAGCTTTCGGGGACGCCGTTTTATTTGCATAGCTTTACTCGACAAATATTATTCTTTAAAAATTTATTTTCAGCTCTTCAATGATGAAACATCTTTTGAGTTCGTTGATGACGGAACATCTTTGGATTTATAACGTAATGGTTTTTTCTCAGCCTTCACTCAAGTTAGATCCATTGTTTTAAATAAGATAAGTTTATTTTCAGATCGCTGAATATTTGAATATATGAGAACATTACATGAGCAAATTTTCATTATGTCGTAAGTAACATTCGCACCAATCCGAGAAAAATAAGGTTTTGTTTTGATGACCGAAAAGTTATTCCTATTTTCAAGTAAACACATATAATCTCATAGAGATAGCAATGTTTAACATATTTAGCAGGGTTTTAATCATACAAATGCAAATCGCTAGCTTTCATGCTAAAAAATACTGGTTTTTGAGTCAAAAGTTATTATACGTCGTTTGGTGGCCCCTATTGTTACTTAAGTCAAAGTGTATTTACCAGGATATTCGGGAAAATTATCAATTACGTCTCCTTACGTGCAGCCCATTCATCATTTTAGGACCACCGAAATCATCTTAGCAACAAACAGTTCGATTTATTCACTTTAATAATGAGAAAGCGAAACGACGAACGTACACTTTTCACGGGTTTCTCAGCGCTGTTACTTAAGTCAAACGGCATCTCCATAGAAATTGGGTGACTTAAGTAACATCGAAAACTATTTTGATCGGAAGGTGATTACGTCGAAAAATAATTTGACTGGTAAATAAATTTAAAAATGGGGTTTGATCCTATATTCGGACAGTATATAGTGTAATAGCAGGAGAATCGATTGACACTGATAGCTCGACTTTGTTTACCTTTGTTACATTCGACGTAATGAAAATTTGCTCTTGATTAGATTTACATAATAATAATACACTTTTTTTCAGTTTTCATTCATGCGGGATGTATGAATTTTAATTATTTAAGCTTGCTTTCAGCTCTTCGATGATGAAACATGTAACTCTTGATTGCTTGTAATACTTATGAATATTCTAGGTGGACAAAAAGGCGAACTAAGAGGTGGACGCCTAAGCTTTTTCACATTTATGTATATTGCTGTGAAGCAACTGTAAAGTCTAGAGGGAATTTATATCTGTAACTGTAACCAGCTCGTTTTTGTTTGCTAACCTGGTTAAAATGTTTATATTTAATTATCTTAAAGATAAATCGTCCAGCTCAAACCTTTGTAGGGGTAAGAGGTGGGACCATCATCATCATCATCAACACCTCTAGGATTATATTATAATATTTCATTTATATTAATGAATTTTGCATTTATATTATAAATATTCACTTTTTCAGCTTAGAGATGATCTAGCCAACAGAAGTTAATGTAAAGTTAACGTTAAGTTAAAGTTACATTAAAGTTAAGTTAAAGTTAAGTTAAAGTTAAGTTAAAGTTAAGTTAAAGTTAAGTTAAAGTTAAGTTAAAGTTAAATTAAAGTTAAGTTAAAGGTAAGTTAAAGTTAAGTTAAAGTTAAGTTAAAGTTATGTTGAAGTTAAGTTAAAGTTAAGTTAAAGTTAAAATAAAGTTAAGTTAAAGTTAAGTTAAAGTTAAGTTAAATTTAAGTTAAAATAAAGTTAAAGTTAAGCTTAAGTTAAGTTAAAGTTAAGTTAAAGTTAAGGTAAGTTAAAGTTAAGTTAAAGTTAAGTTAAAGTTAAGTTAAAGTTAAGTTAAAGTTAAGTTAAAGTTAAGTTAAAGTTAAGTTAAAGTTAAGTTAAAGTTAAGTTAAAGTTAAGTTAAATTTAAGTTAAAATTTAAATAAAGTTAAGTTAAAGTTAAGTTAAAGTTAAGTTAAAGTTAAGTTAAAGTTAAGTTAAAGTTAAGTTAAAGTTTAGTTAAAGTTAAGTTAAAGTTAAGTTAAAGTTAAGTTAAAGTTAAGTTAAAGTTAAGTTAAAGTTTAGTTAAAGTTTAGTTAAAGTTAAGTTAAAGTTAAGTTAAAATTAAAATAAAGTTAAGTTAAAGTTAAAATAAAGTTGAGTTGAAGTTCAGTTAAAGTTAAGTTAAAGTTAAGTTGAAGTTTTGTTAAAGTTAAGTCAAAGTTAAGTTAAAGTTAAATTAAAATTAAGTTAAAGTTAAGTTACAGTTAAGTTAAAGTTAAGTTTAATTTAAGTTAAAGTTAAGTTAAAGTTAAGTTAAAGTTTAGTTAAAGTTAAGTTAAAGTTTAGTTAAAGTTAAGTTAAAGTTAAGTTGAAGTTATGTTAAAGTTAAGTTAAAATAAAGTTAAAGTTCAATTAAATATCATTTTAGATTCTGTTTATACTCACGAGTGCGTGTGTGTGCATGTGTATGCGTGCGTTTTTGTGTTTGTGTACCTATTATAAATCACTACAATCAGCATTAGTTTACCAAAAACGAACCCTGCTGCTGCAAACCTTTCCCCACATCCAACATCCCAGTGATTTCTCGTGGAAGCGCAGAGGATTTCTCGGTTTCCTTCACAGCGAGTATCACGTCAACACATTCCTTCCCATTCCCTATTGGACCTGCATTCGGACACGGCCGGCGCTGGTATTGCTAAATATTAGATCTTCAGTTTTTACACATTGAGGATGAATGTTAGTCCCAAACATCATCTGTTGGTTCTCTGTGTAATTGCAGCTGATCTGGTAATAACAGAGTAGCAACCGTGGGCGGTCAATAATGCTAATGCTAATGCTACTATTGACAATTCGCTTTTTCGGTCAGGCTGTAACTCTTTACTCCAATGATTAAAATCCCATACACAAACATCAGTCTGTGCGTAAAACGTGGAGACCATTTCCTTTCCCCTTTCCCTCCTATGAAAATTCCATAAGATTATGTCAATCTTTGCGGGAAAAGACGGCGGCAGGCTGGTATCATGGGGACAAAGTCCGCTAGATTCCATGCTCAGATTGTCAGATGTTTATGGAATTTTACCAGGATTAAAAAGTTACAGCGTCGCCGTCAACGTCAATGCTTACTGAGCATACAACAGTTACTTTTTGCGTGAATTTATCGAAAATGAAAACTCACTCAAGTAAACCACTACGATGATTGTGTAGAGAAAGAGTCCTCTTATCCGATAAAATTGGTGGCTTACATGGATTGATTTTGACATACGATACATTTACGAAAGACGCCATTATTTATGTTTTCGACATTGGTCCTTATGAACGCTCAGTGTCGATATCACGAAAATTTTATTTTGACAGATCGATGTCCAACTATGCCAGTTATACCACTGAGGCAACACCAAAAAGAAATCAACTTTGAGTCAGCTTTTTTGAATGAAGCTCCACGTATGTTATGTGCTCCATTCCAAAGAAAATAGGTCTGACATTGTGAATGTAGTAGTTCTTTCACATTCACTGGATTTTAACTAAATGTAGCAGCAAATTTGACGTCACTCTCGCTATTGCATAGGAACTAAGAATAATGTTGGAATGCACAAGACGACAAATTTGAAATGCAAGAACTTCTTTCACGAATTTCTGGATCTGAACAGGAACTATTTTATTTTTAGAATCTCAAATTGATCGAACATCCGCATGATATCTGCATGGGACAATGCAGATGTGAAAAATACTGATCTGAATGAGGATGTTTAATTTAAAAAATCGGGTAATCACTGTATTACAATGCAACTTAACTAAAAATAAGATTATTTTTTATTTTAACAACCAAAACAAAATTAGAAAAGGCCACCCCATTTTTCTTCGTGTACTCATCCCATTCGATTGACGTCATGCAGTAGAGCCCGAGCTCGGATCGTAACTCACCTTCCAGTTGACACCTGTAGTCCGAACAACTGTATCTCGTCATTCCTATTACATATGGAACTTAGTTCACTGTCGGTAACTCCCAAGGGAACTCACCGAACCAACTTCCCCCCCCCCCCCCCCCCATTTCCCCCATCAGAGTCTCCCCGGTCAGTCCGTGTGTGTGTGTTTGTGTGGTGGGATCAACATAGAAAAAGGAAAACAGGAAAAGTAACCTTTCACTGCCGGAGTGAACCCACAGAAAGGAAGGCAGAAAAACAAAGCAGGTAAAATGGCACAATAACGAAGACGATCGGTTGTCGTCGTCGTCGGGACACACTCAGCTAAATATCAGACACCGGAGACACCGGAGACCTACATTCGGTGGTGCTTTGTCATGGCCTAGGTATCTAACTAGTGCAAATGCAGCTGCAACCGCAACGTCGGGCCACGGACAACGGGAATAAAAATGACATAAATATGCTTTTAGAGTTTTCCGCTTTTCCTGACGCTCGCTGGGTTGTGCCAAGCGCGACATGATATTGGGAAAGGAAGCAGTTGGGAATTATAGGCACTCAAATGAGCCACAACCGCAATGGGTTTGGATACCTTTGTGCAGAAAAATTACGGAGGGGGGGGGGGGGTTGCAGTTACAAAGAGGACAAGGTCAGCCCCGTTGCGAATTGTTTCTTCAGTATGTATTAGCCAGAAGAGGGTTGGGGGAGGAATTGTGGGGCAAGGTTGCTCGATGCGATATGTAGGAAGCAGACAGGATGATGACTGATTTTCAATATTTGATGAGTGAGAGACGAAGAAAATGATGGTGGATTCTACCCAGCTTGCTCGCAGCAGTAGACGGGTCTTTGTTTCAAGACTGGTCGGAAAGTTATTATTATGTTAGCTGAAATTTATAATTACTTACCCGGAACTGGAGAGGAAATGCAAAACTAGAAAGTTTTTATTACTTACCTGGAACAAAGAAAATGAAAAATTAGTTCAAAGGCACACTCATATAGCGGAAATGACGGCTTCGGCATGCCAGACTATTTTCGGCAACCCAAATTGAAACACTATTTTCACTGGATTTTCTTACGAAAACACTTCGCTGAATGCATGCAAACGATTCTTTATGCTTCCAGCTTCAATTTGACTATATTTTTACCACTGAGAAAAAGCAATCTAGCAAGGTTTTCTTGAAATGCAACACACGCACTACAAATTGTAGCTGATTTCGAGTTGCCGATAATAGAACAGCAGATTTACATGCAGTTCAAATGGAACGGTTGCCGAAGAAAAACTGGTTGCCGACAATACTCGCTCTCACTAGAGAAGATTGGAGCTTTGTAAAAGCGTTTCAAAACAGTTTTTGACAATTCTTTCGACTGAAATTGTTAGAGCAGCTGGCAGCAAAAGATTGTAAACAAACCAATACTGCATATGTGTGCGTTCCATAGAGAAAAAGGCTATAGAAAGAAGGTCGCTGCTTAGGTTGCCGAGAATACGTAAATTCCCCTACCACGTCTTGACTAACTATGCTATCGGGAGCCCCAAATCTGACAAATTGAATCATCACCAATGTTGGGTGATTAAATTTTGCATCATTACCATAAATTGGTCGGCCCTAGAACGCTCCCAAATGTCCTAACGGTTAAAGCACAAAACTTCCTCGATTAACTTCCTGACCTGTGCTTTAATTCACAAATCCCACATATCGATTACCACGATATTCTGTGGCTAATTTCCGCAAATCACCAATCCCCATAATTGAACGACCCGAAACCCCGAAACCAAGCCACGATGACTGACTCAGCAATCAATTCTCATGGAGAAAGTCTTTCCTAAACATCTACCCAATTACAGTTTCGCTCTCCTTTCATTGTTCCGCAGGGACGATAGAGCTGGCCCCAAAAACCGCACACCAGCTGGCGGTTGCACCAAGCCAGCAGCATCCGAAAAACTTTCGGATACGTTTCCTGGCCGAGAAGGGTAGAACTTGTTGCTGGCCATCGCCGTCGTCGTCGTCGTGGACGGTGGATGGAACAACTTTTCCCCCGTCCAACAGAGCAGAGAAATAGGTACTGGCTCGGACCAACAAGCGATCCGGAAAATGAAAGTCTGAGTTTTTTTTTTATGCAAACATGTGCATTTAAAGTAACTTTTTCCCTCGGAACTGGACTCGTACGAGAATGTGAGGGAACTTTCACTTGGAGGAGGTATCCGATACGTGTCCAATGTTTGCTTGTTAGAAAATTGCAATACGCTTTCTCTCCGTCTGTCGCATTCGTTGGCAGTTGTGGAGGTAGAGGGGAGGGGGTTGAATGCTCGTACTTTTCCAAAAACCGAGCAATGATGGGATTTTGGTTTAAGGAACAAGTTTTACTGGTGCTGATTACAATTTTCAGTGTATTCTGGTTGCCTTTTCAGTTGAACTTTGCAAATTGATGCAGGTTGCGGGTCAGTTAAATTGAATTTGCAGAAGTTACATTCTCGGAATAATATTATTTTAGAATCAAAACTTTCGAAAACCTTTACTCCCGTGCCACTTGTTGCCGCTGAGCGTCAAGAAATTACAAGAGAACCAAACTCAGCTGCAACTCATCAGCGATGCAATTGATGACCATTCACATTGGAATGATGAAACATTTGACATTTGCGCTTCAAAGCGGTTCCTAATCGGTCTCCCAAAATTAGAACTCATTACGGTACGAGTCTGACTTGGCACAAACAAGTACTGAGGATCCTATAATTTATTCGTTAGTAATTTGTTTAAGGCAGCTCTAAGTTTGCACCTTTGGAATTGATAAAACGGTCCATAAAATATTGAAAAACGTTCCATTAAAAACATTCAAATGATCCATAAAACATCGGAGAAAATCCCTAAAAAAGTGCGGATGATCCATAAAATATATCAATGTTATCAATATTTTATGTGAAATTTAGCAACACAATTGTAAAAATGTACCGCCAAATTTCTAAATAATGAGGATTGCAATTGTACGAATTACCCATAAACATATTGCAATTGATCCATAAAACATTCAGCAATGAACCTCAAACTAAATAAAGTGATCCATAAAAAAATCAAGTTTGCACACTTAAAAATATAGGCATGATCCATTAATTAGACGCATATTATTCATGTTTAGGAAACTATTTTTTTTAAATTTTGATCCATAAACCTTGAAAAATTGCTCCACTGCATATCTACTTAGATTTACTGTCCTGTCCGTATATTTTAGGTAGCGGTGCGAAGCGACGGGCAAGCGTCTAGAATTAGCTTCCAAAAGAAGATTCTATAATAATATTCTTAAGAAGCATCCTATGGAGCAACATGAGTAGAAAAACATATGTAGGGTAGAGAACTACTTCGGCCTAATCGCCCATTTTGGGCCTATCGAGCAGAAATCTTCAAATAAATCCATGATTTCTGAGTAAACAAGTCAATTTGTGCGTTTAGTACGATACTTTAGTTAATAAACTACGGAACGAAGTCACTGAGAACACGTGATATGAAGGTTTGCACCCATTATTCCCAAAAACGAAAGAAGCGCTCCGACCGAATCATGTTTTATCTTCATCCGATAGGCCGAAGTGAATTCATTAGCCTTTGAATGGCGTTTCACAATGCGTTAGGCCGAGTTTAGAATCCGTAGGCCGAGTTTGGCGTCAAGAAGCAGTGTTAGACTTTTGACAATATTTCAACGATTGGTTTCTCTTTATCAAATCTTACGGTACGTACGGAAAGGTAAATAAATTTGAAAGCCATAAGTAATAATAACATTCCGTTTGGTGCTAAACTGCGCTAGATTAAGAAAGACTACGTGCGGGTTGTGCTTAATCGGCCGGAAATGGGGTTGTTGACCCTATATCCCATAGACTATAATTGGAACACACCATAATAAGAAAGTCTACCAATAACTGGACCACCTACCCTAGGTATGATCC
The DNA here is from genome assembly GCF_037179485.1 of Ochlerotatus camptorhynchus. Classification (NCBI taxonomy): domain Eukaryota; kingdom Metazoa; phylum Arthropoda; class Insecta; order Diptera; family Culicidae; genus Ochlerotatus; species Ochlerotatus camptorhynchus. Next base: position 1,956,101 of record NW_027040513.1, on the reverse strand, counting down.
ATAAAATTAACATTTATTTTTCATATTTTCTTAAGAAGATTATTATAGAAGCTTCTTTTGGAAGCTAATTCTAGACGTTTGACCATCGCTCCGCACCTCTACAATTTTTCATGGTTTATGGATCAAAATCAATCACATAGTGTCCAAAACGTGATAAACGTCTAATTTATGGATCATGGCTGTTCGGAATATCGGGATAACCCTGTACCGCCAAGCCCAGCGACAACCCTGTGGGAGATTCGGAGAGCTACGGTAACGGTCGCTGTCAGAAATGAAAGACGTCAGGTTTGGTTCAACGGAACTGTGAACAGTTCCGTTGAACCAAACCTTAGATAGGTCGGAGTATGAACGAGAAAAAAAGACGTAAAGAAGGTACAATTCCAAACCATCTAAAAAACGTTTTACAGCTAAATTAAGTTAATTTCCTAAATTTGTTAATATACCTATCGTTTAATTAAATTGTAGTCATTTGTAGTGAACTAGCTACTGAAGTAGGTTAGTTGGAGGTGGAATTCGTGCAAATATTGAATTTAATAACCCTATATTTGCTTAATCTAGATTGTACAATTTGATCCTAAAATCTGGTAACCTACAGTTTGTTCCTAAACGCTATATACTTGATTTACCCTAAGTAACTAGTTTACATCGTTTGCGTGCTTAACTAAAATAATAATTGAATCCCTAAATCTTAAATCTAGCCAAATCTTTGTTGAAAGAGTGACGGAAGATAACTCTCGGTTTGAAAATCTCCCGTTCAGCCTCCTATCACTTTTCTCCTGCAGCAACTGGTCTAGGGATTCCTCCAGGCTGACCTCATTGGTACTTCCTTTTCCAGATTCGGTTCCGGCATCACTCGTCGCACTATTCTTTTTGCTAGGTGGTTTCTTTGGGACAGACTTCTTGGTTCCTTTTGGCACTTCGAGCACGTCTACGGAACCTCCTTTACAGCTGATGTCTTACCAGCACAACTATAATGGGTCCAGAAATCGCAGACATCACACTGGACCATATCATCTACGTGGTCATGGCCTTCACAAAGCGTACAGTTTCTATCGCTGTTCTGTTCTTCACTCAACGGTGGTCTTGATACCTCTGACATTTTGAGGTTATATCCGATGATGTTCTTCAAGAATGTTCGGATTTATGAAAGCAACTTTCTCAGAGCAGTCTCGTTTTGTACAGCTTGAAGCTGAAATAGGTTTTATTATAAGCATTAAGATTGGTTTGGACTTTATATTAGTTTGATAAAACCTTTTTCAGCTTCAAGCTGCCCAAAACGAGACTGCTCTGAGGAAGTTGCTTTCAATAATCCGAACATGGCTATATTTTTAAGTGCGCAAACTTGATTTTCTATGGATCACTTTCTTAAGTTTAAGGTTCACTGCTGAATGTGTTATCAATTGCAATATGTTTATGGGTAATTCGTACAATTTCAATGCTCATTCCTTAGAAATTTAGCGGTACATTTTTACAATTGTGTTGCTAAATTTTACATTAAATATGGATCATATTGATATTTTTTATGGATCATTCACACTTTTAAAGGATTTTCGACGATGTTTTATGGATCATTTGGATGTTTTTTATGGAACGTTTTCCAATATTTCAAGGAACATTTATTGGTTTTTATATTCAAAAGTATTTGCCTTTGTTTATTGGAGATTGAAGCATTTGCACAATTTTTTTTAGTTTTGTGACCGAACTTCAGTATTTTGATTTGAGTTTACTTTGATAATTATCGATGAATGTAGAAAAAATGAGTGAAACTCAAAAAAATTAGTTCAAGAAATATGAAACTTTGAATGATAAAACGGCATAAGTAATAAGAATACAACATTGAATTTGTGAAGGCTATATCGGAAATACATTTCATAAGTGATGGTTTGAGTGCTAACACGAATAGCACAAACTTTTTTTTTTAATATGTTCGTAAAATATGTAACACAGACTATATAAAAACTATTTACGATATCTACGGAAATACCCCAAGCTACAATATGGAACCAATGTTTCTAATTTGGAAAAGCGCAGCGAGTAAATTTTATCTTTACATTCTACTATCAAAGCTACCCGCATTATCAAAGATACCCCGGTTTACGGTACTTGTAATTTTGCGACTATCTTCTTAAAAGGGCTTATGTAAAAATGATACGAATCAATTAAAAAATACACATCTCGAGAACGGTTTATTTTATCAAGATGGTGTCTTGAGCGAAGTTGTGGATAAGTAAGTCTTGTACTCGAAAAAAATGCACCATTTTTATCCGTGTGTAACTTTTTTATACGTGGGTAAAAATTGATGAAAATCTGGTATAACTAGTTTGGAGTGAATTGTTTACATGTGCAAAATTTCATAACAATCGGTTCAGTGGTTATTGAGATGTCATCGAAACAAGAAGAAAATCGCCGGAGAATTTTGCGTGCCGTCATGGAAAATCCGACTGCGACCATGAGATGGATCGGAAGACAACTGAGAATCACCCATACAACTGTGTCTCGGGTGGAAAAATCGCTTAAGGAGTCCCAGGCAACCGAGCGGCGGGCTGGAAGTGGAAGAAAATCGAAGACAGCTGACCCTGTGACGGCCCGGAAGGTGTTGGATTATTTCAAGCGTAATCCGAACCTTTCGATTCGCGACGCGGCTCTGAAGGCAAAGTGTTCCGCCTGGTTCGTTCAGCAAACCATGAAACGAGCTGGGCTTCGTGTATTCAAGGTCCGGAAGGCACCGAACCGGCGTGATCAACAAAACACGGCGGCCAAATCCCGCGCAAGGAAGCTGTATCGAGAGTGGTTAACGAAACCGATGTGTGTGTTTATGGATGACGAAACCTACATCAAGGCAGACGCAAAGCAGATACCGGGGCTGGAGTTCTACGTTGCCAAATCACGGTTTGATGTTCCGGAAGACATAAGGAAGAAGAAAGTGGACAAATTCGCCAAAAAATACTTGCTCTGGCAGGCCATATGCCAATGCGGTCAACTGAGTAAACCGTACATCACAATGGGTACCATCAACACCGAAATTTACCGCACCGAGTGCCTCCAGAAGCGTCTGTTGCCCTTCCTGCGGTCCCACGGAGGCGAGACATTATTTTGGCCGGACCTGGCATCATGCCATTACGCGCGATCGACGGTGGATTGGTACAGAGATAATAACGTTGTTTTCGTACCAAACACCGCCAACCCCCCAAATTCACCAGAGATTCATCCGGTGGAAAGATTTTGGGCCATAATGAAGGCTATAGTTCGAAAATCGTCCAAGGTGCTTAAGAACGAGCTGGAGTTGAAGAAAGAATGGATGAAAGTGACCAAAACGGTTGGTTCCACCATTGCACAAAATGTAATGAAGGGTCTTAAGGGAAAGGTGCGGGCCTTCAGCAATGGAAAAGAAATTGAATAAAGTAATTATGCCGAAACATAATCCATATGTATTAGTTCATTCCCTGAAAGTTTCAAGAAAATCCGACTGAAAATAAATTTTTAGCGAACACTTTTGTCTGGTGCATTTTTTTTTTCGAGTACAGGCCTTATTGTACCTAACAAGAAAAAAAAATATGCACTGAAAAAATATGTTGTGTTGAAGAAAAAAAAATTAAAAACAAAAAAAAAATACTTAAATTGCATATTTTTAGAAATAATATTTGAATTATTTTTGTAGTATAGATATCGTGTGAACAACTGACAATGTGTTTAAGGGGAGGTTTACTTGGATTTAAAAAAAAAATTGATTTTTTTACATAAAATGAAAGCTACAAGTGTGTAGAATATGTGGCCAAATGGATTTTACGATCCGAAACATATTTAGCGAGTTATGGCGCTTTGAGTGAACCTTTGTCATGCGCGCTGAGGGACGCTACAAAAACTTTAAACGCGTTTTTCTCGGAACCATATTTTTTATAACAACTTAGAGCATAGGGCTTGAACAAATGATCCGATTTACAATCGGAAAATTGCGCTTTGAAGGATAGGCTTATACCTAAAATGCAAAAAAATGGTTAGTTACTATTTTTTAAGCAAGGTCAAAGTGAGAAAAAAAGGGGTAAAAAAAGCACTTAATTTTCAAATGTCCATAATTTGGTCAATTTTTGTCGGATTTCGTTCTAGTTAGGTATAAGCCATAGGGAATATTATCAACTTTAACCACAATAAAAAATTTTCATTTCAGTTCACCACCAGAGGGTGTGCACTCGAAGTTCTGCAGCAAAACCTGACTGACACTCCTCCACGCGAGCCGCCATTTTGAGCCGCCATTTTGTTTTTTTACCTTCAAAAAATTTCCAAGTATTCAGGAATAGTGGACAAATATAAATATCGAAACCGGAAGTTCGTATGTCTTTTCATTCTCCTGAAAAAAAAATTCTTAAGTTCAACTGTTTTTCAGCCAAATCCAAGTAAACCTCCCCTTAAGTTGGACATCTGATGAACTAAAAAGTTATGAATTATTGGAAATAGGGTAAATGTCGGCTTCGGCACCCATTGACTGTTTTCGGCAACCAAAATTTAAACGTTAATTTCACTATGTTTTCCCATCAACACACTTCCCTGAATGCATCCAAACGATTCTTTAGTCTTTCAGCTTCAATCTGATTGTATGTGTACGTCTGAGCAGTCCTGTTATGGCAGATTTTTCTTCAAATGAAGCATACGTACTCTAAAATGGGGTTGATTTCAAGTTGCCGATAATAGAACAGCTGGTTAACACGCAGTTCTAATAGGAAGGTTGCCGAAGAAAACGAGGCTGCCGACAATAGTCACACTCACCTGAGAAGTTTGGAGCGTTGTAAAAACGCTTTCAAACAGTTTTGAAGAATTCTGTCGATTAAAATGGATAGAGAAGCAAGCAGCAGATGAATGTAAACCAACAGACACGTCATATATGTGCGTGACGCTGAGAAAATGCTAATAGAAGTGTGGACACTGCTTAGATTGACGAGAATACGTAAATTCCCCTAGTTCCTTTTTCCAAAATGCTACCTAAACTTATTAACCCGTAAAGTACCACGGAGAACTTTTTTCAAAATGCTCGTTCTCAGCAATGTCACAACCGATTTTCATATACTTGTATTTTTATTGAGGGGGAATAATTGATCTAGCTTTTAACATAGGTAACGCTCCTGTAAACCCCTCCTCGCGTTTGAGAGATGCAAATATGTATGTGTTTTTTCGTTTTTTATTTGACGCAGAATACGTCTTACAGGAAGCTACTGGGGGTAAATCGAAAATCTAAAATTGCGACCGCCACGAAAAGGTGTAAGATTTTGAACGCTTACAACTTAGTCATTTAAAGGTAAAATTAAAATCCAAATACACTTATCGATAGAAAATACCTTTTGTAAGCGTTTGCAATGAACGCTTTTAAAATTGTATAATAATTTTATCACTGTTTTCATGAAATAAACGTTCTCCCCAAACCCAGTACTCATAATCAAGTACAATTTGGTTGCACATCGTGCTGCTTGAATCTGAAAAGCTATAAAACAGCGCTGATAATGTGCCTCAACTTTTTTTTAACTCTATTTGATTCAAATTCAAAATAAATTACATTTCATTTTAATCTAGGTGCTCCAGTTCCTACAGTAACTTACCAGTCTTAATTGTTAAATACAGTAACTTACCAGCCTTAAATATGATATATATCTAAGTATTTTTACATTGTTCCTGTCTTGACAATTCAGTATTTTAAACATTGCACATTGTAGTCGAAATACGTATCTGTCATGGATACCAAAATTAATTAAGTGGAATTAAATGGAAGATAAACCCTTTTGCTGTTTTATTTAGCATTCCGCTAACAACCCAATTTCATTACTTCATTATGATGGCTACCAAGCCTTTGGGGATTTTCCTTATTAGAGAGTTGTATAGATTTTTTCTCCTTTAGCTCACTTAAATCTTTGGTTTTTATTAGTTAGGTAGGTTCCGATTCAACACATTGTAGTTTCATTTTTATACCTATGATCTTGACTTTTTTACCTAGAGGATGAGTACTTAAGGGGGTTAGATTTTGATAAGTTCTTTAGTGGGAATGACACTGATGAAGACTGCACATTGTAGTCGAAATACGTATCTGTCATGGATACCAAAATTAATTAAGTGGAATTAAATGGAAGATAAACCCTATTGCTGTTTTATTTTAAACAGGTTTTTTATACCTGCATGTCAGTATAACAATTGCTATCTTAAAACTGAAAACTTAAACTAAATCTTATTTAAGTATAAAGGGAATTAATCGTTGCAATTGAGGATTGCAACGATTTTTGCCTGCAATTATTAATTGTTTTGTTGGACATTTGTTCTAAAGTCTCAACATTCGAAATTCTATGTACCTCAGTAGTACTGTACCAAGGAGGCAACTTCAAAATCATCTTCAGAACTTTGTTCTGAATCCTTTAAAGTGCTTTTTTCCTGGTAGTGCAACAACAAGACCATATTGGCACAGCGTAAAGCATGGCCGGTCCAAAAACTTGTTTACATATTAGAAGTTTATTCGTCAGGCAAAGTTTGGATTTCCTGTTTATAAGAGGATACAAACATTTTATATATTTGTTACATTTGACTTGAATGCCCTCAATGTGATCTTTAAAAGTTAATTTTTGGTCAAGTATTAATCCAAGATATTTCACTTGGTTTGACCAGGAAATTGGAACTCCGTTCATAGTGACTATGTGACTACTACTAGGTTTCAAAAACGAAGCTCTAGGCTTATGTGGAAATATTATAAGTTGAGTTTTGGAAGCGTTGGGAGAAATCTTCCATTTTTGTAAATAAGAAGAGAAAATATCTAAACTTTTCTGCAGTCTGCTGCAAATAACACGAAGACTTCTTCCTTTAGCGGAAATGCCTGTGTCATCAGCGAACAAAGATTTGTGGCAACTCTGAGGCAAATCAGGGAGGTCCGAAGTGAAAATGTTATACAATATAGGCCCAAGAATGCTACCCTGAGGAACTCCTGCTCTAACAGGCAGTCGATTAGATTTGGAATTTTGATAATTTACCTGCAGAGTTCTGTCAATTAAATAATTTTGAACTAATTTCATAATATAAAGTGGAAAATTAAACTTTTTCAATTTAGCAATCAAACCTTCATGCCAAATACTGTCGAATGCTTTTTCTATGTCTAGAAGAGCAACTCCAGTTGAGTGGCCTTCAGATTTGTTTGAACGAATTAAATTGGTAACTCTTAAGAGTTGATGAGTAGTTGAATGCCCATGGCAAAATCCAAACTGCTCATCTGCAAAAAATGAGTTCGTATTGATGTGAAGCATCATTCTATTCAAAATTATCTTTTCAAAAAGTTTACTTATTGAAGAAAGCAAACTTATTGGACGGTAGCTAGAAGCTTCAACTGGATTTTTATCCGGCTTCAAAATTGGAACAACTTTTGCATTTTTCCATTTATCAGGAAAGTATGCCAAATGGAAACATCTGTTAAATAATTTTACCAAGAAAGACAAGGTACTCTCTGGGAGTTTTTTGATGAGGATATAGAAAATTCCATCATCACCTGGAGCTTTCATATTTTGAAACTTTTTAGTTATAGACCTTACTTCGTCCAAATCAGTCCCCCAGGAATCATCAAAAATATTTTCCCGAGAGAAAATATTCAGAAAATCCCGAGCAACCTGATTCTCAATAGGACTAGTAACACCCAAACTGAAATTATGGGAACTCTCGAATTGCTAAGCAAGTTTCTGAGCTTTTTCCAAATTTGTGATCAAAATTTTACCACCTTTTTTAAGCGCTGGAATAGGTTTTTGAGGTTTTTTAAATTTTTTTGTGAAATTCCAAAAGGGTTTGGAACTCGGGTCTAATTTAGAAACATTATTTTCAAAAGTTTTGTTCCTCAGGGCAGAGAATCGCTTTTTAATTTGTTTTTGCAAATCCCGCCAGATAACTTTTATGGCAGGATCGCGTGTTCTTTGAAATTGTCTCCTACGGACATTTTTAAGACGGATCAAGAGCTGAAGATCATCGTCTATTATAATTGAATCGAATTTAACCTCGCATTTTGGTACTGAGGCAGCTCTTGCTTCAACTCTAGAAGTAGTCAGAGATTCAAGAGCATAATTAATTTCATTTTTGGTTTGCAAAGGAATGTTTGGATTGAAGTTATATTCCATAAATGTTCGATATTGCTCCCAATCAGCTCTATGGTAATTGAAAATAGAGCTGTTGGGATTATAAATTATTTCTTGGGATATTTCAAAAGTTACTGGAAGGTGATCAGAACCGAAGTCAGCATGGGTAACCAATTGGCTACAAAGTTGACATGAATCAGTTAAGACCAAATCAATAGTGGAGGGATTTCTTGCAGAAGAAAAGCATGTTGGGCTGTTTGGATATTGAATAGTGTAATAACCTGCAGAACAATCATCAAACAGAATATTACCATTGGAATTGCTTTGAGCATTATTCCATGAGCGGTGTTTTGCATTAAAATCACCAATAATGAAGAATTTAGACCTATGACGGGTAAGTTTCTGGAGGTCACCCTTGAGAAAATTCTTTTTCTGGCCTACGCATTGGAATGGCAAATAGGCAGCTATAAACGTAAGTTTTCCAAATTTTGTTTCAACAGAAACTCCCAAAGTTTCAAAAACTTTGGTTTCAAATGAAGAAAGAATTTTATGTTTGATTCGTCTATGAACAATGATGGCAACGCCACCAGTCCATCAAGACGATCATTTCTATAAATTAAATAATTTGAGTCCTTCTTAACCTTATGGTCAGGTTTAAGGAACGTTTCAGTTATAACGGCAATATGCACGTTATGAACTCTCAAAAAGTTAAATAGCTCGTCTTCATTATCTTAAAGAGATCGAGCATTCCAATTTACAATATTTAATGCTTTAAAATCCATTACTGAATTTTAAAGTCATGACAATATTATTTGCAAATTTTACTCCAGTTTGAATAGCATCAAACATGGAGTTAGATTTAAGCATATCAGAAATCATGTCAATTAATGATTTCTGTAAAAATTCCATTTTAGGGACAGTAATGCTTCCTAAGTCAAATTTGTCAAAATTTCCGTTAGAATTACTTTGGTTAGTATTTTGATTTCTACCCGCTGCAATAGCAGCATAGGTAGCTCCATTAACTCGCTGAACATTGTTAGCAGCGAGGGGAGTAGGTACAGATGAAACATTTGAAGCAGGGGAGATATTTGTACCTACGGGTACGAATGTAGAATTTGTTCCTCGCTGACCGTTGTTAACAGCAGAGGAATTTGTACCTGGTCGGAAACGTGGAGCGTTTCCTACCTGACGGCTAGAACGAGATTGTAGGATCGCTTTGCGAGTCTTACATTCCCAAAAATTGGATTTGTGGTTTTCACCACAATTTGAACATTTAAATTTCTTAGGATCTTCCTTCACAGGACAGTCGTCCTTTGCGTGAGAGGAATCACCACAATTCATGCATTTAGCTGGCATGTAGCAATTTTTAGCTCCGTGACCCCATCCCTGGCACTTACGGCACTGGGTGAGGTTTTGGAAATTTCCTCCAGTCTTCCTGAAGTGTTCCCACTTCACTCGGACATGGAGCATAAGGCTAGCTTTTTCTAAGGCCTTAAGGTTGTTTAGTTCACTAGACTTGAAGTGAACTAAATAAAAATCATTAGAAATCCCGTTGCGCGAATCGCCAGGACGGGATTTCATTTTCATTTTGATTACTTGAAGTGGCACAACTCCAAGTAATTTTGCCAGTTCATCTTTGATCTGATCTAGGAATTCGCCACTGGGCAGTCCTTTCATGACAACCTTGAACACACGTTCAGTTTTGGTGTCGTAAGTAAAAAAATTTATGCTGCTTCTCAGTAAGATACTTGAGAAAACATTTAAATCCGTCCAAGGTTTCAGCCAATACACGGCATTCACCCCGACGTCCAATTTGTAGAGAAAACTTAACTTTCACGAGGTTCAAAAGTTCCATGCGAAGAGCATGGAAATCGGAAGTGGTTATCACAATAGGGGGAATCTTTTCCTTCTTGGCATTAAGCCGGGAAAGTTTACTAGAATTTTTCTTGGATGATGGATCATTTTCATCATCCGTGAGCAAATCAATTTGATTACTCAAATTAATTTCATCAGAAGGGAGGTCAAGAGTTTGCCCCTTTCTTTTGCGTTTAGGCGCCATGGCGGCAGTAATTTTTATCCAAATCGACTTCCAAGCAGATTACTATAAGAATCTGAAGGATCGAAGAGGAATTTTCCAAATCGATATCCAAGAAGGATTACCTCGGGTAGGGTCCAAACAAGGATCGAAGAGGAATAAGAGTTGAACAAGGTAGAAAAAATTTTACAGGTTGAGATCTGAAAAGTGCTGTTTAAATTTGTTGTAGCTTTAGGTAGTAGTAACACTTCCTTAAGCAAAAAGCAAATAGATCCGCACGGCAAGAGAGCACGATGCGGACTGATGTGCCTCAACTGATTTTCGCTTCGGACGGCGGGTAAGCAGGTAGTAGCAGCAGCAACAGCAGAAACAGTAGGAAGGCGGTTCCTGTCAAGCGCGCAGCGGTCGAGTTTTGCACCTCGAACTTTGCTCGTCGTTCCCATCGAGATTACTGGCTGCTGGTAGCAGCGTCGCCTCGATGGCGCAAGCGCTCCTTGGCTGAATGATAACTACAAATCTTGATTACATTTCGAAAAGACATATCAGTTTTTGTAAACAAAACGCATTTTATCGTCGGTTTGGCATAACTAATAGCTCGCCCCACATACTAACACCACTATATCAGGTAGGGGAAAATTTCCTCTATCTCATGGTAGTGTTAGCATGCGTGGGTGAGCTACCAGTCACGCCAAATCGACGATCAAATGCGTTGTTTACAAAAGCTGATACGTTCCTTCGAAAAAATAATCGAGAAATACTTCGTGGGCTGTGTACCAATTGCCGAGTTTTTTATCGTGACATTTCGAAAGTTATTTTCAATTTTCGAAAATGCCGGAAATTGATCAGTTTTCAAACAGAGCTCAGCCATGGTTACCAAAATTTAATTTCTAGTCGGTCCGAAATAACCACGCTCGTATAGCAGAGTTATTCGATAACTCATCTGTCACTTTTAACCACGAGATAAATTTAACTCGCCCATTGCGACACAGCCTTGGAATTAAAATTAGGGCCATCCATAAATAACGTATATTTTTTGACCAATCAACCCCCCTTCCTCCTCGGAGCGTGTTTTGCAATACACCTAATACATGGCCGGTCCCAACTTCTGAAACCCATCTCCTCCCTCAACTACTATGTTATTTATGAACGTTCCCACTGAGCAACACTGAAAATCAGCAGCGCACCACACAAAACGGGTTGGACAATTTCGGTATTGATCATCAATGTTTCGCGATCAGAACATTTTAGCTTGAAATCCCTCCATTTATTCATCGGTACATCTTTAATTTATTGATTTAATTAAAAAACAATTCTTAATATGGTTTTTTTTTAAAGATTTCTCGTGCATTTTGTGAACGCACATTCATTATTTTGCATAAGAAAACGGGAACGGGGTGTTTCTGTGGTGATAAGAAGGATTTTCCTACTCAGATTGCAGTTTTCTGTTAAAAGCACTGAAATTATCAGGCGGTACCTCTATTTATGCTTTTAGATTAGCTATGAAAGTCCCTCCTACTTGGAAAATTATGCTATAAAGGGTGATACGGTCAAAATTTGGTCAATATCAACTTGGCGTATTTCTTTCAATTTTGCATTTAAAAAACCTGAACACCCCTCATTTTGAAGGTGTGTGTGTGTAGAATGTTGCTCCTATTTTGATTTTGGAATTCACTCTTCAGTTGTCAAAATGCCGTCCAAGCAAGAAGAGCAGCGTATCAAAATTTTGCTCGCGCATCGCGAAAACCCGAGCTACTCGCACGCAAAGTTGGCAAAATCGCTAAAAGTTGCCAAATCAACCGTTACAAATGTAATTAAAGTGTTTGGGGAACATTTGTCGACAGCCAGGAAGTCTGGATCGGGGGGAAATCGAAAACCGGAAGCCGCTGAGACGACAAAGAGAGTTGCCGGTAGTTTCAAGCGAAACCCTAACCTCTCTCTCCGAGATGCCGCAAATAAGCTGGGTGTATCGTCTACAACCGTGCATCGAGCCAAAAAAACGAGCCGGACTATCGACTTACAAGAAGGTAGTGACTCCAAATCGCGATGATAAACAAAATACGACGGCCAAAGCGCGATCCCGGAGGCTGTACACGACGATGCTGACGAAGTTTGACTGCGTGGTAATGGACGACGAAACCTACGTCAAAGCCGACTACAAGCAGCTTCCGGAACAGGAGTTTTATACGGCAAAAGGAAGGGGAAAGGTAGCAGATGTTTTCAAGCACATGAAACTGTCAAAGTTCGCAAAGAAATATCTGGTTTGGCAAGCCATCTGTACCTGTGGCTTGAAAAGCAGCATTTTCATAGCTTCCGGGACTGTCAACCAAGAAATTTACGTGAAAGAGTGTTTGAATAAACGTCTGCTGCCTTTCCTGAAGAAACACGGTTGTTCCGTACTGTTTTGGCCGGATTTGGCATCTTGCCATTACGGTAAAAAGGCCATGGAGTGGTACGCCGCCAACAACGTGCAGGTGGTTCCCAAGGACAAGAACCCTCCCAACACGCCAGAGCTCCGCCCAATTGAGAAATACTGGGCTATTGTCAAGCGGAACCTAAAGAAGACCAAAAAACCTGCTAAGGGCGAGCAGCAGTTCAAGGCAAACTGGCTTTCTGCGGCGAAGAAGGTGGACAAGGTGGCTGTACAAAATCTGATGGCAGGGGTCAAGCGTAAGGCCCGGCAATTCGGATTTGGAAAAGCGGAAGCCTAACTGAATATTTTTCCTGAATTTTATACTAATTGAACTTGAAAAAGAAATTTAATTTGATTTTTTAAATAAACGATTTCACCGATTTACACGCGTTTTCCCTTGACCAAATTTTGACCGTATCACCCTTTAGAACGGTTTATACAACCCCAGTTTTTTTTGCTGACGGGGGCGAGGCACAGCCAGCCGTTCGATTGCATAATTCTTCAAGTAGGAGGGACTTGCAATGCTTATGTCTTAGCATAAATAGAGGTACCGTCGAGTATTTTCAGTGCTAGGTTCTGAAATTTGAAAGTGAGCGTTCAAAAGGGCCAACTTGTAATGTTCGATTCTTTTCTTCAATTTTCTGTTTACATTGCTACAGCTAAGCAAAACAATTCAATCTGAACATTACATTAGGTCCTAAGTAACACTGACAAGATTCTCTTCGTCGACTTTCTCCTTGAATCCACTCGGCCCAGGTTTTTTTCAGCACACATATCGATAAAAGAAGTTTTTATCTCACATCAAATACAACAAACACAACAAGAAACGATTCTGTGCTCAAGTTATTAAGGCTGTGTTGCATTTAGTGAATTTTTACTCAATTTGACAGATGGAAAATTTTCAAATAAACCTGCTATTCCAGCAGACTTATTTCTGACAGACAAGGAATCAATTTGACAGACGCTTTCTCGAAAATCGGCCGATCTGCAATAGAGGGATTTTCGAACATCTTAATTTAATTTCGAAGTGTCAAATCTAAGTGAAAATTTTCCAAATGACCCCCTATGGCCCTACACCGATAGTGATGCACCCTAATCTATTTTACATATCACCTTGAAGCCATTTCAACTCATTGAGCACACGCGTCATAAACCTTTTTGCGCCTCTTTTGGATCACTGTTAGTTTTGCGCCCCCTAGATGCGATGATGACAGGTTTCCGCCTTCCATTGAATCATTGTTTACATTGCGCTCCCTACTAAAATCATAAACCATTTATCCCCAGAGCTCGCTCCGTCAGGCCGTATTACCATGACTGGATGCATAAAACACATCACTCGGACTATGCCGGTCTATATCGCTCGGAATGCAAGCCCCTACCACAGATGGAACTTGGGCAAAGACAGCATGGTGCCTAATTTAATGCGGTTTACCCCTTTTATGATGACCATCAACCACGTCGTCGTCAGCATATTGGTAAACAATAGAATTACAAATCGTTGTATCGTGGCTTCTCTGCACCGTGGTTGGTGGTTCAACATACAAAGCTTCAAATTGGTAAAACAAACAACAAATGAATGGAGTCCCATTTCCATCATCATAGCCTTCATCATTGCGGGTGGCGGTAGAATGCAATGATGCATCATAAAATAGCCAACCGCGTAGGAGTGTAATGAAGCATGCAATGTTGTGCTGAAATGGTGGTCGAAACGGGTTGATGTGGCTTTCTACGATGGGTTCCCGTAGAGCCTTTGGGTGCTGGTGGCAACCCAGCGTAAAATCGATCCATACCGTCTAAAAATATTGGTTGCGTCAGAGGAATTTTCCAATGAAAAAATATTGACTTTAATCATTGATCACAATATTCACACATTTCCACTACCTTTTAAGCCTTTTCCGGTGATTTCAAATGTAATTCCCTTCATGTCAACAAGCACATAATTCAACAACAACAAACGAAAACAACTGCCAACACCAATCAACCAATGATGCCAATCCACACAGATTACACAATGTCAACCCGCTCATGATCCCTCGCCACAGGGGTGGGAAAGTAAATTCCATGACACCATTCCGGGGACTTAAACCGAGTGGATTTCGTGACTAATTAAATGTCACCAACAGCCCACATCCTAGCCACAACCACCCTTAAGCTCGCATAGCAGAACGTTCTTTATGCCACATGCACTCATCGAACAATTCATTCAGGTAATCAGTCTGCAAACAGGACGATTATTGTTTAATTACCGATGTGGGTTGGTTTATATAATCAACCTGTTGGTCGCCAAACCAGGAGCGGTTGAATCAAAATTGCATTATCTGATTGAATTCGAAACAATTGCTCGGCTTCCAAACTGTAAATCTAATTTCTCGCCGGAAGCGATCGTAAAATATGCGAAACAGAATCGAGCTCTCGATGGCGATTGGGAATCACGTAATTTGGAAAGCATAAAATGCGACGTTTGAAATAATAAAATTTTCATGGTTGGTATATCTGGCAATCATCATAAACCATGGAAGCGGGACAGTTGAAGCGAAGAAATGGGTGATATGCGCTCAACAGTGGAACTAAGGGGCTTTCCATAAACCACGGGGACCGTCAAAGAGGGTGTAAATTGTTCACGGTTCATTTAATTTATTTAAAAAAACATGGAATGTCCTCGCAAGCTCTCTCAAAATCTATCCCCTTGGAATGTGGACAGTCGCTATTTAGAAATGGACGGGAAAATGATCGGCTCGTGGAAAAGTGCAATCTAGGGGGAATATGTATCCTAATATTCACCCTCGCCTTTTCTTTGAAAATACCATATTGCAGTGTTTCTCAATATATGGGTCGTGATACACTGGTACAGAGTGGCAAAAGAGTGGTTTTGAAAACGCTCCTGAATATATCCAAATGATCAATAACACTAGTTTACAAAACAACATAAAAAGTGTGAACTTTAGTGGTTGACCAACGTTTCTAATGCAAAATCCTACGCTGAATTCAATGCCGTGGTCAGAAAAATTAAAGTAGAGCCATTTTTGAGATATACAAAAATTTTGATTTTTTGAATTTTGGACAAAAGTACGATTGCTAAAATGTCAATATCTTTGAAACTAGTGCACCAATTTTAAATCTTTTTTATGAAAATGAAGCTAAATAAATTTGCTATCGTTTACTAGAACATTATGTCTCGATTAAAAATTTAATTTTGAAGTAATTTAAAAATTTACAGCATTTTTTTTTTATTTTTCCTGCGAATTTTCCATACAAATCTTGTTTTAATCAACATTTTTAATGGGATAAAAAGATCCAAAAAATCATTCCATAATTTATTCTTAAAGTCCATTAAAAACTGGAGAAAATGAGCCTTTAATGGATGAAATCGGTTGGAAATTGTCGAAGTTATGAATGTTTTTGTAAAATCATGGAAATTGAATGTTCCAAGATTGGCCATTGTCCCGCTCCTAGGTTCATGCACCACTTCCAGTAAGCCTTTCTGCGGACGTGTACGCATACGGTGCATTTCACTAACACTACCAGCTGTCACGCAAAATTAAATGGGATATTTTCAACAATATAATTTACGCTAGTGTTTGTGGGACCGCTCGGCGAGAACCTAACGCAACCAACTCAATTTGACAGCTTTCTTTCTTTAACATTGCTTAACGATGTATACGACAAACGTGAATTCAAGTGTAAAAATGATCCTCAAAAGTTTTGTTACGCGTGTGGCAACTATATATTTACAAAATCGGTCAATTTCACTGCTTCGTTGCAAACTGCATACAGGCTTTATTTTAAAATTGATCCTGGAGACTTTGACGAACCGTGGATTCCAAAAGTATTATGTAGTTCGTGCAAAACGTGCTTGGCTAGGTGGATGTCAGGTGCAAGGTAAATTGATTTTTTGAATAACTTTCATATAAACAATTTATGTACAGCATGGTAGTGCTTTGTTCTTTCCTGATCGACATTATCTTACTTCATCTATTTTTGATAAGTGTTAATGTCTTACTTACTAACTCACTCATTTGTTATCTGTCAGTCGCTATTTGTCCTTTGACATGCCCACCATATGGCGTCGACCGTTTTGTCATGCAACGGATTGTTATTTCTGCTTGACAAAAGTTAAGCAACAAGGACGTCACAAAACAGTTGAGTATCCACAAGTGGCTTCTATGACAAAACCTGTTCCACATTCAAGTTCGGTCCCGTATCCTGTTTATCCAAAGCGGAAAAGAGCGCCCTCTGTTGAATCGACCGTTACAAAAAGTGAGGAGGAATTTAAGGAGGAATGCGAGGAAGACTTCGAGGTGGAATTGGAAAGAAACCCAAAACTGTTTACACAATTCGAATTTAATGATCTCGACTTATCGAAGGAGAAATCCGAATTGCTGGCATCACGCTTGAAAGAACACAACATGCTGAGCAAGGAGGTCAAAATTTCTTGTCACAGGAATCGTCACAAGAAAATTGACAAATATTATTCTACAAAGGACAAGGCATGTTTTTGCCATGACGTAAACGGCTTGTTTGAAGAGTTTGGTGAGCCATATGATCCAGCTGAATGGCGTTTATTCATCGATAGCAGCAAGTTGAGCTTGAAAGCCGTTTTACTGCATCAAGGGAATGAGAAACCTTCTATTCCATTAGCTCATGCCGTTAATATGAAGGAAACGTATGAATCAATGGCTCTATTGCTCAATTTGATAAATTACAATCAACACAATTGGAAAATTTGTTCCGATCTTAAAGTGGTTGCCATGTTGACTGGATTGCAACAGGGATACACAAAATATATGTGTTTTTTGTGTAAATGGGACAGTCGAGCTCGTAAGGAACACTACGTCCGAAAAGATTGGCCAAAACGGGATAGTTTCACAATTGGTAAAGACAACGTTAAAAATGATCCTCTTGTGGTAAAAGAACGCATAATACTTCCACCACTACATATAAAACTTGGGCTATTCAAAAATTTCGTCAAAGCGTTGCAAAAAGAAGGGCCGGCATTCCAGTACTTGAAATCAGTATTTCCAAATTTATCTGACGCAAAGATAAAGGAAGGTGTATTTGTTGGCCCACAGATCAAAAAACTGCTCAATGATTCCGCATTCAATACAGTTTTGACACCAGATGAGGAAGAAGCGTGGAAATCGTTCCAGCGTGTTGTCACAACCTTTTTAGGAAATTTCAGAAGTCCAGATTATGAGGAAGCCGTCGATGAACTGCTCAAAAATTATGAGAAAATAGGTATAAATCAAAAATATTGTGTTTGTTACACATAATTAATTTCAAATCCTTTTATTTCACTGAACCACAGGTGTGAATATGTCTTTGAAGATACATTTCCTACATTCTCACATGGATTTTTTCCCGGAAAATCTTGGTGACGAGAGTGATGAGCACGGCGAACGTTTTCACCAACAAATGAACATGATGGAACGTCGTTACCAAGGGTTTTGGGATGAAGCAAAGATGGGTGACTATTGTTGGTTTCTGATTCGAGAAACAAGTTCAAAACATCGAAGACAAAGTCATTCGATTCTCAATCATTTTTAATAAAACCTAAATAAAATTCTTTTGTATCAACTCGGTTTTAAATCCTGATATGCCTTAATCAAATTGATATGTAGAGAAAAGAATCTCCCATGAAAACTTTACATGCGATTTGGATGCTTACAACGACACCTAGAAAAGGAACTCTAAAGCTGTTGTATTTCAGCAACAGTTTTAAGTGTTTTACAAAAAT
Organism: Ochlerotatus camptorhynchus; assembly: GCF_037179485.1. Taxonomy (NCBI): domain Eukaryota; kingdom Metazoa; phylum Arthropoda; class Insecta; order Diptera; family Culicidae; genus Ochlerotatus; species Ochlerotatus camptorhynchus. The sequence continues at coordinate 1,937,844 of NW_027040513.1, read as the reverse complement.
GCTCATAACTTCGACAATTTCCAACCGATTTCATCCATTAAAGGCTCATTTTCTCCGGTTTTGAATGGACTTTAAGAATAAATTATGGAATGTTTTTTTGAATCTTTTTATCCCATTAAAAATGTTGATTAAAACAAGATTTTTATGGAAAATTCGCAGGAAAAATAAAAAAAAAATATGCTGTAAATTTTTAAATGACTTCAAAATTAAATTTTTAATTAAGACATAATATTCAAGTGAACGATAGAAAATTTATTTAGCTTCATTTGAGTAATCGTACTTTTGTCCAAAATTCAAAAAATCAAAATTTTTGTATACCTCAAAAATGGCTCTACTTTAATTTTTTCTGACCACGGCATTGAATTCAGCGTAGGATTTTGCATTGGAAATGATCATCACCTTACCGAGTTCAAAAATGCTGTAAACTAAATAGTGTAATTTCTACAAACTACGTCTAATTGATGCAGGAGGTCATGTAGAAGTTGTAGTCCATGTGCACACCAACTCTCGGCATCTTTTTTTCGCCCAAACATTAACTTTCTGCTTCATCATCGGGGTCAAGACAAAATGCTGTGAACTTTTCGGGGTGCAGATCTTTGAGATGTCTTTTTAGATTGCTTTTTTATGTCGGTTTCAACATCCTGCTGTATAATTTACATTTTGCTGGTGGCGTTTCTAGGCTTTCGAACTGGTTTAAAATCTCCGTCTTTCTACGTCTTTCTCCGTTAATTTCCGGTTAGACGGAGCCATTGTGGGACTGTTGCTGTTGCTAAAATTGTTACCTACACTCAGGCAATTTAGACAGTAGGTCTGGAGTCAATTGAACTTAATTTTGGGTAGAAAATACTCACGAGTAAGTAATTATTTTTGCCGTAGTCACTACTATGAACGGTTTACTGAAAATTTTCTTATTGAACGGAACATGGGAGATGAGTGAAAAGAACTTAATTTTGGGAAATTTTTCATTTCCGTGTAGAGTGAAGGCAAATTGTAAATTGTCAGGGTAATGCGCGATGTCAATCATACAAGGTCTAACCCAACTGACTTATTGGTATTACATTGTTGAATCATAGAGGTAACTCTAAGACCAGAAGGTCCCGAAAAAACGAGCTCATCTTTTTGGCTCAGTTCTGGTACTATCCGAGGGGGACGGCTCTATCTACGATGCAAAAAAGATTGTGTTTTGCTGTGGCTAGCTGCGCGCACGCTGAGTAGATAGAAAGAAGATTGACGACGATTCTGAAGACTTCCTGCAAAAAATTGATGAGCGATGCAAGTAGATGCGACAAATGAAAGAAGATTGTTCGAAGATTGATTCGCTAGTGTGAGATTTGTTGACCATCTAAACTTGAGATTTAGATGTGTCGTACTATCTTCGGTCCCAAGTGACGAGGCTCGGTAGCTCAGTGGTTACCGTTTCTGCTTACTGAGCAGAAGGTCGGGAGTTCAATCCCAGGCCCGTCCCCCCTTCCTTGCAATTTTTCACTTTGCCTTATTCTATACCCACTAGATTTTAATGAAAACAAATTCTTCTTTAACACCGATCGCATCACTAACCCACAGTGTGGGTCCTGATCTAAAAATAGAAATTGGATGAGTGCGCGCGCGTGTGTGTGTGTGTGTGTTTGTGTATTATAATCGCTCTACCAAAAAACGATCCCTGCGTGTGCGTGTGTACAACCTTTCCCCACATCCAACATCCCAGTGATTTCTCGTGGAAGCGCAGAGGATTTCTCGGTTTCCTTCACAGCGAGTACCACGTCAACACATTCCTTCCCATTCCCTAGTTGACCTGCATTCGGACACGGCCGGCGCTGGTATTGCTAAATATTAGATCTCCAGTTCTTATACATTGAGGATGAATGTTAGTCCCAAACATCATCTGTTGGTTCTCTGTGTAATTGCAGCTGATCTGGTAATAACAGAACAGCAGCCGTGGGCGGTCAATCTGATTTTAATAAATTTTTAATCGTACTATCTTCGGTCCCAAGCTAATCGATTCACCCCTCGAAACATACAAAAATCCACTAACCCCTCATTTTATCTGTCAAACTTTCATAGCGAATCAAAACAAACATAGTGTAGTACTGGAATTAATATTATAATGGGGTACGTTAATCGATTTGCTTGGGACCAATAGGCTAGTCAAGTAGTGAGCCAATTTAAAATCGTTAGTTTCTTATTGATTGTTGGTTGAATGGTGTTCGTATTTCACTGCAGTGTTTAACTTTTTACACGAAACAGGTGTTGTCTGTGATGTCACGTCTGCTGTTCACAGTATGGAATGCTGTGCTGACATGACGTCGTAATTCACTTGCGCAGAAATGTTCACAAAATTTCTGCTTCCAACACCAGCAAGCTGCCTGCTGTTACAGACCCTGCATGATTGACATCGGGTAATGCAGCCTCAATGTCATTTATATAAAGTCCGGGTCAATAGGCTTATTGGTGTTAGTGAAATGTGCAAATGTTTAGTGGTGTTCGCATTTAATTGCCATGTTTTTCTTTTTACGTGAAACAGCTGTTGGCAGTGACGTAAATCTCACTGTTCGCAGTATGGAATGTTATGGTAGAGTGACGTCGCCACTTGAGTGCTCAGCAATGTTTACAATATTTTTGCTTCTAACACCAGCAAGCTGCCTGTTGGTCCGGACCTTATATAAACGTCATTGATGTGGCCTTTCTTTTTTCGACTAGCTCTACAGGGGGCTTATCAAAGGTTTTTTTTTTTTCAAACTAGTTTTTTTCAAGCCGGTCAGAAGCCAACCAAGAGCGTTATTAACCAGTAATATTGTATATTTACAGATGTAGTATTTCATAGTCCCTTTGACCTGGTTGGATTCTATTCGATTTATTACGTGAATTGCGATAGTTGATTTTTTTTTCCGCCGATCTAGTTTTCCGTGCTGAGCACCAATGCTACCGACACCAGGAAAGCAGCTCCCACACCTGGACCCTACCTATCGATCCATCAACTCATGAACCGGGGACCAACGGCTTTGCTTCCCTTCCGAAGGAAGGCGTGATCAGAGATGTTATGCCTCAGAATTTTTCTAAGAAATCAAGAAACATAACTAGGGTAGGCATACCAGTTTAAGGCCCTAGTGGTCGTAAAATTGGCCTTATCTTAAATTTCACATTTTAACATTCTTTCTAAATTTGTTTCGATACAGGGTTAGAACATATGTTATGCCAAAAATCTACGCAAATTTAACCATTAAATTTTATTTCAAATTTGACTAAGGCCCTATGACAAAAAACTGGACCACTAGTGTCAAAACTGGTACACTTATTCTGTGTAAAATAGATTCAAACGATTACTTTCGTTTGTAAATAGTGCTTTTTGTTGCTAGAAAAAATAGCCGTTCCTTATAACTTTTAGACAGCTAGCTGGGAGCCCCAGTCTGGGACCTTTGCCATAGTGATCGAAAAAAGTTTGCCAGGAACGCGCTTCCTTTGCCTTTTCGATCAATACTTCCACGTTTTAAGAGCAAAGTAATTGTAATAGATCTTTGTGTTGGGGTTTGAGCAAACATTTTCAATTGGCTGCAGCTGAGAAGCATATGGAGGATTGAATCCTTGGATATTACAGGTATCGATAAGCGCTCGATTTGATTTATCGTCCTGCTTGCGAATGGAACGATGGTCAGCTCAAAACACTGCATAATTTCGGCATAAGCCGCGACACTTGTTGCAAAATGATGCTGCTTCTCTCTGGACTTCAACATGTATCCAGCTAACTCCTAATTTGCGCGATCGTAATTTTCCTCCCACGAATCCAAAATGAAATCAAAGGGGGATGCAATTGGTTCCAAACATTTAGAAAATGGTACCCCTCCAGTGTATGAATACCAGCCAGTTCCTGTATAGTACGGCAGTGTGAAAACTGTATATAGAAAGTATAAAGCGAGCAAAGGATAATTTTGAGGAAGATACTAATCGGGTCGAGCATTCCCTTTACCAAACTAATCCGTTGATGAGGGATGGTGAGGGGTGTTTCACCTCGCCACCACAGGCTAAAAGAATGATCGCCAATTTGCTCATGTACTTCCGATGTGCGGAAACGGTTTTTATCGATTGTTACACACTCATGTCGCCATCTGACTTGATTTTTCTAAGTTCATAACTAGACTTATCGAATATCCACGTAAGAAGTGGTTTTTAAAAACCTCCAACAAAAAGTGACCGGTTTCATCGTTGCTGTTGAATTTATAAAAGCGAAAACAATATTTTTTTAATTCAATTTAATGTGAGTGAATCTTACAATGTACAACATTCCGTGCACTGTTCACTTTTCTTCAACGGACATCAACTGTGTCATCCAAGAAGTGAAGAAAAAGCATGTCAGCCAAGTGTCTAATGCTGCTTCGTCAATTTCGGATTAGAAGAGCTCTCTATCTAGCTGCGGTAGCAATAGTTGGTCTCCATCAGCCTCGGAGCTTGATGAGAAATTCAGACTGCACCCTCACTTTTCCCACTTGCTCGCCAATCGAAGCTTCGAAAACCACGCTGCAGCAGCGCTGGAAGGAGGAAGTAGGATCTGGGATGTGCGGACCATAAATTATGGCATTTTATTGCACTAAAGCTTTTACGATGGCGATGCTGCTGCTGCTGCAGCGACTGCAATTTGATGGTTTTTTCCCCCCTGCTGGTGTTGTGCACTGAGGTTCAATTTGTTGTACCATCGTGAAAGCAGGAATGGAATGCATGCTGATGGAATTTTTATTTGTAACATGTGAGCCATTAGGGTAATTTGCAATTCTGGCCCATGGCTAAAAAGATTTACAAAAAAAAATGTGGCACACTGGTGGCATGTTAACCACCATCTTCAATTGTGTAATGATATTGTTAAAAATAGTGTGATTAAACAAAAAAAAAATTGAGCATGTGATTTCATGTTCGTTTTTAATTTTTCAACGAATTATCCTCAAAAGCAAAAATCAATTTATTTAAAAAATCTTTACATGATACTGTTTATTATTCTTTAATCTAACGACAACAAATCTATAAAACATGTAAAATGTACAAGAAAACATTGGGTCTGGATTATTGTCTGTCTACAGTTATGCAACGTTTCAAATGAAATAAATTATGTCATAAGTACAAAATACCGGAAAGTCACGTTCAATCATTCAACAGAATCACTGAATGATTATACTTATGTGTCATTCCAAGGTGCATTTTGTCATATTTAATTGATGTGTGCAATAATAGAATTTCAAAGCAAATAATACGAGAAATAATGCGTGCTCCGAGACTCATTCAAATTATTTATAATAAAGTAAGTTTATGCTAATATAAACTGCTAATGAGCGCTGAAAATGCACGATGAATCGCACTCAAAGGTTTGTAGAGAAATTCGTGCTTTAAAAACGAAAAAATGTGCAACAATAGGCAGATTACCCTACGGAAGCGATAAAATAATTTGTTAAGTAAACAATCGTTTTTGTGGTGTTATTTAATAAAATAAACAATGACTATTATTGCCAACCGGCATGCCACGGTTGAAACGAAATGCAAATTGACTGATGTGTTGACCATAAAGCAAAAGATAAAAAAAAACTCGGCAGTGAGGACCCTCAAAACAGGGCATTGTTTCGCCACATCCGGTTAAAGTGGCAATTATCCGGGGTGAAACGAGTTGCTTATTCTGTTTCAAGTGCAACTGTTGACTCTGTTTTGTTTTTTCAAGTTCGCTGGTTCAAGAGCAGTGGTTGTGTTTCCATCCTCATCCACTTTTCAGCCAGCCTTAGGGCCTTAGGGTTGGCCAAAAAATCTGGAGAACGTTCACCTCGATTGCAGCAACCGAGCTTGCATGTCTTTAAGGGTGTGCTGAAATCATGTTCAATCGCTGTTTTCTTCTTCCCCGACCCAAAGACCGGCGGCAATCAATCGCTGGATTAGATCAGCCGTTACTCGACCGTAAAACACGTCCATTTTGCTTACGCTCAAACATTTTCATGATCTCCTCGTTCTCGGTCTCTGGTCTCCCCTTGCCGAACCCGAAGGATTATTGTATTATCCATGGACATGTTCTCAGTACGGTCATAAAATAAATATCCAGCACTGCAGCAAGCAGTCAAGCAGCCCAGCCGACCGCGGGAAATTGTCCACTGAAGAGGGGGCACTTTAATCTGATTACAATGCATTTATTCATCATGAACGGTTCGTTTGACGACGACGATGGTGGTGACTCAGGACGACATCAAACGATCCCATGACGACGGCAACGACAACGATGATGTTTTCTCACGACGATATTGTGCGTTCCGTGGCTTATAGGCGTTTCGAAGACGACGACGACGACGACGAGTAGCCATGATGAATATTCATGATCAAATCAAATTAACTACCCCCTACAGTGAAAAGAGCACACCACTTTGGTCAAGTGCATTACCAACCAGTACATACCACCCTCTTGCACGTCCTCAATTATTGCTACCACTAGGTATGATTATGAGGTGACGATAACGATCGGAAGCAGATGTCCATTAGGGTGGGTTTAAGCTGTGAAGGATTGTAAATCATCTCACGTGCTCAGCTATAATTGTATCGGTAATTGGGTGGGGAAATATGAGTTATTTGTTTGCAAAAGTCTCACGAATGACGTGTTAAATATAAAGGAAAATTATATGGAATAGTTTCGCAAATCTGATTGATTATCCTCTTATGGTGAGTGGCTCCTGCCTGCAAACAGTAGAAGGACAAAAGATTGAAAAGTGAAAGGTGGAAGAGGACAAAAGGACTAATGATGAAGGCCATACGTGTTAGGAACTAAAAGATGGTCAACTGTTATTTCAGTGTATAGTTTCTGTCCATCATCTATCACTCGCTTTAAACTGCCATTTCACAGTGCCTAAGAAAAGAAACAAATACTATCACTGCTACATGCATGAGCATCAAATTCAAGTGTGAATTTCGTCCATACTCTACCTGTTTTCTTACAACAAACAGAGTGTCAACTCAATGAACCAAATTCGGTGATACTCCCTGATTTTCCAGTAATTTTCATAAAAAAAAAAATCAAGTACAGTGCCTAAAGGTTGATACGGTCAAAATTTGGTCAATATCAACTTGACGTATTTCTTTCAATTTTGCATTTAAAAAAACCTGAACACCCCTCATTTTGAAGGTGTGTGTGTGTAGAATGTTGCTCCTATTTTGATTTTGGAATTCACTCTTCAGTTGTCAAAATGCCGTCCAAGCAAGAAGAGCAGCGTATCAAAATTTTGCTCGCGCATCGCGAAAATCCGAGCTACTCGCACGCAAAGTTGGCAAAATCGCTAAAAGTTGCCAAATCAACCGTTACAAATGTAATTAAAGTGTTTGGGGAACGTTTGTCGACAGCCAGGAAGTCTGGATCGGGGGGAAATCGAAAACCGGAAGCCGCTGAGACGACAAAGAGAGTTGCCGGTAGTTTCAAGCGAAACCCTAACCTCTCTCTCCGAGATGCCGCAAATAAGCTGGGTGTATCGTCTACAACCGTGCATCGAGCCAAAAAACGAGCCGGACTATCGACTTACAAGAAGTTAGTGACTCCAAATCGCGATGATAAACAAAATACGACGGCCAAAGCGCGATCCCGGAGGCTGTACACGACGATGCTGACGAAGTTTGACTGCGTGGTAATGGACGACGAAACCTACGTCAAAGCCGACTACAAGCAGCTTCCGGGACAGGAGTTTTATACGGCAAAAGGAAGGGGAAAGGTAGCAGATGTTTTCAAGCACATGAAACTGTCAAAGTTCGCAAAGAAATATCTGGTTTGGCAAGCCATCTGTACCTGTGGCTTGAAAAGCAGCATTTTCATAGCTTCCGGGACTGTCAACCAAGAAATTTACGTG